>NW_027269275.1:20124698-20733724 GCF_023055355.1 Agelaius tricolor | reverse complement strand
TGGTGCAAATCAGGATGAGCTGGGGGGGTGGGGAGGTTAGAGGAGCTGCCTTGTGTGCAGTCGTGGGAAGAGGGAATTCTTCAGGGAATGGGTGAATTGTTTCCTTCTGCTCTGAGCAGCCTTTTAATGAGCTGCCCTCTCCAGGGTGCAGAGGGATGAACCTCCCATGGCTATCTCCAGCCTGGGAGGCTTCCACCACATCGCTGCCTTCGGATCCTTGGAGCTAAAAATACATCCCTGCTGCACAGCAGACTGCAGGCACGTTAATCTGCTCCCTTCAGGAAGGAGGCTCGTGGTACTGGATGAACTGCTGTGGAAATTTTATTTTTGCTGTGCAGCGTTACCAGTTTTCTTCTTCCAACGGAAAAATGTCGTGGAAATCATTGTTCTGGTTGGAATTCCCTCTCTGACAACAATAGCAGCAGTGGGGTGGGGTGCTTTGGAATTGTTTAGTGAGGAGAAGTTTTGGAGGAGCGAGCTCTCCCAGGCTGCCCTGGCTGCTCCCTCTGTGCTGTTCAGGAGGGTTCCCAGCAGCGGATTTTGGGGTACTTGTGAGCACTCCTGGCTCTTCCAGAGCAGCTCTATGGGAGCTGGGTTCCTCTGCCACCTTCCCCACTCAGCTGGGCTCCTCTGGCTGTAGCTGAGCACATCCTGGGTTTCCTGGGATGAGGAGGAACGGGAGCCTGCCAGGCTGACACCTCAGAGCGCTCCTGGAGTTACTGCTCCCTCTGAGCAGGGGTTCATCCCCAAGGCAGGCACAGCTGGTGCCCTCCACACCTCCTGGAGCTCCAGCCCTGCTCACCCCATGTGCTCCAGCCTTCCTGGGGCAGGGATGCTGCCCTTTCCTGCCAGCCTTTGCAGCTTTGTTTTCTCCCTGCTCCACGAGGAGCTTTTGCCTCTCCACTATTTAACATTCAGAGTGTATTTTCCTCCTTTGATGTTTGGCCTACCTTGACGGGCTGGGAGGGCTGGGCTTGTTCAGCCTGGAGAAGAGAAGGTTCTGGGCAGACCTTGGAACCCCTTCCAGGGATGAAGGGGCTCCAGGAGAGCTGGAGAGGGAGTTTGGACCAGGGCCTGGAGTGGCAGAACAAGGAGGACTGGCTTCAGACTGAAAGAAGGCAAGATTTAGCTTGGATATCAGGAGTAAGTTTTTGGCTTAGAGGGTGGTGAAGCCCTGGCACAGATGCCCGGAGCAGCTGTGGCTGCCCTGGATCCAAGGCCAGGTTGGATGGGGCTTGGAGCATCCTGGGACAGTGGAAGGTGCCCCTGGCATGGCAGAGGTGGCACTGGATGGGCTTTGAGGTCCCTTCCAACCCAAACCATCCTGTGATGTTGACACAGGAGCTCACCTGCTCCACCAGGCTCTGTTTTCCCTGGATGTGCTGCCTTGCTGCTGCTCATTAGCACAGGCTCAGTCACAAGCTGCTCAGACAGCCTAAACCATTTGTAAGGAAACTGTCTTTAAAATATGGATGGCATTAGAGGGACTCAGGCTTAAAATTAGAAACTGTTTATGATGCACAGTTGTAGTTGTTTACCTTGAACCATAATTGTCTTATTTCCTGAGTTAAAAACGTCACGTCAGCTTGCTGAAGCAAGATTTGATGACAAAGGAATTGTTTTTAGCCACCAGCAGAGCAAAGAACACTTCAAAATGTGTGTCTAAATATGATTTTATAACCTAAAGTGTACCACACTCGGGATTTTAAATTGGCTCTGGAAGTTGCGTGGCTTTATGGGTCGGCCATTTGGCCGGGGATCAAGGCCTGGGTTTAATCCTGACTCCGTCCTTTTGTCCTCTGAGCGTTTTCCTTGCCTCCCTCTGTGCTGTTTGTTTGGATGGGCTGTGCCCTGCCTGGGGTGCTGCTGGCCCTTCCCGGGGTGCAGGGCTGTGCTGCTGGGGCTGAGGCTCCCCCACGCTCCGGCCTGGCCCCTCGGAGCAGGGAGGGCTGGCCCGGGAGCATCAGCAGGTTCCTGCTGCACTGGCAGCCTCAGCTGCCTCATGGACAGCTCTGGAGTGCCCAGGAGAGCAGCTGGGCACCAGCAGCTGGGCAGGGACAGACCCTGCCTCCCTCAGTCCCCTCTGAGCAGTCGGGGCACCTCAGTGAGCACAGACAGACATTTGACTTCCTTATTTTAGCATTATTACTTATTGCTGTAGTTCCTTATTTCGTTATTCAGCAGTGCTTTCTGATCCCTGTGGCTGAGGCGGCCTGTGCCCTCCTCACACCCTTTTCCAGCCTGGATTTCTGTACCCTGAGTGAGACAGCTGCTCCTCACCTGTGCCTGGTGCTGCCAGGATGCTCCTGTCTCAGGAGAATGGAAAGTGGGAGGGGAGCAGCTTCTTTAATGATGACAACTGCTACTTAAACCTGTTCAGGGCTTAGAATAGAAAGGAAAAAAGATCAGTGGAAGCTGTAGGTGCTTTCAATGTATGTGGGATTTTTAAGGAATCTTTTTATTCTGACCTTAACTTGCCAGGCCCCAGACAATAGGGGAGGGATGCTGTGTGGAAATCAGGGAGGTGCTTCCTTTCAGCTCTTTCTTTGCTGTGTAATTTGAGGTGGTTGTAAGGCACTTGTAACTCAGGAATTGTAGACTTGAGCACATTCTACAATTACATTTTTCATGTTGCTTTCTGGGGACCTCCAGGATTGTCCAGCCAGGTAACAGTGTCTGATCCTACATACCTGGGTGTGGGGCTGCCACCTGCATATTCCTAGAAAACCTGTAGCTGAGTTGTTGAAGTGTCTGGTTGTAACATTCCTGTCACCACAGGGAGTTTTCTTGGCTGGGGAGGTGATCTTCAGCCAGCTCAGAATCCAACCAGAAGCCACTCCATGGATATTTGCTGTGTTTTCCCTCTCTGAGGGAGCCTGTCTGTTCCTGAAGGCTGAACAGTGACTTCCTTGACTCCTTCTTGGCTAATTAGTGTGCTTTAAAATGGGATGCTTGCATCTTTTTCACCAATCAGCATTCAGAAAGGAAAGGAAATAGTTCAGATATTAATAGTAACCCGTATCCAATTTGCCATGGAATTACACGGATGCAAATGTCTGGGACTGCAGAGGTGACAAATGTGTCTGTCTGTCACTCTTTTCTCTTGAAAAATGGTATTTTCTCCATGTGTTAAAACTGGGCACAGAGTAAGAAATGCAGATTCATTTTTAAATGAAATGGAGCTTGTTGTGGCCCAGGGGCATCATTCACCCTCCTGCTTCCCTGGGGAGGAGGTGCTGGGGGAGCTGAGTGGGGCTCGGTGAGGGCACAGGGGGGATTCACTCTGGGGAGGGCAGGGATGTGTTTGTCCCACCTCACCTGTGTTTAGGAGCAGTGGAAGGGAGGAGGAGCCTGAGCTGTACAGCAGCTGTGAGCTCACCTTAAATTATGGCTTCCATTCTAGAGCACATCCACCCTTCTTGCCTTCACTGGGCCAGTGAAGTTCAACCTCTTAGAGCTTCATCCCCATTCCTGGCAGTGTCCAAGGCCGGGTTGGAAGGGGCTTGGAACAACCTGGGATAGGGGAAGGTGTCCCTGCCCAAGGGAGGGACAGAACAAGACTAAATTTGAGATCCCTTCCAACTGAAACCATTCTGTGATATCACCACAGATTCTGGTCTCCCCTAATTCACTGCAGATCTCCAAACAGCTTGGTCATTGCTGAATTTAGGCTTCTGTCAACCCCCATTCCTGGGGACAGCCTTGTCCATGTCAGACTTCCAGTTAAAATTCTTAAAGGACAATTTGTTTTCCCAGGAATCACATCTTTCCTGCCCTTTGTGCTTATTGCAGCGGCACAAATTAAACCTTGGGCTCTTCAGCCCACACAAGTGTCTGTGTTTTTGAGTACAGTATCAGCTTATTTTGTATTTTTTATCAAGTAGCACAGACAACACAAGCTTTAAAAACTGTAGATCTCAGCATACATCTTATCTGCAGGGCAAAATAAAGGAACTTCAAGAATATATCACCTACTTTCGTTCTGAAAGCCATCTAATTAAATTTTACTTGATGCTACAATTTTGTCACAATCAAACATGCTGAAAGGTGGGTTTTTTGGATTTTTTTTTTTTTTTTTTTTTTTAGGACTAGTGGAATTCTCTGTGTGCTTTGGCTTTTCACTTGGGTAGCTGCTGCTGTTTGAGCATAGCTGGGTGGTGATTGCTGTGGGAATATTCATACATTGCAGTGAAAAGCAGGTCCTGGAGCTCACCCCAGTGCTGGAATCTCTTTGAGAAGGGTGGGGATGTGAGGGTTTGCTCTGTGTGTGCCTGGAGGTGGCTGTGCTGGCAGCCCCTGATAGGCTGCAGGGGTATTTATCTCAAATTTATGTGGATTTCTTGGAAACAACTCTTTATCCCCCTTCAGATCTACAGAGCGCACACCTCTTCTTTTCCTCCTCTTTCTAGAGAGTCCTGAGCTGCATGGAGTGGGCTGAGGGTGCTTTTCCAGGCTCCTGAGGGAACTTGCCATAAATCTGGTGATCTGTGTTCAGTGTCCATCCCTTGAGGGGCCAGGAGAGCTTTCCTGCTGTTCTGGCTCTCCTGGGGTGGGACATTGAGATCCAGGGACAGGGATTTCTGCTCTGTTTCTCCATAGGTGGCACATTTTCTTCCCCAAACTCCAACAGAAGGAACCCTTGGGTATTTATGGAAGATATCTGTGGGGTTTGTAGTGCTGCTGCTTATGGGTTCTTCCCCCAGTCGTAGGAGGATAGGATATAAGAAAATAAAGTTAATGTAGAGAGTAATCTTACCCCTAAGGAGCTGCAGCTGGGCTAATTAGCAAAGATTAGGAGCAGGCCTGGCTTTAAGAGGCCACAGCTGTACCCAGTGAGAAGGAGAGGGCTATGAAAGAATGGGGTGGTGGTGGGAAGGGAGCTGGGGTCAGCTGGGTGCTTTGTGAAGAGGAAAGAGTCAGTGCTCTGAGAGCTGCCCAGGAGGAACCCCAGGAAGGTGTGAAACTCTTGTGCTAAGGAGACAACAGCATGGAACCCCTGCGATAAGATGACAACACCCAGCCTCAAAATTTTCTTAGGTTCTAGAATTACAGTGGGATTTCAGCATTTTTCCCCATTTCAGCAGGTGAAAGCTCTGGCTGTGCTCTGTCAGGCTGTGCCTGTGGAGTGCATTGGAAAACACTTCCAAATTTCCCCTCCCTCCAAATTTGCTGTACTTGTTCCCCCTTGATTCTGTATGGGAGGTAATGGGGCTTATCTGAGAGCAGGAGCTCTGTGGGTCTGGGTGCTCCCCTGGGTGTCTTTTCACTGCAGCCCTCAGAGAGATGCCTTATTGAAATTCTGTCTCTTCCTGGAATTATTCTGAGGGAAGCAGATGAGTGCTGTGGAAAAAGGTTCTCTTATTCCCCAGAGATTTTATCCATTCAAAAGTTAGTCTAAACCAGACTCTAAATCTCTGATATCCTCTTATGCTGCTTAGTTCTGGGTCTCTGTAAAATCTGAATTGATGCAGGTCTGACTTAGGGTCCAAATGCATCTCCTTCCCTCAAAGAAACACTAATGGTGAGGCACACTTTTGTGGGGACATTGGCCTCTGGATTTCCTGGGATGAAACAGCAGCAGTGGCTTCTTTCCTGCTCCCTGTAAAATGGAGATTTAAGCAGAACCTTTCTGCATTATTGATCAAATTGAGAACCATGAAATCTCAAACACATTTTTCATGGGGATCCTTGTAGGGCACTCTGAATAAACCAGAGAAATGGTTTGTTTCTTCAAGGAAGCCAATTCCCACCTTGCTGCTGGGACTGCTCGGTGTTGCTGCTGCATCCCAGCTGCTCTGGTGTGAAGAGTCTGCAGCTAATGTCAGTATTTTTCAGGTCACAGCTTGGGATTGTAAAGCATTTTCCATCTTCACATGCTAATTTCTGTGGAGTTACAAGATACCCTTTTATTAAGGAGGTTTGAATTATGTAATTCTCAATGTTTTTGATGGAATGCTGGCAGGAGTTGCATGCTGTGCTCTGAATGTGAAGTCCTGATCTGTGTGTGGGTGCAGCAGGAATCACTGATTCAGGGAGGTGCTGAAGGACCCTGTGGTCAGTGTTAAGATCATGAGTTGGTAGGAAAATGTAGAAATTTAAACATTTATGTATTTATTTTGGTGGAGCCGTCTGCTTTCCCAGAGTTTCCAAGTTGCTTTGTGTTAACAGAAAATAAAGCGTCCCAAGTCTCGCAAGACTGAACCTGTTTTAAACCAGAACCTGGCCACCTTGAGCCCTTGGTAATTTGGTGTTTGCATGACCATTTCAAGGCACAGGCAGAGCAGTGTGTGCTGTGGGGCACTGCAGGGGCTCCTGTGCAGGACCATGAGCTCAGCAGGGTTGGAGCCTTGTCCATGGTCAGCCCTGCAGGTTCCCAGGAGGGACAAGGGCAGTGATGATACTTTGTGAAGTGATACATTTTCATCAGCTAAAGCTAAGGAAATGGGATGGCTAGATGTGTTTATTAATTATAATGTGGCTTTTGGAAGTGGAGTTGGGTTTAAATTGCAGTGTTGGATTCCGTGCAGCAGGAACGTTGTGTGAGTGACCCGACCACGTACAGCCAGAGAGGCTGTGCTGGGCATCTCCCACTGAAGGATTTGCTGCATTCCTAAGTGATTTGATAACAATTTCATTAAAAAATGGTGCCATGTTCCTTGTGAAAATTACTTGGCTCACGTGTGGTCGCTGTTTCAGGGTTACGATGCTTTATGTATGTTTATGTGTGAGCCAAGGAATGAATAAATCTGCTGTATGTGGGCCAGCAAGCAGCTGTAAATAGACCTTGAAAATGGTCTGTCAGTGTCCTGGGACTGATCTCCGTAGACTTTTTGGTAATTTTGATCACAGTTGTTGCCCAGAGCAGCTGTGGCTGCCCCTGGATCCCTGGAAGTGGCCAAGGCCAGGTTGGAGCAGCCTGGGCCAGTGGAAGGTGTCCCTGCCCATGAGGGGATGGAATGGGATGAGCTTTGGGGTCCTTCCAACCCAGAGCATTCCATGGTTCCCTGGCAGTCAGTCACTGCTGTCAGCAAGCAGCACTGCTGCAGTCCCAGACAATGCAGTTGGAAGTTCAGCTGTTTTCCCCCCACTTTATCTCTTATTGCTGTTGAAATGCTAATTAGTGATGTGACTGTTACTATGGAGAGGAGGATGAAGGAGCAGGGGAATCCTGCTGGAAAAGGTGCTGTGCAAGCACTGCCATGTGCTCCACGAGGCTGCATTCCCATCAGGGGATTCCTCAGTGCCCCAGGGCTCCTTGGCCTTGGAAGAATCCATGAGGTCACCATGTGTCTGCATCTCCTTGACTCTTCTTGAAGAAAAATGCCAGAAAACTTCCATTTTGCTCATCTGGAGAAGTTTACCTGCTGTAGGAGTCCTTTCTTTGAGTCAGGACCCTGGGCTTTCACATCTTCCTCTGGGTTTTGGGGTTTATTTTGGCCTGTTCTTTCCACTGAGGTTCCCAAGAGTTCCCTCAGCCCAGCTGGAAGCAGCTCTGCCCTGGATGCAGCTGCGTTGCTCATCTGGACATCTTCCCTTTGGCTTTTCACTGGGGAGTGAAAGTTTCCCAAAACAAACAAGGCTTTCCCAGGGTTCCTGATCTCCTCCACTGTGTGTCAGTCCCAGCTGGCCTCAGAGTCTCTCCTGGATGGTTTTTGGGAGGAACCATCCCCTTGGCAAGCAGCTGTCCAAATCCAGTACATCAAGGAAGTTGTTTGTAAGGTGGCGAGTGGCAGTAAAGCATAAAACTGTGACGAGCTCTGTGAGGGAAGAAATTCAGATTTTCCCAGTGTAACTGGAGCAGGAGTTGGTCACTGTGCCCCTCAGTGTGGGCTGCAGTGCTCAGAGATTGGATGGAATGGGGGTTTTGGGGGATTTGGCATGAGCAGGATGTGAGCTGGCACTTCACCCTTTCACCTGCTTAAGCAGAGCAGAATAACATCACTGGGACTGGGGGAGGCCCAGTGTTCCCAGGGCCTCAGGGTGCTCATTTCCATCCCTGTGGGTCCCTCACCATCCCACTGAGCTCCTCCAGCTTGGAAATGGTGAGGAGTGCAGGTTTTGGGCTAGAAACCTGCCAGGCCTTTCATGTGTGCCAGTTAATGAGTGTAATTCCCCTTTGCCTTGGGTGCTGAGAGCTCCTGCTGGTTCCTGCCCTGCATCAGAAACTTCACTTTGGGAATCTGGAGCTGGAAAAACATCCTTGAAAGTACAGCAAGAGCTGATCAGAAAAAATAAATCAACTTAGAGCTTTGTAATAGATCCACTGCTATTGAGAGCAAAGGTGTGCTTGGAAAGGGAGCACTTGTGCCATGGATAATTCCATGGGGGCTGTTTGGGAAGGTGAGTTCCTGGCACAGGAGCTCCTTCTGGCCCTGCCTATCTCTGGGTTTGCGAGCTGCTCAGGGTTTGGGGGTCCTCATTTGTAAATAAAATGCCTCTAAGCCCACCCAGCTGGTTCCAGGAACCTTGAAGCAGGTGATTTTTTAAAGAAGCAATTACCAGAAAGTTATGGAAGAAGGTGGATGCTTGGCTGAGCTTCCACTCTTTCCTTTATTCCTCTGTTTGTGCAGAGTTGTTATCAGAAAGTTTATTTGTGGATTAGGGCAGGGTTTGTACTTGGTAACCTTCATGTACTCAAATCCCGTGTGCGTGTTGTGAATAAAATTTACTTGTTTTAATTTTCTAATGAACAAATTCCCGTGTTTTTCAGATTACACAGCGTTTTTGGGACACACCTCTGTTGGATTTTAATATATGTCCTGTGAAGAACAGCTTTCAGCTATGGAATCGGTAAATATTGACTTTGCTTCTGTCCAAAATTTCTGGTTTATTCCCTCACAAGTGCTCGTGTTTCTGTTGGACTGTTTGGTTTTGCCTTTTTCAAATGTTTTTCTTTATTTTCTGAAATTTGAAAGCAAAAAATTGCAAGTTCAATGGCATATATAAAAGGTACTAACCGAGAATATTTTGGGAGTTGTCTGTAGTCCTGAGATGTCTTTTTAATTTTAGAAAATTTTGAATATAGCAAGTTTTTCTCTGACCTCAGTGAAATAAAAGTGAACTTTCCTGCGTGGGCAGTTCCAGCACAGGTTTGCCCAGCAGACTGTGCAGCTTGTTGGTGCTGCTGACTGCTGAGTATTAAATAATACCTCTTTCTTTCTCTTTGCTTTCAAAATGTCTTGAAAAAAACCCAAAGTCTCTAAGTTTCCCAGTGTTATGTCTCCTTGTGATTAGCCTAATTGAAACAGATGGCACCTATGTTTCATTTTGGGCAGAGAAACCTCCCAATCTGCTGAGACTACAGTTGGATGTAATGTTAGGATTCAACTTTTTGGGAGCATTAACAGATGCAGAAATAACAGGCTGTCTCAGAGTGGAATTTAGGGGAAAAAATGAGATTTTTGCCTCTGTTTTGTGCGACCGGGTGGGAGAGGCTGGTGCTGTCCTGGAAATCCCGGTGGTGTGGCTGGAGCTGGAGACAGGGGATTGTTCTGGCTGGGTGTTTTTGCTGTTTTGGTGTGGTGGGAGCTGGGCAGGGGCTGTTCTGGCTGGGTTTCTTTGCTGTTTTGGTGGTTTGGTGTGGTGGGAGATGGGCAGGGGCCTGTTCTGGCTGGGTTTCTTTGCTGTTTTGCTGGTTTGGTGTGGTGGGAGATGGGCAGGGCCTGTTCTGGCTGGGTGTTTTTGCTGTTTGGTGTGGTGGGAGATGGGCAGGGGCCTGTTCTGGCTGGGTGTTTTTGCTGTTTTGGTGTGGTGGGAGATGGGCAGGGGTCTGTTCTGGCTGGGTGTTTTTGCTGTGCTGATGGTTTGGTGTGGTGGGAGATGGGCAGAAGCTGGGTGATGAGCAGTGCCTGTCAAGGGGGCTGTGTGGGGCTCAGGGTCGCCCTCTCCATGGCCAGAAATCCTATGGAGAAGGCTCCCAGGGGATCATACGGAGTGTGGCTCCTGCCTTGGGTCCTTGGCTGACCTCTGGGTTCAGAGGATTGTTTGTGATGGGGCTGTCAGCATGAGGAAGGCTGCTGCTGGAGAGCTGCTCAGTGTGTGCAGCCCTGCCTCTGCAGGCTGATAGGTGACTTCTGTCCTGGATTTTTGAGGAAAAAAAAATTAAAAATCATTGTGTTTAGTGTGGCCATGATAATTTGGAAGTATTCAGATGCAGACAAGATGTTATTTCAGCTTCCCCTGGTGAATATTAATAGCAGGAGAAGCCTTTCACAGTAAGACAAAGCAGAGCAGGCAGCGGTGACTCTGGCAGTGTTGTTGGGTAATTAAGGTGTATCAGGTGTGAGCCCTTTTCCTGGTGTGTGCAGGAGCTCTGCCCTCCTTCCTGGGAGCTCTGCAGGCCCCTGAAAAACCCAGCTCAGCCCTGACATCAATTAGAAATCAGGCTGGTTGCTGTTTGCTGCCTGTTTTATTTCATAGCTGGGGACAAAGGTTTTTCCTTCTGAGTTTTGGAGTAAGTGGCGTTGGGCTTTTTGAATGCAAACTGTCCTTTTAAAACCAGGATAACAAAAACTTACCCAAAATTCAGGTGTGTTTGCACAGCCCTGTTTGGAAGGGTTTGCTTGAAGCAAGCCAGGTCATGAGAGTAGTGGAATGGTTTGGTTTGGAAGGACCTTAAAGCACATCTGGGCCATGGGCAGGGACAGCTTCCCCTAGCCAGGCTGCTCCAAGGCCTGGACACTGGCAGGGGTGGGGCAGGCACAGCTTGTCTGGGCAGGGGTGCTTGCTGCTGCTTTTGCTGCTGGCAGCAGGAGTGGCTGCACCGCTCTGGGCTTGTCCTGGCCTGGGGTGACCCCACTGCACCCCAGCCCTGTCACAGGCAGCTGGGGCCACCCCGTGTTCCCAACACCTTCCTGGGGAAGCAGAGGGGTCAAGGCTTCCTCCAAGCTGTGCTGGTGGCTTTGGCAGTGCTGTTTGAGGGAGCTCCTGATGAATATGCAGGTGTGGGATTAAAGGGATGAATGAGGAGCAGAATTGCTTTCCGAGCTGCAGCCCTGCTCTGACCTCCTGAGAAGGGCAGATTGTAAAGCTGGGGCCTGGAGTGGAAAAGCAATTACAATACACTGCCAGCATTGAATTGTCCTCACAAAGTCAGATGCTGCAATAATGGCAGCGTTGTTTAGCTGGAACGTGACTTCACTTAACTGCTCGCTGTTTTTCTATTAATGCTCTGAAACGTGTTCACAAACAGCTCTCAGGTCTTGCTGCTCTGGGGAAATGGAGCTCACTGTTCCACCAGGAAGGTATTTCTCTGCAGGAACTGTTCTTCTGAGCTTGCTGCCTTTTTTCCTGTGTGTTTCAGTTCTCAGCCCTTGCAGATGAGAGGGGCTGGAGGATAACCCTATGGCAGTGCAGTGTACATTGAGTCTTTAGGGTGTTGCTCATTGTGGGGCCAGGGAGAGCTTTCCATGGGGTCCTGGGTATGGAAGTGTTGGCTTTTGGGTTGAAAAGCTGGTGTGTTATGAAGCAGGGCCTGGGGAGGGGAAGCCATGAGCAAGCGGGATTCATGGTCTGGGAAAGGAGACACTGGAGAGACCCTTCAGAGCTTCTTCCCAGGCCTTGAGGGGCTCCAAGAGACCTGGAGAGGGACTTTGGGCAAGGGATGGAGTGCCAGGACAAGGGGAATGGCTTCCCACTGCCACAGATCAGGGATGGATGGATTTTGGGCAGGAATCCTTCCCTGTAGGGTGGGCAGGCCCTGGCAGAGGTGCCCAGAGCAGCTGGGGCTGCCCCTGGATCCCTGGCAGTGCCCAAGGCCAGGCTGGGCAGGGCTGGGAGCTCCCTGGGATGGTGGAAGGTGTCCCTGCCATGGCAGGGCTGGGAATGAGATGAGCTTTGAGGTCCCTTCCAACCCAAACAATTCCATGGCTCAATGCTGCATTAAAGAAGCAGAGCTGTGTGGCTTGTGGGTTTGCTGACTTGTGCTGGAGCCTTTCTCTTGTTAAAACAGGGATTTTGGAGGCTCCATGAAGCAGCTGGGAGGCTCTCCAGGTGCAGGTTTGCCCAGAGCATTTCAGCAGAGCCAGTTTGGGTTTGTTCTGCTGTGTGGCCCAGGCTGGGAAGGGGAGGCAGGGCTGGCGGGGAGCACCCCAGCTCCTGCCCTGTCCCCCCGTGTGTGAGGTGGGTCTGCACAGCCCTTGGGAGCACTGAATGTTTGTGTGGCTGTGTTCTGAAGGGACACAGGCTAAATTTAACTTTTAAACCCCTGTCTTCACTGCCAGCAGAGGTTAAGCAGAGGTGGCTTAACTGTGAGCCTGGAGTTCTTTGTGGGTCAAACAAGCCTTGAATTTTTGGACACAAAACCCTGCTGAGACCTACAGGAAAGAGCTTTAAATCCTTTCCCCTGTCCCCATGAAAAAGCTGCTTTTTCAACCGTAATCTCAGCACAAGCGTTTGCTTTGAGTGGTTGAATTGCTGCTTTTACAGTTCTCTGTATTTTCCTAGAATTTGTTAAATTGCCAACGTTATTCACATGGCACTTTTGGCAGGTGCCACCTACATGCCCTCAATTTGAAGGTACCTTTCAGGAGCAGTGTAGGTAGGGAGGCTCCTCTCCTGCATGTCAGATGTTGGAGAGCGCAGCACTTCCATTAATTCACTTTCCCTGACCTTTCCACTGCTAATAAGCCAAGCTGGAGCACAATGCAGCACCTTAATGAACAGACCTGAGCCGAGCAGGGGCTGCTTTGAAAAATGTCTTGCTTGACTTGTTCCTTGGGTGTAATTTTGGTCCATTTATTCACCATGGCACAGACACAGGGAGTTCTTGGTGAGAGCAACCCACAACCAAATACAACTCTTTTTCTCCTTCCTCTAGTGTTTAGAACTAGAGAAAACCATGTCAATAACTGCTTGAAAAGAGCAAGATGGTTGGTTGGGCTTTTTCTCTGAATCTACTTGGTTTTGAATAATTTTATTCTCTGGGGGGCTATACTGTGATCAGAAAAATCTCATTTTTAGAAGAAATATGCTTTTGAGTTAGGGTTTTGTAGATTTATATCAGCTCATGTAATGTGCACTGAAAAATGCACACTTCTGGGTTATGAAATTTGTAGATTAAGATCAACTAATATGTAATGTACACTTAAAAATCCCGTTTGCATGTAGGAATGAGTTTATTAAGCAGACAGTGCACGGGATCATCATTTCCAGGAACTGCCAGGCTGTCATTTCACAGAGAAGGCTCCAGAGCCCCCCAGCCTGGGTGACACAGGTTTTTGGGGAAGGGATCTGTAGGTTTCTTGGGTTTCTTGACCAGTTCCTGCTTCCATTGTTGTGCAACAGCACTGTTCTCCTGGGTGTGACCTCTTGGGAAAGTAAAAGTGCTGGGGGCCAGGTTGTGGGGTGGTGAGCAGGGTTTTATTTATTTATGGGTGTTCACAGAGCACCCAAGCGTGCTCTTGAAAGTTGTGGCCTCCGCCCTGAGGAAGTGACACTGGCTGGGAGTGAAGTGGCAGCGTGACACATGGTGTGGCTGCAATCCCCTGTTTTCCAGAGGTATCCATGGGCTGTGATTAAGTGCAGATGATGCTCTTGGCAGCAGGAGGTGTGCAAGATGTTCCCACCTTGGGAGCTCATGGGCCAAAGGCCCACAGGGAGGACCAGGCTCTCCTGCTGCACTTCTGGAATGAAGCTTGGGGTGTTCTTGTTCCCTCCCCTTTTGTGCAGGTAGCGGTGATCCTGAGGTTTTGATGTTCAGATCTTGAGTTCTTTGGGATTTAGTTATTTTAGCTCTTTTTAAGTGAGGGGAGTGGTTTTGAGTGCAGGGAATTCATGCCTGCCATGGGCATGGCTGAGGGAGATGCCTCAGTGCCTTGGGGCTGCAGGTGGGACAGTCCCTGTTAAAGGAGCAGCTCAGCTGCTGGACACCCTGTGAGGTGGGAATTGTGGCTCAGAGGTGTTCCCAGCGGGAATTTATGGAAACCCTCTATGGAAGGTGATTTGGCTGAGCCACCCAAGTGTCTGACACAAACAGGGAGGTGCAGCCTGCTCCTGGTTCTGTCATACGTGCCTGGAAAAGTGGGAAATGGGTGTTGCAAGCAAAGGCAAAAGTGATGGATCTGCCTCACTGATAGCCCTTGGAAGGGGACTTCTGACAAAACCAGAAAACAATTCCAGAAATAATTCTGAAATGTTGGATTGCCCCATCCCTGGAAGTGTTCAAAGAGAGACTGGATGGAGCCTGCAGCAGCCTGGTCTTGTGGAAGGTGTCCCTGCCCGTGGCAGGGCTGGGATGGGATGAGCTTTAAGGTCCCTTCCATCCCAAAGCATCCTGTAGTTCCATGCTGAGTGTGGAGATGGGCAGCAGCCTTAGCAGTGTTTGTTTCCTTGGTTAAGTTCTTGGCACAGCTTTGATTTTGGAACAATGGGAAAGCAAGGGCTGAGCTTTGCTGGCTCAGCCTCATTCCTCCCTGGCGTGAGGACTCACTCAGGTGTTCCAGCAGTTTTCTTTGCTGCTGGGTGTTATCCCTGTTTTATGGTAGCTCGCTGGACTTCTCCAGAAATCCAAAGCTGAATTGTGTTCAGCAAGTTCCTGCTTTAAGGAGTGTTTGGATCCTGGGCTGTGACTGGACAGGCTGGTTGTTTCCAGTTGCTGGAGACGTGCAGGAGCTGGGAGAGGGGAGGTTTTGGGTGTTTTGCAGGAACTCGAGGACATGAAGGGAGTGAGGGGCCGTGGGCTGTGCCCACCATGGCAGAGGCTCCTGGGGGCTGGAATTCCCAGAACTGTTCCCTGTGCCTGGCTGTTTTGGGAAGCTGACACGCCTGGCTTTGGCCTCAGAAGTGGCTTTGGGTTGGTGGACAAACACTGAGAGCTCTGCGTTGCCTCAGAGCTGTTTCATGCCTGGCCTGCCCTCCCTTCCCGCAGCCCTGGCTGCTCCTGGGGCGGGCAGATGGCTGCAGGAGCTGCCTTGGGTGCTTTGGGCAGGCACAGCCCTTGGGAGAGGGCCAGGCAGAGCAGCAGTGGGCAAAGGGCAGCACTGGGGCTCTGGGACTGCCTGAGCTTCCCCCAGAGCAGCCTCAGCTGCGACGCTTTTAACTCTTGAATTTGGAACAGACTTAGCAGCTCACCTTTGGGGGTGGGAGCTTGGGAGGTTGTCAATACTATTGCCTGGAACCATCTGTTCCTACCACTAAGTAGCTGCAAAAATCAGTAATTCATTCCTTTTTTTTTTTTTTTTTTTGAGGAGCTCGGGTGTAAATCTTCTCCCTTGTTATTTTTATGGGCTCCTTCATTATGGAAGACAAGCAGACAAGCATCTCCACGGTGCTGGAGCTGACTTTAATCTTTCATCTAAATTTATTTGAAATTTAAATCCGTGTCATTATCGATATTAGAGGTTACTTTGGAGCACAGCAGCTATTTCTGGGGAGCTGGGTGCATGGGGCTCCCTTATCAGCCAGGAATGTGCTTGTCACCTTTCTGGATGAGCCTCTCGCAGAGGAGCAGGGACAGCAGCCATGTGTACGGGTTATTTTGGGAAATTGCCACTGTAAATGGATGCTGTGTTTGCTTTTGCAAGTAAAATCGGTCATGCAGTCCTATTTTTCATTTATTTTTGCCCCAGTGAGTTAACAGTCCCAGTGGGCTGGCCCTGGTGGTGGTTGTGGTTCTCCTGGGCAGTCACAGGAGCACCAAAGCCAGCACTGATTGTAGGGCAGGTACCCTGTGTTATCCCAGTGAGACTGCACTCCTGGGCTTAAACTACAAATTCAGGATGGATTGATATCACATAACTGTGTTAGTGTTTGGGGCAGGAGGTCCCAGGGACTGGTGTTGTTTTCACTGCAGGTGGTTACAGCAGAGGAACCTGGTTTTGGTGTTCTTGCCCATGGCAGGGGTGGAGATGACCTTCAAGGTCCCTCCCAATGCAAAGCACTCCATAATTCCTTGGCTCTCCTGCCTGAGGCCTGGTGTTTGTTGGAGATTTTGCACTCTTCTTCACTGTGTCACCAGAGCTGAGTTTTCCAGGTGTTTATTTTGGTGGTTATCTAAGCTCCAGAGCGAATGCTGAGGGTTCTGTCGAGCTGATGTCCAGTTCTCCCAGTGGCAGAAGTTGGTTTTTGTCTGATCTGAAAGGTTGGATTTTGATGGAGTTGGTGTGTCTGGACTCACCCTAGCGTGCAATAATGTGAAAATACAGCCATCAATTCCTTGGGTACCCTTAGAAAATGTTAATGCTTTCAGGCCCCAGAGGATTTGAGGAAAAGCTGTAGTTCAGAAATTGTTGTGTGCCTTGCAGGGAGGCCCAGACTCCGTGGGGCAGAGCCAGGAGTTTTCAGAGCACATTCCCTGTGAGTGTCCTTGGTTTTCTTGCTGAACATTTAACTTAAATTCTGAATTTCCTGGAGGTCTTGACACCCAGTTTGGTGAAGGATGGGAGAGCTGGACATGGTCACGTGCATGTGACACCTCCAGCTTGGAGGTGACAAATACTTGAAGGAATTGGAAAAGTGAGAGGAGCTGGTCAACTTGATGGATGTGAGTGGGTATGATGGGAGGAGTTCAATGATTTTGATTATTTTTATCCTTTTTTATAATTTTTCAGCTGTTGAACAGTACAAGGATTCAAAGGTCAGCGCTGAATAGCTCTGGTTATTCTCTGCTGGTCCTAAACTTATTGCTGGTGTCATATGAGAAATATACTTTCTTTTTATGTTGCACAGTCAGAAGAAAATTATTTTGTTGTCTTCAGTAGTTTTTACCTCATTCTTGTAGTCTTGCCAATATCCTGTAGTTGTTTTTTGCAGGAAGCCTCTCAGCATTCTCTTAATTGGGATTAACTTTTGTAAGAGAAATGCACGTTTGGGTTGAAGATAATGTAGGAAATAAACATTCAGGGAAATTTATTTTAAGTTAGTGTAAAGAAATTCATTGGAGAGCTTTGCTTTGGAACTGTAACTTTGGAGAGGTTTAGGGTAATAATAGAGGAATAAACCAACCCTGCTCCTGTCTCTGAATTCCTGTGGAAGGGCAGCTCTGATCTCTGCTCTGGTGACCAGGGGTGTCCTGGACTGGGTGATTCTTGTGGGTCCCTTCCCACTCAGGGTATTCCATGGTTCTCTGATTCTCTGATTATATTGAGTAACCTTAGAGACTGGTAGGGCATCTACTCGTTACTGTCTAGTAAATTATGTTCATTAACATAATTACAGAGTTTTAATGCTACATGGAAGTTATATGGAGTCAAAATCAAATGGCAACAGGTAGTAAATAATTGGACAAAATAAAAACATGGAAACAAATAATGAAGAAAAATAATCATGTATTCTTTTCCTGTCACCAGTCAGGGCTGCAGCTGGATGTAGCAGCTGCCCAGTCCTGAATCCTTTCTTCCTCTCATTTTTAATGCTGCTTTTACAAGAGTCTGAAGGAAATCTCTGTCTAAACCAACTGGTAGCAGCTCCTCTGGGCTTTGCCTTTGGCAAGGTGTCACACAGCTGAATTCTCCTTCCTTTGCTGAATTCTCCTCTCTTTCTCCTTGCAGTGTTTGGTTATTTAGTGCTATAAGGGGAGCCTGAATATATGAATTTAGCCAAACCCTCGAGTATATAAAGTAGAGAAACTTCCCTCATTCCCTTGACCTCAAGCTTGCTGAAGTAGGAAAGCATTTAAAACACCCACAGCTCTATGTGCACATGCAGATGTATTTTTAAGTGTCCCCTACTTGAAGGTCATCCACAATTCCAGTTGAAGTGCAGTTTGGGTTTCCTGTGGCTGGAGACCGTCCTTGGGGCTGATCCCTGCTCTGCAGGGAGTGTGGGATCCCAGGGGGATTTCATCCAGGGGTGCTCTGGGTCTGCCCAGGGGGAGCACGGGGCTGCTCCAGGGCTGGAGCCAGCCTGGGACACCTGGGGGTGCTCCCCTGGACAGGAGAGGCTCCAGGGAGAGCTCAGAGCCCCTAAAGGGCTCCAGGAGAGCTGGGGAGGGACTGGGGACAAGGGATGGAGGGACAGGACACAGGGAGTGGCTCCCACTGCCACAGATCAGGGATGGATGGGATGTTGGGAATTAGGAATTGTTCCCTGGCAGGGTGGGGAGGGGCTGGCATGGATTTCCCAGAGCAGCTGTGGCTGCCCCTGGATCCCTGCAGTGCCCAGGGCCAGGCTGGACACTGGGGTTTGGAGCAGCCTGGGACAGTGGGAGGTGTCCCTGCCGTGGCAGGGTGGGATGGGATGAACTTTGGGGTTCTCCCAACCCAAACCATTTGTGACTCCATCAGAGGAATGTGGATGAACATCTCTGTGCCTGCAGGAGCCTTCAGAGCTGCTGCATCTCTTGTTTCCATCCTTGTGAAATGGCTCTGGGCTCAGAGCTGGGCTGTGTGAGCCCAGGCCATGATGAGACAGAGCAGTAATGAGACCTTGAGAAGGGATAACAGCAGCAGTGAGCTGGGCATAACCACAGCATGGAATTCCAGGGATGTGTTCTTGCTTGGCCCAGCCAGGGCTGTTCCTCAGTGTCTCATTCCCAAGGCCCCTGGGCTCTGGAGCAAAAGGATGTGAACAAAGAAGCTCAGCTTTGGTGGTTTGCACACTAAAAGCTGCCAGGGAAGTGATGAGCTGTGGGTTTGATCACCTCTTGGTGTCTTCTGGTGCTTCTGTCTGTAATTTGGGTTCCTCCAGGACACTGCCCCAGGCTGAAACTGACCCCTTTGTAAGGCTGAATTAAATAATTATATTAAGGAATTAAAATTACCCTCTAATATAGTGATTTTCTGTGCTGTTACCATACAAATTGTATGGTTTTGAGCGGGGACAGCTTATTTAGGAATCCTGTGCCACCACTAATGCTTCTGCCCTGTAGGATGTGGTGTCTTTAAGGTCAGGTGTCACTTTAAAGTGAATATTTTCACGAGGTAATAAAAAAACCTCCCTGTGCTGAGCTTCCTTTGCTCACAGAAATAGTTTCTGTATTAATATTTAATTTACAGTAGCTCTGAGGAATGAAGAAAGTCCTGGACTCTATTTTTTTTTTTCTAGTCCTTAATACATTTCTTTGGAACAGCTCTTGGATATAAACAAGGAGGACAGAGTGTCCTGGGCAGAGGAGTGAGACAGTTTGTGTTAAAACCATAAGTGTTCGTGGCTTTAACACTGGAATGTTCAGCATTAAGGATCCATCAGGTACCTTGGAGTAGCCCTAGTTCCCAGTTGCTCTTTTTCAGTCTTTTTTTCTCCTGGGATTCTTCGTGGCTTTAGCCCTTGATGCAGATTTAGATGTTTTTGTTCTGAAAAGCTCCTGTTCCTGATGCTGCCAGCTCAGAGCTCCAGCTCAGGAGAAAGTGGGTTCAGAATTCCAGACACGCTCCTGGCACGGCTTCAATTAAAAGGTGTTGAAAGAGGCTGGATTTTGCAATTTTGCAAAGTTGGAATTTTTGTCCCTGTTAAAACCTTGGGGATCCCTGGGAAAGGAGCTTGATCCTGGCTTTTTTTCTGCTGGGTGAGGAAGAATTTTTACCATCATCCCCCTGCTTTGACCCAGTTATGAAACCCTTGCCTGTAAAATTATTAATCTGGGGACTCCCAGCCATTCCAGTGTGAGAATTCAAGCAGTGGGAGTTTTCCTGGAGAGCCACCTCCAGTTTAGCCATTAAAAGCTGGTGATAAATCCAATGAACTTAGTAAAATATATATTGCAGTGTGCCATGAACTTTCTTCATTACTCTGGAATTAATCAATGACTTGGACTGCTTTTTCCCCCTGCTCAGCCATACTTTCACAAGGTATAATTAAAATAAAAAAAGCTCCAGTTTTCCTTTTTGTTCAACTCTGCTGTTGTTGAACTATGTGTGGTTTGGACTTCAGCCCTCCAGAATGTTGGCAGAAGTTCTTGTCTGGAAAGAAATGGTAATCCTTTTGGGGTTGAAAAATGGGGAAGGAAAGATCACTGTAGCAGGGATGATTGCAGGCAGAGTAAGTAATTTTGCACACACACACACACACATATATATATAACATGCACTAATATTTGTGTGATTTTATATAGATGTTCATAATTTTGGTGGTTTTATGTCAGATTTGCTGATTTTTAGTTTATTGTAGCCATTGCTATTTTTAAACTTTCTATATGAAGCTTAATGGAGTAGCTAAAGTTGCACATGGAAATTACTGCAATTTCAATATTGCATTTTAATTCAGCTGAGGTGATAAAAAAGTGACCTAAACCTCTTTCTTTATTTGAATTGCTTCTCTTTTACCTTGTAAGCAGCCAGCAAAGGGCTGTGCCTCTCCCTGTGGTGCTGCCAGTGTCCTGTCTGTGTAGAGGGGAGAGGGAAATGTCCACTGCTTTCAGCTGAGAGTGAGAGTTTGTCCTTTTCTTGGTCATGTTAGGAGCAGTTCTCTGAGAGCAGTGCTCATGGTTTTGTATGTGCAAGGGGTGATTCTGGAGGTCAGGATAACTTCACAGATAACCTGACAAACCTCCCAGGATGTTCCCAGCAGAATCCCTGGCAGAGCTCTCCCAGCTCCTCCTCTCTGAAGAATCCAGTTCTTGTGGAAAGCTGTGTTCGAGGGCAGGCTCAAGTTGGAGTTCTCAGTTTAACAATGTTAACTCCATGGTGTTTGGTGTTTGTTGTTGTGCTGCTCAGCTCTATGTGCTGTCCCTGCCCTGGCTGCAGGGGCGCCTGTGGCACTGTGTACCTGTGCTGCTGGTGGCCAAGCCAGGGATTCTGGTTGTCCCTGGAGCTCAGCCCCTCTGGGGGACACAGCACCCCAGCCTGGGGGCTTTCCCAGGGCTGGGAGTGAAGTTCAGCCTGGGTTTGCAGGAGGGGTTGTAGCTGAGGTTGTTTGTGCTGGTGCAGGATGAGGATTTGCAGCCTGTGGGGGAAGTGATGGTGTTGGTGGCGAGTGGCCACTGTGTCACACTGCTGCTTCCCAATGGGCAGGCTCCAGGCTCGGTTCAGTGTGGACATCATGCCCAGAGCTGCAGTTTGGAGCTGTTTGAGCCGTTTATGTGAGGAGCAGGAGGTGCAGATTCCACTGAGGGTTTGGGTTTCGCAGCCCCTTCGGTACCTTTGTGATTTTGGGTGCCAATGAACGAGGGAGTGTGGAAGCACTTGAACAAAGAATGTCTCTGGAAGTGGCCACTGGTCATTCTGGCACACACTTCCACCAAAGCTGCTATTGTTTTTCTCTTAGTTAAACAACAGTCAAGCTCACGCTGGGGCTTTTTTCTTTTCCCTTGCAGTATAATGTTGGCTTTTATGTGTCCCCCGGGCCCACACCCGGCCCTGTGGTGGGCCAGCACACAGATGCATTGTTCAGGGTCCCACATTCCAGGGAGATCAAATGCTCCTGCTCCCCATCAGCTGCACATCTGCAACTGCTAAAACCTCAGCAGCCCTGCCGGATCCAGGTGCCATTCAATTCCAGGTTACAGGCACAGAGAGCTGCTGCTGCTCGGGCCTTTCTCTTGAATCCTGCCGGCTTTGATTCACTACAGCTGGTGAAACAGTCAGGCTTGGTTCAGGCATGTGTGGAAGAGAGCTCATTTCATGCTTGGAATTGTAATTATGTTCTTTTCTTTCAAGCTGCCAGGGGTAAAAGATGTCTTCCAGTGTGTATTATCTAAATAAGCTGTAGTGTTTAAATGTTTTCTTATTTCATTTTAAGAATGTGGCAAAATAAATTGTGCTTACTCTTCTAGTTCTCATTCTGGAGCAATTAATTCCCTGTAGCTCTGCACTGGCAGGCTCTGGGAAGCTGCTGTGTTACCCTGCAGCTGAGCAGCCCTGGGCAGCAGAGCTCTGTGTGTGGGCACTGTCCTGGCTCGTCACCTGGCACTGGTGTCACCTGCTGTGTCACCTCCTGTGTGCTCCTATT
This sequence comes from Agelaius tricolor, assembly GCF_023055355.1. Taxonomy (NCBI): domain Eukaryota; kingdom Metazoa; phylum Chordata; class Aves; order Passeriformes; family Icteridae; genus Agelaius; species Agelaius tricolor. The sequence goes on along the minus strand of NW_027269275.1, from coordinate 20,711,902 downwards.
GCAGGTGGTGTTTGCTGTTCCATCCCAGTCATCTCTTGGAGGGCTGGCTGCTGAGTTTTGGGGAATTCTAAGCTGGGTGATACATCTGAGCAAGGGACAGAGAGAGCAGACACTGACAGGAGAAGGGGGAACGGTTTTATGCTGAAGGAGGATTGATTTAGGTGGGATATTGGGAAGAAATCCTTCCCTGTGAGGGTGCTGAGGCCCTGGCACAGGTGCCCAGAGCAGCTGTGACTGCCCTTGGATCCCTGGAAGTGTCCAAGGAGTGACTGGATGTGACACTCAGAGCTCTGGGCTGGTGTCAGGGTGAGGATCAGTCACAGATTGGACTCGATGGGATTGGAGGTCTTTTCCAGCCTCAGTGATCTGTGAATTCTGTGTTCTCCCAGCAAACAGCTCTTCCCTGAATTGCTGGGTGTTTGGGAGGGCTCCCTGCACGTGCTGTGACCCAGGGCCCTTCTGGGACAGGGCTTTTGCCTTCCTCACAGGGATGTTTTTCATATGCAGCTGCTGGAGGTTCTCTGTGAGTTTTGGGTGTCTGGAGTCAGCACTTTGATTGGCCTTCCCTCCTCTCTGGAGTCTGTCTGCTGGGCTGTGGTCTCGAGGAGAGAGCCTGAGAGCCATTTCAGTGTCTCCATGATTGACTGGAAGTCACACTGGATAAATCTTTCATGATTGGAAACCACTTAAGCCACGAGGTAGCTGGTGATCACTGGGTATTAGTGGAGAGGTTCTACCAAACAATCAGGGAAAATTGAGTGGCAGAACATATAATTTATGACTTCATCCGAGCTCTGTGGGGGCAAGTCAGTGAGAATCGAAACACTGAAAGAATTATATTTGACAGATATTTTAAAGAATGACTCCAGTTAGTGTCATTTATTGCTGGAATGTGTGGACAGATCCACAGTCAAAGCCCTTGTAGGGGCAGTGCCAAAACCAGATATGAAAGAGTGTGCAAGTAAATGAGAAAATGGGATGTGGCCGAGGGCTTGAATTTTCTGACAATGGGCAGAAAGAATGTTCTGAGGGCTTTTTCTCAGCCATTTTCCTTAGATAATAAAGTTTACAGATCCTACTTGGTGTTTGCTGAAACTCCTGCCTGAAGGGGATTTGTCAGAGTTTGGAAGTTGAGCAATGAAGGTGTCATCAGTGTGCAGAGACCAGCTGGAGAAACTTCTGGAACATTCTGGACTTTATCTCTAGGATATCTTAATTTTTGCCTAGCAGTGATATATGGCATAGGAGAAATCCATTGCCCTGTGCTGGAATGTGCATTAAAGATACCTGGGCAGGAGTTTTTCCAGGCAGTGGCAGGTAACAGCCCTCACTCTGAAGGAGGAAACATTCTAGAAAACGTTCTTCCCTCAGATGTTTTGTAGTGGTAATGCCTCTGGAAGTATTAATCTTTCCTGTCACAATTTGGCACTCACTCCAGTTCCCAGCAGGGGTTTCTCAGCTAATCCCTGTCTGGAAGATTTTCCCTTACCTTACATTAATTTCTGATCCCGACATCGTTTGAGGGTTTGTGTTCAGCTTAAATAAATTCACTCCAGGCTGTCCTGTCAACTCAGGGTTGAACATCAGGGCAGTGGAGGTACCTGTGTTGCTGGAGCCCTCATGGGTGCCACTCACCTCTCCAGTCACCCCCAAAACCTCCATGCCCTGGACTGTGTCAGTGTTGTCCCCATGGCCCTGGAGAGATTATTTGAGAATCTTGGTTTCTGTGCAGAATTTTCTTGCTGTGAGTAGCTCGCTTGGAGAGGAGAGTGGCAGATGTTCTCACTTTAGCCCATGAGTGACAGCTCCTGAGTCAACATCTGTCATGCTGCTGGAATTGTCCCCAAACGCTGCCATGCTCGAGAGGCTGCCTGAAACTCGCTGGAGCCGGCCCTGCTCGTGTTCCCTCCCGTGTTCTGTGCTGCTGGAGGCAGAGGCAGCTGCTGTGGCTGCTGGGCAGAGGCAGCTGTGGCTCCTGCTCCAGCCTGGAGCTCAGGAATGGCCTCGGGAAGGGCCAGCCCTGCTCCCCGTGCAGGCTCATCCTTGGTGCCGCAGCGTGGGTACCTTGGTGTCAGACCCCATCAGGCAGAGCCAGGACTGCCTGTCCCAGAATGTCTGGGGTTTGGGAAATCTGCCCCCATGGCACAAAGAATTGCTGTCAATAGGTGCTGGAGAGGGTTGCCCAAAGCAGTGTCCCAGTCCCTGAAAATACTGGGGTTCTTCCTTTATGCTCAGACTTTATCCTTTTGAATGGTTGTGTGTCCCATGTTGCTTTCCTTTTTGACCAGCATCCTGCTCTGTTCTGTCACTGAGGGTGTGAAGCTGCAGGCATGGATTAGGGCTCTGTGTTCCACAAACATCCCAGCATGAACATGGTCGTTCCAGGGAAATGGGTTTGCTGGTTTTCTTCCCAAGTTTTGTATCTAAAATTCTTGGGAACTGAAGTTTCTGCCAAGTCTCTGTGATGGACCTGAGGAGAGGGAAGAAACCCCTTAGCTAGTAAAACACTTTTGATTACCTTTTTTGGCTTCAGGTTTGTTCAAAAACAGTTAAAAATGAAGTTTTTTTAATAAGTCATCTTAATTTTAACTTTTAAGGCTTAGCCCACAAATAGCCCACAGCTTTGCTTGATTTGTGCTTGATTTTTTTCCTCATCCCAATGAAAGTGAATCTCCTGGTGATGCAACTCAAGGTGTTTGTGCTCCCCTCCGGGTTTTGTAGCTTTGGCCCTGCCTGGGGTTGAAAGTGCTAAAGCTTAGTCTTGAATTCAGCCTTAGTCTGGTGCTTGTCTTAGCAAGAGTGGTTTTGGATTATCTCTCAGCCCTGCCGTGCCTGGGTGAAGGTTGTGCTGGTCTTTGGAGAGTTTTTGTGGTGTCTGAAGAGGAGCCTTGAGAACTGGAGCTGGCAGTCACACTGTGGGGTGAGCGTGTAAACTTAGTCTAAAGATAATTTATGGTTTCTAAAGCTGCTGCTGAGTAAAACTTTCCAAGGCTGGCTCTGACCTAGCTCTCATCAGTGTAAAACCGAGAACAGTCATCTCAAAGTAGCATTTTGAGTTGTGTGGAGGGGAAAGATGAAAACTTTGCTTTCCCAAAGGCTTCATTGGCTGTAGCCCTGCAGCACATGAGCAGCTCTCTTCTTTCGAGCGTGAACCACGGGGTGACTCTTCCGTTACCTGAGCCCTGACTGGTTTAAACTCGGCTTATTGGTTTAAACTTGGCTCAGAGCGTGGTGTTTTTTCGCAGGGTTCATTTTGCAGCAGCTGTGATGTCAGGGTTCTGATAACCCCCCCGGGCTGTCTCTGCAGCCCTGCTCCCTCCCGCGTTCCCGCAGCCGCGCGCCGGCACCGCCGGGAGAACTTTGGGTCACGCCGGGTTGAGCTGTTGGCAGCGACGCTCGCGTGTTGGCAGGAGCTTCCCCAACAAGATGCTGGAGAGCAGGGGAAGATTTCTCCTTGTTTTTGCAAATTAGCAAATGAAACCCTAAATAAGTTGCTAAACTCAGTTTCCTTCTGTTGGGTTAAGAGGAGGGGAGTACTTGGAAACCTTCGAGATCTTAATTGGCCTGAGTGTGCTAAAAACACCTTCTTTCCACCCCAGGCGCTGCTTCTATCTTTCCAATACATTTGGCTCGTTCAGTGGCAAATCATTTTTATAACACTTAAGAAACTGTATAGCTCCAGAAAAACAGGATGTGTGCCCTGCCTTATATTATGGATTCGCTTTCCAAGTACTTTTGGGGGTTGCTGAGGGCCCATCCCTGTTTTGGGGCGTTGGGGCTGTGCCCGTCGGTTTGGTGCTGGTGTGGTGATAGTGACAGTGGTGTCCCTTCACTGAGTGATTTTATGTTGGGGTAACGACTGGTTCTATTCGAGCACAGATACCAGCTGGGCTCCCTGGCCCTTCCCTTGTGCTGGGTAACTGAATTTCCCTTTGCCAAGGGCAGTTCTCTATCAGCTCCCAGCCAGGAGCACTCTGAGGTCACATCCAGATACTGTCCCCCTTCCCCTCCCAAGCTGGGGACAACGAGTTTCTCATTTCTTCCTTGGGCTGATAATGGTGATTCCTCCTTCCCACAGAAAGTTCTGGAAGGTTTTTTTAAGTAGTACAGTATTGTTCCATACTGTTTTCCAGGGTGTGCTATGTTAGATGGTTGGTTTGTTCTTCATGGCTTTGTCCACTTAATTTTGCATCTGATTTGGTGTTTAAAAACTTACTATTTTAATTGTAGTTCTCTGTGAGCTGCAGAACTGCAAGGTGTAGTGAAGTCCTATTTGTATCTCAGTTTGGGCAAGCAAGCTGTGGTAGGGCTTGAAAACCTGGGAAAGGGTTGGTTGGGCATTCAGGGGGATGGTGGGAAAGGGAGGCCAAGGGGGAAGATGGAAAATGTCACTGACAGTCAGTTTGAGATGAAGCTCATCTGACAGGACCAACCAGCCAGTGCTGGGAATGGCAAATCATTTATCTAATAATTAAAGTACTTGTTTGTAACCAGTTTTCAGGGTGAAGAACCAAAATTTGGGCATTTTCTAAGACTGGGAGGGTTTTCCTCTGAGCCAGTAGATGAGGTTACCCCAGCAGGGGCTGATGTGCACCTGGGGTGTCCCAGCTCCTTCCTGGCAGGACCTGAGTGCATATCTGTATATTTAATTCATGCAGATATTGCAGGGTGGATCTGGAGGTAGGAACACCTTCTCAAAAGGACTTATATTTTCAGGTCTGGTAGGAGGATTTTTGCTGCTGTTCTCTTCTCAGCTGATTGTAGCTGAGCAGTGGTTGGAGAGGAGCTGGCTGGGCTGTGGGTGTTCCTGTCCCTCCCTGCCTGCTCACCCGCCAGGGACTGCAGAGAATGCTCTCCATTTCCAAAACCTTCAGTCTCACCTTACATTTTCTTCCTAGTCAGTATTTTATTGTTTTTAAATAGCATTTCAATGCTTCAGAGCATAACCACATTACAGAATGTTTTGTCTCAAGTACCACATCTGAGCTCTGGCAAAGGTGACCCTTTGGGTCTCTGGCTCAGAGACTCTCCTCATCCATTTCTTGGTCTGTTTTTTCCCTTGAATTTTTCTGACTTTCTCCCATTTACTCTTCCATAGTGACAAGTTATCTGAGATCTTGCTGTGTGTGGTGATTTCTTGCTTTTAGGGTTCCGTGTAGAGAGCGAGTCAGTTTTTACAGTTCCCCAAGGAAGTGATGTGCTGTTATTCTACAGAAACCACTGACATAGCACATTTTAGGCCTGGCCTGCTGACTTGGGATTGCAGTGAGCTTTAAAGTGACAGTAAATCACTTGTGACCGTCTGCAGCTGCGGTGGCCCCGGGGATGATGATGGTGGTGGGGCAGAAGAGCCCAGGGCCACCCACTGCTGCAGGTCTGGTGACACCACACCTGAGCAAACGTGGCCTCAGGGCAGCTGGCTTGTCAGCCAGAGCCTGTACTGGTGTCCCCAGGGTGTGGGGACACAGAGGCTTATCAGTGGGGGAGAGGGAGAAGCTGGAGCGATGCTCTCAGCATAGGGAATGTGTCTGGTTGAGCCTTTATAGATTCATGAAATGGTTTTGTTGGGAAGAGACTTTAAAGATATTCCAGTTCCATCCCCTGCCGTGGGCAGGGCCCCTTGCACTAGACCAGGTTATCCAAGCCCTGTCCAGCCTTCTGTCACTTCATCCCACAGGAATTTGGGTGCCTCGGTTCCAGCACAGGCACAGGGCTGGTTGTGTAAAATGGAGTCCCCCTTGCAGTGCTTCTCCTTCCCGGTCCCCAAACCCCTCCTGGCCTTGGCAGACAGGCTCAGCCCAGGCCGGGCAGTGGCCGGGCGCTCCCCTTCCCTCAGGGATCGCTGCCTGCCCGGGGGCTGGGCCTCCTCTTCCTCGGGCCCTGCCGGGAGCGAGCGGGGGGCTCGCTGCAGCCCGGGCCTCACTTCCTCAGGAAACCAGGCTAAAAATACCGGGGCAGGGCTGGGGAAGTGCTGCACTCGTGGGTCCTGAGCAGCTCTGCTCAGCCTGGCCTGGAGCTCCTCACATCCGCCCTTCTCCCGTTAAACGCGGCCCTTCCATGGCCGCCGTTCCTGCTGCTGTCCGTGTGCCCTCCAACCCTGTCTCTGCAAACAGCCCTCCCAAAGCCTTACTCCAAATATCGGCGTCCTCTTCGGTGGTGGGAGAGCGGGAAGCTGCAGCTGCAGTCAGGAGGGCGGGCACACAGGCCAGGGAGAGCTGTTTTGATGGGAATGATGGGTTTTTCTCATGGATGGTGGTGGGATCTGCCTGGAGTCAATGTGGGCTGTGTTAAACTAACAGCAGGAGTGCTTTGTGCAGGCAAGGAAAGAGTCAGGGTCTGAACTTGGGGCACCTTGGGTGCCACCACCTGCTGGTCCCTGTCCCCATCCCTTTGGGTTCTCCCATGCCGTGGATCTGCAGCTCCATCACCAGAACCCCGAGTGGGATCCCGGAAAGTGCAGAAAGAAACCTTGTCAGTGGGAAGTGACCTCAGGCAGGGGATTTGCATGAAGGAAGTTAAGTTCCATGGCTGTTAAAAAAGTGATTTTTTTTTTTTTCAAATATTAATTGAAAAACTGGCTGAAACGCTGGCTGTGTTCTCTCCTAAAGCTTTTTGCAACATCCCACTGAAATTACAGACAAATTGAAGCCGAAACATTGCATTTTTCCACAAATGTGGCCAGGCTCCAGGACCATAAAAAGAGTTTGGAAAGAGTGTAAAACACATGTTAAACAATTTTTTACTTGAGGCACCTCTAGCAGCATGCATTTTCAAATAAATTAAGTATTTAACTTAAGAAATAATCTTAAAAAATATATATATATTGGTAATTAGAAGCATTAGAAGCAGAATGTTTCTTCCTTAGCAGATGCGTATTAAGAAAGTGATACAGCAACAACTAATAAATGAAATATAGTAAAATTTGGACTATATAAACCAGTGATTGTAATTAGGGATGTTCCTTTCAAAGGCAAATGTCTTGATTTCACTTTTGGGGGGTTTTTTTCAGTAGTTACTATACAATATGTAGTAAACCAGAATTTAAAAAATAAATGATTGTGGGATTTAAAATCTGTGAATAACTGGACTGTGCAGAGACCATGTTGTTTTAGGGTCTTCAACTCCTAATCTGGTCAGAGAATTTCAGTACTTGGTGAGATGAGTTTATGAATTAAACACCATTGTATTTTTGTACAGGCAGGAAAAGCAGTGTTAGTGATGTCTAGAAAGGATATACTTAATGTATTTTAATTGATGTAAAATGATTTTAAAAGCACATTTAAGCTCAGCATTATTTGCCAAGGAGGACAGACTTCAGATCTCAGCACAGAAGGTATTAATACAACTCCAATGAGGAAGCAATGGGCACTTCCCATATTTTTGAGTCTAGATGCATCTTTTTAAATTAAAGAGGGTTTGAAGAGTGTGCCTGCAAACTGGAGATTGAGTCAAGCTGTGAAATGCCAGTGATATGTCATGTGTTCTGTATGTATTATTTTCAGTTTTTACAGAGGAGGAAATTTTGATATTTAAACTTTTCCAAATGTCAGCTGGTTCGGCAGAAAATAATCTTCAGTCTCACCAGGAGCTGCGTGTCACCGGGAAACCTCCTGGGAGCTGAAAAACAAGGAAGTTGTTCCATCTCAGAGCAGAGTCCTGTGGGAGAGGATGTAGTTGAGGGGTGGAAAGGAGCTCTGGAGGGTGGGTGTTGGGGGTTCTTCCCTCTGTGTGGAGTGCCTTGAGCCGAGCCCCAAACCCCAGAACTCCAGGGCCACGTCAGTCAGGGCTTGGAGCAGCCTGGGCTGGTGGAAGTGTCCATCCCAGATGGGACTGGGTGAGCTTTAACATCCCTTGCCACCCAAACCATTCAGTTCCATCCTTTCCCTGCTCCTCCCAAATCTGGCATTTATTGATGCTTGATCCAAGACTTTGGGTGATTCCCCAGGCTCCCCCTGCGTCCAGCCTCCTTGTTGAATTCTCCAGAAATTGCAGGCAGGATGGGGAGCTGCCTTGGGAAGTGTCATTGGCACTTTGCAAAGCTCCTGCCTGCAGGAGCATCTTTGGGAAAGCAGCTGGAGGTGTGTTCCCTGTGCAAAATGCTGCTGTTACTGTGTCCCATGGGAGTCACCAGACTGGGAATTGCTGTGGCCATTAGTCCCACGCTAGGAAAAATACTCAGTTCCTACTGACAGCCTGAGGAATCATTAGGACTGGTGACTTCCAGTATTTTTCCTAAGCCTCAGCAGAACCTGACTTAATCTTTAATGAAAACTAGAACCAGGTGCTTGAGACTTTATATAGCAACCAGCCTGACCAGTTCTGGTGTCCCACCTCCCTGGGAGGAAGTGTAAGGAGCTGGTTGGTCTGGATGCTTCTAAGGACGGTATTTAAGGTGTAAATGTGGTTACATTTTACACATGAAAGCAGCATTTTAGCCCAAAGATACTCTGCACACACCCTCTGCAGCAGGGCTGGGCAGAGCTCACAACCCACTGTTCTTTGAGAAGAGTGAATTCTGCTCATGGCTCTTCTGACCTGTCTGGGCTTTGGGAGTAATGCTAGGGAAAAGTTGCTGTGTTTTCTTATGGATGGAGAGTGTTATGTGCTTGTGGCTTAACAGAAAGTGCTTTTATTCTGAGGGGCAGCTTCTGTGTCTTCTCAGGGGATGATGAAGGACTCTAAAACATAAAAACTGGGTGGTGGGTTCCAGATCAGTCCTTCTTGAAGCCCCCAGGCAGCTGTGGGGGGTAAATTCCAGCTGCTGAGAGGGAGGGATGGGGAAAATTTGTGAAAATGAGTTTTGACTTCTACCTTTATTATTTTTTTACCTGCTCTGTTTCCTCACCTTGTTGTGGTGCATCTTCCAACCCTGAGTGCAGGTCACTCATCCACAGCAGCTCAGCTTGATGGGCATCATCTTCACTTAGTAACAGGGCCAAAATTAGGAGCTGAATGTTGGGAAGGAATTCCTCCCTGTGAGGGTGCAGAGGCCCTGGCAGAGGTGCCCAGAGCAGCTGTGGCTGTCGCTGGATCTCTGGAAGAGTCCAAGGCCAGGTTGAACAGGACTTGGAGCAGCCTGGGCTGGTGGAAGGTGTCTCTGCCCATGGCAGGGGTGACACTGGATGAGCTTTTCAGGTCCCTTCTGACCCAAACCATTCCAGGATTCTATTAAAGAAACTTCCCCAAACTACTTGGTTCCTCAGACCCCGAGTGCTGGGAGGGACAAGGAACCATCAACTCCAAAGGAAACAACATGTAAAGACAACTTTCTGTGGAGTTATCTGTAAATGACAGATAATTATAGCTGTGAAAATCGTGTAGAAATCCAAACTGGTCACCAGACGTTGCAGAGGTGACATCAAAAAACTGCTCAGGGAATACAGATATGGATTTTAGAAAAGCTGCTTGGGGAATAGCATCCTGTGTTGTGGAAAAATTCCATGGGGAGCGTAGTGGGGCACCTCTAGCTTCAGGGAGCTGAGGCACAGTGGGACAGGTGTGTCTGTCATGGTGGGATCCTTCAGGCAGCATTGTGTGGATGGGATTTGGGTCAAGTCCTCAGTTCCAGGTGGAGTGGGAGCCCTGGTGGCCTCTGAAGCACCTCTGTGCCACCAGAGCGCTCCAGGTACGGTGCGGTCACCGGATCCCCAGACTCGGGGCTGCTCTGTGGGAAGCGCTGGTGAGGAGGAGGCTGTCAGAGCTCTCCTGGCTGGAAGGCTCTGTCCCAGCAGGCTCCCCTGAGGAGGAGCTGGAAGAGGCTCCAGGAAAGGCACATGAGTGGGGCTGGCTGCCAGCTCAGCACGGTGCCGGCGCACGTCGGCCGTACCGGCACGGCACGAACCGCTCCCAGTCCCAGGGTCCTGCCAGGGGCTCTTCCTCATGAGGATGTGGTGCTGGTTCACTGCACGGGTTTGGGGCACCTTGTCTGGGAGGGACAGAGAGGTGCATCCCTGCCCAGAGGTGCATTCCCTGCCCAGAGGTACTGCTCGAAGCAGAGCAGGAGTGACCCAGACACACGTGGGGTGAGGTGGTCACAGCCTCCCTTCCTGCTCTCTCCAGGAAACCAGACAGGAGGAATTTTTCACATCTGGCAGTAGTGATGCATTGTTAAATTATTTTTTGTCAAGGCAGAGCAGCTTTACGGCGGTCTGAATGTCAGCTGTACCCGCCGGAGCGTTGCGTGCAGTGCTGAGGGCTGACTAACAGCCTGGGTGGATCCCAGTCCATCCCAGTCCTTCCCAGTCGGGCGGATCTCCCTCCTCCTGGCACAGCCCGCCGTGGCTCTGCTGCCTGAGTCAGTGCAGCTGCTGCAACAAGTTGTGGTCCTGGGCAGCAGGAGGCTGGTGGGGGTGGCTGCAGGGATCCAGCAGCGGCGTTCCCATATGGCTTTCATGAGAAACACCTCATTTGAGTCTGGTTTTTGATCTGCTTCCTGCTTAAATGTTGAATACAGAAATATATTTATTGGGGTGGAGGGAATTAAGACCTTTTCTACATGTTGTGATTTCTGTTACTAGTCTTGGTTTTCTGTAAACCTGTTAAAAAGGATATTTCATGTCAGCTCGTTCTGCTGCAGTCCAGGCTTAAATGCTTCCCATCCGTTGTGCTGGCTGAGCTGCTTGGGGCCTGTAGAGCTGGATTAGAGACAGGATATTTTATTTTTAAAAAAGATTTTTTTTTTTTTTTTGTCTGGCTATATTTGTTTCCAGAATTAGTTCCCTGCTCTGATGTGCAAGTGTGGGAGGTCACTGAAGAGGGTGGAATCATTGGATGTGGTGGTGCTTTTGGATGAAACCTTGGGTGTGATGAGGACTTAAAAGTGGTCTTTAGAGGTGCAGTTATTATACACCAGCTGTGGTTTTCAAGGTCTTGGCTCTGTGTTTTCTGTTGTGTGAACCACTTGGTGCATATTTAAAAATACAACAAAAAACCTTAAGATAATTGAATGAGTTGGTGGTGTGGTGGCAGTGGAGCTCACCTGGCCTTCCTGGTTTTTGGTGTGTCTTGGTAGGGTCCCTTGTCTATAACTGGCCTGGAATGGTTCCTGCAGGGACACGTCCTGGCAGTTACCTGGGCTTTCTTTTCTATGCTTAAAAGTCTCTTATATAGGGAAAATGGATCAAATGGAGTTGGAGCTCTGGGAGATGCCATGACTAGGATCACCAAATATTTAGGGTTGGAAGGGGCTTCTGCAGATCATCCAGCCTGAGGCAGGGGCACCTGGAGCAGGTGGCACAGGAACGTGTCCAGGTGGGTTTGGAATGTCTTCAAAGAGGGAGACCCCACATCCCTGGGCAGCTGTTCCAGTGCTCTGCCCCCCTCCATGGGAAGAAGTTCATCCTTGTGTTGAGGTGGAACTTCTTGTGGTTTGGTTCATGGCTTGCTCCTTGTCCTGTCACTGGGCTCCACCAAAACCAGCCAGTGTCGTGTTGTGAACGTACCAGCAGTGCAAGGCTGCTCTGCCTTCGGGGTAAAGGGGTTTTTCTCCCACCTTCCCTACAAATGCTTTCTGTACTTTATCCTGGTTGGGCAGTGAAGTTGCTTTGAGACAAGCTTAGAGTTTGGAAGCTGTGCCTGCGTGTCCTTGTTCCTCAGCTGAGCCATGGGTACAGCTCCATAAACCCAGGTTTGCTGGGAGGAGCGATCTGTCCTGATGGAGCTGGAGCCCCGTGTGTGTGGTGGGAGAGCTGGGAAGGGGGGCAGAGCCTGGAGCATCCCCTTGGCCCCCAGCCCACTCGCTTCCTCCCAGCCTATTGTTGGCATTCCGTGTGTGTTCTCCCCAGGAATTAACTCGTCCCCAAATCGCGGCGCCGCGTACGCACCGATTTTCCAAGCTTCCCTGCACCTGTCTGATGCGCTTTCCAGCCTCGGCGTCACAAAACTGTTTGTTATTCAGGGGGGACAATGTCCCCTTGTGTGCCGGGCTCCTGGAGGGAGGGGCCGGGCGGGGGCACGGCCCCAGTGGCGGATGGGCTTCCCATGTGAAATGAGACGGGAAGACAAATTGCTTCCAGAGCGGCGTCTCACACAGGCGGGAGCGCGATCCCGCTCCAGCGGTGGCAGCGCCCGCTTGTCACTCACATTTCCCTTATCTGGGTTAAATGTGAAAGGGGGCAAATGGGGGTGAAGAGAACACAGGGGAAGAAAAGAGCTTTTCGAGGTCTCCAAAGGCTCTGTTGGCGAGCTGCCGCCCTGGGATCAGCCGCAGGTTTGGATGGGCTGGAGCTGATCCCATACAGATGGTGCACCAACATCCCTGGTGGAGCCGAGGAACTTCCTGGTCACTTTTGCAGGAATAACTTGGTTCTTTTTCCATGTTTCTTTTCTGGTGAACCTTTTCTGTAGGGTTCTTCTCTTCTGCTTGAGAATATCAGAAAACCTTGTGTGTGGCTGGTCTTTATGTTGGTCTTTAGGCTTTACTGTAGGAGAAGCCAGTGGTTTTTCCGTATTGAGTACCTGTATCTCAAAGAAGACACAACAGTATGTCACTAATTTTCTTATTCTGATAAATAAACAGACATGCTCAGAACTTTAAATAAATGTGTGATTAAAGTTCAGTGGAGGTGACAGAAAAGGTAAAGTCCAGGCTCTGAATCATCTGTATCTTTGGAAAGTACAAGGATTCTCATAAATTGTTTCCTGATAGCCGGGACTTCAGTAAAGCTTAACACTTTTCATGACTTGGGAGATCTTGACATTTCTAACTTGTCCCAGCTAGAGGCAGGAACAGAGTTCAGTAAGGAAAGAGGGGAGAGAGGAGAATTTCCAAGCTCTTTGCTGGCCCTGGGAGTGAATGCTGGCCATGGGAGTGAATCCTACTGTGCTCAGCACGGTGTCACTTTAAGGGCTGCATTACAATATTTCATTAGTGGCAAGTGCAGCATCAGCACAGCAGCCGGCCCCGTTCCCTGCCGACAACCCCTGGAACGCAGCACAGGAGCTCCATGGCCAGGATGCTCCCTTCCTGTCCTCTGGGATGCTCCATTCCCATCCCGTGGCCCAGCCCTGCTGGTGGCAGGAGGTGAGTGAGGGCACGCCACATTCCCTGCTGGCTGCTGTGCCCAGGAGAATGGAGCTGCCAGGGGAATGGGCAGCAAAGGGAGGGATTGTGGGGAGGCTGCAAGGAGTTTCCATAGAGAATTTCCAGATGGAGTTGTTCAGGGCCGGGTTGGATGAATCTTGGAGCAACCTGCTCTGGTGGAAGGTGTCCCTGCCCATGGCAGGGGTTGGAATTTTAAGGTACCTTCCAACCCTAACTATTCCATGGTTCTGTGGTGAACCAACACTGTGATGCTGCTCCATTCCCACCGGTGAATCTGGCCTTGGAAGCCCAGACCAGCGAGGGCTCAGGGAGTTACCAGACTGTTACTTGTTGTTCTTTGTGTTTGCTCTTGTATCTTTAACACACTCTCATCCCTGGAAGAATTCTAAAAACAGGAGTCAGTGTGGTACATTTGGATATGGTTTAGTGGGCATAGTGGGATTTGGTCAAATGTCGGGCTTGGAGATCTTGGAGTTCTTGCAGTGGGAAGAGTGTGGAGGAGGCTGTCAGGACCTCTGTGCTGTGTGTGGTTTTCTCAGTCCAGGCTAGAGAAAGGGAAGGAGGAAAAGCTTGTGTTGCTTCTCTCTGCAAACTCAGTTTCCCAAGTCTAGGCAGTGGTGGATCCGTGGGGTGGTTGTGGGGCTGGGCTGGGGAGTTTCCCAGACATGGAGAAGCTCCAGGGAGAAGCCACGTGCTCTGTCAGGGTGTGGGGCGAGGGAAAACAGTTCCTGACCCGGGTGCTATCCCGGACACGAGGATGTGCAGCACATCTCATACCTGGCTCTGCAGGGTGGCACGGGGAGGGAGGATGTAGCAAATACAATATTGGGAAAGATGAAAAAACGAGTGGGTGGCAATGAGAAGGAAGAGGAGGAGACAACCCAGACGATGAAGGAAAACAGGATCTTCTGTAAGAGATGGGAATACTGGAAGGAAGCCAGGAAGGAAGCCTGAGAAAATGGAGAGAGCAGTAGGAAGGCTGGTGTTGCTCTGATAATTCCAGCAGGTATTCCTGGCATTCAGCTTCCAGAAATGAGAGAAGCCTTTGAAAGTCTGGTCAAAGCCAGTGATAGGCATGGAATAATTTGAATATACAAGAGTTAAACTTTTATCTTGCTGTGTTTTCCACATGGGATTTGGTGTGTGCTGTTGACTTGTCCAAGAAGGAGGGAGCTGACCTTGGGAAGGGCTTGGGGTGCAGGTGGGTGTCACCATGGCAGGAAGGATTGATCATTCCCATCAGAAGATTCAGGCTTTTCTGTGCTAAGTGATTTAATGGATTTTTCTGTGGATTCTGATGGGGAACCCACTCTTGGAGATGGTGTGGGCAGAAAAGCTCCTGCTGTGTGAACGGTGCCTGAGTTCTGTGCTGGGCCCCCAGAGCCGCCCGGATCCCTCCAGCCCGGCTGAGCACAGCGAGCTGGGCGAGGAGCAGCAGCTCCAGCTCCTGCTCCGGCGCCGCATCCATTGGTTGGTAAAAATAGCTCTGCTGCTGGCGTCAGTGCCAGGCCTTGCATCTGGCTTCCCCGAGCGAGCGAGCGAGGATCGAGCGGCTCCAGCCCCCTCCCTCCCTCCCTCCAGACAGGGTCTGCTGGAGGACACATGGCTGTGGCAGCTGCGCCGGCCGCTGCCCTGCCCTCGCCGGCCTTTGGGAAGGGCCTTTGTGCCGGAGGCTCCCTGCAAACCCGGCCCTGGCCTGGAGTCACGGGCTGCCCCACCTTAATCAATCCGTGAGGGAAACCAAAAATCATCTCCTGCAGCCCGAGGGGTTGTCGGGAGCCTTTTGGGCCGTGGGGGAAAGGTGAACGCCCGGCTGAGCGTGCAGATCGTGTTTTGCTCCCCTCTTGCGCAGGTTTGCCTGAGTAGGTGTTTAGAAACAGCTTTACGAAGTCGGCTGGTTCAGTGTCGTGATTTCTTTTTTTAGTCTTGCTTTTTTCAGCGTTTAAGCTCTGGAAAACAGGGAGATACCAAGTGCAGGCAGGAATGCTCTCTTTGTAGACACAGAAAGAGACCAAAGCAGCCTTGCAGATTGCCTTGAAAATTTGGTGGTGTGCTTGCAACTGCTCACCTGCATGACTGATAGTGAATGGTGAATGTCTTACATCATTGTTAAAAAAATTAAATTATTTGAGCTCCAGCGGGTGTTGCAAAACTGTTCCATAGTCAAGCTCAGTGTGGCCACATGGGCTGAGCTCTGTTCCCAGCCTGCCCCAAACCCTGACTCACCCCCTTGCCTGCTGATCAGGGTTTCAGCTGCCATCACACACGTGCCAGGCGGAATAATTTACCCAAAAAACCTGCTGTGGGTGTTTTCTGCTTTGATGTCAGTCTGTGACCAGCAGTACCTCGTTAGTGGGGCTCGGTCTGCTCACTGTGCAAGGTCCACAGAGGATTTCCCTTCCAGCAACGCGGGTGAGCCTGGATGGCTGCTGCTACCCAGCAGATGTTCCTTCTGTTTGCAGCCCATAATTCCTAATCTTTCTCATGAGAAACATCTTGAATGGAGCTTCAGGATCTGCTGAGCTCTTCCTTGTGCTGTCCCCTACCTCTGGAGCACCAGGCCATCAGCAGACCTGGAATCCTGGCATTGAACCTCACTGGGAGCTTCCCTCCCTGCTGCTTAAGCCAGAAGTATTTTTGTTGTAGTAACTGGACAAATATTTTCAAATTAACAACAGTTTTGTTTTCAAACAACTCACGAGAAGCTCCTAGTTTTCTTTTTGGGGAATTCAAAGCAATTGGTGACATACCTTGTGGAGTTACTACTCTGATGGCAAATTCCCTGTTTTTAACATACTTGCATGGCGTGTGTTCGTGTGCCTGAATTTGGGAATGCTCGCTTGTTCTTCCTCCAAACTGCCTGTTCTACGGCCAGCATTGTATTTTTATCATAAAAACCTGTTTAAAGCAGAGGAGAAATGAGAATGTCTAGGGAGTGTGTAACTCAGGAGTAGTCAGAGGCACAGCCAGGCTGAAGGAGGAGTAGGGGGGAGTAAGGAATGTGCCCTGGACACCCACAGGTTCTGAATTTCATCTTTTTGTCCTTTTCAAGGCACAAACCTGAGTGCTCTGTGTCCTGTGCGGTGGAGCTGGCGTTGCTGGGGAGGCTGAGGGTCTGGGACCTGTTTGGTATGGGGGGTTCCACGCTTTTCTGTTACCAGCCCAGTGTGTGCTGGAGGAGCCACAGGGCCACTTCGCACCTTTTTAGAAAGAATTTAGGTCAAATACTGCAGTTGCATGAGCAAAGTCCAAGCAGGTCATGAGTGTGATGTTGGGTCATCACTGGGCCTTCAGCCCTGAGCTCCTGGGGGTGAGCTGGGGTGAGAACCACCCCTGTGTTGGCAGGATTTTTAGGACTGCTTTTTGGGAAAATTTGGTAAATATCGAATCGCCACAATTATTTCATGGTAGGCTGTGAGATTTTATTTTTTTTTTTCTTAAGCACTTCAATTGTATGAATTTTGCTTGAATTTCTCTCTGCCCCTTAACTAAATGAGTCCAGAGTAGCCAAGCCTGGGCTGGACTGCCTGGAAACTTCTAGGCATCTCCTTTCTTGTGTTCTTTAGTGGAGGCTTTGTCCAGCTGTGGAGTTTGCAAGTAGATTTATTTCAAAATAATTTTAAAAACGAGATATTTTCCCATAAAAATAAAAGCTCTTTGTGTAAAATTACATTCTCTTTAGTATTGCCTTAAATTTTTTAGAATGTTGTGATGGTAAGGAAATAGAAAGTTAGTCTGTGTTCCCTGTGTGCATCATGGAAAGCATCCTCTTTCATTTCAGTCATTGATTATCAGCTCCAAAACCTGCTCCATAGCCTGCAAATCCTGAATTCTCAACAACAGAGTTCATAGCTTGTTGTTGGAGCAGTGTAATTCAGTCTCAGCTGTTTTTTTGCTTTGTCTGGTCAGTCAGCTTGAAAATTTACCTGTCTGTAATGAAAAAACACAACTGTACCCTTGTCATGAAGTTTTGCTGAGGTTTAATTTGTTTTAGCTTAGACTTGGGCCTGAGGCAGTCTGTGCTGGGAGTGGGCACAGCTCCTGCTGGCCTGTTCCTCCTCACTTGGCTTCCTGGGGTGCTTGTGGGCCCTTCTCCCAGAAATATTCCACTTATTTCTGCTCAGGTCCGATGGTTGTGGCTGCTTTGAGGTGCAAACCCTCCAGGCTGCCCCAGCCTCTCCCCTTCCCCTCAGCGTGTTTCCTGCCCAGGTCCTGTTGGCTGCTCTGGGGATGGAGCTGGCTGCTGGTGACTAACCCAGCTCAGAAATCCACAACGTTTTTGGGGTGTTTTGCTCCTTGCTGGCTCTTTACCCTGGGCAGAGGCAGAGTCTCAGCCCTGCCCATGGCATTAGACACCCCAGGGCCCCTCACCATGGGTGTGAGGCTGGGTGGTAACAAACCAACGAATGAACCTTATCTCCATAGCTCACAGTATTTTGGTTTTTATCTCCCCTCCTGCCTCTTCATTTACAGACAGTATTACCCAACCCTGGGATTGGCTTTGGGAGCTGCTGCAGCCTGTGAGGGACTTGTGGGGTGTCAGTGGGGCTCAGGGTCCTGCCTGCTCTGCCCACACCAGGATGTGGCAGGAGCTGCCTGGAGGGACCTTGGCATTTGCTCCAGGTGTCCTAGCTTTAAAGGGGGTGGTGGAATCCCCATCCCTGGAGTTGTCCAAGGAAAGCCTGGATGTGGCACTCAGTGCTCTGGTGTGGGTGACAAGGTGGGGACCGGTCACAGGTTAGACCTGATGACCCTGGAGGTTTTTTCCAGCCTCAGTGATTCTGTGAAGAATTTGAGTATTTAAACTCAAAGGAGTGTGTGTTACTGAAGTGATGCTTTGGAGTTAGAGGAACTCAGATGGAAAAGCAGCTGGTTGGTGTTCCTGCTCAGTTGGAGGAAGGCACAATTGTATCAAACCCAGGCTGCTGTACTGGCTCATAGGGGCTTTTAGGAGCTGGTTGAGGCTTTAACCTACCCTTGCAGCGGCAGAATCCTTACAATTGGACTCCAGAATAATTTCTCCTAAAAATCGTGGGCTTTGGGAGTTGCAGTTGTCTGATTTTAATTTTTATTTATTTTTTAAGGATCACATTCTTGTGCTCCTGTACCACATTTACCACGCCATCAGCTGCTTGTAATTGCTTCCAACTGAAACCAAGCAGTGAGCACTGTGGTGGAGGTAAAATGCTATTTTATTTCAGGAGGAGATTGGGGAATCTCTGGGTAAACAACCCAATTCAGCTTCAAAGCCTTTTCAGCCCCGGCGCATTGTTCCTCCTTGGAGCCGCGCTGCCTCGCACCCTAATAAAAGTGGAAATCAGGAGTGGGGGGATGGGGACGCAGCAGAAAACACAAGCTGAGAACTGGAGATCAAAAGGACAAACAGAAGCAGAAGGCAGGGAAAGGGAGGCACAAAGAGTCACAGCTGAGCGTGCGGAGCCTGGGAGGGATGGAGGAGAGACAACAGCTATTAGAGGAGGCCGGGAACAATGGGCTGAGCAGGGCCCGGGTTTAGCTTTCATTTCAGTTTAACAAAGCTGATCCACCAGCAGAGCTCCACGGATGCTGTGCCCTTAATTCATCTTGAAAGTTGCTGGCGTGCTGCTCGCCGGGGCGCGGGCTGGAGGGGCGCTCTGCCCTGCTGGCTGTCCCTCGCTGGATGCACGGATCTCTCCGTGGATGGGCCCTTTGGAGGGCCACAGGGATGGGGTTTTTTTCCCAGCTTATACTGTGGCAAAACATGTCTCAGTTAGAGTGTTTTTGGGATATAGAATCACTGAATCCCAGAATGGTTTGGGTTGGAAAGGACCTGCCATGGGCAGAGACTCCTTCCCCTAGCCCAGGTTGCTCCAAGCCTCCTCCAACCTGGCCATGGACACTTCCAGGGATTGGGAGTTCACAACCTCTCTGAGCTGTGCCAGGGCCTTCCCACCCTTATTAGTAAAGAATTTTTGGTTGCTGAGAGTTGGAGTGGGGGGACTGTGGGAACCAGCCCACAGCGGCTCTTGGCGCTGGGAATGCTCGCACAGCCGGAACGTGCTCCCTGAGCTTCCCCAGCTGATTAAACCAGTTCCCAAACCTGGCAGCCTGTGAGCAAACCCAGCTTTGTTAGTAAAGCCTCCAGGCTTTCGGGGCAAGTATTTATTGTAACAAATAATTTCTGCTGGCTGAGGAATGAGGAATATTATTTCTGTGGAGCCGGCAGTGCGCGTTGCTGAGGCGAGGAGCCTGGCCGTTGGCGTGGTCCCGCTCCGGCTGCACTCCTGCACCCCTGTCCTGGGAATTCCGTGCCCCCGGCATGTGGGCACCCGGGCTCAGTCCTGCCTTCTCCGGCTTAGTGCTGGAAGCTGCTTATTCCCTCTGCCCATCTGCCTCGCTCCTCCTGGAGCTGTGGCCCTGGGGTGCCCCCGGAGCCGCGAGGTCCCCAGGGAAGGAGCGGGGTTTATCCAGCAGATGGGGAGGCCATTCCTCAACCTTGGAGCTGGCCTTTGGGAGGTTTTCATTCCTGGCCTGATTCTGGGGTGAGGGCCGTGCCAGGGAGGTGGCTGTGGGTGTTGGGAACCTTCCCCTTGGCCAGAGGAGTTTCTGGAGCTGGGTTTGATTGCGAAAAGAATGGCTGGGCAGGTCAATGCTGCTGTATCCTGCTCCTCCCTTGCAGCCCGTGTTTGCTTTCCTTTGTTTGGGTCCCTTCTTGCTCTGACTTGTCTCCCTCACTGCGCTGGCTGCGGCTCTGTGGGGCGAACGCTCTACCTGGGCACTTAATTAAAAGGAGGGAAGATGTATTCCAAAAATCCCCGGCTTCCTGCTCTGCGTGGAGCGCGTTGCTGAGCTGGTGGCGGGGAGAGGAAGCGAGTGCAGCATTCAGCTGACAGAGCATCTGAATCGCTGGTTGGGGCCCGGGAGTTCAGGAGGGGGAGGGAGAGTGAAATGGATGCTGAAATCCTGAATCTGCTTGTTAAATTTCCTCTCTCCCTGGAGAGGGAGGGAGCGAAGTTCAGCGCGGCGTGTTTGGCTTGGCTCCCTGTTACCTGCTGTCTCCTCCCGAGCGCGGCGCTTGTGGCAGGGATAAAGGATGGAGGTTTATGGTGGGAGAAAGGACTTTTTCCTTCAGCAACATTTGCTTGTTTGTGGTGGAAACGCATTAAAAAAAAATCCAGCATTATTGAGGAGCGAGTGGGCGAATCACTGCATCAACTGCCATGGTAACTCCTAAAGGGCTTCACCCAGAGCTGTCAGAGCTGGATTTTTAGTGCTGGAGTGACTTTTAATGTACAATCCTTTCCAGGCCATTTAATTATTTGGAGTCCTCATTTAATAACAAAACAACACAAAACCTCTTCTCTGAACTACCTTCTCATTGATGTTCTCCTCTTTGACCTGAATTCATCTGAGCTGTGGGGCCATGAGTCAAGCACTGTGCTGGTGTTTGTGTGCAAGGACTGTGTGTGCTGCTGCTTGTGTAGCCATGGAATCAGGGAATTGTGGCACAGCTTGGTTTGGAAGGGACATTAAGACCCATCCAGTGCCACCCCTGCCATGGGCAGGGACGCTTTCCTCTATCCCAGGTTGCTTTGAGCTCCATCCAGGCTGGCCTTGGACACTTCCAGGGATTCAGGGGCAGCCACAGCTTCTCTGGGTACCTGTGCCAGGGTGTCCCCACCCTCCCAGGGAAGGATTCCTTCCCAATATCCCACCTAACCCTGCCCTCTGGCAGTGGGAAGCCATTTCCCCTTACCCTGTCTCTCCATGCTCTTGTAGCCTCTCCAACACTCTCCAGTCCTTGTAGAAACAATCTCGTGGTGGTCTCAAGCCCAGCAGGTGGTTGGGGGCCCTCCCTGGGAACCCATCCCATGGCAGGAGGGCAGTGGGATGGCTGCTGTCCTCCTGCCCCATTCCTTTGTCAGGGTGGCCCAGTGCTCCTGGTGGTGGAGGGGGTGGTGGGGACACCTCCATGGCCTCAGCACCCCGTTCCTCTCATGGGAGCCATCTGATCCTACCCAGCTGTGGCAGCAGTGTGGGGAGCCTGGGTGTGCTGGGTCACCCAGCAGGAACGTGGCACCCAGGAGTGGGCCAGCCCTGCTTTCATCTTCCATGCCTGGCTCTGTGCTTGGGAGTGTCTGTGAAGTGTCTGTGCCACTTTATACTCTGCCACAGGAGGAAAATTCGGGAAGGAGGGCATTTAGTGCTCAGACGTGGCTGATGGGGTGGCTTTGGGGAGCCTGCCATGGATGGACTCAGGTGTGGGAGGTCCCTGGGCCTAACAGTGCTGTGGATGGGGTGTCCCTGGCTGTGATGGGTACACTGGGGTCTGGGTGCTCAGAGATTTTGGGGTGTTTCCTGGCACAGGGTCCCAGGATGGGCTGTAGCTGCACTTGGAGCCTCTGCATGAGGAAGCCTGGGATTCTGGTCATGGCCCTGGCAGCTTCCTCTGCAGCACCACCCATCTTAGCTTTGCTCAGCATCCCAATGGAGTTTAAAATGGTTTCATCCTGAATAATTTATCTCCCAGAGAGAGAGAGAAGAGAGAGAGACACAGTGGAGGGAAGCGGGGAGGGGAGGGCTGAGCAGGGACGGGGGGCTCACCCCGAGCAGCTCCGTGCACTGCTGGGCTTTGTTGCTCCCGGCATTTTCTGCTGAACAAAAGCTCTGGATCCCGGCTGGAGGCTCCCGTGGGAGCCCTCCTGACCCCTGACCTGCCCTCCTGCCACCTCCAGCACCTCTTTGTCACCCCGGGTGAGCCCGGGCGTGACGGTCTGTGGTGTGGCCGGTTCGGCAGAGCAGGATAGGGCTTTACTACGGGTTGTGAGCTTTCCTAAAGGGTTGCACACTGGGGGCAGGGCTGCCTCCCTCCCCACCGTCCCTACACGCTGCCCTACTTCTCGCCAGGCTCAGCCAGCTCTTGCTGCAGCCCTACAAAGAGGTTTGAATGCATTAGTTTACATGGAATTAATCTCCAGATTCCAAACATGCTTTCAAGCTGGTTTGGCCTTATTTTCCTGCAAAAGGAGGCCAACTCCGTGTTGTAGGCAGGGGCTGTTGTAAGCGAGGGTTGAGCTGGAGCGGGGAGAGACCAGCACAGGCACCATATTCAGGCCATTAAAAGGAATTTTTGGCTCGTGGACAAAACAAATTGAAAAATCTCCTTCTTTGTCACCACATCAGCAGTGATGGAAAAACAGAGCAAGGTTGTGGGGTGATCCTGCTGGTAGCCACTGCATCTTTCCAAAGGGATTTGAGGTTCTGGCTTT
Organism: Agelaius tricolor; assembly: GCF_023055355.1. Classification (NCBI taxonomy): domain Eukaryota; kingdom Metazoa; phylum Chordata; class Aves; order Passeriformes; family Icteridae; genus Agelaius; species Agelaius tricolor. The sequence goes on along the minus strand of NW_027269275.1, from coordinate 20,689,612 downwards.
GATAGGAAAATAATGAAATAATTTAAATGTGTCACAAATGATTGCATAGAAAATCGTGGGTGAGGGGAGGGATGGAAAAATGTCGTTATCGGGGATCAGGAGAAACTGGAGCACTGAACTCTGAGGTGAAATGCTTCCTGCAACAGGTTGGTCTGCAATTCCCAGTGCTCCTTTGTCTGCCGGCAGAGCAATGCCGGCCGGGGAGGGAACAAGGAGCTCAAGTGCTCCTGGGATTTTTTTGGATAGCCTGTCATCCCTGAGAAAGGAACAGTTGTGTGGGGGTGGGGAGTGTCGTATTCAAAAGTGGGTGAAATGGAAATGAGCCAAAATTCTGCAAATTTATAAGGAGCAGCAAACAGAGATTTCTTTGAGGAAAGGTCGGAGCGTTTGTTGTGAGCACAGCCCTGGTAGGAGTGTGCGAGGAAATGGAAACTGTGCTCCACTCTGCAGGGCTTTTTTCATCCTTTAGCCAGGCAAAGATACACAAAGCTGCTTATTTTGGGAGGTGGTGGAATGTTTCTGTAATAATTTCAGCAAATTTTGCTTCACATAGAGCATCTGTAAGAGCAGCACACCCCCAGCTTCATGGAGTGTGTTCTTTGTGGGGAAAAAAATTGCTTTCCCTTGAGTTTAATGGCTTTAAGCTGACAGAGGACAGGGTTAGCTGAGATATTGGGAAGAAATTCTTCCCTGTGAGGGAGGTGAGGCCCTGGCACAGGGTGCCCAGAGAAGCTGTGGCTGCCCCTGGATCTCTGTCAGTGTCCAAGGCCAGGTTGGAGGGGACTTCGAGCAACCTGGGATAGTGGAAAGTGTCCCTGCCCATGGCAGGGATGGAATAGAATGAGCTTTAAGGTTCCTTCCAACCTAAACCATTCCAGGATTCTGTAAATCTGAAAGTGGTTTCACCCAGAAGAGTCTATGCTGGGTTTGGTTTTCCTCCCTGTTTAGTATCCCACATCTGCCAGCACCTCATGCCAGGCTCATGGATGAACATCCTAAGGATACGTGTCCTGGCTGTGCATCCTGTGGAAGCCACGCTGGGCAGAGCTGAGGAGCACATGGGGCTCAGCCAGGAGAAGATGATTAGGGAAGGAGCTGGGATGGTTCTCAGGAGGGAAGGGCTGAGCTGAATGCAGGAGTAATGCAGGAATAGCCCCGCGGGGTCCTCGCAGCGCACCTGGGAGCTGCTGGATTGCGAACAGCTCCGATTAGGACTTCATTCTGGGCTGACAATCCTTTCCCCTTGTTGACACGGAGCGTGTAGAAGCATGTAGTGTTTGAAACACAATATGCAAAGCACAGTGTTAGTAACCGACTCCAGAACATTCCTGCTCTGCAGCGAGGCTGCCCACAGCCTGCGGATTTCATCAGCTCCTCTGAGCTGGCACGGGGAGGACGTGGAAGCGGTGAGCTGGAGTCACAGGAGAGCACGAACCATTCCCACAGTGCCTGCTGGACCCAGAGGGAGGGAGATCCCAGCCTTCTACCCCTTCCACCGGCGTGGTGTCACCAGAGCCGGGCTGGGACGTTCCCGTGCCGGTGTTGGCGGGGCTCGGCCGCGCTTCCCGGAGCAGGGCGAGGGTTTGGCCACGTGAAGTGGCCACGAGGCGCAGGGAGGTGTTGGTGGTGAGCGCTTGGCCGGTTGCCCGTGGGCAAGCAGAAACCCGAGTTATCTCCAGCAGATAAGCACCGGCAGGAAAACACGACAGCCTGGTTTGTCTGTAAACAAGTTCTTTCGCAAAAATGTCTGCCTGGGATGACTGGCAGGGAAAGTGAGGAGCCGGGAGCGTGCCAGCGTCTGGCTGGGGAACGGGGAGCGTCCGGCTGGCCGCGGCAAGGAGACGCTGCAACAAATGGCTCTGCCGCTTTAAGCTGAGTTAAAACCCACACTGAGATCCACAGCGCTGCTGGGCCCGAGCGCAGCCGCTCGCTACAAATATATGAAGAAAAAGCCACCAAAATAGAAAATGTCATCATCGCTCACGGGGCGGCGAGAGCCGAGCGCAGCGAGCGGTGGCAGAGTGGGACAGGAAGTCTCCTCCCCCTCCCCGGGTAGTGCTGATCAAAAGGATGTAAAGCTTGTTTACAACATGTATGCAAAATCTAGTTGGGAAGAAGTCTGAGGGCTTTGCAGACTGGGGTGCACTAGGAATGAGTGATGTGTTAATGTAGGTTAAGCCTGCAGAGCTTGTGACCCAAAGTCAGAGAATTGTGGAGCATCCTCAGCTGGAAGGGCCCCACAGGGATCACTGAGTCCAGCTCCTGTCCCTGCACAGACACCCCAGCACTCCCACCCTGGGCCTCCCTGAGAGCATTGTCCAAACTCTCCTGGAGCTCTGGCAGCCTTGGGGCCAGGACCATTCCCCAGCACCCTCTGGGGGAAAAACCTTTCCTGATCTCCAACCTAAACCTGCCCTGGCACAGCTCCAGCCATTCCCTGGGTGCTGTCACTGATCAGCAGAGCAGAGATCGGTGCCTGTCAAGTCATGGTCACATTGTGCAAAGCAAGAAGAGGTGCCTGTCCGTGGGTTACATCCAGTGGGCTGCTTGGAATGCCCACTGGGAGCATCCTGCACCTCTGCTAACAAGCACTGGCTGTCAGGAAATCTTCATAGTGCTCCAGGTGAATGTCAGGACCCAGTGGGGCTGCAATCCATGGGGTCATTTTCCTTGGGATGAGTGTTTTGTGTAGCACTGATGCCCAAAGGTAGGAAAGGGCATTTGGCATTGAAAAGATGAAGGTTTTGGAGCTGTTTCAGAGTCTGGAGCGAAATGGCAAAGGTGCCTCTAGGCTGGTGATGGATCAGGGATGGACTCTCTCATGTTTGTGTGCATGGAACCTAGTGAGCTCTGCACTCTGAAGTGGTTCTGTGCAGCCTTCAGCCTCACTCACCTCCCTCTGCCTCGGCCAGAGGCATTTCCTTACCTCTTCTTAAGGGAGTCTTAAGGCTTAATCCATTGTTTGTAAAGCTCCTTAAGATCCTTGTTTGGGAGTGCTGGAATCTGGAGGATTAAAACCAATTTATTTTTGTGTGTCTTGTATAATATGCATCTCAAAGACTTTCCAAGGCAGGAGGAGCTGTGAGCCGGATGGAGATTGCAGGTCCGGAAGGTAAACACGAGGGAGGAAGTGGCAGGGAAGAACAAAGAGGGAAAAAGCCAAAGGCTGGTTCTCTGTGCTGGAGACCTGGCTGCGAGGACAGTGAGTTTCTAGCCTTGGAGGAAAGGGCTGGATGTAGTAGAGCTGTCTCCCTCTTAATGCCACTTAAAGACCCATCTGGTCTGTGCTGCTGCCTCAGGAAGGGCAGGGCAGCTTTTCTCTTACTGTGTCTGTTCCCTCTGATGGGGAGGCAGGAACCTCACCTGTCCTCACCCTGTCCCTTTTGTCAGCTCTTAACACCAACTAAGCTCATAAGAATTAATGTTGGTGATCTGGACAAAGGGGGGATTTTTAAAACCAGGTCTAGGATGGTGAGCACTGCTGCTGTCCCCCAGGGCAGGTGCCACATCTCCAGAGCCTCGTGTGCCACATGTGACAAGCCAGGGAAGAGGTGACATGGTGCTTTGAGCACAGGTGGTGCCTTGGCTCCTGTGGGGAAGCAGAAACTGGTGATTAAATTCTTTCCCCAGGTGCAGGCTGGAGCGTTCTGTGTAGGTGTGTTGCCATCATGTGACCCTTCACATCTTACACTCGGTGTTTTCCCGTGTGAACTTGTTTGGGGTCACAGGACAGGAGTCATAGCCCACTGTAGGACAGGTCTCCATTGGGATTTCTGGTTTGGGAGCTCACCAAGAGATGTCCTAAATCCTTGTGAGGTTACAAGCATCAAGGCAGTGGTTTCCAGATGATGTCAGAGCACAGCTGAGACCCTCAGGATTCTGTTGCTGAAGCTCTACAATCGTACAGGACCTACAGGAGAGGAGAGCTTGGCAGGAGCAGCCCCTCAGCTGGTGCTGGTGGTACAGCTGTGTGCAGGGGAGGCTCCCATGGGGCTGGAGGTGCCTGAGCCAGTGCTGGCAGGCAGGTGTAGGTGTGGTGCAGGAAAATTCCTGAGCAGTGGGTGTGCTGGGGCGAGGGTGGATGAGCTACCAGTGCCAAGGGCTGGGAATGGGCAGCACCAGGCCCTGCTGGGAACAGCGCTTGGTGGCACTGGGACACAACAGAAGGGATGCTCTGGGTTCTGGGACACTGCTGGTGTTATGTCTTGGCACCATCAGGGTGGGTTTATCCTAAACCCAGCAATATTTGTTGTTCCCAGTCCCCTGGGATCAGAGCACTCTGAGTTAGGGATTCTGTGGGGAGTGGGTGGGACGGGCTCCCCGCGTGCCTTTGCTAATGAGGTTAAAGGAGTATTCACTGGGAGAAGAAAAGAAGAGGCTGGGGGCTTCAATGGGGCTCAGAAGCCTTGTTTCAGGCAGTGGGAGTGGGAAACACAGACTATTGAGCTTAGCAAGGAGAAAGTTGGGAGCATCTGGTGGGTTAGAAGCCTGGCTGTGCCCACTGCCAGCACCAGGGCAGGGTCTGGGGGTTTGCATCCAAAACATCTGCTGCCCTCAGGTTTGGGGTGACCTCACCCAACACCCACCCTGCTCCCCTTGTTCTGGGGGGGTTACAAATAGAGATGTCTCTCCCTGCTGGAAGTGGCAGCTAAAGGAATTAAAATCAAAAGTACCAGATTCCGTAGGAGGGTTGATAGTGGGAGAGGAGCTCAGGTGTGGCTTTAGTAGCCCTTGCATCTGCAAATATGTAACTAGACTCTCCTTAGTTATCTCTTGGTTTGAAAATACCTGCTGTAGTTGGTTTGAATCTGTAGAAATGCAAGAATTTACTTGGGGAAGTTCTGTCATCTGTTTGCTGATATTCTGCACCAAGTCCTTCTGGCTTGGAAAAAGTTTATTAATTTGAACTGTTCTCCTATTTTTGGTGTTCCCCTCTTGCCTCATCCACTACTTCTCCTTAAAATCCATTTGCTTCACACTCCAGCTCCCCTGTTCCTGTGCAGCTGAGCTTAGTGCCTGCAGTTCCAGGTGCCTTTGCTTTACTCCCCGTGACCAGCACTCCGTGATCCAGCACTTGGTGCTGCTTTCCCTGCTTCCTGTCTCAGCTCAAAGTTATTTAATGGGAACTTGAAGCACTGTTTGAGCTCTAGAACTAACATTTCCCTCCAAATACATTTTTCCTTTTGTTCTGCTTGATCTCGTGACTATCAAGTAGTTTAAATAAAGCTCTTTTTTTTGTCTCCTGCACCCTCAGCAATGAAAGATGGGAGCTCTGAACAGAAACCAACATTTTCTCTTGCACAGCAGAGAAATAATCCCTAACAACTAGGTTTTTCCTCCCTGGTGGCCCTTGTGCATCCCCCATCCCCAAGCCATTGCACTGTGATAAAGCAAATGGAATATTGTGCATTTCAGGAAGATTTTTGAATTCCTCAGGGTTAATCCATGGCACGTGAAGAGCCTCAGAGCAGAGTTTCATGAAGTTCCACTGCTGCCACTGGAGCCAGTAGTGGATATTTCAGGTTTTGCTGCTGTCAGGTGTAAGCTCAGCAGGGGCAGAGCTCTGGGGCAGAGCTGCTGCAGCAGGAGATGGGCTGGGACTGCTCTAGGGAGGGTCTGAGGATGTGTCTGAGGGGGAATCCAGGCCTGTGTGCTGTTCACAAGGGCTCTGCTGGTGTGGGGCTGGGGTGGGACATGGCTGTGCTCACTGGCTGAGCTGGGAAGGAACAGGCAGGGGCTGTGTTCAGGGAAGAGAAACTGGAGGTAGAGATTGCATCAGAAATGTGCTGCTGATCTGTTGTGAATGAGCGACAGCCAGTTATCCCCAGTGTCTGAGCCCCTTCCTCTGCTGGGATCTGTAGTTTGTGCCCCTCTCTCTCACTACTCTTCCCTGGAAGTGTCCAAGGCCAGGTTGGATGGGGTTTGGAGCAATCTGCTCTAGTGAAAGGTGTCCCTGCCCGTGGGGTGGAACTGGGTGAGTTTTAAGTTCTCTTCCAACACAAATCTCTCTGGGATTCTGTGTTTCAGCCCCCCTGTGCTCCAAACCAACAGGCTGGAGATATCCTTCCCTCTGCAATATCCCACCATGCTTTATTGTCCTCTCCTTCTTGACTTCATTATGTCTTGATCTCTGTAACCTGTTTAACATGTGTAAATACTGAAATGAGATTAACTTTAAAGAGCCCTTTATTAAAAATGTACTGACTGTCCTAATCAGGAGAAATGTGCCCGTAGCTGCTTTTCTCTCTGCTGTGTTTCCACAAGTAGCGAGGGCAGGGTGGTGAATCATCTGACGGGGCGACAGCTCGAGCTGCGAGCTGGGCAGGTTCTTCACACACGAGCTGAGTGATGCTCCCAGTGTGGCACGACCTGCATGGGGAGGTGGGCTTGCTCCCATGGGAGGGTCCCAGGGACACGAGCTCTGGCTGTGTTTGCAATTTAAACATCTCCAAACCGTACTAATCTGTGAGCTGGCCCTCAGTGTGGTGAGGGTGGTGCTGGTGCCTGCTGGGCTGACATCCCCAGACTTTTTTGTGTGTATGGCAGCAGTGCCAAGCAATCTGTGCCTGGTGTCTGGCTGGATCAGGAGGGTGCAGTGGATATCCTCATCCTTCCCCTCTCACAGCAGCCCCATGCCCGAGCAGGTGGAGCTGATGTGGGATCTGCACCCCAGTGTTGTGTCCAGGCTGATGTGGGACCTGCACCCCAGTGTTGTGTCCAAGCTGATGTGGGACCTGCACCCCAGTGTTGTGTCCAAGCTGATGTGGGACCTGCACCCCGGTGTTGTGTCCAGGCTGATGTGGGACCTGCACCCCGGTGTTGTGTCCAGGCTGATGTGGGACCTGCACCCCGGTGTTGTGTCGCTGGGTACAAGCTCCCTGCCAGGGGCTTCACCCCACAGCCCGTCCCTGGATGTACCCAAAAACAGTTTTGGGCCTTGCCATGGGCGCTTTGGGCCTTGCCATGGGCATTTTGGGCCTGGCTGTGAGCGTGATAGATAAGGGGCTCAGATGAAGCTGCTTCTCAGTGTATGATTTAATGAGCTACAGTTGTAGGAATTCGGTGTTTGCTGTGTAGAGCAGGGCCAGGAGGGCAGGGGGGCCCTGGAGGGGCAGCCGAGACCCCAGGGTCACTGAAGAGCAGCCGGGGGTGCCGTGCCAGGGGGGCCATGCCAGGTGTGCCACCCGTCCTGGTCGCTGGCAGTGGTGGCAGCCCTGCCCCGGGCAGCAGAGCCCTCTCCCGAGGCCTTGCAGAGCTGTGCCTGCATCTGCCTGGGATCCTGGCTTTCCCTCAGGGATTGCTGGAAAGTCCCCACGTCCATGTGCTGTTTATCACAGGCTGATCAGGGTGGTCTCACTGCTTTTCCATCCGTGTTTATTGCTGGAGCTGAGGAGCCTTTTCCGTACGGTTCTGGTGGAGCCCTCAGCGCGTGAGGATGATCAGAGAAGGGTTTTTTTCCCCTTGTAAAATATATTCCAGCTCCAGTTTGTAATGTGGCGAGAGGGGGAGCGAGAGAAGGGAACAACAGCATTAGCGGATGTAGAAGTAGCTGGAATGAGAAGCTTTTGTGCCATTAATAACAGTCCTGGCAGGCAGCCAAGGCTGGGAGTGTGGGATTAGCCTGAACAATCAAGACTGCAGGATCAAAACAAGGAGGCAGGAACAGCGAGGTCACACTGCTGCCATCTGCGCTGCCGCAGTGGTGGGAGGGAGCGGAAGAGGGGGATGCGCTGGAGGAGCGGTGCCGATAGCGCAGGCATGGGGGGCCGCCGCCCCCAGAGCGGCCCCAGAGCGGCCCTGCCGGGGGCTCCGGCCCGGGGCCTTCACCTCCGCCCCGCCGCAGGCACTTCCCGAGCCCCGGAGGGGAAGGCGGCTGCGGCGTGGCCGTGTTAGGAAATGGCTTCTGAAAAACCAGCAGCGGCTCGGTGGGGCTCGGCCGAGCGGCTCGGAGCGGGTTTGGGATGGGGGTGCCGGTGCCTCGCCCCGGCCGGTTTGTGGCTCCATCTGCTGAGCCGGGGGTGGCCGAGGGCAGCGGCCGCAGCTTTGTGCGGGTGAAGGGGCCGTGTCCTGCCTGCTGTGGGGGCGAGCCGGCCTTTCCGGGGGCTTTGCATCACCCTTCCAAAGGAGCGACTGGGGATTGCAGCTGAAAGGCGATTTCTGAAGCAGATGGAGGCAAATCTTGTTCTGCTTCACTCTGGCCTCCATCAGCCTTTGCTGGAAAACCTTCCAAGAGTATCAGAGGCAAAAGGATTCGCGTCAGTTGTGCCGCTTCTCCTCTCTTTCTCTCTGACCCAGTAAATCTCGCTGTCCTGTGAATGTAAATACAAAAGCTGAAGCGCTAGAGAAGCAAAGCAGTGTCCCACAAACAGCCTCCCAGCTCTTGCTAAAAATATCTCGGTGCGGTGCAGTAACTCCCAGGCATTCTTTTGTCTGACTGCTTTTGAATTCCCTAATTGAAGTTGGTTGGAGGGCAGTGCACCAGCTTCCTGAATAGCTCAGATGTTGATTGTGAGTTAAAAAACAAGAGCAAAATTGTTTTCCCTTTGTGCCGCCGCGCTTTTATTTACCTTCCCCCCCCCCTCATTTTTAATCTCTGTAATTTTTTTTACTTGCAGTTTTATTTTGTGAGACAGCCGCATGAAATCCGGCTGCGGGGAAGGGGCCGGGAGGCAGCGGGCAGGAAGGCGCAGTTTTGGGTACGTGATGCCACGTGCGCCTCGGAGCTGGGGCTCCGTCGGAAACGTCCGGGCTGGCGCTGAGATGCCCTGCAAATGGAGCTTAACGTAGTAGGAAGTGTTAATAATATTCCTAATTGCCTACTAATAACTGAATCTGTGGAATTTGGCAGCAACTGGGATACAGTTTTCTCCTGCAATCTGTCCATTCCCTCCAGAAAGAGCAGAGTTGCTTCCCTGACACACAGCAGCAAATCTTGAATTCACTGGAGGTACTGGGGGGAGCTTTCCAGGTTCCACGTGGCCTCAAACCCATCCATGGAGCTTCAAAGGGTGCTTCCCTGGATGAAAACTGCCATGTTTTGGTCCAGCACTCCAGATATAACAGAGAAAGGATAAAAAACCAGGCTGTTTCCCTCCTTTCTGCCTTTTTTGGTGTTATTTTTCATATGGACCTGGAACCTGAGAAATCCAGGCATTCCCAAAAGGCTGCTGGAAGCACACACGGTGTGTACAGTTGGCTCTCCTGGCCATCCAGGGATGGTTCCTGGGCTCCCATGGGGACAGGGAGGAAAAGTTTGTGACCAGTAATTTGTGATAAGTTGTGGCCAGTCCAAGAATCTCCCCAGAATATTAGCATAAATGAAATAAATTGGAATATTGGGTTTGTATTGGGTAAAACAGATAAACCACAAATGCTCTGACCTCTGGCAATCAGACACAGACATTGCTTTTACCTTAGGAAATTAAAGGTTTGAAATTGTGATGGAGGTTGGAGAGAAGCTGAATCAGATGCTGCTTCAGGGGCCAGAATTTATTCAGGCTCTCCATGGTGGGAGACATTTCGTAGCTGCTCAGCAGCAGCAGAAAAACAAGCACAAATTTTTCTGTCTTCAGGGATAACTGCAGTGAGGCCCGTGGGGGAGGGCTGTGCCAGGACTGGAACACCTCCCTGGAAAACCTCCCCTCCCCTGCACAGCACCAGGCCCCAGAACTCTCCCTGCACGTGGGGACAGCGCTGGCCTGAGGGGCCCATGGGGGAGCCAGGCTCCTCTGGCACTTTGTTGGAAATGGAGCATCTTCCTGGTGTGCCACACACTAACCCAAGAGGCCACACAGAGTGAGTGGGCAGCCAGTGAGGCTGGTGTGCTGCTCCTGCTCTGCTTTACAGGAGGATGAGTCTGGAAGGAGCAGAGTCCTGCCTGCACTCACCCTGCTTTTGGTGTGGTGATGGGAACCAGGTGCCAGATTTCACCCCCTTTCCTTGCTGTTCTTCCCACAGGCAAATGGACTCTGCAGCAGAGAAATGCCCCATCCCTGGAGGTGTCCCAGGCCAGGTTGGACAGGGCTGGGAGCAGACTGGGATAGTGGAAGGTGTCCCTGCCCATGGCAGCAGGTGGAACAAAATGAGCTTTAAGGTCCTTTCCAACCACGACCATCCCGGGATCCTTTGTCCAAAACCTCCCTTCCTGTCAGTGCCTGCTGCTTGTGGGGAGTCTGGGCATGGTTTGGTGGTGTGGGGCTGGATCTGAGCTGTGGAGCTGCAGCTGGCCTGTGGGGCTGGAGCAGGATCACAGCACCACGGTTGTGTCCCCTCCACTCAGCTTCCAGGTTAACGTTTAACCTGTCTGGGTTTCAGTCCCTGGGGTTCTTGGGTGTTTCAGGGCACTTTGTGTGGCTCTAAGCAGCTCCTTGGAGAGGCTGGGCTTATGGCTGCGCAGGAATGTGAAGAATTCGTGGGGAGGAAGATGAGTTTTCCAGTTCCCAGTGGAGGGAAACCAAGCCTGGGCAGGTGACACGGTGATGTTTTATACACACAGCAGCTCCCAGCTTTGGGAGCCTCCGTTCACTTTCCACCTGGTCAAAACATTGTGCTCTGACTGTGAACCTTAGAGGGGAGAGAGCTCCAATGGAAAAGTTGACGCAGCCTTATCTGCGGCGCAGCCTCTGCGATAGAGGAATCCGAGCCCTGGCTTATGTCAGGCTGGGAGCTCTGCCCTTCCCTTCCAGCAAACTGCATTCCGTTGCCTTGGAGCCGCTCCTTCATCGGGGGCACATCCTTCAAGGAGTGTGGTCAAGAATAGGGGCCTGGGTTCATTTTAAATACATCTTGAATTCCCCCATGGCTCTCTTTGTTAGCCCAATGTCTTGTGAATGGTCCTCCTTGGATTGCCACGCATTCCCAGCATCCCTCCTCCAGAAACTTCAGCCCTTGCCTTCAGCGTGCAATTATTCTTGCAGGAGTCATTCAGGTCATCCGTTCTCCTCGTGCAGTAAGTGACGCTTCTACCCATGACTGATGCTGAGCGTAGTCCGGGGTCACCTTACCCAGCGCTCAGTGCCCGGGGCTGCTGTTGCAGTGCACATGAACAGGCTCCCAAACTTCCTGCCGGCGCTTTGTTAGCAGGGGAAAATCCCTGGAGCTCAGTTTGCCAGCAGTGCCCAGACCCCCTCGCTGGCACGGTGGGGCTGTGCTGGCTCAGCCTGGTTGGTGAGGGGGAAGCTGCTGCTCCCCTCTCACCATAACCCCCATAACTGACCCGAAACAGCAGCTCCGGGGTCAGGCTGACATCTGGCACCAGGGCCAGCAGGGGAGGGAGGGGGAATGCTGCCTGCAAGGGAAGGAGCTGGAGGAGGAGGGGAAGGGAAGGGGGGAAGGACAGAGCTGGGAGATCCTGAAGCTCCAGGGTGAGACATTAAGCAGGAGAAGGGGCAGGATCTAATGCTCAGTGATTTTTGCGAGTGGCCGAGGGCTGGCTCGGGGCTAAGGGCAGCTTGTTTGCAGCGAGGCACTGCAGATAACAACAACAACAAGTGGGGCAGTTAATTGCCATCTCTCCATCACGCCTTGCTCTGCGTTTGTCTCGGGGCAGGATGCGTTTGCAGATGGATTTTGGAAGTAGCTGGGGATCAGATGTGTTTTGTTCTTTGGTTTTGCTCACTGTCGGTGCTCGGTGACGCGGAGCTGCCTGTGCCTTCAAAGGCCGTGGTTAATGTTACAATTTCCTTCCTGCTATGAGCTGCTGTTTTCTCTGCTCACACCTTTCTGGAAGCCTTTCAGACTACAGTATTCCCCACTTGGTTTTGTATTACACGAGTCTTTTTCTGGAAGAGTTGAGAATTTTTTTTTTTTTTTTGCTTTAGGTACATAAAGGAGTAATACTCTGTTCACCTGCTAAAACCAGCCCAAGGTTTCAAGAGGCCAAGCCTGCTGTGGTGTGTTCTGGTGAGGGAAAACATTGCCCCAAGTGGAGGAACTTTTGCTGCTGAAGCAGAGCTTTAGGGTTGATGGTGTGTTGTCTGGGTCAAAATCCTCTCCCCTGGCTCTTGGGGTGAGGATTCCTCTGCTCCCAGCTTCCATCCCTTTCTTAAGGAAGGGGCTGTCAGGCATTGGAAGGGGCTGACAGTGAGATGTTGCCCCCATCCCTGGAGGTGTTCAAGGACTGATGTGGACATGGCACTCGGTGCTCTGGGCTGGGTAACCAGGTGGGGTTGGTCACAGGTTGAACTCAGTCTTGGGGGTCTCTTCCAACCTGAATGATCCTGTGATTGTGGAGTTGCCTGAAAAGCCCCCATCCTGTCACACGCTCTCTGTAGACAAACAGGGCTGTTGTACCTCTGACAGCTGCCAGTTTAATGCTCTGCAGTTGCATTTCCTTGCAGGAGGCTCAACCTCATGAGGCAGCTTAGGACAGAAAATCCAGGTTCCATTAAAAACCATTGGAAATGAGTTCCCAGGTTGTTCTAAGGTAAATCAATAATGCCTGTAATCTCCCTGGCTGGACTGAGTGACCGAGCCAACCGTTCATTTAACCACATTTTATTTTTTTAAAGCACTTTCAAAATCATTCCTGTTGATTCTGACTTCTCACTCTGAATTGCTGTTATGAAATTCTCGGGCAGCATTTGGTTCTGAGTGCTGCCAAAACCTTGGTAATTCCCTCAGCCCCGTGCTTGGGAACTGGAGTCACTGCAGGGCTGAGCCTGCACTGGCTCAGAGGGAGCCACAAAATCCCTGCAAGTTTGGGAGTGGTGTTGCTCTGGAGAAAGACAGCTTCTTTCTCAGTGTTGCACTAATGGGTCTTGCTGATTTTTAATGTAAGCTTTAATAAGTGACTTGTCCTTTCTCAGAGCAAATACTCCAAACTTGTGAACCTTCCAAGCTAAATGTGAGCGTTATAAATGGTGCTTTTTTGGTACAGATTTTAGGCTATTCAATGAATTTTTGTAGTACTTTGTCATGATAGTCATCTTTTTGATTCTCTAGGAGCCTTGCAACCAAGTTTATCATCTGATGGAAACTCAGCCTTATTTAACAGCATTTGAACATTTGAACAGCATAACTCAGCCTTATTTAACAGCATTGCCAGGTACTGAAATAATGTCTTGAATGGGGTAAGACTTGGCTTGATGTAGGGCTGTGGTCTTGGAATACCTGTAATTCCTTCCCCCCCTGGTTATTACAATCAGATTTTTCTCTTTAGCTGTGGCACAGAGAAGACTGAGTTGCTGGAACATGATCTATTTTGATTACTAAAAATCTTAGTGCTGCTAATTTAGTCAGTTGGTACGTTACGAACGTAGAGTCTGTGTGTTCAAACTGTTCTTGGTTTTTTTTTACTTAATAAGTTCTCCAGATAGTTGCCATGGAAATAATCCTGATTCAGGGAGGATGTGAAGGCCCCGAAGATGCGGCAGCCGCGTGTGGTCTGCACGTTCTGGGCTTGGCTCAATGACACAGCCCAGTGTTGTGACTGGCTCTGGGGTGGGAACCAGCTTGTTCCTCCCATGGCTGTCCCAGTTCCCCCTTTTGGCTTTTTGGGCAGAATCTTCCTGATTTTCATAGCACAGAAAAGTTGAAGAAAAGGCCCAGTGCTGGTTTCAAGGCTAGTTGTTTTTCTGCCTTTGCCTGAATCACACTAATATGAAAAGGTTTGGAGGTTGCTTTTGCCTCACCTGGGCCTCTCTGGCTGCTGGGGGTCTGTGCCAAATTTGGGGAGATTCCCCTTGCTCCACTCCTGGAGCACTGGGAGTGGTGCTGGATGGGGCCTCAGCAGGAGCCTCCTCTGGGCCCCTGTTTGTGCCACAGAAGAACAAATCTGCTTCCTCTGGGCCTGAGTTTTCTTTTTCCACAACTTCCTTGTTGTGCAGATGTGTTTTTGGTGAAATCTATGTGTGTGGTTTCCAGGCACTGTCATCAGAATGTGTTTTGTGTGGCTTAAACCAAACCTGGGCACTTCTGGCTTGCCAATCCTAATTGTAGGAACATTCAGATTATTTTCCTGGCTTCACAAGACTTGAGAAAAATGCCGTATTATTTAAGCTGGAATTGACTGTAGTTTATGGCACGAGACAGATATTTGGGCTGCTTGGATCCTCTTGATCTATGGGGCAGGACCAAGCACAGGAACTGCCAAAGTAGCAGCTCATCTTCTTGTACCAGATTTCTGTGAGAGAAATACCCACGAGAAGCATCTCCTGCACTGATGGAGACCCTGAGTCACAGAATCCCAGACTGGTTTGGGTTGGAAGAGACCTTAAAGCTCATCTGTTCCAACCCTGCCACGGGCAGTGACACTTTCCATTATCCCAGAGTGCTCCAGGCCCTGTCCAACCTGGCTTAAGCAGCTACAGTTGAAATTTAATTGCATTGATGTTGATATCAGGCCAAATGAGTGATGTATTTCCAGAGTCTGAAGAGTTGTTGTGGTAGGTTTAATTTTGGGTGAACAGTGGAGGAGGTGTGTTGTTAAGTTGTAGGGACAAAGCCCTGGAGAGCTGTTTTCCTGCATGGTGCCCCTGTACAGTGGGACACTGCCCCTTCTTTGGTGGTGAAATACAGGTGGATCACAGAATGGTTTGGGTTGGAAGGGACCTTAAAGCTCACCTCGTTGCAGACCATGTCTGTGCACTTAAAATTGCAGCTGTAACAACAAGATATGAGAGATTTTCCTTTCTAAACATATATCTACATATTAACTTTTTTCTCTGGAGAGCTGAAGTGCCCTTTCTCCTCCCCCCCTCTTATTTGCATCTGTTATTGAGTAGCTCTTGCTGGAATGTGTAGGAAGCCATGCAGTGCAGTCTCTGCCCTTCGTGTCGCACGGAAATGGAGATGGAGATCCCGTGGCTCCGCCGCCGTCCCACCTCTCACCCCCAAACCCACCTGCCCTGGATCCCTCTGCATCTCAGTCCAGTGACCGGGGAATCTCAAAGGCAGTTTCAAAAGAGCCAAGTCAGCACCTTAACAAAGATGACTGAGGCCCCACCAGCTCGCTGTAGACCCCACCTCCCCATTCCTATTCCAGGCAGCAGCTCTGCATCCTTTTACGCTGCGCTGGGTGTATTAAATTAGGGAGCAGAGTGACAGCTGGGCAGGAGCTGGGAACAATGCAGATAAAGTTGGCTTTCAGTGCTGTGACCCTCTCCAGGCTGCACGCCAGGAGACTATAAATAATTGATAGGAGCAGCCACCCTGGCCAGCACGCTAATGTACCGCGCGGCTCCGGCGGCGAGCGGAACTGCGCTCCCCATTACATCACCCGGGCTCTCCGACCAGCAATGTCATTTCTCTGCTTTTAAATAATAAATTGCACTGGGACTTGAAACACTCCTTCGCCCCATTCAAGCCTACCAGGGTGTGCAACTACACAAATGAATTTTACAGATGGTAAAATAAATTTTGTATCAAGCTGAAGAGAATTCCTCATGGGAGGAGTTCAGCGCCGAGGACTCGCCCCTGATCAGCGATGGGTTATGGGGATCAAAGGTAGCTCTTGGTGGTGTTGGATCGTGACTTTGAAGCTTGACTTGGAGTCACTGGCGTAAGTTCATAGGTGGTTTTGGGGGTAAAGTTCTCTAGTGGTGTAAGTCAGAAAATTCCCCTTGGCTGGGGCTGTGTCCGTGAGCGAGGGCGTGCGAGTGGCGCGCGCCGCCTCGGCTTCTGCTTCCAATGGCTGGAGCTTCCCAGCAGTGAAAACAGCCTGATGTAACACAAACCCTGAGATCTTTCCCTCGAGTCCATCTGTAACCTTCTGCTTACCCACAGATATGTGGAGAAAAGCTGTAATGTGCTTTGGCTAATCATAGAATCGGGAAATGGTTTGGGTCGGAAGAGACCTTAAAGCTCGTCCAGTCCCACCCCTTGCCATGGGTAGGGACATCTTACTCTAGGCCAGGTTGCTTTGAGCCCATCCAACCTGGCCTTTCCAGACTCTGGGAACAGTGACTGACCACAGAGGGACACGTTTTGTGGACTTTTGCAGCTTTTTAAGCTCATTTTTGTGGGCCTCCAAGGATTTTGAGAACATAATTAAAAGAAATAAACTCTTTGAGTACTGGACTAGACAAGCAGTAGGAATTGGACAGGTTGTGGTGCCCTGCTCCTGGTAAATTAGTGGAGAATAAATAGAGAATCAAACCAGAGAGGAGTCAGCTGTTAGTATGGAAAAAATGAGTGAAATTCTGGGAAAATTGAGAGCAAGGTCCTGCAGTGCATGACCAGAGCAGCAGTACACAAAGGTGAAAGGTGCT
Source organism: Agelaius tricolor (assembly GCF_023055355.1). NCBI lineage: Eukaryota > Metazoa > Chordata > Aves > Passeriformes > Icteridae > Agelaius > Agelaius tricolor. The sequence goes on along the minus strand of NW_027269275.1, from coordinate 20,673,404 downwards.
TTGCTCAGCACTGAATATGAGGTAGAGTCACAGAATCCTTTAGGTTGGGAAAGACCTTTAGATCCTTTAGAGCACCTATTCCCCCAGCACTGCCAAAGCCACCCCTAACCCACGTCCCTAAAGTGCCACATCCACACGGTTCTTAAATCCCTTCAGGGATGGTGACTCCACCACTGATATTTGGGACTTCCAGGAATTATCTGTCCTGTGAGTGCATCTTGCAAGTGTCAGTATCTGTGCTGGGTGGCTGAAAAGGGTGGTTTCTCACCTTCCAGAGAAAGGGACTTAGGGAATGATGATTTCCAAACCAGGAAGTGAGCGATGGCCCAGAGCTGCCTAAGGAAGCATAAGCTGCTTACGGTGGATTAGATGAGTGCCTGCTTAGCTCTGCAATTAGAGAGGGAGATGGTGTGATAAATCATGAGTAACCAGCTTACCTGTCCCGTGATGTTGTTTATCTCTGGGCACATGTGCTCCAGTTTCCATAGGTGGTGGAGCATCTGCTTTTAAAGGAGTAGGTCTGGAAAAGAGGATGTGCTTTCCGTACAGTTTTCTGGAGTTTCTTTGCTACCCTTGATCATCAGGTTTGCCCTGCAGCCCAGATGTGTGTGACCAGTTGGAGTCACACTGCAGGGCTGGTTTGTGCTTTCCAGGAGGTCCTGGGCTCCTGGTCTGAGGCCACAGCCCATGAGGGTGGTGGCACCAGCTCTTCTTGAGCCCATCCCTTGTCCTACTGCTGCCATCCACGAGCTGCCCTGTGGTGGCACCTCACGGGAGGCAGGGCAGGCCACAGGAGGGGAAGGTGTTCTCCAGGGGTGCTGGCAAGCAGCAGCAGTATCTCAGCCTGGCCGAGGCTCCCAAGAGGATCCCGTGGTCTTCAGCTGCTGCTGTTCACTCCAGCTGCGCGGCGAGAACGTCCTGCACAGCGCTGGGTGTTGCTGACGTCGGTCTGTAAATACTCTGGACACAGGAAAGCTTTTACTGGGCATAATGTGTGAAATACTGAAACTGTTCTTGCTGATGGTTGAGCTCTGGGTTATCCACCTGCCTGTGCCTCCAGCCAGTCCCTGCCAGCCTTTGGTGCTGGGAGGACACAAATCCCAGCACCAGCAGTGCAGAGCTTGCTTTTTTCCCATCCCAGGAACTCTGCCATATCCTCCCTGCATCAGCAGCGTCTCCTCCGTCTCTCCCAGGTGTGCAGCTTAGCAAACACATTGGAAACGCTGCAAGATTTTAGCCAGCTTTGGAGAACTGGTTGATGGGAGAAGTGATTCTTTTCCAGGAAACCAGTGCAGCCTGTGCATGGTGTTGTAAACAGTGGGACTGTTGTACTGTTGTAATTGGTCCTTTCACAGGTGATGGTGGCAGGTGACTTGTGCTGGCTGTCCCTGGGGTATGGTGCTCCTCAAACTGAAATACCCATCTGGAATTTTAGGGTCTCTGTGAAAATCTGACTCTGAAGGCTTGGAGGTGCACAAACTGTGATACAAGCTGTGGAGAGGGGCTTCCAAAGTTAGGGCATAGGTGATAAAGAAAGATGATCATGATCATGGAATCCCAGACTGGTTTGGGTTGGAAGGGACCTTGAAGCTCAGCCAGTGCCACCTCTGCCCTGGGCAGGGACACCTTCCACTGTCCCAGGTTGCTCCAAGCCCCATCCAGCCCGGCCTTGGCCACTTCCAGGGATCCAGGGGCAGCCACAGCTGCTCTGGGCACCCCGTGCCAGGGTCTTCCCAGCCTCACAGGGAGGAGCTTCTTCCCTCTCATCCCAGGGAGCTGAGGACACTCTGGTAGCCTCAGCAGGACAGCAGAGAGCAGGAGATGCTGCTGCACCTCCATGCATGGGACATCATCAGCTGGCTCCCATGCTGACCAGTCCTGCTGGCCCCATCCCCTTCTTCCCCTGTGCCTGCCAGGAACTCCATCCTTCCCTGCAGCTCACCTTCCTGAGCTCAGGAAAGGGCCTGTGCTATTCTTAGCAGCTGAGCAGAAGATGCAGGCAAGAGCCTTTGATGGAGGGAGCAGGAGTAACCATGGCAGTCTCCCGGAATGGGGAGCCGTGGATTACAGACAGTAAAAGGCATAAAGCAAATAGCAGGATTATCTTTCCTGGTGGTTTTCTAGTGAGCAGAAGGCACTACTTGATTTCCAAGGTGAGGCACTGTAAATTACCTGCAGTTAAAAATAATGCTAATTAAATTGAGATGCAATAACAATTAACACTGCTGATCTCAATGCACTGGATTTCCTTGCAGCTCTAATTGACAGAGAAAAAGCCCCGACCCTACCTGGGAAAAGGAGGGGGGATTTTTGCTTCTGTCTCTGTGCAGGATCCTCCTTCTTGTGCACTTGTCAAGTTTGCATTTCCCCTTTCTATTTTTACTTTTAATGCAAGGCACTCCACAGAATCACAAAGTCGTTGAGGTTGCAGAAGACCCCCAAGATCACTGAGTGTGACTGCTCCCCACCTTGTCACCAGACCAGAGCACTGAGTGCCATGTCCAGTCATTCCTCCAGGGATAGGGACTCAACCACCTCCCCAGGCAGCCCCTGCCAATGCCTGACCACCCTTTCCATGACAAAATTCTTCCTGATGTCCAACCTGAACCTTCACTAGCACAGCTTGACACTGTTTCCTCTTGTCCTGTCCCTGTTCCCTGGGAGCAGAGCCTGTCCCCTCTTGTCAGGGAGTTGTGGAGAGCCAGAAGTTCCTCCCGAGCCTCCTTTTCTCCAGGCTGAGCTCCCCTGGTTCCCTCAGCCTCTCCTGGTGCTGCAGCCCCTTCCCAGCTCCGTTCCCTTCTCTGGACACTCCCAGCAGAATCGGAGGAGCTGGATGTGCCAGTCCCTTTGCCAGTGACCAGAGCCGGGATCCAGGAGCTGCCCCGAAGTTCTGCCCATGTGCCCTGTGTGGTGGGTGCTCACAGGGAGCTCCCTGCCCTGGGCAGAGGGCCCCGTGTGCCCTCCTTGCCTTGTTTTTCTGAGGAGAGGGGAAGCAGCCGGGTGGTTTGGGCCTCTCCCGCAGCTTCACTTAGCATGCGAGCGGTGTTCTCTGCACAGCAAATTCCGCTTTCAACTTCAGCGAGCGCTGAGCCTCTGCCTAAATGGGCCTGCTAAAGATATTTTTTGACATTTGAAAATCCTATTAAGGCCGTTTCTCCGTCTCCCCTCGCTCCCTCCCCGCTGCCAGCTCACCACGGAGGCTCTGCAAAGGTTTCTTTAGGAGGCCGGGTCACGTCCTGCACAACAGGCCTCGGGAATATGGGTCACAACGAGACGAGGGGAACAAAAACTATATTGTCCTCGTGTCTTACGCTGATGGCTGATTGAGGGACTCCCTGAACGGACAGTTTGGGGTCTTAATGAGGTACCAAACATGAGGTAATTCAGAATGTGCCCCTTTCAGGCCGCCTGCTCGGCGCACGGCCGGCCAGGAGCGGGTTCCTCGCTGCTGCTCCTGCTGCAGCTCCTCTTTTCCAAGGGCACAGTTTGGTGTTTCAGCACGTCCTTGGAGCACAGTTTGCCATGGTTCCTGTTCCTGCGTGACTCACTGGTGAAGCCCATGAGCACATTGTTGATCTTCTTATTTACAAATAATTCTCTGAGTTGAAGCTGTTACTCATTGACTTTAAAACGCAGGGCTGGAGGCTGGGGCTGGTCCCTTCAGCCTCATATTGCAGCTTCTTCTCCAGGCTCTGTAAAATTAAATTTAAAGAAGGATTTCTATCAAATCCTCATTTTCTGGGAAATTCCTGAAACTGAGAGCAGCCTGCAGTGGGACAATCACCAGTTGTGCTGGTAGGTGTGTAATTACCCAGGTTTTGGGGAGCGGGGATGCAAACAAGTTTGCATACATTGAATTACAGGCGGTGTTTTAATAGTATGTTTTTTAGGTCTTGGCTCGGATCCAGAATTTTTTCGTGCTATTATCCTCTATTTACAGCTTTCAGAAATCAGCTGATGTCACTGCACATATGTTTAGAGCCGTTGCTAAGGTGATTAGCTCCAGAATTCAACGCCTACGCAGCGCTGATGAAAGGCTGAGAAACTGCTCGGCAGCGTCTGTTCAGAGCTTTGTCGGCTTCAACTATTAAGAACCATAAAACAATATTACCCAATTTTAGGGTAAATATGTTGGCCTTGACTGATAATCGTGCATCAGGTTCTACAGGAACAGAGGCTTTATCTGGCACGTTTAACTAAGCCTGGGAACATTTTTCACTAGGAAGGTGTTTTAAAATCACCCAGTTCCTCATTTCCATGAGCCTCTGCAGGGTTGTGAGTTCAGGGTTTCCTCTGCCAGGAGGTGACAACCCAGGCCCAGGCCACATGTCTTTTATGTGTCCCATGGGTGGGGACACCATCCACTGTCCCAGGTTGCTCTAAGCTCTGTCCACCTGTCACCACCCTCACAGGGTAGAATTCCTTCCCAATATCCCATCCATTCCTGCCCTCTGGCAGTGGAAGCCATTCCCTGTGTCCTGTCCCTCCAGGCCATTGTCCAAAGTCCCTCTCCAGCTCTCCTGGAGCCCCTTTAGGCACTGGAAGGGGCTCTGAGCTCTCCCCAGATTCTTCTCCTCTCCAGGCTGGACACCCTCAGCTCTCTCAGACCCAGCAGGACCCAGTCTCTAGTGGGAGTCTGTCCTCTAGAATAGAAATGAAATTTACCTCATTTACCTTCCTCTCCCCTTGTAGACAATGATATCAAGTTAGCTTTCTCACCAGAACTGGGCTCCTCTTACCTGCCCAGCTCCTGCTCCCAGAGCAGCAGGAGAATACCTTTATTCATGGTGGAGAAGCCATGGAATACAATCAAGTTGCCCACAGCCTACACCAAAAGTGGGCTACCGGGTTACATTTCATAGGTGAAAACTCTATTTTGGTTTAAATGCATGTGGAAAATCTCCTTTGCAGTTCACGGCATGTTAATGTCCTTAAAAAAAATCAAAAATTAAAAATCTACCATTTAAACTCCAGAAAGATGTAGATATAGATGCATTTTTGCCCCAGTCATCTAGTGCACAGTATGTATTGTAGATGTTCACAAGCATTTTTTTCCCTGGGAGTTTGCTGCTCCCCCACTGATTATTTTTTCCTTTCCTTTTTTAAAGGAATCTGGCTAAGGCTTGACCTAGTTTGGCTGTCATCACACCGTGAACAGTGCAAGCCTTCACCTAACATAGCTCCCTATATTTTTGTTCTGTAGGCTGTGCAAAAATAGCCACGCACAGCCAACAGCTGGGGGTGAGCAGCAGCACAGGGATTGCAAGGAGCAGGGCTGGGAAGGTGCTTTGGCATCAGGGATCTCTCAGGAGCAGGCAGACACTGAACCTGATCAGTGGGATGGGAATCTCTAAGGGGGCTGCAAAAGAGGAGGAGGGAGAGGGGCTTGGGGCAGGGGCCTGGGGGGACAGGACAGGGCTTGCACTGCTCTCTCTGCCATCCCCTCCACACTGGGACATTCACCAGCTCCCCCAGAGCCTGTCCCACGGCTGGGTGACACGGGGACCTGTGTGTGGCAGGGGGTGCAGCCATGTACACCCTGCTGGAGATTTGAGCTTTCGCTCTGGGAATCCAAATATAGCTCAGTGTGATCAAGTGCTCGCAAAGAAATGGAGTAATCCATACTTGGGACCAGTCCAGGGCTTAAAATTCCTACCAGCCTCTTTCCCGGCTCGCAGCATGTCCTGCACTGAAGGCTTAGGAGAGTCAAGGTCTTTGCTGCTGATGGTTTAATTTGGACAATGAGCATCACTTAAAAGTGGCATTTTACTGCATTCGTTTCACTCTTACTTTCCAAAGAATCCTTGTGATCCATTCAGGCTCCTCCCTTTGGATGCTAATGGACTTCTGCTGGGATTTTGTTGTTCCTGCAAAGCACCAGGGTCCCATGTGCAGGGGCTGGGGCTGGAGAGCTGCTCTGCCCTGAGACAATGCCCCCATTCAGGGCTCCACTCGAGGGGAGGGGAGGGGCACTTCTGATGGCAATTAGTGTGCAAAGCCGGTCCTAATCGATGCCTTGCCTGGGTGTCCAAAGTGCTGAGCTGGTCCTTCCCTGCTGCACGTTCCTGCACTAAACTAAACCTGTTCCTCAGGCACTTTTTAGAAAGTAAGGAAAAGAAAATTCCCCAGTTCACATTTCAGCAAGAGCAGAGCATCTACAAGAATCGTGGTGGGAGAGAATGGCCACAGCTGGTTTGGACCAGGCTTTTTGGAAGTAAAACCTGCTGCAAATAGTGCTTGGTCCTCACATCCTTCATCTGTGGGGTGGAGGGACTGGCTGTAGTGGGACAGCAAAAGGTGCTCCCACAGGACCAGGGGGTGGTGAAGGTGCCACAAGTTGTGCAGAGCAGCTGTGGCTGCCCCTGGATCCCTGGAAGTGTCCAAGGCTGGATCGGATGGGGCTTGGAGCACCCTGGGATAGTGGAAGGTGCCCCTGACCATGGTAGGGGGTGGAATGAGATTAATGTCCCTTCAACCCAGAGCACTCCAGGGTTCTGTGGTTTAATTTGCTGTTGTGCAGAGGACTGAACAAGCCATGTTTTGCTGTAACTCCAGTGCCAGAATTTCCAGTATTTATATATATATATTCCAGTATATCCCAGTATTGTGGGACGTGCTGTGTGCACAGGCTGAGTGTGGCAGGGACGCCTGTCCTGCACAGCTCCAGTGTGTCCTGGCACAGTGTGGCACCTGTGACATCCTGCATTTCACAGGAAACCCCCTGGCTTGTCCATATCTCAGTCTGTCCATACCCTGCTGCTCAGAGCTGAAGGAAACAATCACACTTTGTGTTTCACAAGCTGTTTTTAATCTCTTGGCTCAGTCCCAGTCACGAGGCTCTGAGGTGAAAGGGCTTAGAGAGACCGACATGAGTCCATGTGCCCATCCCCATCGGCCCCGGGAGGTGCCTGCTGGGGATGCAGGTCTGGAGTGGCCAAAGTGTGTGATCCCCTGTGCCAGGAGCTGCAGGAGGCTGCTCTGCTGGCCTTGGGAATGGGCTGCAATGCAGCAGGTCCCGTGGCAGGAGCAGGGGGCTCAGGAGAACCATCTCTGATGGCTCCTGTGGGGTCTATTGGCCAGTGGTGTTTGAACCAGTCATGGCTGATGTGTGGCCTTAAGGAGTTTGTCACTTGTGCTGTGTTGTGGGAAGGGCTGTTTGACCTCTGACAGGTGATGGATTAGCCTGGAAGTGGGAGCTGGAGACCTGGCCCTCAAGTCCCACCACGCTGAGCTGCCACTCTTGGGAGCATCAGTATGGAATCATCACAGAATCATGGAGTGGTTTGGGTTGGAAGGACCTTAAAGTCCATCCTGTTCCACCCCCTGCCATGGCAGGGACACCTTCCACTAGCCCAGGTTGCTACAAGCCTCCTCTAGCCTGGCCTTGGACATTTCCAGGGACCCAGGTGGGTCCCACAGCTTCTCTGGGCACCCTGTGCCAGGGCCTCTCCACCCTCACAGGGAAGAATTTCTTCCTTATATCTGATTTGAATTTCTTCTCTTTTAATTTAAAACCATCACCCTTTGTCCTGTTGCACCAGGAAGGTTTGTCCCCATGTTTCTCATGGGCCCTATTAAGTATTGAGAGGCCACGTAAGGATTTGCTAAAATGACTAAATAATAATTATTTCTAGATTGTTGGCAGCTATAATTCCTACACGGGGGCTACATTCAGGTGTCCTTTAAACCTGAGCCTGCCATGGCTGCCAGGGGAGGAACTTGTGCTCAGAGCACATTGGGAATAATTATATGAGGAGTTTTCCTTGGACTTGGTGCAGTTGTTCCCTTTTGCATGGAAGGTGGGATTGAATGGGAACAGTGAAGCCCCCGTGTGCTGGGGCAGCTGCTGGAGATGTTTCCAGCTCCAGCCTGGCTCTCTGGTGCCTCAGCACACCCAGCCCAGGTGCTGGGGCTGGAGCAGCACAGTGGGTGGGATGGGTGGGATAGACTTTCCCCGTACGGCACCGAGGCGTTAACATTTTCCCTGGAATTTTAAATAAATCTCTTCATGTGCAGGCTGGGTTGTGACTCACACCCTTGGGCTGATGGCAGCAGCAGCGTGGTAAGCTCGCACTAAAATGAGGACAGAACTCAGCTTCTTAAGGCTCGTCACGTGTTAAAGATGCAAAAGGATGTAAAGATGCAAAAAAATAAGGATGGGAGAGAAAACCAGCGGGTGGAAGTGTCCTGATCCAGCAATTTCCATCCATCCATCCATCCATCCATCCATCCATCCATCCATCCATCCATCCATCGTAATGAGGGATTGGAGAGCTACTTCCAGCTCTGGACCTGCAGTGTTCCCTGCTCACACACACTTATGGACAGTGTGTTATGGCCTAGAACTAGAAACAGGTGCTTTGTAACATTAGAAAGGCAGAAAATTGTCCCTCTCATGGTGTGAAGGTCTTGCCTGTGCTCTCTGAGAAATGCTAAGTGTGTCTTTAAATGGAAGAGAGTGGCAATGGTGTTGTGGATGATCTTCGAATCCACTTAGAGTATGGAAAACTGTACTGCTGATTTTAAAAAAAGGAGAAAAACCCATATAACCAAAAAGCAATCTGGATTAAACGTGTTGGTTAATGCTGTTCCTGTAAAACCATGTGGCCAGGTCCAGCAGAATAGGGATATACAGAGCACTTTTGGAAAATGTACTGGGGGAGGTCTTGAGGAGAGAGGGAAAGAGGAGAAAATACAACATGAATAGATGACTTGACTTCAAATCCCTGCACTTTGACTTAACTCAGGGAAAATAGATTGTGACAGAGTGTGAGTCATACAGAAACTGCTTGGAAATAGAGGGGAATGTGAAAATACCTTTGGATTTGGCCAGTGGGGACCTGCACCTTCTCAGACGGGCAGTGGCTGGGAATGGAGCATGAAGATCCCATGGAGTTGCAGTAACGTGGGGATCTTGGAGGTCCTTTCCAAACTCAGTGACTCTGGGATTCTGTGTGCGTGGAGCATGTAGGTTCCATGAGGAGCCGTGGCTTGGTTTGTGATCTCTTGGTGGAATGGGAGGAGGAGGAAGGCTGGGGCAGCCCTTGAAGGTCATCCATCACACTCTCCAGCCTTGCAGAGCAGTACAAGGAGCCCTTGGCCAGTAGAAGAAGATGAAAGAATTTCTGTGCAGATCTGTTTATATTGATGTTCTCAAGAACATGGGGGATAAAAAGCTCCAGGAACCACTGGGGAGTTTGTTTTAAGGGCTTGTGGACATGCAGCTGGATCTTCCCTGCCAAAAACAAGGCACAGGGAGTGAGGAGGGCACAGATGCGTCCATGGGCTCTGGTGCCCCTCTGGCGCTGGGACAGGGGGTGGATGAGCCTGTCTGGTGAATCAGCACCCCTGGGTCGGGGTGCTCTGTCCCCAGGCTGTGCCTGCAGGGAGCTGAGTGCTCCCATGGGAGCAGGTTTGTACAGGAATCCCATCCAAACCAGGCTCTGACTAAGTCCCATGGCCATGGTGCAATGCCAGGCTTTAGGATGTGGCTGCACCTTGGAAAAATCTTGGGTTCTTGCTGTGAGGTCCCTGTTAAAGCAGTGCTCACATGACAGGCTGCTTGCAGGGAAAATTGAGCTGCTGCTGCAGCACCTGGTGCATCCCAAAGTCCCTGACAACTGCCTTGGAAAGCAATCTCAAAGCCTATCTGTCTTGACAGTGTCTCTTAATGGCTTACTAATAATGCCTGAAGATTTGCTGGAGCTCTGCCACAGCCCTGCTGTAGAATCACAGAATCATGGGCTGGTTTGGGTGCATCCTGTTCCACCCCCTGCCATGGGCAGGGATACCCTCCTCCCAGCCTTGTCCAGCCTGGTTTTGGTAGGTTCAGAGTGCTCTGCTCTCCTCCAAACTGAGAACCCCTCCGTTTTCTGTGATTAAACTAAATCCCCCTAAACTGGGAGCCTCAGAAGGTGCTTTCCAAGTGCCCTCCAGGAGGCAGCCAGGGAGGAATCTCCTCAATTCCTGGCACAGATAGAGCATTCAGGAGTGCTTTGTGGTGGGGGTCAAGCCCTTGGTGTTTATTGTCATCTACAGCCACATCGTCATGGGGACAAGGGAGTGGCTTGGATTTCTAAGAGTTAAGATTATTGTGTGAACCCTAAGGCAGAAATTCCAGCTCCCTAAACATATTTTGCCAGAGAACAGGGTTTGTGCCTGTCAGGATGGGGAAGGGGTCATGTAATCCAGGCATGCAGCACTGGATTAAATTATCATGTGCTACAGGGTATTAAATCTCAGAGTTTGCTCTCATTTTTGGAGGAGAGGGGGATTTCTGGGACAGAGCAGCATCGCTGCCAAGCTGAAGGAGGCTTTTATTGTAAAATAAAATAGGAATCAGAACACTCAGTGCACACCTGGATTTTAGTCATTGCCAGAGGAGGTTTGTGTACAGCCCTGATAGCTCAGGGTGCTCCAGAGTGTTTATGGGGGGAAGAGGGACTTTGTGCAAGGGAGGCTCAGGATCGACATTGGGAAGAATTTCTTCGTGGAAAAGGTTGTCAGTCATTGGCAGGGGCTGCCCAGGGGGGTAGTGGAGTCCCCATCCCTGGGGTGTTCAGGGGGTGCCTGGACGTGGCCCTCGGTGCTCTGGTCTGGTGATAGGGTAGGGATTGGTCACAGGTTGGACTTGCTGGTCTTGGAGGCCTTTTCTAATCTCAATGATTCTGTGAAAGCAAAAGCAAATGGAAGCCAAGAGCTTTGCTGGTGAGTTACTGGGATGGTTTTGCTGCTGGAGAGGGTGTAAGTGCAGCCAGGCGTGCGGAGAATGCTGGGGCTGAGCAGGGAGCAGAGGCACACGTTTTAGGCTGGGTTTTAGATTTCCGGAGTCCCGACGTGCGGAGCGCTCTGGCCAGGCAGTGCCAGGCTCTGCTCCCGGCCCGTCCTCTCCGCTCCCCCGGGCTCTGCTGACGCCCTGTTAATAATTACTAGAATGTACTTTCGGGCAGGTTATTTGTTTTCCCTCCTCATGATGTGCGAGAGCGGATAATGAAATTAATTTGCACACTTGGTGAGTTTGCAAAGCCGGCTTCAGCCACGTTGCCACGATACTGCGCGGGGCCGGCGGCTCCCGGGGCCGCTGTTTGCACAGCCGGGGCAGGCGGCTGCTGGCCTGGGCAAACACAGCCCCGAGGGAGCTGGGCTCTGCCCAGCCACGAGAGCAGCTCCCTGCAGAGCCGGCACGGAGCGTGCGGGCAGCGAAAGCCCTTCCAGGCTGTAAAACCCCTTTCCAGCCCGTTAAACCCCTTTCCGACGTGCAGTGTTTGATGCTGCTGATTCCAACCAGTTTAGTAGGTCAGCAGCCCAAGGAGGAAATTCCTGTGTTGCTCCTGCAGGTTGTGGAGCTTGTGGTGGGATCACGTGGAGCCCATTGGTGAATTCAGATGTTTTGTTGTGGCTTGAGTCCTGTATCCCCCAGTCCAGGGGTGGGGTACGTGAACCTCGGTGTTTTCCGGGAGCACAGGGCAGTGTTCCCTGGAGCTGGCCAGGCTCTGCTGGGCAGGTTTCAGTCAGGAGGTGTCTGGTGGAGCTGCCCAATCTGTGGGACTCTCTGGAGAGGTGGAAGAGCTTCACTGTGAGTGCTTGGGAACCACAGCTCTGACATTCCCATCTCCCTCACCTTGGGGGCAAAATCAGTTTGGGACAAGACGTGGTTGGATTGTTTTCTGTGCCCTAATTCACCACACAGGAGAAGGACTGAGCCAAGAGCACAAAACTCTTCCAAAGGTTGGCACTCCTGTTCTGCTCCTGAGACCCCTGGGGCTGAGCCCTCCATGGGCACCAGCAGCATCTGCCCTCAGGTGCAGGGGGAGCTCAGCATGGCTGTGTGCTCCTGAGCCTGGTTCTACTGGGGTTCCACTCTGGTTTTTGAGAAGGTTCAGCCCTCAGATCACAAGGAGAGCCGGCTGTGCTCAGCTCTCGAGGCTGTGGTTCCCTTTTGCTTGCTGTGATCCTGCTGGGACTGCCTGTGCCGTGTGCCAGGTGTGCCACGTCGGCCTGGCACAGACCTGGGGGACCAGCAGTAAATAGTACTGCTCCCATTGTTCCATTCCCACCTGGATCCTCATCATCCTGCTCCAAGGCTTGGCTCCATGCTCCCCTGAGGTGTTATTGTGATGTGGCTGCAGCCTGGCTTTGGGTTGCTTTTGGGGTAGAGGTTCTTGACACTCCCAGCTTATTTCCCCCCTGCCAGGGTCACAAAGCCTGGCTTTGATCCCTCCCTTCTCCAAACTCTGCTGCCGAGCGCCACGTGTTCGTTCACCCTGGGCTCCTCAGCCTGGGGGAGGCAGGCGGATCCAGCAGGCAGCTGGGAGACAGACCTTGCTTTTTAAGGAAGACAAGGAGGCGGCAGAGAATCTGTTGGGTTTTTTTCCCCCAGTTTGCCACACGTATGTGTTGTCTGAGCTTTGCCTTTGGGGAGATGCTGGGGCTCCTGGGTGAGCTGTGCTGGGGCTGTGCTGGAGACATCAGCAGGGCCATACATCCCACCACAGCATGTGTCTGTTCAGGTGCTCCAGGTTTTCCTAGAATTACAGAGTCATGGAGTAGTTTGGTTTGGAAGGGACTTTAAAGCTCATCTTGTCCCACCCTGTGCCATGGGCAGGGACACCTTCCACTAGAGCAGGTTGATCCAAGCCCTGTCCAGCTTGGCCTTGAGCACTTCTAGGGATGGAGAATCCACAACCTCTCTGGGTATTCTCAGGTTTTGGCCAGTGTTGAAGCAACAGCTTTATAACAAACTGTTTTACCAGAGGCCTTGTGTCACTTCACTGGGCTCAAAATCAGGAGAAGCTCTCAGGTTTTTGTTTTTGGGGACTCATGTCCTTAGAGAAAAATCTGTTAAAGCAAGTCTGTTCTTAAAGCTCCCCATGGCACCTTCAACAAGAGCTCTGCAGAGAAAATGGAGTTTCCTCCATACAAGAACATACCCTTTTTGATAAATGCATTCCTGTGTGTTTATATACAATAGAGCTCCTTCAAAAGCTGTGTGATTTGGGAGATGGAAAGCTGCAGGTTTGTGGAGAACTCACCTTGCTTTGAGTATTTACAAATGAGCAGCAGGGTTGTGCCGTGCCCAAACCTCCCTGCCAGCCCCTGGCTCAGGATGGCCCCTTCCCCTGGGCTGTGACGTGTGGCTGGCCAGGGTCCTGGCACAGAGCTGAGCCTAGCCTGAGCCCGGCCTGAGCCTCCTGGCACAGAGCTGAGCCTGGCCTGAGCCTCCTGTCATGGAGCTGAGCCCAGCCTGAGCCTCCTGGCACAGAGCTGAGCCTGGCCTGAGCCTCCTGTCATGGAGCTGAGCCCGGCCTGAGCCTCCTGGCACGGAGCTGAGCCTGGCCTGAGCCTCCTGTCATGGAGCTGAGCCTGGCCTGAGCCTCCTGTCATGGAGCTGAGCCTGGCCTGAGCCTCCTGGCACAGAGCTGAGCCCGGCCTGAGCCTCCTGGCACAGAGCTGAGCCCAGCCTGAGCCTCCTGCCACAGGGCTGAGCCCGGCCTGAGCCTCCTGGCACAGGGCTGAGCCCGGCCTGAGCCTCCTGGCACAGAGCTGAGCCTGGCCTGAGCCTCCTGGCACAGGGCTGAGCCCGGCCTGAGCCTCCTGGCACAGAGCTGAGCCCGGCCTGAGCCTCCTGGCATGGAACTGAGCCCGGCCTAAGCCTGGCCTGAGCCTCCTGTCATGGAGCTGAGCCTGGCCTGAGCCTCCTGGCATGGAGCTGAGCCTGGCCTTAGCCTCCTGGCACAGAGCTGAGCCTGGCCTAAGCCTGGCCTTAGCCTCATGGCACCACCACAGCCGAGTCACTGTGTGCTGGACCAGGGATGGGAAAATTGGACAGGAGGTTTGGCTTGTGGAACAAGAAGAGCAGAAGCGGGGAAGGTAAGGGGCTCGGTGCTTCTCCCCATACACCTGGCAGCTGAGGGGGTGTGCTTGGTTGGAGGAGCTCAGGATTGGTGTGTGCTGTGCTGGCTGTGGCACACAGAGCCCCACGGAAGCACAGCGGGCCCTTTCCTGTCACACAGCTCGGTCAGTAGTGATGGCTGTCGTCAGCAGCACAGCTCCAGCTGGAGCTCAGCTTCCAGCTCGAGCTGAACCAGTCAGGAATCCACTGTTGGTATCAGTGTGTCAGGGCTCAGGGAGCCATGGCTTCTGGAGTGGTACAGAAAGTGGTGGGGATGGTTCTGCTGCTGGGAAGGAGCACCTGTGGCTGAGGACAAGGGGAGCCAGCTCTGAATGAGCCTGGAAATGTGCATGGAATCCCTTCCATGCCCCCTCTCTGCCTCCCTGCCCTTCCCTCCTGGCTGCCTGGAGCTGTGGATCGGCTGGAGCCGGTGCTGGCCCGGCCCTGGCACTGTGCCCAGCTGCTCCTGCTGTGCTTGGGAGAAGGGCTTCCCTGCCCAGGGCTGCCCTGGCACTGGGCTGGAGTTCCTCATGGCCCAGGCTTTTCCTCATCTCCCAGGTGCCTTCCATGCTTACAGAACTGCACTTTAATGTGAGCTATGAATCAGTCTTTTGATAGAAACATGGAATGGTTTGGGTGGGAAGGGACCTTAAAGCTCCTCTCATCCCACCCCCTGCCACGGTCAGGGACATCTCCTACTAGGCCAGGTTGCTCCAAGCCCATTTCCACCTGGCCTTCTGTCCATGTCTATTCAGTTGTTGCCCTGTCATTTAAAAGCTGACAGTAACTTGGCAAACAAATCCCAGTGCTGCTGCAAAGTGTTTTGTATGTGGGTCAAATGTGAGTCTGGATCTGGAAGCCACTGGCCTCAGTGAGAAAGAAGAAACAGGAAAACAAAACTCCTGGGTTTGCAGACCCCAAATAAGAGGAAATCTCTGAAGTTCTGTGCTGGGTTTTCCCCAAAGCCTGATGCCTTCAGGGCCCCTGTGTAAGATTTGTTCTGTCTGGACCTTGTTCCTGAATCCACCAAAAATATTTCTGAGGTTCCCACACTGGGAGGAAGCACAAGGATGCTGAGATGGAAAGAAGGGTCTTGGGAAGAATTGTGCAAGAATGGGAGAATGAGGAATGTTTTGCTGCCATTGCCATGGATTTTCCTGCTCACAGCTGGGAGAAGATGTTACATGGCTGTTGCGACATCACGGACTGAAACCAGATATAAACACATTCATCCCAAAACTTTTGTCCAAATCCCCCAAGGCTCAAGCAGGGATTTCACTGGGGGGGGTAGCTGGTGTTGCAGAGCCCTCAGTTGAGGATCTGTCTACTTGAAGTACCCTGTTGGGTCATGGCACCTTCTGCAAAATATTTTTGGTTTCTCTCTTATGTAATGAATGTGCTTGTTTGTGATCTCCTCTCGGGTTTAAGAGCTTAAGTCATGTGGTTTATTTGTAGTTAAGGCTGTTTCTTGTCCTAGATGTGGACACACTGATACCAAAAACTGGGCAGGAGTGAGTCTCAATGGGGTTTTACTGGGGGCTGTGTGTCCATTAAATGTGTGTGTGTCCATTTGCACACGTATGTACAGAGGTGGACACTGGGAATATGGAGTATTTATGGAATTCAGGCAGCCCAGGCTCCCAGGGCCAGGTCCCTGTTCAGCTCTATTATCTCAGAACCAATTCTGAGTGCCCAGGGGTGAACAAGGCACAGAGTTGTTGGTGATGAGGCCACAGGATGGTGATGCCTGTGCTCGTTCAAACAGCCAAAAATGAGCCCAAACACACCCTTGGTCCTTCTCCCTTCCCCAGCCCTCCTGTTGTGCAGCTGAGCAGCAGATGGGACTTGCTGGAGCCACCAGCAGCTTTCCATAGGAGCAGTGCTGGTCCTGCAGCCTCCCCTGGGACAGGGCCCTGTGGCAGCAGTGGGAGGATGGACCATGCACAGGTGGGAGCACAGGGGATGCTCAGCCTGGCCGAGGAGGGAGCAGAGCGAGCCAGCAGCCCCTGCCAGCCCTGCAGCCCCGGTGCCACCCCAGCATGGGTGACACAGGTCACTGCCAGGGCACCGACAGCCACTGCTGCTGCATCTGTCACCCTTTGGTCCCTGATGGTCAGGAATTGTCTGTGCTCGCTTGTTTCTCTGTCTTGAATGTCGGGTCTGGCTCGTTTCTGGGGCTTGGCTGATGCTCCCGAACCCCTCGAGCTGTGCTTGGAAGCCACAGCCATGACTCTGTGCTGGGCACAGGGGGCAGAGCCCAGCTTCCCAAACTGTCCTGGGAATGGAGCTGGTTCTGCAGATCTGTGGTGGTCAAATTCTGCCGGGATAAAGCAGCCCTGGGGGGATCCCTGTCTTTCCCAGCTGGTGGGACCTTCAAGATCCCACTCGCATCCGGGTGAGCTGCAGGTGAAGCTCCTTAAACACCTCAGCTCAGCAGCCTCACATTTCTCCCTTGTTCTCTCTATGCTGGGTAGTTTGGGCTGCATCTTTCCTCCCATGTGCAGCAGCACTGGGAATGGTCGTGTGGAGTTGGTCACTGTTTTAAGGAGGTGGATATGCAGAAACTCTGGTAGTGACTGTGTTGGCAGGTGTGGCTACAGCTCTTCCCTGGCTGAAGCCTGACGGGTGTCCAGCAGAAGCCGAGAGGAGATGGGAGAAGCGCAGAGTCCTCCCTCCCTCTCCATCAGGTTTTGATCTGGGCTGGTGATCCAGAGCCATCCCAGAGAGGACAGCAGTGTCATAATCAGCTTTCCCACCCTGGCTAGCAGTGGTGCAGCTGCCTTCCTGTAGCCCTGTGGCTGCTCCAGAGGTTTCCACATCACAGCTAATCCTGCTCCCAGACCACAGCCCCGAGCACTGACTCAAAGTACAGTTTTGTAACTTGGCCAGGACCCAGATCATCGGCAGCATCCCGAAATGGAGCAATACCAGAGGCAGCTGTGGACGGATAATTGAGGGAAGGGTTTGTGGGAAAAATTGCTCCTGGAGAAACCACACGGGCGAGTGGCTGCTTGTGGGTGCAGGGCTCTGTCAGAGCTCTTCTAGTTTGGATTTTGTGTCTCCTGAGAATGGTCCCAGCTGGAAGATTCTGAATCACAGTGTGGTTGAGCAGAAATTTCCAAATATAATCCTGTTAAATAGCAACACTTGGTGCAGTAGAAATATGTTGAGTTGTCAGAATTAGAGACCACTGATCTCTTGCTGGGACAGGAGGGGACACTGGGAGGTCACAGGTGTGGGGTTGTGGCTTGAATTGAACCCCTTAGCCAGGATGGGCTCGTGTGGTGGAGCCATACTGGAGAACCATGGAGGAGCTGGACGTTCATGGTGCCCAGCAAGGGCATGAGCATCATCTTCATGGTGATCCTTGGAGACCTGAGTGCACATCCATGTGCAGCCTCAGCTGCTCCACTGTGTTGTTTTCTGCAGGTGCTGAGAACTCTGGGAAGGGACATCTGTCCCACAAAAGATTTAAATACTAACAGCTGTTGTAATTCAGTAATATTATTCAATTCAGTTTAGTTTAAGTAACTTAGACTGCAGGATCAGTATATTTTGTTACGGTGAGGGTGGTGAGGCCCTGGCACAGGTAGCCCAGAGCAGCTGTGGCTGCCCCATCCCTGGAAGTGTCCAAGGCCAGGGTTTGGAGCACCCTGATGTACAGAAGGTGTCCCTGCCTGTGGCAGGGCTGGAATGAGATGGGCTTTAGGGTCCCTTCTGTCCCAGTCTGGCATTCTGTGGTTCCAGCTTAGTGAGTTTACTTGGCTCTGGTGTGTGTTTGAGAGAGCAGCAAATCTTGTCCAAGCCAGTCCTTGCAGGATATCAGGAGGTCAGCATATATGGGGTAAGGAATAAATATTTTTGGAAAGGTGGAAGAAAGGACAGTTACTTGGGACCAGGCAGTGACTGAGAACAGGGAAGGAGAAGCTAAGCAAAGAGGTGAAGAAAGATGTGTCATTTCTAAGAACTCCTGATTAGGAGTGACATTCCCTTTCAAAAGCCAGGAACAAACAGGTAACAGGTCCCCAGGGTAAGGAAGGATGTGGGGTTGAAGGTGGACATGATGGAGCTGTGAGACCGGGGTGAGCCCAGCTGTGACACCAGGTGACAGCGCTGCCCCACCGACTGCGCTCCAGGAAACGCGGGCTCCCCGTCCTCCTTGCTTTGAGTTCTGGCTCTAGGAATTAGCACCTCACACTGCTCTATCTCAGTAATGGCTAATCTTTGTGATTACCCATTGTCAGGTGCTGGGGAAACCACCTGTGTTTGCTGTGCAGGTTTGCAGGGCTCCTGCTGCTCCCGGCCGTGTGTACTCACCGTGGAAAGCCACGGACTTTGCTCTTCCGGAGCTGATCTGGAGCACAAAGAGCAATTGTTCCTTGTTCCCCAAACTGCACTCCTGCTGCTGCTCACAGGCACTTCTAGGGACTGACTGTGGCTCGTGTTGGCCAGACAGGTGGAGGATTACCTGGTGCAGGGCAGGTGCTGGGGAGGCAATGGTGGAGCAGCCTGGGCACACAGCAGGGCTGGGCTGAAGCTGGGACACTGGTGGTGTTGAGAAGCTGTGGTGCCTCACCCCTGGAAGTGTTGGACAGGGATTGGAGCAACCTGCTCTAGTGGAAGGTGTCCCTTCCCGTGGCAGGGGGTAGAAAGGGATGAGCTTTGAGGTCACTTCCAACCCAAACCATTCTGGGATTCAGTGGTTCTGTGTGTTGAAAGACTTCAGCTCTTGGTTTTTTGCCTTTGCTTTCCAGAGCTGGGGGACAAGTGTCAAATTGTGGGTGTGAGTTATTAATCAAAGGCAATTTTCAAAGATTTAAGACAGCATCCTTTAAAGGAGACTAAAGTATTAAAATTTTCATTTTTCACAGGCTTGTTCCTATTCCAACCTTTTCAGACCAAACAAATGTGTTGGATCTGTGCAAATAATGTCTGGGGCTCTAATTGCATTGGGGGGTTTGCATGGGCAGGAGCCTCCAGCCAGCTCCCTCCTATTCTGGCATTTAAAGAAGGCTCCACAATCTTTTTTACTCCAAGCTGGCGGGGTACAGGCAGGCTGCAGTGCACAGATCGTGGGCATGAGCTCATTTGTTGTGGCTTCAGATTGAATGGCAGGAGTTTGGCTGCTCTGCGGGAGGGCAGGGAAAGAGGGCTGGGTCCAGGAAAGGCTGTCATTCCCCTTGCAGATGCATCTGGAAATGTTCTTTATTCTTTCCTCTGAGGGTGGGGAGGCTGCCCAGAGAAGCTGCCCCATCCCTGGAAGTGTCCAAGGCCAGCTTGGAAGGGCTTGGAGCAGCCTGGTCCAGTGGAAGGTGTCCCTGCCCATGGCACAGATGAGGATGTTGGGGTGTTGCTCACAGGTTCCATGAAGCAGGAGGGGTCGGGATGGGGAGTTTGAATGTCCATAGGGTTGGTTAATGAGGAACTGCTCTCCTGCTGGGCCCAGAGTTGGTGCTGTCTGGCAGGGCTGGAGTCTGTCTGTGGGCTTTGTCCTTGTTCTTTGTCCCTGTCCCAGTTTGCCCGTTGCCTTCGCTGGGAGCCTGTCCTGGCTGATGGGTGCCACTGCTCCCACGCTGCCTCCCGGCTGCCCACACGGCCTGGGGTTGAAGCCAGCAGTGCTTTCATCCTCTTCCTCCTCCCTCCAAGGGGCAGATGACACCTCCTTCCCTTCCAATCCCTTTCAATCCCTTTCAGGCCTTCTGAGGTCCTTCACAGACATATTTGGTCTCAGTGTGTGGCTTGGACTTGTTATGCCCTGGGCAAAATAAAAACCATTTTCAACTGTTTCCTTGGCCCAGTGAGGGGACAGGGGACGATTGTGGGTGGGTGTGCCCGGGGCTGAGCCCTGCCATTCCCAGACTCATTCCTCATGGCTCCAGCCCTGCTCCCGATTGTGTTCCAGAGTCCTGCTCCTCCATCCTCTGGGAGGCTGCTCGGGGTGCTGTGGGGGCTCTGACCCGCACCCAGGGCAGGGTGGAGCAGGAGGGCCCCAGTCCAGAGCAGGGTGACTGGGCTGGGTGTCAGCCCTGCTCTCCCAGCTGTCAGTACTCCATGGGCTGGGGCCACCACAGCCTTCCCTGCTGGATGCAGCCATCCTGGAACAGCAGGAGCTGCCATACCCAGGCCAGTCCATGCCCGGGCAGGCTCCCCCTCTCTGCTCACCGCTTTCCCAGGGGGCTGTGTGGGATCCAGCCTCTCCAGCAGCAGGGTCTGGGGGCCTGGTGTACACCGGGCTGGCCCCTGGCCAGGGGTAAACAGCTCCTTTGTTTTCCTGGAGAAGTACGAGGGATTATATTCTGTTGAGCTCACTCGGTCTCCCACTTGGTATTGTGCAGCCACATGTAATCGGCTCCTGCGAGGAGCTGAGTTAATTGTTTGTGAAATAGGAAGGGTGCTGCTTGTCTCCTGTAGGGAGGTGAGCTTGAGAGGGGCATTGTGGAAAGGGGTGGCTCATCCAGCTCCTAAATTAGGAGGGATTGAAGCCAAATTGTCGTTCTGCAGCCCTAGATTTGCCACTCTGCAAATGCTGTCTCGAGCTGGGGAAGGCTCTTCCAGCCAGGAATCTGTGCCTCCCCTCTGACTCTTATTAAACGTGCTTAAAAATGAAACGAACTTATTAAACGTGCTTAAAAATGAAAGGAAGGCAGCGTCGTTGTCGGTAATTGTTGTGCAAATGTGATACTCCCTGCAAGCTGTGGAACAGGCCAGGGCTGTGTTTACCCGGAGAGGCAGCCGGCTTTCCAAGTGTAATGAGTCAGCTCCGCGAACAGAAGGGGCGCAGAATTAATCTGGCATCCGTCTGGCCTTTTCTCAGTTAAACAGGTTTTGGAAGCTCCACGTGAATAGGTGCCTACCCTGGTACAAGCAGCCACAAAGACTTGGGAGTGGGCACGTTTTTTTGGGAATACGTTGGCAGTGTGAGGATCCTGGAGCGCTTTGAGCGGTGACGTGGGGCTGGGTTTGGGAGCAGAGCGTGGTTGGTCCCACCGTCAGCAGAGGTGAAGCTGCTTGGGTTTAATATCTGTTACAAGGAGTAAATAAATGTCCCTCACCCAGCATTTAATCTGAATTTCCACCTCTTGGATTTGCAGTGAATATTGAAGGGAATATTGTCCTCTGCTCCTGCCTCCTCCCAGGCACATGCTCCTGTCTCCTTAATGAGCCCCTGTAAGAGAAACTGAGGGGAAATAATTCTTCTGTGTTCCCAGCTGGCTAATGATGCCTGGCAGAGGGAGATTCCTGGGGCTGGGCATGGCTGCAGGGACCCAGTGGATGTGCAGCATGGAGGGGACCCTGGGGGCTCTCAGCTCTCCCCGTGTCAAGCAGGGGGGACATGAGGAGGTGTTTTCTCAGTTCCCAAAGTTTTGTTCCTAAATACAGGATATGAAATATGGGATAACAACCTTTCCACAGCCAGGCTGAGGAGCTGGGCTGGAGAATCAGCTGCCTTGGGAAGCAGTCTCCTGCTGGAAACACCAGCACTGTCTGTGCCTGGTGCTTTGGGAGTTTGTGCTGTTTCAGGGCTGGGCTGGAGCCTCTGAACCACCTTTAAAACAAAACAAAAAAAACCAACCCAAAGTGTCCCAAGGCCTCTGAGGCGTAAATGGAACAGAAATTTTGAAGGGATTTCCAGAGAACTTCTAAATACAAGACTTCTCTCTCTCTCCTCTCTGAGAATTCCCATCTCCCTGGACAATTTCCTGCAGTTGTAGCTCTGCAGAGCTGCTGCTGTAAGATGTAAATGGTTCAATTTAGAGCTGGCAGGTGACAATTATGTTGGGAGAAGTTCCTGTCTGTGCCACTCCAGCCTCAGGCCGGGAGCCCAGTTGCTGTTGGGGTGTCACTCCTCACAGATATCCCGTTCCACTGATGCTTTCCAGCCTTGGTCTGGGGAGAGGGGATATTCTCTTTCACCTGAGAGGGCTTTGGCTGCAGCTGGTGTTCTGAGCCCTGCCTTGCTGTATTTCACATGGCACTTGTCTTTCCAGCCCTGTAACCAGGCAACACAGGAGGAGCAGGAGCTTTGTCCTCTCCAGGTTGGCTTTCCCAGGCCAAGGTGCAGGGCAGGGTGAGGAGCTGTGAGAAACAGTCCTGGAACACCGAGCCCTCCGAGCTCCCTGCTCCCACCTCACAATGGCAACACATTCAGAAAGTGCATCTTTAATGGAGGTTTTGTAATTTGTTTGGTTCTGCAAGCGTGTCTGGGAATTCAGTGTGGCAAACTGGGGTGCAGCCTGGGCTGTGTCTGTGTGTCCCCATGTTCAGGACACACTGCAGGAGGCTCTATGTGGGCTTGGGGGGATGCTGTGCATGAGGAGCAGCAGGGCTGTTGCTCTTTGGTGGGATTTGATCCCTTCTAGGCTATTCCTTGCATAGGAAACAAGCTGTGTCTGCAGCTGCAGGATCCACTTTGGAGTTGGCCTCTTCTCCCAGGAAACAAGGGATAGGATGAGAGGAACCAGCCTCAGGCTGTGCCAGGGGAGGTTCAGGCTGGACATCAGGAGGGATTTCTTCATGGAAGGGGTTGTCAGGCATTGGAAGGGTCTGCCTGGGGAGATGGCAGAGTTCTCATGCCTGGAGGTGTTGTCCAGGGAAGGCCTGGACGTGGCCCTGAGTGCTCTGGGCTGGAGACAGGGTTGGGGTTGGGCACAGGTTGGACTCAGTGTTCTGGGAGGTCTTTTCAGGCTCAGTGATTCTGTGTGATTCCACGTGTGAGTCCTTGCAGCACCTCTGTTACTCTCTGGGAAGGTGGCAGGACCCTGCTGCAGCTTTTTCCACATTTGAGGGTGCTCTGCCATCCTGGTGTTGCCATGCAGGGGTTGGGAGGGGGTTTATCCTTGCTTTTCCCCCCACAATGGAGAGGCCCTCTGAGATGTCTGACCTCCCTTCTCCTCTCTCCTGCAGACGGTTGATGATGAGGCGATGGCAGCATAAATGAAGATCAAGTAAGGAAGGCAGAACGATGCCCAAGGGTGGGTGTTCTAAAACACCACAGTCAGAAGATTTCTCTCTCAGCAACGACATGGTGGAGAAACAAACGGGGAAAAAGGTAACATCTTTGGGCCACCTGCCCTCCTTTGGGGTGCTGCTCTTTGAGCCTGGAGTTGTGAAGCCATGGCATTGTTTGACATGGCAGGAGTTGTCCTGGGATCTTACCTGGGCATTTACATTGGTGTGCTGGTGCTTGCCAGCTGATGGGGTTGGGTTTGTTTCTCTGTCCCTGTGGCTGCAGTCCTTCCCAGGAATTGCTGTGCTCTCCTGGACCTGAGTCAGCTGAGCAGCAGGGGCTCCTTTGGAAGATTCTCTTTTGCAAGTTCTGTGTGTTTCTAGGGGTTTCTGCACTCAGCTGTGGAGACCTGAGTTATGTGGTGATGGTGCAGGTGTGTGCTGGGTGAGGGAGGAGCTTCTCCTCCTCTGGGTGGAAATCCAGGTCCTTGTCAGCACGGCTGCTCTGGCTTTCCCCAGCAGCACTGCTGGACCAGGCTCAGCCTGGGAGTTGCTCTGCTGAAATTGCTCCTTCTGAGAGTTGATCTGAGGTGCTGTCTGGTTTTTGGCGTGGCTTAGGTGAAACTACTGAGATGAAATCTGAGTTTAAGGATAAATACCTTCACACTTCTCCTCTTCATCCCATTTTGCTCCAGGCATGAGCCCAGTCTGCTCTCATTCAGCCTTTTCCCCCCCTTGTCAGTATCAGTCATTTCCAGTCAATAGCTGTGCAGAAAACTGTGCAAATGTTACCTTTAAATAAACATGAAAACCTACATCTACTGAATTCTGCTAAGGAACAAATCCCATCCACTTCCCTTTCATCTCCTTGCTCCAGTTTCTCAGCATTCCCCTGGGAGTTTCTGCCAGGCCCGGGAGCTGAAGCTGAGCATGGTGAGCCCCAGCTCCGTCACTTCCCCTGCAATCCCTCCCCAGTGAGGGCAGTAACTCCTTGTCTGACTGAGCTCATGTTACTGACAAAATGAGAAAAATACAAAAGAACCACCAGGAAAATCCAGCGGGGTTTGGTCATGGAGCACCTTGGTGGCATCTGCCACATCCTCTCTGTGTCACTGCAGGTGCAGGTCAGCGCAGGAGTGCTGTGGGGCTGCTGGGAGGGGCAGATGTGGGATCAGGGATGCTGGAGGGGGAACAGCTGCCTGGCAGCCTCGGGGAGATGCCAGCCTTTGCCCTGGCAGAGGAGCAGTGCCCAGCAGTGCAGGATATGTAAATACAGGCTCGCTCTGCGCCGGGTAAGAGGCTTAATGCTGGCGCAGGTGCTTGGGGAGGGAGAGGATCAGTTGGAATATGAATCAGCTCCCATTTTATTCCATGCACTCCCGGCAGCTCAAAGGCTGTGTGTTATTTACAGAGCAGGTTTGGCGAGCGGCGCGGGGCACGCCGGGAAGCGGAGTTATCTCCTGCTGGCTAAGTAACTAGGACACAATTCCTGCCACTGAGAGGGGACAGGGCAGGCCTGCTGCTACTTCAGTTCTGGCTTCTTCACTGGCTCGTGTCTTCCAGGGCCTGAGCTGAGCTCAGCCTGAGTGGCTTTTGCCCTGTTTCTGGTTAATTCTGAAGCTGAGCTGGAGCAGTGACTCAGGGGAAAAGCACTTCGACCTCCTCCCTGCAGACGCTGTTGTACCTGCCTGTCAGCAAGCGCTGCCTTGCATTTATCTTGCCTTTGTCAACACGTTCAAAGGCCCGAGCTGGGACTTGGCACAGCTTCCCTGGCAGGCTGGAGAGGGAGGGCAGAGCCCAGGTCAGGCACAGGGACCCACCGTGGGCACGGGGAGAGCGTGGCAAAGTGATGCCAACCAAGCGTTCTCCTCTTAATGGGACCTTAGGATCAATGGTTGATTTAGCATTAAACAGGCTTTACATGCCTGGGCTCTGCAGCTCTGGCAGATGGAGGGGGGTCCTGGTGCTGCACTGGGCTGAGTACCACAGGGGACAAGGGGCTGGCCTTGAGCTGAACAACAGGAGGTTTAGATGGAATGTTGGCAAGGAATTCTTCCCTGTGAGGGTGCTGAGGCCTTGGCACAGGGTGCCCAGAGAAGCTGTCGCTGCCCCTGGATCCCTGCAATTGTCCAAGGCCAGGCTGAATGGGGTTTGGAGCAACCTGGGCTAGTGGAAGGTGTCCTTGCCCATGGCAGGGGGTGGAACAAGATGAGTTTTGAGGTTCCTTCCCCCCCAGACCATTCAGGATTCTGTGATCACCAGCTTATTCTGTGATCACCAGCTTTTGCTCCTGAGTTCCATACTCCATCACATAGCAGGCTCCCAGGGCAGCTGCCCTGCTCCAAGGGCTCCTGCTTGGAGGAGAGGCTGTGAGCTGCTGCCTGTCAGCAGCAGAGCTCCTTACAGGAGGGCACTCCTGGCTCTGCTCCCTGCCCCTCCACGGAGGGACTTAGGAACTAATGGGATGCAGCCCTGAGAGGGAGGTGGATTAAAGAGCCCGTCTGAGGGGTTGGGTGCTCCGTGCTGTTGGGTGAGGAGCTGTTGGGTGAGGAGCTGTTTCTCCCAGGGTTACTGGAGCCCTTATAAGGCTGCACAAGCCTGCCTGGGGCGGGCGCTGGCAGCCCCCGAGCTCCTCCTGCTCCCTTCAGCCTGGAGGCTTTTGTAAAAATCTGCATGCCATATATGAATAATTCTCCTTTCTGGTCTAGATCCACAGATCCCCCTAGCAGGAGGAGATTACTCATGGCTGAGGCAGAGCAGAGCACCACAGCAAGGGTTATATCAGTTGTCAGAAGCATTTCCTGAAGGGCCTGGCCTGGCTGCGTGGTTACACCGTGTGCTCAGCACAGCCTTTGCCTCTTTATGGGGAAATGCTCCCTCTTGCACAGTCAAAAGTGCATTTTTGCTGCAGTGAGCACCAAGCAGAACAGCACTTACCCCGGTTTTTGCTTGTAGGAGCTGGCAGAGGTTAAAAAAATGAGGTTTTTCTCCTTCACCTTCTCCCCTTTCCAGAAAAGGGAACATTGTCCTTATTTTTTGGTTCTTCATGAATCTTCATGAAGCTGTTGTGCTGTCAGGGCTTTCCAGACTGGATGAGTGAGTGCTGGGCTCCATGTCCAGCACAGAGTCACCCACTGGGGTGTGAACCCTGCAGGGGTGTCTGGCTGACTGAAGAGATGACATTTCAGTGGAGTTAATCAGCCCATGCTCATCACTGGGCCATATTTCTTACAAACTTTGGTGCCTGAGGCTCACAGGAATGGGCCTTCAGCTCCAGTCACCTCCATGCTCCACATGTTTTATTGCAGCATTGATAACAACACAAATTAAAACTTTGTGGTGTTTTGTGTGTGCTTGTGCTGTACTCTGGCTTTGGGAAGGCTACGAGGGGCCCAGATTTAGGGAATTGTTTGGTTTTCACCACATCCAGTTGCTTTCTGGGTAAAACTGAGTCCATTCCTTTTTGTGGTTGGAACCTTCTGCCCCCTCTCCCTCCCCGCTGGCAGAGCCAGGACAGACCCACTGGTGCAGGGAAAGTCCCTCTGTGGCAGCATTTGCTTTTTTGCAGCGTGGGCTGATTGCCCACAGCAGGAGTCTGACGTGGGCCATGGCCTGGGGCACCGGCCTTGGAGCCCTCCTGGGCTTCTCTTCCCAGGCTGCCCGGGCTGGTTTTGTTCATTGCTGCCTAATTTTTACTGACATCACAACCTGAAATGCTTGGAGCTCATTTTGGAGAACAAAGGGCTTTGGGGATTTCCATGGCTGGCAGTGCAAGTCTCTGCATAAGCACTGGGCTGCGAGTCAGGCTCTGTCTGAGCAGGGTGACGGGGCTGGAAATACAGATTTCTTTGCATGGCTTTGTAAATCATACAATCATGGGCTGGTTTGGGTTGGAAAGGACCTTAAAGCTCATCTTTGAGGTTGCTCAGAGCCCCATCTAAATGGCTCTGTCTTGCAGAAATCCGCATCAGAAAACCCCAGAGGATTGTTTTTGCTCTGAGGACTGGCCTCTGGCCAGTTTGTGTGTCACAAGTGCCCTCAGCAGATTGGTATCAGGGTCTGTGGTGCTGATGGGAGAAGCCCTTCCATCCCCACCCTGCAGCATCTCCCTCTGGGTGGCTGCTGGGGCCAGTTCCTGGTGGGTTTGTGCTCCGACCGCAGCAGCTGAGAGCAGCTTGTGGTGCATCTTTTCACTTTTGCAAGAGGAGCTCAAGGTGGGTTGTTACTCATACAGTAACTCTCCTGCAAGTGTAATGTGGCAGGAGGGGATTTTTTCTGCACTCACAGCTGCTGACTGCCCTTTGCCAAAGCAGCTTTTATTAACACCTGCAAAGGGGAATTTGCTGCTGCTGCTGCTGCTGAGCTCTTGACTCTTCCCCATCCCCAAACTCCTGTCCCTGCCTTGGAGAGCCCCAGCTCTTACACAGGGCTGTTCATACAGGTTTCTCTGCAGTGTCAAGGCCAGGCTGGATGGGGCTCTGAGAGCCTGATCTGTTGGAAGGTGTCTCTGCCCATGGCAAAAAGGGTTGGGATGAGATAAGCTTTGAGGTCCCTTCCAAGCCAAACCATTCCAGGATTTCGTGATTCTCATTTGGATTTGTTCCATTTGTGAAACCTGATTCCTATGAGTCTGAGCTTACTTTAAACATGAGAAGGCCTAAAAATGAAACCAGGTTTTACTCGAGTAAAGGACAACATTCTTCATTACAGAATTGGAAATAATTAGGGAAGTAAAGCTTAAAACAAGAAAACGAAAACTTTCAGGAATTGGACTCTCCAGCTGCCTTGATGCTCCACCCAGTGCTGCAGGCATCCCCAGCAGGTCTCTGCTTTCCAGGGGGAAGCAAAGTCTGGATCTTCCCCGCTCCAATTAGTAGGAAAGGTTATCGTGGTGCTGCTGTGGGAATGAAGCTTCAAAGCGGTGCCGGTGCTGCCGCCGCTGCCGGATTGTGCTGAGCTGGCTGCAGCAGCAGCTCCCAGCCTTGGGGTGGATGCACAGGGAGCTCTGCCCGAGCTTGCCTGCTGCCAGGATTCACATGGACACTGCCAGGGCCACGCTGCGCTCACCTCTGCTCTCAGGAGGGTTTGTTCGTGGGTTTGTTCTCTGCTCTGTCTCTCCTCCCACAGGGGGATTTTAGCAACGTGGCTTTAAATTGACAGAGAGCAAGGTTAGATGGGATATTGGGAAGAAATCGTTCCCTGGGAGGGTGGGCAGGCCCTGGCAGAGGTGCCCAGAGCAGCTGGGGCTGCTCCTGGATCCCTGGCAGTGCCCAAGGCCAGGCTGGGCAGGGCTGGGAGCACCCTGGGATGGTGGAAGGTGTCCCTGCCCAGGGCAGGGCTTGGAACATGATGAGCTTTGAGGTGCCTTCCAACCCAAACAATTCCATGATTCAAACTTTAGAATGAGCTGTATTTTTACCTGTCCTACCCTTTTTCTCACTCCTGAGTGATTGCACAGAGATTCCAGGCAGCATTAATCCAACAGAAAACCTACCTGTATGTCTGAGAGCATCATTGAGATGCTTCTTGAACTCTGACAGCCTTGGTGCCCTGACTGCTTCACCCTGGAGGAACCTCACAGACTCCTGTCTGAAGTGTTCAGAGATGCCTTTTATTCAGGTTGATAGAAGGAAAAGTTCAGACTGTGAATGGCCACTCTGGGAAAAAGTGCATTATTTATTTGGTGGCGCTTTTTTTCAGGCAATATACACATTTTATTTTATTCCTTTGATAAAATATTTCATAGAATTGTAGAACTAGGACAGACCAGGGTACCTGCTCACAACATGACATTCCTGGCAGGTGATGGAAGCCCTCTGCCCTCACTGCCACCTCAGAGCAGTGGAAGTGGCATCATTTTTTAGTTTGAACTATTTTTGTTCACCTCAGAAAGCATAAAAAGCAAAAGCTTTTCAATCTGGAGGGCTGAGAGGAAATGCTGGAGTGTTTATTTTGGCTGTGGGGGCTCTGTCCCGTCGCTGCAGGGCCGGTGCTCTCCAGCAGGGCTGCCCTTGCTGGGGCTCCGAGCGTGCCTTGGCTGCCTCCCACCACACAGCCCTGTCAGGCAGGTTTGTTTCTCTTGCTTTACCAAAAAAGGGATTCCCCAGCCCATTTCCTTCATCCTCGCTCCGGGGCTGCAAACACATCCCCTGGGGCAGCTCAGGGGCTCCTCTCTCCTCTGTGGGTGAGCTCTGGGCTCCAGACAGACACGGAAAGGAGAAGGAGCGACGCGCACGGTGACAGTGACACCGCAGTCCTGTGACTGCTGGCACTGAGGCCACCTGCCAGGAGCTGCCAGGGCCAGGCACAGGGACTGTGCCTCTCTAAACAAGGGAATGCTCCTAGGTTGGCTCCTCTGAGCTTCCAGCCAGCTCGGGCATGATTTTGTGTGCTGAGGTTCTTGTGTTTAATCTCACTCTGCCTCTCAAGCACAGAGTCTGGGGTTTGCTGGGTTTTTGAAATCAGATCTGTGACAAAGCTGCTTGTGCTGCTCGTGTTGTTCAGGCAGGGGCACAGTGGTCAGTCCAGAACTGCTCACTTAAAATAATCCTGTTCCTCACATACAAAAACCACAGTGCATGACCTGGGGCTGTGCATTCCTGGCACACTGGACTCCTGGAGTTTGAGCTGGGAACCAGCTCTCCCTGGTCAGGTGAAAAATCTCACCTGTCTCAGTATCTGTAACTTTTGTTTGGCATGTTCATTCAAAATCTCTCCTTGCTTTTGAGCAGTTCACAGCATTTCTGCTTCACATTAAAATCCAAACCAGCCCAAACAAGCAGGACTGATACAAAGCAGGAATGGGTCTTTCTTGTGGTGTGGTTTCATTTGGAAATCCTCAGATTCCCCCATCCTAGTCTGCCTTCCCTCCATGCCCACAGCTGTGTGCATCCTTAGCCTCACACAAAGGGTTGGCATCATTTTTCACAAGAATTGGTTGGAATTTGGCACCACACAGCAGCCTTGATTGGCCTGGCTCTTCTCTGGTGCTGGCAGAGCTTTGTGTCATGGTGGAGGCTGCATTGGCAAACCCACAGCAGAAAGGGAAGGGATGTTCTATGAGGCCTGTGCAGGATTTGGGGAATCAGGTGAGCACAGTGTGGAGAAGGCTCTCGTTGACCTGGGTCTCTTTTCTTTCCAGGATAAAGATAAAGTTTCTCTAACCAAGACTCCAAAGTTGGACCGGAGCGATGGCGGCAAAGAGGTGAAAGAGCGAGCGACCAAACGCAAGCTGCCTTTCACTGTCGGAACAAATGGAGATCAAAAGGACTCGGATACAGGTACAGCAATGCCACATCCCACCCTCACACCCTGGCTGCTGGGGAGCACACAGGGTCCAGAGTGCAGCCACTCCATAGGGAAGTGTTGTACCAAATTCCCCGTGTTTTTTGTTTGAAGGAAGAGGCACGTGGACAAGGGGCTGGAGAACTGCTCTGCTCCACATGTGCACATCTGTTCTTAGTGATGTTTGTAGGTGGACAAAGCCATGGCTGTGTGAGGAGACCCCTCTTCTTTCAGCTCTTGTCTGTTTTCCTTGTTTCTGATTATCCCAGTTCTGTGGCTGGGACAAGCCATGGAGCAGGGCCTGCTTGTGAGAACTTGGAAAACAAGGGAGTAAAGCTGAGTAGTCTTCAAAAGAAAATCACCAAGTAGAATCTGGTCAAGCAGGTCAGTCTTGTAGCAGAAGAATGGCTGGTGCATGAGGCTCCTGGATGGGCTGTTGGATTTGGTAGCAGTTGGGAAGAGCTGCCACAAGGCTTTGAGCATGGAGAAAATGGTGTTGTTTGGTTGTAAGGGGCTGAGCTGTGGATTTCTGGGCAGAGGTTTGTGTGGGTCCTTATTGTCCATCCCTAAGAAATGTGCATTTGGAAATAGTTGTGATAAAGCTAAGTGGTTGTGTAAAGAGATAAAAGGGGCTAAAAGTTGGGAACGTGCTTGAAACTGGCCCAAGGGCTGTGTTTGGTGGTGCTGTGTGGTGAGCCTGGCAGGTGGCCTGACGTGGGACGTGTCTCCTCTGCTTCAGGAGTCAGGAGGGCAGATCTGGGAGGGCCAGGAGTGCCCCTGCAGCAGTGAGGACTGTTCAGGGGCAGGACACGTGGTGGTGACGTGTCCTGAGAGTGGCCCAGTGTCTCCACGGGTTTGTGTTCCTGAACTCCCTGTCTGGGGAGAGACTTTCCAAACGTTCATTAATTCTCCTAAACCTGTTGGCCATTTGCAAGGTTTTGGGTTGCTGTGGTGTCTCCCTTGGGGTGTCACCTTTGCAGGGGTGGCTGGGGCCAGGCAGAGCTGATGAAACAGAGCTGGAGCTGCTCTTTGTCAAGGGTGTTTGTGCCACCTTCAATACTGGGTTGAGAGTTGAAGCCCAAACTCGCTGCAGGGCTGTCTGACCCTCGTGACAGCTGGAATGTCATGACAGGGATCTGCTTTTCCCAGGGCTCCAGGCTCTCTCTGGCTGCAGAGATGTTGGAAATGTTTGCACTGGCAGCAGCAAGAAGGAAACCAAATGCAGAAGAGAGCAGAGAGAGCTGTGGGAGAGGCTGTGGCTGCTGGGTGGGAGCAGCAGCCCATGAGACCCTCCCTGCTCAGGGCTCCCCTGGTACCCCTGTGCTTTTGCAGCCATGTGATTCTTATCTCAGACACGTCCTCTCCTTCCTCTGCAGAGCTCATCCTTCTGGGGAAGTGGGTGAGCTGAGGGGTGGCAGCAGCCCAGCTCCCAGAGGGGTTCATGACACCCATTTAAAGACAAACTGGGCTCTCACAACCTCTGGGAAGGTGTATGGGAGGTGCAGGTAACCTGTTTGGTGGGAACTGGGGAGGAAGTGACTCAGCCACTGGATTGGAGATCCCAGCAGCAATCAGTGTGCACAGTCAGACTGGTGCTTAGCAGGAGCCTGTTCCTCTTCCCTGTCATCGTTCACTCCAGCAGGAATCCGATGCTGGAGATGGGAAAAGACTTAGTGGAGATAGGAGAAGACTTCCTGGCACCTTGCTCTGCTCTTGCACCACCCCATTGCAACTGTGGGGTGTTTCAAGCCTGTGTGGTCTTTGGCCTGCTCGAGGTAGAGGCAGGTACAGACGTGTTTGTGGTGCTCAGAAGCTGCATGTTCTGGGGTGGAGGGGTGCCCCCACCTCTGTTCTGGTGCCATCAGTGACACCTGGCTGGGGACACAGGTGTGACACACAGGACAGGCTTTTGTCTGGAACAGAGGCTGCTGTGCACCCACCCCGTGTTCCTGCAGGAGGGGGAGGCTGCTGCTGCTTGTTGTGCTCCTCAGCTCTGCTCCCAGCCCTCAGAGAAGTGGGATTGCACCATCGCTGCTGGCTGACCCCGGCTGGTTTATGTAACCTGCTCCTGCTTCCCAGGCTGTGTCCATGGGCTGCTGTGTGTGGGTGAGGGGGTCTGCCAGGATGTTCCACAGCCATGTGGAATTCAGCTGTAAGGACGTGGGAGTTGGGAGCTAGCAGAGCTCTCTCCTTGCCTCTAGTGGGGTATTTTTCTCCTCTTCAAGTGTTTAAACAATAGCGTGGATCCTCATCCTGATGTGTTGCAGTGACTCATTTTCCTTAGCACGGTGTGTGTTGCTTTTTTCCCGGGTGGCTCTGGCTCAGCCTTGACGTAGGTGCTCCATATCTGGGGTGAGAAACATCAGAGGTGGGTTTGTCTCCCATGCAAGGGCAGCACAACCTGCCCAGACCAGGTGTGGGGCAGCAGCTGCTGCTGCAGGATGGTTGTGGGGTAGATGGGATATTGGGAAGGAATTGTTCCCTGTGAGGGTGGGCAGGCCCTGGCACAGGGTGCCCAGAGCAGCTGTGGCTGCCCCTGGATCCCTGGCAGTGCCCAAGGCCAGGCTGGACACGGCTTGGAGCAGCCTGGGATAGGGGAAGGTGTCCCCCCATGCAGGGGGTGGGACGAGATGAGCTTTGGGGTCCCTTCCCACCCAAACCATTCCAGGATTCTGTGGGCTCCCAGAGGCACTACTGGCCAGCACTGTGCTGAGCCCATGGTTTGGGTACAGTTGGTTCAGAGCTAAATCCTTTAAAATAATCTTCCTCAAAATGGTTTCTAGAGCAACAATTCTGGCTCTCAGGTTCCTCAGAGTTAACTAAATAAACTGTCTTTAGGAAAAAAAAAAATGGCATTGAGCCGTGAGCCTCCAGACTGTGCATGTTACAGCTCCAGCACTGTGGGAGCAGCATCTCTGTGCCTCAGACTTCTCCTCCTTCCCTCTCCTTCCCTGGTGTGGCATCTCCCCACATGCACAGGCGCTGCCCAGAGCCTACGTGCAGCCTGGCAGCCGCCGAACGAGCGCAGCCAGCTCTGCTCCCTCCAGCAGCGTGCCAGGCTGCCTGCAGCTCCCCGCGCCGGGAGGGGGCTTCAAACCAGCAGCCCCGGGTAATTGTGGCATTAACAAACACCCAGAGAGGAGCAGCAGCAGGGAGAAGGGAGCGCTCCTGCCGGGCAGGCACCTGGCAGCAGAGGTGGGCACGGGCGGCTGGCGCAGCGGTGCCGCGGCTGCGGCACTGAGCCACGGCTGAGTCACGGCTGACTCAACGGCACCAGACTGCCGGCGTGGGGCCGGGCACTCCCCACCTGCCTCGGGCTCTGCCACCATGGATCTGCACCAACAGGTCCCTGCTGCACAGCGGGACAGGCAGCGCTGCTGTGCACGGAGAGCACAGGTCCCCGTGCCCGCTGCTCCTCAGGAGGGGTTCCTTAGCTGGATGTCACGCTATTGCTTGAGTCCCTGGCTTGAGGTGCAGCTGTGGATTCCAGGCCTTTAGTCATCAGCAGGGAGAGTTGGGGCTCAATACAAATCTCAGAGCACGCTGAGATAATTTTGGCCTCTGACAGCTCTCCCTGGGAGCTGGGAAGGCCTGAGTGAGGCTGGGTCAAAGCTGGTGGTCCCCAGCAGTGCTGGGGGCTCTGCTCTCCTTGGGATCCCACTGCCTCCCTGGGTGCCCAGCTCCCTCCCTGTGTGTTCCAGTCCCTCCCTCTTTGTCCAGTTCTCTCCCTGTGTGTCCATCTCCTTCCCTGAGTGCTCTTGGAGGAATAAGGGAGGGAGAAACCCCACCAGCTCTCCAAGCTGGTCTGTGCATATCAACCCTTCTGGGCTCAGAGGGCTCTCCTGGTGCCCAGGGCTGATTCCAGGGGCTTGTGGCCGGCCAGGGAGGTGCTGTGGTGGACGGGGGCCAGGGTGAATATGGTTGGCAGGAGCTGGCCTTGGAGCTTCAAACTTCTTCTCCCTAATCCCCCGAGGTTGTTACGTGACGCTAATTAGTAGGTTAGAAAATGCTTGATGAATCAGCTGACCCAAACCATCCTCTCCTGGAGCCGGCTGCTGCTTGCCTAATGCTGGAGTGTTTGGAGTGACACGGCATGGGAACGGGCTCGTTAGTCCCAGCTCGGCGAGGCTGGCCAGGGAATCCGTGAGAAGCGAATTGCTGGCTTATTAAAAAGGGCATCTGCACCCCACAGTGGTGTTTGTGCCGTCCCCTGGCCTGGCTGCGCTCCGGTGTGTGCAGCTGGGGGTGCGCTGCAGCGGGGCTCTCTTTGCCTGTGTCATTTCAGTCCTTTTACTAAAATAGTAAGAAACTGTTCTCACCTAGCAACCAGGGAGAGAGTGAATGTCAGAGCTTCTCCCTTGCTAGCTGGGCTCCATAATGCCGGTACAGTGTGCAGAGCCTGGCACACACCAGCCTTCAGATCACCCTGAGAAACTCCCCGTGTGCAGCAGCCATCTGGGAAGGGCTGCGCAGAAAACCAGGTCGTTTTATGACGGGAGCTGCCATAAATCTCCCTCCTCCCCCCTCATCACCTCCTTAACATGCAGAGGGAGAGGTTGCAGTGTGCTGTGTCTCTGTGAACCAAAAATCTATCAATGATGGCTTTTTCCTTAATACAAGAGCTTTTATCAGCGCTGTCTGCAGAGTGTCCTGGCCCCAGCTCCGGGAGGAGAGGGCTGGCCAGAGCCTTCCTCCCCCGTCCTCCCTCCTCCAGCTCTTTCTATTTCGTGGGAAATGAACGGTCTGGACTTGAAAATTGATCTTGCTCTGAATAACTCACTTTTAACATGGAGATTATTGTTTGTGATGAAGCCTCTGGGTTCCTCTCACAGCATGTTGGGAGGCAGTGGCCGCTCTGTGAAGGAGCTGCTTTTACACATCAGGGCACAGCTGTGGGGTCTGGCCCACAAGTGTAGGGAGAGCACCTGGATTTGGACCCCAGGCTGTCACACAGCATTAAACCCCTCTAGTCAAATTGTATTTTAAAATACTGCAGCCAGTGGGGTTGGGCCCTGCAGATCCTCATCCCCAGGGAGCCCAGCTGAGCACTGGGGATGATGGGCTCAGCTGCACACTGACATGGTTATAAAGGGGCTTGTTCCTCCTGCTGGCACCTTTTCTCTGCTCCTGACTCACAGCCAAGGTCTCCACTATCCTTTCCAGCAGTGTGGGATGAAGCTCTGGCTCTGGTCCTCCATCCTTCAGGTGGGAACGAGCTCCCCACTCTATGGGAGCAGCTCAGGGTGCCTTCTGTCAAGGCAGACCTGCTTTTCCTCTTGTTTTCCTTTGTGGCACTAGGTTGATAAACCAGATCAGCTCCTGGCTGTGTCCCTGGTCTGCTGTGTGCAGTGTGCCCATTGTCTCCTGGTGCCAGAGTGTCCCCCCAGCCCGAGCCGTGTCCCTCTGCATTCCAGGGGTCTCCTGCTCACCCTCCTCACTGGGCACTTCACCACCAAGTGCTCTGGTCTGTCCTGCTGCCCTCTCTTGTTTGTCCACCTGTGCCATGGTGCTGCTTCTGCCACCTCCAGCCTTCCCTCAGCCTGCTCGTCCTTCGGTTCTGGAGCGCCCCAGAGCCTTGGCGTGTGGTGGGACCGTGCTGCTCTCACTCCTGAGCCAGGGGCCCACATTGCTGGTGCCCTGTGAGCCTGGGAGTGCATCCTCAGGGCTGGACCTGCTCTGCCCTGCTCTGAGCCGACATGCTCCAGAAGGTTTCATGCCCTCCAAGTTGTGCAGCAGGAATGAGTCACTCTTACGCAGGCCGGCCGGGCTGGGGGGAGCGCAGCCCGCCTGCTCTCCCAGGGGTGCAGTGCAGTCTCTGTTGCTGTCTGAGCCGCTCTAATTTATTCCTATTGATCTCTGGTGGTGCTGGCTGGGCTCAGCAGCGCCTGCAGAGCCCCTCTCGCCGCTGGGGCGGCACTCGGCGTGGCCCAGACGCTCGGCACGAGCTGCTGCTGCTGCTGCTGCTTCGGAGCCGGTATTTTTCCTCAGGGTTCCACCTCCCGTGCGTGTGTTGTCATGCCGAGCAGCAGGAGCAGATGCTTTCTGCATTACAGGGTGTGCTGCGTGCGTGGGGAGCGAGGGCCCGCGCGGCTCCGGCGTCCCCACGACCTGCCACAGTCACACCGTGTGTGGAGAAACCTCTGAGAGGTTTTCCATCACCGCCTTGCTCTCCTCCCGCTCCTCTCCGTTTCAGCTGGGGCTGGGTTCAGCCTGTGTCTGCACACAGAGCCAGCCCAGCAGCACTGAATCCCTCTCAATCTGCCCTGGGATCCTTATGGAGCTGCTGAGGTGCTTCCAGCAGCCCTGGATTTGTGCTCCCCACTGCAGCACTGCCTGTAGTCTCGTGTGGGCACCAGAACCACCCTCTGGGTGATGCTCAAACCCTTTGTCCTGGGAGTCTACTCCTGCTCAGCCTTCACAGCCTCTCGGGCTCGGTGTGGTGAAAGGCAGGAGCAGTTCCCAGCTCAGCTCCTGCTTTCCCCTTTAAGCTGTGCACGCGGTTCCTGCTGGCGTCAGCGCGAGGGAAGAGCCGAGCAGGATCCCCGAATTAAACCAGGGCTGGTGCTCGGGAGGTTTGCAGAAGGGCTGGAGCAAGCAGCAAACAAGCTGCTTTAAAAATAACTGCATGGAGGTGTGGCTCATCATCCTGGGCTCACAGAGCATCCGTGGGCTGCCGTGGTCTTCTCCCACTGGGATCTGTGTGCACGGTCCAGCCACTGCCAGCACTGAGGGCTGCCTGCTTGCACACCCCCCGTGTCGCTGGGGTTTGTGCTTGCTGAAGGGGTTTTAGTGTCAAATAAGCTTTTTTTCTGTCAGCCGAGGTGGGTAACACTGGGAGAGTTTCTCTCCAGTCACTCTGTGTTGCTGCAAGCTGTTCCAGAGGCGCAGTTATTTGGAGGCACAGGAGCAGCCTGCAGGAGCCAGCAAGCTGAGATCTCTGTGCAGGGACACCTTTAAATCTGCTGCAAATCTGATTCTGAGTAAAATCCTCTGGGCTGAAATAACACACGTGCAGCTCTGTGAGCCTGGGACCAGCCAGGGCTCTCACCCTGCCGAGGCTCAGGATGGGAAGTGGATGATGGGAGCAGCTCTGTCTCCATCCTCTGCTTGCATTTCAGACCCAATTAAGGATCTTGCTTATGTGGTCCCTCCAATTGCCTGAGGATTGTGCCAGGCAGGGAGCTGGGGGCTGCAACGCTGCCTGTGCCATGGAGCCATAGAATCATGGCACGGTTTGGGTTGGAAGGGAGCTTAAAGCTCATTTCCACGCCCTGCCTTGGGCAGGTACACCCTCCACTGGACCCTTAGGGTAGGGTGTCACACCAGGTTGCTCCAGGTCCCATCCAGCTGGCCCTGAGCCCTTCCCACCAGGAAGCACAGGCCCGAGTCCTCGGCTGCCTCCCCATAGCGAGCGAGAGCGCGGCAGCCGCTTTCCAATTTATTTTTATCTTGTTGATCACATGCTTTGTAATGTTAAATGTTCTGTGGAGGAGGAAATTTCTGCAACTGCAGAATGAATAGGAGTTTAGGGGGGTTTCGGTTGAACTTGATAATCAATTTTTGCAAATCCCAGGCTCGTGCTGACAACCTGCAGCAGCCAAGGGATATTAATGAAAATGTTCCCATTCTAATTGTGGCTCCGTACGTGCGGAGCAGCCCTGGGCATCGTGTGCTCCAGGGACTCTGCTTGGTGGCACCAGCCAAGATATGACCCCTCAAGCTTCTTCATGCCTGGCTTTGGGGCATGGCTGGATGTGACCAAGGCTGGAGGAAGCCAGGCCTGGCTGAGCAGGGTTTAAGCAGCTTGGAGAGGTGCTGCACACACGGGTCAGGTGTCCCTGTGTCCCCTGGCAGGACACACAGCGCAGCAGCGTGGCTCCTGGAGCCACCCCGGCAAAGTTGTCTTCCCGTAAGCATGCTGGATTTTAATTTTATTTTAAGCCATTAAAAAACTGTCCTAGGATCTGATTTCATCTTCCAGCTCTGTTACAGCTGCCAGGATGACCAAAATGTGGTTTCAGAATAGACTGGGATTCGCCTTCAATGCAGACATGTTTCCAGGGCTTGCATTTCATAGAATTATGGAATGGTTTGGGTTGGGAAGGACCTTAAGACTGATCTCATCCCACCCCTGCCATAGGCAGGGACACCTTCTGCAGCCTCCAAGCCCTGTCCAGCCTGGCCTTGGATGCTTCCAGAGATCCAGGGGCAGACACAGCTTCTCTGGGCAATGAGCAGAGGGCTTTGAAGAGGGGTGGCTGAGCTCTCTGGTTGAGAGGTTCCCTGGAACTGTCATTGTTTCCTAAATGTGCAGGATCCCAGGAGCAGGGGTGGATGGAAATCACCTGCACCAGGTGGCCCTGAGCAGCAGAGGCTGGCAGCTCTGTGCACTGTGCCCAGAGGTTTGTGGAGCTGGCTGTGCCTGAGCCGTGGAGCTGAGAGCAGCAGGAGCAGAACATCCCCACCCACTGCTGCCCTCCTCTGCCAGAGACCTTTCCTCAGCTGCACTTTGGGGGTGAAGGAAGAACCCTGTGCTGTGGGGCACAGTCTGGTGGCCGTGTGTGACCCTGTCCCTTGGTGGTTCCAGCTGACCTGCTGGACTTTGTGTGGAGGCACCAGAGGCTCCACCCTGCTGGCCATGTGCCCGTGACCCACATCTAGTGTGACACAGGGGCTGAGCAGAGCTGGGGAGAGGCTGCAGCATTGCTGGTTTTTATTCAGGTGAAGGTACTGAGGCACCTTCACATTGTCCAGAGCAGCTGTGGCTGCCTCATTCCTGGCAGTGCCCAAGGCCAGGCTGGACAGAGTTTGGAGCACCCTGGGACAGTGGAAGGTGTCCCTGCCCATGGGAGTGGGACTGGATGGGCTTCAAGGTTCCTTCCCACCCAACCATTCCATGGCTGTGTGACTGTGGTTTGGGGGTGCTTGCTCTTGGTCTCTCGGTAGAAGCTGCCTTTGCAGCTGGATGATTTAGGAGACCAAGTATCAGGCTGGATTTGGGATGACAAGCCAGGCACTTCTGGGATTTCTTCCTCCCCTCCCTTGTGTTTGTTTGGGATTTTTTTAGAGGGTTGCAGAAGACCTGAGGGCAGGTGGGTGTTCTGGGCCAGGTGGGAACAGCCACTTTGGGAGGAGAGGACCAGCCTGGTGCTGCCCACACCTGTTTGACTGCAGCCTCCTTGCTATGATGATGATGATGATGATGATGAGATGGGTGTGATGGCCACATTTCTGAGCTGCCAGCCTGTATCTTTCAGCTCTCCTTGTTGATGCTGTTCAGTGCCTCCAGCTGGGTCCATGCTGTGCTGGTGTCAGTCTGAGTAGGCTCCTCCAGGCACCCTGGCGTGGGATGGAGGCTCCTGAAGCAGGATGGGAGGTGCAGCTCTGGCTGTGGCCCCTCAAAGGCTCTGTTCCGTCTTTCCTCTGCTGCTCTTTGGTGGTGGAGGAGAATGGGAGGCTGTTGAAGGAGCAGGAGTGGGGCATGTCCTGGCTGCACCTTCACTGCTGTGGGCCTGGGTGGCTGCTCCAGGTGCCAGTGCTCCCACTGCAGGGATACATCAGGGATCATCCACAGGGATCCATCCCTCACCACAGGGATCCATCCCTCAGCATAGGGATCCATCCATCCCTCAGCATAGGGATCCATCACCACAGGGATCCATCCATCCCTCAGCACAGGGATCCACCCATCCCTCAGCACAGGGATCCATCCATCCCTCACCACAGGGATCCATCCATCCCTCACCACAGGGATCCATCACCACAGGGATCCATCCATCCCTCAGCACAGGGATCCATCCATCCCTCACCACAGGGATCCATCCCTCACCACAGGGATCCATCCATCCCTCAGCACAGGGATCCATCCATCCCTCACCACAGGGATCCATCCCTCACCACAGGGATCCATCCATCCCTCAGCACAGGGATCCATCCCTCACCACAGGGATCCATCCATCCCTCAGCACAGGGATCCATCCATCACCACAGGGATCCATCCCTCAGCATAGGGATCCATCACCACAGAGATCCATCCATCCCTCAGCACAAGCTTTTCAGATCTGTCAGTCCCATGCTCAGACAGGAGCGTGGCTTTGGGCTCCAGTGGCACTGAGTGCTTGTGTCCTGTGTCCTTGTCCCACAGAGAAACAGGGTCCCGAGCGGAAGAGGATTAAAAAGGAGCCCGCCACCAGGAAGCCGGGCCTGCTCTTCGGCATGGGCCTGTCGGGGATCCGGGCTGGGTACCCGCTCTCCGAGCGCCAGCAGGTCGCTCTCCTCATGCAGATGACAGCAGAAGAGTCTGCAAACAGCCCAGGTGAGACCGGGGGGTTGTTCTGAAGGGTGGGCAGGCAGGTGGGAGCTGCAGCCAGAGGCGCCCTAATGTCCGGAATTCCCGGTTCCCGGGCTCTCCAGAGGTTCAGCAGGACTGAGCTGCCACCCCTGGCATGGTGCAGGGGGGCTGCTTTGCTGCTCTCTGGGGTCTCACTCCTCCCACAGGGCTCTGCAGGTGTGCTGTCACTGGGATCTGCTCGTGGCTCTGGCTGCCCTTCCTTTTTCCGGGTCCCTCAGGCCCAATCCAGGCACCCCCAGCCCGCCCTGGCTGCTCAGCTGGAGCTTTGCTTCCATGGGAGCCTCCTCCACCTCAGCTCTCTGTTTCCCACTGACCTCTCAGGCTATATCAGTAAAGGAAGATTGTGAATGAAGACAAAATATCATCCTCTGTCGGTTTTTAATGTTTCTTCTCTTGGAAGGGGATAAGATGTGTAACCACCACAGCTGTAACTTGAGGTGTGGAGCAGATGGAATGTGTTTACCATGGATTTTGTGTTCTAGTAATTTTTATCTGTTGCAAACGTGTCCCCCCCCATTTTTGGAGGCTCTGTGCTATCCATGTACTCGCATTCACATCCTACACACAACACTGCTGCTTTTAGCCAAAAAAACACCAATTTCACTGCTTATGTTGCTGTTATTTGGGAAAACAAAAAGGGAAAAAGCTGCAGAGCATTCCAGTGTTCTCCCAGGAAATGCAGTCTCCTCCCAAGGCCATCAGGCCTCACATGTGCTTGGTAAAAGGCCACTTCTCTCGGGAGCTGAGGTTTCAGGGTAAGGAGCTGCATTGTGTGCTCCCAGATCACGGGATTGCCCACAGTGTTTGCCAGGACTGCAGCTCTCCAGTGGGTCTGGCAGCCCGAGATTCCCATCTCTGTGGGACACACAGGCTGCCCTGTTCACATCCACTCCAGAGCCCGGGTTGCCTCTTGCTGCCTTGTGGTGAATATTTCGGGAAGAGCCGAGACCAAACATGATGCACGAGCTCCCTCTAAGGGCGTAGGAACTCCACGGAATGGCAGCCCCTGACGTTTTTTCTCTCCTCCCTGCAGTTGACACAACACCAAAGCATCCCTCTCAGTCTACAGTTTGTCAGAAGGGAACTCCCAACTCTGCCTCCAAAACCAAAGATAAAGTAAATAAGAGAAACGAGCGAGGAGAGACTCGGCTGCACCGCGCTGCCATCCGCGGGGACGCCCGGCGCATCAAGGAGCTCATCATCGAGGGTGCAGATGTCAATGTGAAGGACTTTGCAGGTAACTGCCCAGGAATCCCAGCTTTCTTCCCACCTGGTTGCATGTTCCACCTCCGAGAATGACTCCCAGCAGAAAAGGTAGTTTGTTTCTAACATGGGGTTGCGCCTTGGAAAGAGGGGATTTGCCAAAAATTGTGATTTTGCTCTTTGAAGAGAAAAAAGTCTTTTTGCCCCTTAAAAGCAAAACAAATAACAAGAAAAAGCCACATAAAAAATCCCCCAAAGCATCAGTTTTCTTGTTGGAGCTTGGGAGCAGAATTCCCAGGCTGTGCAGTCTGCTTGAGGTGGTGAAGCTGGGCTGGGCAGGATCCAGAGAATCCCTGGAGCTGTTGTGGCTCCACACCCCAAAACTGACCAGGCCACTCTGGACTGTTTCCTTCTGCTCTTCCATGGCGGGGGGCCATGTTGGAAGTGTGGAGGATGATTTGCAAAGGGAGGTGGGCAGGTTTAGCTCTATTTTTACTTAAAATAGAAGGAATTACATGCACAGAAATACTGCTGAGAGTGGGTTTGTGAAGTCAGCTCTCTGGAATTGGGGGGCTGATGCCTGTGAATTTTTGGGAGTTGTTTTTAAGGACTGAATGTGGGGGTGCTGCTGATGGGGAGGGAATGTGAAGGGCAAGGTTAGGCTTCCACCAAACACCCAAGCTGGAGGAGTTATTAACCATCCTGACCCTCAGCTCAGGAGTATTGCCTCCTCCTCCTCCTTCTCCTCCTCCTCCTCAGCAGTGCTGCCAGGCTCCTGCTTAGGGTGGTGGGATGAGATGGGAGCAGCCCTGAGTCCTGCAGGGAAAGGCAGCCATGGGATGCTGGTGAAGGGGTGATGAAGGTGCCATTCAGTGGGGCTGGATCAGCCTTTCTCCAGCACATCCCAGAGCTTGACTTTGCTCTTTGCTGTTCTCTTCGCATGATTTCGGGGCTATAAATAGGCATGGCTGTTCCTCCACCCGTATGATTAATCCCAGTGCCAGACTGAAGTATCAGTTGTGATTAATTCCAGGCACAGGTGCCCCCTCCAAAGGCTCCCAGTGAAGGTAACGGAACGCGCTCCCACG
This sequence comes from Agelaius tricolor, assembly GCF_023055355.1. Lineage (NCBI taxonomy): Eukaryota > Metazoa > Chordata > Aves > Passeriformes > Icteridae > Agelaius > Agelaius tricolor. The sequence goes on along the minus strand of NW_027269275.1, from coordinate 20,630,641 downwards.
GCGCTATCAGCAAAACACCGGAGCAGCCGCGCTGCCAAACTTCAAAACAGGCTCTGCTTAAAAATAGGCTGTGGAACACGATAAAATAGTTTGTTCTGTGCTCTTCAGAGATTTGTTTGAGAGCTGGAGCTGCCATTGCTGTGGAGAGGCTGCTGCTTGGTTTCCCCCCCAGCCCAGGCTGGTGTTCCTGTGTTTGGAGAGCACACAGAAAATCTGTGTGGGGGCTGTCTTGAGCCCTGTCTGCAGTTCTGAGCTCAGGCCTGGTCTGGGCACCAGGGTTTCCCTTACAGAGGGCTTGGAACCTAAAGCCAAACCTAAAGCAGCTTAAGAGAAGGCTGGAGAGAGGCATTCCACAGGACCATGGAGTGGCAGAACAAGAGGCAATGGCCTTAAGCTGACATAGGGCAGGGTTAGATGGGATGTTAGGAAGAAATTCTTCCCTGTGAGGGTGGTGAGGCCCTGCCATAGGTTGCTCAGAGAAGCTTTGGCTGCCCCATTGCTGGAAGCATTGAACGCCAGATTGGAGGGGACTTGGAGCAGCCTGGGACAGTGGAAGGAGTCCCTGCCCATGGCTGGGGGTGGGAATGGATGAGCTTTGAGGTCCCTTCCAACCGAAACCATTTCATGATGATATAAAGGGGAACAGATTTAAGACCTGCTTTCACATGACATCAGCAATTCCCCTTATCTCCCATATAAAACTTTCCATTTCCAGGGGCTGTGTCAGGTCTGGCAGATGCTCTGACTGTAGCACGTGCTATGACCAGAGGGAGAAGGGGATTGATGCTGTGACTGCCTGGCAGGAGTAGCAGGGCAGAGCTGCAGGTTCCTTCCTGCTGCACCACGGGGATCCATGCAGACACTTGGCCATCAGAGCAGCACAGCCCTGCCCAGGCTGCCCCTGCAGGCTTTCCCCACGTCTCAGTGTCACTGTGAGTGTCCCTGTCCTTGCAGGCTGGACGGCGCTGCACGAGGCCTGCAACCGGGGCTACTACGACGTGGCCAAGCAGCTGCTGGCGGCGGGCGCCGAGGTCAACACCAAGGGGCTGGACGATGACACCCCCCTGCACGACGCGGCCAACAACGGCCACTTCAAGGTCAGGGTGCTGGCACTCCCTGCCCTGCTTTAAGCCACTCCCCTGGAAATGTGGGCTTCGAGCAGCCCGCTGTGAAAACACAGAGATTCTGCGTGGTTTTGTCTCCTTTCCCATGGAGTGGACAGGAGGTTGTGTTCAAGGCCAGGCTGGACAGGGCTTGGAGCAGCCTGGGTTGGTGGAAGATGCCCCTGCCCATGGCAGGGGGTGGCATGGGATGGGCTTGAAGGTCCCTTCCAATCTAAATTATTCTCTGATTGTGTAATTTTCACTGTTTCAGAGCTGTTGAGTGTTTTAGCTGGTGCTCCCTGCACAGGGGGATAGTTCATTCTTCTGGAATTGGGACAGGAACATGATTTTGTGCCTTGTTCTTCCCCCTTCTTTCCTGCACAGGTTGGTTCTTAGAATCACAGGATCATTAAGGTTGGAAAAGACCTCCCCAGTCATCAAGCCCAACCATTAACCTACTGCTGCCAGTGCACCACTAAACCTTGTCCCTAAATGTTTTTTGAACACTTCCAGGGATGGTGATTCCACCACTTCCCTGGGAATGTTGCTGGGGCTTCTCTCTTATGTTAGTACCACAAGGCATGTCCTGAAGACACCAATTTTTTAGTTATGTAAGAAAATCATGCAAAAAAAAAAAAAAACCTGGAATCAAAACATGGTGAGCATCCTTAAGCCTCGTTTTCTCTTTTTAGGTGGTGAAATTGTTGTTGCATTATGGAGGGAATCCTCATCAAAGCAACAGGAAGGGCGAGACACCTTTGAAAGTAGCGAATTCTCCCACCATGGTGAACCTGCTCCTGGGGAAGACCACGTACCCCTCCAGCGAGGAGAGCTCCACAGGTGAGATTGTGGCCTTTGTGTGGCCGTGGCAGTGACAGCTGTGGCCTGCAGCTAACACAGAGACCTTAGGAGGACAGGGAAGTCAGGAGCCCACCTGTAGCTGTAACCCAAATTCAGACAACATAACCACCAGCTTTAGCTTGGGGGGCTGTGTGCCCTGGAAGCAGCATTGAGATTGTTTCCCTGGTGCAGTTGGGATGTAGGATTGGAAGCCAGTTGCAGGTAAATGGATGTCTTACCTTTAGAAGCTGGGTAATTCCAGTGGAGAGGAGGGGGTTTGAGTGCCAGCATTGTTTTCCTGTTGTTCAGCTGTCCCAGCACTGGTGTTTCAGTTTCTGCTTCCAGGCTGTCCCTGCTAGAGCCTCTTCCACCACTGCCACCACTGTGGGACACTCTGCAGGTTTTAATTAGTGCAAATTAGAGTTCTGAGTCTTTTGGGGAGCCTTCACCTACACTGTGTGCAGTCATAACCCTGCTCCAAAGTTCTCATGGTACACCTAGGATGTTATTTTGAGGAACACCCCATGCAAGTTGGAGCTGGAGGAGCTTCCTTCCAAAAAGACCCCCCAAGCTGTTGGGTGCCAGCTTGCAAAGGCTGGGTGAGGCCCAAGGGTGTGAGGATGTTTGCAGGGGTTGGTGTGTGCAGGAGACCAGTGATGTTCCCTCCCCAGAACCCTTGGCAGTCCTTAACACACTGTTCTTCTCTCTCTGCAGAGACCTCAGAAGAGGAGGACGCCCCTTCCTTCGCTCCCTCCAGCTCCGTTGATGGCAATAATACAGACTCAGAGTTTGAGAAGGGTTTGAAGCACAAGCCCAAGGCCCAGGAGCCCCCCAAAACCATCACCCCGGTGAAGGATGAGTATGAATTCGATGAGGACGATGAGCAGGACCGGGTCCCACCGGTCGATGACAAACATTTGCTGAAAAAGGATTACAGGAAAGAGACTAAAGCAAACAGTTTCATTTCCATACCCAAAATGGAAGTGAAAACTTATACTAAAAATAACACAATTACACCAAAGAAAGCTGCCCACCGCATCCTGTCGGACAGCTCGGACGAGGAGGAGACCAGCGTGGCCGTAGGCACGGGGGAGAAGCTGCGCCTCTCCACCCACTCCATACTGCCCAGCAGCAAAATTCGGGAGCCCGCCAGCACCAAGGCACCCAAGGAGAAAAGCAAAGTAAAAAAGAAGCGGAAGAAGGAGACAAAAAACAAAGAGGTTCGGTTTGGCAAAAAAAATGACAAGTTTTGTTCCTCTGAATCAGAGAGTGAAAATGTGGAGAGTGAGGAGGATGATAGAGACTCTCTACAGAGCTCTAGCTGTGTAAAGGACTCGAGGCTAGTGCTAAAGGAATCCTCCTTGTTTAACTCTCTGTCTGCCTCATCGACCTCTTCACATGGGAGTTTAGCATCCCAGAAACATAATCCCAGTCTTACAGAACAGCACTCCAAGCACTGGAGGACGGACAATTGGAAAACCATATCTTCTCCAGCTTGGTCAGATGTCAGTTCCCTATCGGACTCCACCAGGACGAGGCTGACGAGCGAGTCAGACTACTCGTCAGAGGACTCGAGCTTAGAGTCACTAAAGCCAGTCAGGAAGAAACCAGAGCACAAAAAGAAAAACACCCCCCACAACACTGTTTCTGAGAAAAAGAATTCATTCCATAGCAATGTGGATGGAGCAATTCCAAAGCTGGACAAAGAGGGGAAGGTTGTTAAAAAGCATAAAACAAAACACAAACATAAAAACAAGGAGAAGGGACAGTGTCCCATCAGCCAAGACATTAAAATAATCAAAACATTTTCTTTTGAGTTTGAGGACTCTAAACAAAAGCCTGAGAAAGGCTTGATAGTAGAGACAGAAAATCCAGTCGAAAACAAGTTGAAAGTGTTAAAGCACGATAGGGAACATGGTAAGAAGGAGGAAAAGCTCCCCAAAGGTAAAGCAGAGGAGAAGGAGTGGTTGTTTAAAGATGAGACTGGAAAATCCTCAAAAGAGGAGAAATCATTAAGAAAAATCAAAGATGGTAGTAAAGACCTGAGCAAATCCTTCAGAGAAGGATTGAGTAAATCAGAAAAAGAGAAACCTGTCAAGGAGAAATCTCCCAAGGAGGAGAAGCCGAGAATACACAAGGAGGAGAGAAAGAAGAAGTCAAAGGACAAGCAGTCCAAATCTGAGAAGAAGAATGAGCTGAAGGAGGAGAAGGTTTCTAAACTAGAGAAAGAAAAATCCTTCAAGGAGGAGAAGGAAAAATGCAAAAAAGAAAAACTTTACAGGGACGAGTCCGGGTTTGATGAGTTTAATAACAAAACTCAATTTGCCGAAAGCGAGGACACGAAGTTCAGCCTTTCGGACGATCAGCAGGAGAGGTGGTTTTCAGACCTGTCCTCTGATTCATCCTTTGATTTCAAGGGTGAGGACAGCTGGGATTCTCCAATCACAGATTTCAGGGAGATTAAAAATGACACCGTGGCAAAGCTAATCATAGAACCTGTGAAAGAGGAAATTAAAGACAAGAAAAAGGAAAATAAAATAAAAGAGAAGAAGGAATACAACGAGAAGCGGAATGAAAAGGACACTTTCTTAAAGAAAAAGGAGAGGGATTATGTGGAGAAAAGCTCTGAGAAGAAAAAGGACCAAACAGACAGGCACAAAGTTACTCCCAGTTATTTGCCTGAAAAGGATAAGAAAAGGAAGGATTCTGTGGAGACTGGCAAGGAAAGGAAAGAAAAAGACACAGGTGAAACCAACAAAGACAGAAAAGATTCCTCTGACAGCTCTAAAGAGCGAAAAGATCCCAAGACGAAGCAGGAGGAGCCCTATCGAGATGACTTCAAGGAATATGGCTGTGAAACATTCTTCAAGGATAAGTCTGACCCTGAGTTCAGTGGCAAAACCCTGGAGAGCTGGGAGAGGCACCATTCTGGAAAGGAAAAGGAGAAGAAAGATGCTCCTGATAAAGAAAAAAAAGAAAAGGTGAAGCCAGAAAAATACAAGGAAAAATCCAAAGAAGGCGACAAGGAGAAAAATGAAAAGGCTGCTCCAGAGAAAATCCTGAAGGACAAAGAACTAGAGAAGAGTTTCAAAGAGAAGAAAGAAACTAAGGAGAAATACAAGGATCTTCACAGCAAAGACAAGGAGAGGAAGAGCTCCTTTGACCAGGTGAAGGAGAAGAAAGAGAAAACCTTTTCCACAGACAGAGACGATTTCTCCGAGAAGAAGGATGAGAAGAAAGGCAAGGAGAAGAGCTGGTACAGCATCGCTGACATCTTCACAGATGAGAGCGAGGACGAGAGGGACGATTACAGCCTGAGCGGGTTCAAGGTGGGCGATTCAGCTGGCGGCGAGGGGCATCGCCTGGACAGCCTGCAGGACAAGGACGACGGTGCCACGGCCGAGAAGGAGCTGTACCCCGACAAGCACCGCAAGTACTCCTCCGACCGGCAGCACTCGGAGAAGCAGAAGGACAAGGAGTCCAAGGAGAAGAAAAAGGACAAAGGAACATCGGAAGGGGGAAAGGAGAAGAAGGAGAAGAGTTCCTTTGAGAAACACAAAGAGAAGAAAGATAAGGACTCCAGTGAGAAGTATAAGGACAGGAAGGAAAGGATGTCCATAGATTCCACTCAGGAGAAGAAAAACAAGCAAAAGCTCCCAGAAAAGGTTGAGAAGAAACACACCAGTGAGGACAAGGTGAAAAGCAAACACAAGGAGAAGCCAGACAAGGAGCATTCCAAAGAGAAGAAGTCTTCAAAAGGAGGGGAGTCGGAGAAGAGCCTGCTGGAGAAACTGGAGGAGGAGGCTCTGAATGACTACAGGGATGACTCCAATGACAAAATCAGTGAGATCTCCTCTGACAGCTTCACAGACAGAGGGCAAGAGCCAGGGCTCACCAGCCTCTTCGAGTCTTCTAACCTCTCTCTGACCGACGCTGCTGAAGAAAAGTTTAAGGACTCTCTCCCTTTACCCTGCCTTCAGGACAAGCTCAAGGAGAAGGAGAGGCACCGACATTCCTCATCTTCCTCAAAGAAAAGTCATGAGAAGGAAAAAGCAAAGAAAGAGAAGACAGAGAAAAAGGAAAAATCAGAAGAATTCAAGGACTCCAGCAGCAGAAAGGATTCCACTCATTATGAAAAGGATTTCTCTGTGGATGGGGAGGCTTTTGGCTCTTCCTACAACATGAAGGCAGACGCTGATGAGGAACCGGAGAAGAGCATTGATTACTTATTTTCTGAAAAGAAGGATAAAAATGATTCTGAAAGAGAGCTGTCAAAGAAGGCGGAGAAAGAAAAGACTTACGGTTCCAGCACCATCAGCACAGCTAAAGAGAAAAAGAAGCGGGATAAACACAAGGAAAAATGGAAGGAGGAAAAGGAAAAGCATAGGGACAAACACACAGATGGTTTCTTTAAACATCACAAAGATGAGCCAAAGTCAACACTCAAAGATAAGGACGGGCCTCAAGTTACCACCTTTAAAGATAAATCCAAGGAGGACAACCTCAAATTCGGTGAAACCAAACTGAAGGAGAAGCTTAAGGAGAATCAAGACAAAGACAAATCAGAGTCCATAAAAATAAGCAATGGGAATGAAAAAATAAGCCTTTCCAAAGACAGCGGCAAGAAGGATGCCAGGCCAAGGGAGAAACTTCTGGGAGATGGTGATTTGATGATGACCAGCTTTGAGAGGATGCTGAGCCAGAAAGACCTGGAGATTGAGGAACGCCACAAAAGGCACAAGGAGAGAATGAAGCAAATGGAGAAAATGCGGCACAGGTCCGGAGACCCCAAGTTGAAGGACAAACTTAAAAGCTCGGAGGATGTGCGCAAGAGGAGCCTGGATCTGCCGACCAAGAAGCCGCTAACGCTGGACACGCAGCTCAAGGACAAGAAACTCAAAGAGTTGGGTCCCCTGACTCCTATCCTGTCACCAGAAAACAAGGCACAGCCTGCTGTGGGGACAGACTCCAAGGACTGGATCACGGGTCCCCAGCTGAAGGAGATCCTCCCAGCATCTCCCAGGCCAGATCAGAACCGGCCCACGGGCGTCCCGACCCCGGCATCCGTCGTGTCCTGCCCGAGCTACGAGGAGGTGATGCAGACTCCCAGGACTCCATCGTGCAGCAACGAGGACTACACAGATCTGATGTTCGAGTGTGCGGACTCGCAGCACTCGCTGCCCATCTCCACCATGTCCATGAACGCCTGCTCTCCTTCCTTCTTCGACAGATACACCAACGTTTCCAGCGGGCTCCCTGAGAACCCCAGTCAGACCCCGACTCGCACCATTCCCTCCTCAAACCTCTACCGCTCCATCTCAGTGGATATCAGGAGGGCGCCCGAAGAGGAATTCAGCGTTGGAGATAAGTTTTTCAGACAGCAAAGTGTCCCAGCAACATCTAATTATGACTCTCCTGTGCAGCATTTAATGGAGGAGAAAGTTCCCCTTCCCTCTGTTCCTGCTGAGAAGTTCCAGTGTTTGTCTCCTGGGTATTACTCCCCGGATTATGGAGTTTCCTCACCCAAAGTGGAAGCTTTGCACTGTGCTCCGGGAGCCGTCAGTGGGGTCGCCCAGTCTCCCGAAAGTGTCTTCTCTGGTTTACAAGCAAAATCCTCCCCTTCGCACAGGGATGAGTTGCTGGCTCCTTCAGTGGAAAGTGCTCTTCCCCCCGACATCGGCGTGCCCTTGGATACCACAGAGGAGCAGCAAGCCACTGCCTCCATCATGCCACCAGAATCCACCTACCTACCACCCATCGAAGAAAACCATTTTAGTTCAGCAATGCCCGAACAAAACAACATAGACTGGGATAACCCTCCTTCCCGAAACCCAGACACCGCCATTCCTCCCAGCCTCATGGGCAACCCCGCAGAGCACTCTGTCACCTGGTCCATGGGCTCGGAGCTTCTGATGAAATCTCCCCAGAGGTTTTCCGAGTCCCCTAAACCTCCACTCTGTTCCCTAGAGCCAATTCATCCTGCGCCAGTAGCCTTCATTCCCACAGAGACTTCCTACCCTGTTTCTCCCATCTCGTACCCTCTGTCAGTGTCTGAACCGAGGCTGGAGGAAGTCAAGGAGGATGCTGAGGAAGCAGTTCCAGGAGAAATTGCAAACGCTGAAGAGCAAGCTCCGTACATGTCCCCTACTAGGTTAGACACCTTCTTCAACAACTGCAAGCCTCTTCCAGAAGAAGCACCAGAGATCCCTCCAGAGCCCCCGTGTGTGCCAGCAGAACCTCAGGCCGAAGTCGTTGCTGCACCAGAAAACAACTATTTGGAAAACAGCAATGCAGCACCTGCGAATGCAGAGGAGGCGGTGACGTGGCCAGACCCCTTCACCAACACCGAGGATGAATTGGACCTTGGCCCCTTCTCGCTCCCAGAGCTGCCACTCCAGCCTAAGGACGTCGCAGAGACGGAGATGGCCGAGGCAGAAGCGGCGGAGGAAAGCCCAGCAGCAGCTCCAGAACCGAGCGCTGGCATCATCAAAGCCAGCACGTCCGTGATAGCGTCCGGTGAGCCGGAGGAGCCGCCGGCCAGCCAGGCAGCGGCCACCCTGCCCCCGGACACAGAACCACCAGCAGAGGAGCAGAAACCAGAAGTGGCTGCACAAGAATCCACCTCGGAAGCGCTGAACGCAGCTGAGGAGAAGGCAGCGGAGGACTCGGAAGCGCAGGTCTTCCAGCAGACCCCGTCCGAGCCCGCGCAGGCCGAGAGCAAAGAGGTGGAGGCCGTGCACGAGGAGCTGCCATCGGCCGGTGGGGTGGCAGAGGGCAGCTCCCAGCCCTGTCCCGTGCCCGTGGCCAGCTCCGAGGCCGGCGCTCCACAGGACGGTGCCACGGCCCGTGGCGGGAGCCAGGCCCCACCACCCCAGGCGGACGCTCCTCCTGGCAACGCTCAAGCAGAAATTGTGGAACCAGTACAAAAACCAGTAGCAGAAGCTCCCAAACCACCCAAAATAGAAGAGATTCCTCAGCGGATTACCAGGAACCGGGCTCAGATGCTCGCCAACCAAAACAAGCAGAACGCCGCCGCGTCCGAGAAGGAATTTCCTCCCGTCTCCGCGCCCGTCACGCGTGCCAAAGGCCGCATCACAGAGGAGGACGATTCCCAGGCTCAGCACCCGCGGAAGCGCCGCTTCCAGCGCTCCAACCAGCAGCTGCAGCAGCAGATCAACACGTCCACCCAGCAGACGAGGGAGATGATCCAGCAGACCCTGGCAGCTATCGTCGATGCCATCAAACTGGACGACATCGAACCTTACCACAGCGACAGGTCCAACCCCTACTTCGAGTACCTCCAGATCAGGAAGAAGATTGAGGAGAAGCGGAAAATTCTGTGCTACATTACTCCCCAAGCTCCGCAGTGCTACGCTGAGTATGTCACCTACACAGGCTCCTACCTGTTGGATGGCAAGCCCCTAAGCAAGCTCCATATTCCAGTGGTGAGTCACCTTCTCTCTTTAGCCTCGGGAACTGTCCCCCCTCACTGTTACACACACATCCAAGCTGTCCCCCATGCCCTGTCACCACCTTGCAATGCCAACGTGCCCCAGCCTGCCTTTGGAATATGACACCAAACCTGAGCCTAGGTAAGTGCCTGGCTCTGTGGTAAATGCAGCCCCTGAGTTGCTGCATTTTTGCAGAGAAGACCTTGAGCTGTGCTGAGGGACCTGAGATTTAGTTGGGCTTTAGAGCAAAGTTTGTAAGAATCCACTAGATCTGAGGCTGGGAGGTAAAACTGCTCTTGCAGCAGTGTAGTAACAGGTTAATGACCCTGGAACACGGGAAAAAGATGGCTCTTAACTCCTGCCATAATTTTCCCAAGCTCTGCTCTTTGACTTGGCACCAGAATCAGCATTTTGCTGCTGTGCTGCAGGAGCAGCCTCACTAATACAGAAGCATCAATAAACATGGTGCTGCAGGTGGTAAATCTGGGCTCCAGGCTGGAGGAGAAGGGTCAGTGTGACCAGGCTCCATTCCTTGCTGCACACCCTGCCCTGCAGCACGAGGCTGTGTCAGGCTCTGGTTGTTCTTGCCAAGTCCTCACCCTCACAGAGTCTGAGCACTGGCAGGACCTTGTCCTTGGCAGAGCCTCTCCCCAGGCACCCCGGGGATGTCCCTGCTCCCTCTGTGGCCAGCATACATTTCAGGGTGCAGCCAGCCCTGGCTGTGCCCCACAGAGGTTCTGCTCTCACCCCTGCCTGTGCTCGCAGATCGCGCCGCCGCCGTCGCTCGCGGAGCCGCTCAAGGAGCTCTTCAAGCAGCAGGAGGCTGTGCGGGGCAAGCTGCGCCTGCAGCACAGCATAGAGCGGGTAAGGAGACACTCCAGATGGGGAGCAGGGCCCCAGTTTCCCCCGCTGGCGAGGCTGAGGCTGCCACACTGACTGCTCTGCTCTTCCTCAGGAGAAGCTGATCGTGTCCTGCGAGCAGGAGATCCTGCGGGTGCACTGCCGGGCAGCCAGGACCATCGCCAACCAGGCCGTGCCCTTCAGTGCCTGCACCATGCTGCTGGACTCCGAGGTGTACAACATGCCTCTGGAAAATCAGGTCAGTGCCTGCCTCAGCCGTGAGGAAGGGCCTCAGGGGCTCTGCAAGACCCTGAAGGAGATGGGCTTTTCTGGAGGCAGGAGTTACTAGTGCTCTCCTTGCTCAGGTCACCCACCACTGCACACAGGTGCGGGATGTCACCTCCCCCTGAGGGCAGAGTTAGATGGGATATTGGGAAGGAATTGTTCTCTGTGAGGGTGGAGAGGCCCTGGCACAGGGTGCCCAGGGATGCTGTGGCTGCTCTATCCCTGGAAGTGTCCAAAACCAGGTTGGAGGGGGTTGGAGCAACCTGGAATAGTGGAAGGTGTCCCATGACAGGGGGTGGGATGAGATGGGCTTTAAGGTCCCTTCCAATCCAAATTATTCTGTGACTTGGAACATCATTTGCCTAATTGTCTAACTGAATGTGGGATACAGGGAGTTCATGTGTATTAGGAGCAGAGATGGCTCAGCTTTATCAGTGAGTCTTGGGACCCTCCATCCTTCTTGGTCAGGATCATCTGCACGCTGGAAAGGTTTCCTTTACTGCACTCTGAGGTGCTTCTCCCTGTGGAAGGGAGGGAGTAGAAACATTACACTGCTGCATTGCAGGAGGGATCCTGGGCAGGGACAGCATCCTGGGATTTATTAGCGAGCTGTGTGTTGATCCAGGAGCTCTGATTTATCCGTTGGCATTTCCCAGCCAAGTGTCTGTGCTGCTGCTATCCTGGCATCAGCTGAAGGAGTCAGAGAGGTGCAGGTGCTGTGTTGGGCTGACATGGACAGACTCCCTGCAAAGCAAGGAGAAACAGGGAGTATGTGCACATGGGTGCATCCCCACCTGAGGCTGAACCCCTGGAAAGGGCTGCAGGAGCAGCTGGCAGCAGTGATGTCCATCCTCCCTCCCTGCAGGCTCTGCAGTTCTGAGGAGTGTGTGTCCAGGAGGGGCTTATGAATATGTCCTGTGAGACCTGTAACTGCTTAAAGCACAAAACTAATCCCATGTCCCTGCTTTTGCTGTCCTGTGCTTAGGGAGACGAAAACAAATCGGTCAGAGACCGTTTCAACGCGCGACAGTTCATTTCCTGGCTGCAGGACGTGGATGACAAGTACGACCGGATGAAGGTGAGAGCTGTGGGAGCCCCGTGCTCCAGGCAGGGGCATTCCAGGAGGGTTCTGCCTGTGGCTGGAGCCTGGGAGCTCCCTTAGTGGTTTCCAGCGCAGAGTGGGTGTCCAGAGATTGTCAGGGCAGCGTTGCATGGGAGTGGATGCTCTGAAGTGCTGACAAGCCTTTCAAACCCAAACTTTGGGGTTTGTCTCGGCCCCTGCTGGAGCTGGGCTCAGCAGAGATTCCACATCCAGGTGTCCTGTGTGTGGCACCCCTTGATGCATTTAACACTGCGCCCACTGTGGCTGCATGGTCCTGCCTGTGCCTGCCACTCAGCCCTCACGTCCCGTTGTTGTTTCCCAATCCAGACGTGCCTGCTCATGCGACAGCAACACGAAGCAGCTGCCCTGAACGCGGTGCAGAGGATGGAGTGGCAGCTGAAGGTGCAGGAGCTGGACCCCGCAGGGCACAAATCCCTCTGTGTCAACGAGGTGCCCTCGTTCTATGTGCCAATGGTCGACGTGAACGATGACTTTGTGCTCTTGCCGGCATGACAGTTCCACCCCAGGAGACATCTCTGAACACTGGCAAGGACGGGAGCGCTCCGAGGTCGGGCGGTCGAGCTCACATTCACCCTTAACCGCTTGCTGATGAATCCCTGGTCAGAGGAGGAGGAAGCAGCTATCGGCAGAAAACAAAACAATAAGAAAAATAATTGCACTTTCTTCACGACGTGTCCCTCGCTTCCGGACTGACACGGCCCCTGGGGCAGCGGGCCGGGCGCAGCTCCTTCCCGCGGCGGGGAGGCTCCGGGCAGCGCGGGCAGCGGGCGCTCAGCGGCCCCGGGACTGGCCGAGGCGCGGAGGGACGAGGCCAAGGACACCGTGTGTGTGTTGCAGAAGCTGCTGAGCGGGGCCAGCAACCACGTGAACCATGTACTTGTGAACACCGTGATTTCCAGCTCTCTGTTTTCCACCGGGCGCGGATCTCCTCTCGGAGAAGCTGCAGTAGGAAACCATGGGGGGAGGGGGGGGGTGTTTGAGTTTCTCGTTCCATCATGGGTATGTCTAAAAAAAAAAAAAAAAACAAAACAAAAAAAATGCTACAAAAAAAAAATCACAAAAAAAAATAAACCAACCAACAATTAGAAACAAAAGGACAGTGTCCAAGTTGGGCAGCGGCTCCGGAGCGGGGACAGCTCCGGGATGTGCCGGTGGCCCCGCAGCAGCCGCTGGGGACGGGCAGAGGAGCCGCCGGGGCGGCACGGCCGGGGAGACGGCGACGCAGAGAAAGGACTTTGCCAACTGTGTTTTTAATGGAGTAAAATCCACGTGGTTTATATATTTTTTCCTTTAATCTTGGGCATTTCGTTTCTCTTTCTGAGAACATAACTTGAAAACACTACAGAGCCAATACTCATATAAAGAAAAATTGTATCCCATAAATGCTGTACAGTTTTTATATACATTAACAATGTACTTTTGCTGCCTTCTAGATAATTTATTTTGCAACACATTACTGCACAGTTGTAAATAACTTATGTACTGTAACATCACTTTCAGTTATGTGTAAAGAAATAAATAAATTAATTAAAATTATCTTTGTATTTATAGTTCACCCTGGGCAGCAGTTTCCCTGTCAAGGAAAAGGTTGCTCAGATCATCTGCCCATGGCAGGGGATGGAACAAGATGAGCTTTAAGGTCCCTTCCAATCCAAACTGTTCTATGATTTTCATTCTTTTCTGTGACTCTCTGTGTGCAGTGGGATTGGAACCCTCCGGGGTTGGGTCATGGGGAGAGGGCACCCCCCTGTGTTGGTGAATTCACTGAGCAAGAGATGGTGTTTTGGGGTTGCAGAGTCCCCAGGACAGGGGACAGAGATGGGTGGATCCAGGCAAACTCAGTCCTCACTCAGCAGCTCAGGGATGCAGCTGGAGGCAGATCCCGGTGCCTTTCCAGGACCTCAGTGCCTTCCCTCCTGCTGCTGCCCAGCCTTTCCTGGTGGCTGCAGCTGCCAGCCCCGGCCAGCAGCGAGAGGTGCCCCCACGGACCCCACTGCCAGCTCTGGCTTCTCCAACTCGCTCTGTTGGGGACCAGAGGGCACCCCTGGATTCAGCCCCCAGCTCCCCTCACTGCTGCCGGCTTTGCAGCCACTTGAGGAATTTTCCACAGTGGAGGCAGGGGGATCCTGGAGGATTTCACTCCAACGCATCACAGCAGCTTCAGAAGAGCCAGGGGGTTCCACTGTCCCCTGCCCAGCCCTCAGCCCCTGCCTTGGCACTGCTGGCACCAGGACTGGGGCTCACACAGCCACAGCAGGACGGGCAGTGCCATGTCCCAGCTGCAGCCAGAGGGATTTTTTCCTCCACCTTTTTCCTGGGCTGTGGGATGAGTGTGGAACCAATGCTGGGACCAGGGGCTGCTCCTGTGTCAGAGGCTTCAAGAAAGCAGCCACAGGTAACAATTGTTCTTGGATTAATTTCCATCCCTGGTCTTTATTTTGCTAAACAGCCATACATTTGTCTCTGTAGTCACAGAGAGGCCTTTCATGAGCATTGTAAAGCTGGAAAGTCCCACAGGCTCATCTGACCAGGGTGCTGGTGACCTTGGGAGTCTCCAGGGTCAGTTTTCCTCCTGGTGCAACTCCCAGATGTGTGTGGGGGTGTGGATCCCTCAGAGGGAGGTAAAACAATGCAGATGGGATTTTTTTAGTGTGATTTTTCAATGTGGCTTTCAATGTGATTTTGCAGATGGGAGTTTTTCCACCATTGCAGGTCTGAAGCTGAGCACTGAGTGATGCTGCTGCCCCCAGAAATCACATTTGTGAGTAAATTTTAGAAGGAAGAGGGAAGTAAAGCCTGTTTGCAGTTTGGCTGCTCTGTTGGCTCTTCCCACGGGCTCACATGGTGCTGGGTGCCAGCACGTTCCCTTCCTAGAGGGGGTGTCACAGATTCCACTGGCCCCCTCTGAGGTTTGGGGGGACCTGGGTGCATTTGTGGCTGTTCCCAGATGGTTCCTGGAACCCCCGGCTGCACCCCAGGACCCCCAACACCAGCTGGGCTGGGGGACTGAGCTGGGGTGGGGGCAGTGAACCGCGGCTGGGGGAGGGCAAACTGGGGCTGAGCTGGGGGAGTGGGGCTTGGAGAACCAAACTGGGGGGCTTGGGGGGGGCAAACCAGGCTGGGGGTGTAGCGGGACCTGGGGCCAGGGTTGGGGGGAGTGAACTGGGCCTGAGGGGGGTGAACCGGGACAGGGGTTTGGGAACTGGACTGGGGAGAAAAACCAGCCTTGAGAAGCGATCAGACCGGGCAGGACTGAGCCTCGTGTTGTGGGGTAGCGAACCGGGGCTGGGGGGGTCAGAGCCGGGGCTGGGGGGTCCGAGCCGGGGCTGGGGGTCAGATCCGGAGGGAGCCGTCGGGGCGGTGCCGCGGGGCGGGTCCGGCCGGTGCCGCCCCGCCTGGCCGCGCTGTGCGGGTGCCGGTGCCGGTGGCGGTGGCGGTGGCGATGGCGCTCGGGGGGTCGCGGCCGCGGGGCCGGCGGGCGGCGGGGGGGTGGGCGCCGTGCGCGGCGCTGGCGCTGGGCTGGGCGCTGGGCTGGGCGCTGGGCGCGGAGCCCCCGCACCGCTGCCGCCCCGACCCCGCGCTGCTGCCGCCGCCGCTCCGCCGCCTGGGCGGCCCCGCGCTGCTCCGCGCCGCCGTGCCGCGCCTCCGCGGCGGCTGGAGCCCCTGCCAGCTGTACCGGTACCCCCCCGGCAGCGCCCGGCCCAACGGCACCGGGCCCTGCACCCGCGGCTGGCACTACGCGCTGCCCGCCGCCGGCCTCCGCGCCAACCTCGTCACGCAGGTGGGCACGGGGGTGCCGGACCGGGGCCTGCCGGGGCTGGGGACAGTGCGGGACCCTCGGCCTGGGGCGGTCTGCGGCGCTGGAGGGGGCGAGGGGTCCGTGGGTAAAGGAGGGGTTGAGAGAGGGGCTGGGAACCCTCTGGGGGGGATACCTGAGAGGAGTCGGGGGGAACAAACTGGGGGGTCCGGAAAGGGTCCCACGGGAAAGCCCTGGGTGTGCAGGGACAGCAGTGACCCCCTGGAGGGGTTGGGGCTGGCTGGGGGAGCCTGGGGAAGGGTGCTGAGGGTGGAATCGTCAGTACTGTCCCCTCACATCTGTCCCCACATTTCTGTTTGTGGGGTGGGGGCTCTCCAGGAGCCCTGCAGCCCCATCCATCCCAGCCCTGTGGGCAGTGCCAGGGGGTCTGCCAAGCCCCCCAGCTGACACCTCCCCGCCGTGTCCCCGCAGTGGGACCTGGTGTGTGCCTCGCGCTGGAAGGTGCCCCTGGAACAGACCACGCACCTGCTGGGCTGGACCCTGGGCAGTGTCACCGCTGGCCTGGCCTGTGACAGGTAAAGGGGGTCCCTGGGCAGCCCCCGCGGGCAGGGGGCACCGTGCCCAGCCCCTCACAGCCCGTCCCTGGCAGGTTCGGCCGCCGTCCCACCTTCCTGCTGTCCCTGGCGCTGGCCGTGCCCGTGGGCCTCGGCGTGGCACTGGCCGTGGATTTCCTCACGGTCCTGGTGGCGCGGCTGCTCTTTGGGGCCGCGCTGGCCGGAGCCTTCCTCAGCCTCTACGTGGCACGTGAGCGTGAGGGGGCATCCCGAGGGGTCTGGGGGCTGGGGATGCTCCAGGATGCCCTGGGGTGTGGGATGGGCTGGAATCCAGGGTGTTCCAGGGTGCAGGATGCCCCGTGTCCTTGGCACCCACTGTGGCCCCCTCGCCCCCTGCCAGGGCTGGAGCTGTGTGACCCCCCCCACCGCCTGGGGGTGACGATGGTGGCCGGGTTCTTCTGGATGGCCGGGGAGCTGCTGCTGCCGGGGCTGGCCCTGCTCTGCCGGGACTGGCGGGTGCTGCAGGGCGCTGTCACCATGATCCTGGCCCTGCTGGCCGCCAGCTGGTGGTAAGGACCCCCGGGCAGGGGGCTGCGTGGGGCTGGGCTGTGCCCCGGGGCTGGTGCCAAGCTGTTCCCAGCCCAGGACACCCCGCCCGGGGCCGCGGTGGGGATCAAAGCCCCCCCGGGGCTCTCCAGAGGAGGGGAACCCCCCCACCCTGGGTAAATGTTTGCTCAGGTTTGAAGCTGAGGGTTTCTGGGCAGCGTTGCTTTGAAGCCAGGTGGGAAGGTCGGTGCTGGAGGGTGGCCAGGCCCGTGGGGAGCCCCGTGACCTGACACCCGTGCCGCAGGTGCCCGGCCCTGCTGCTGGAGTCGCCGCGCTGGCTGCTGGCCACACGGCAGCTGGAGAGGGCCAGGAAGACCCTGCAGGCGCTGGCCGAAGACAACTGTCCCCAGGACAGCCTCCTGGCGGGTGCGTGGGGCGCTGCGAGCGCCGCCGGCCCCATCCCCGAGCCGTGGCTGCGGGGTGCTGGAGCAGAGCCGGCTCTATCCCGGTTTCCCCTCTCCCGGCAGAGCTGGAGGCGCTGTCCGAGGGGCCCCCGCGGCCCCGGTTCCACTCAGTGTGCGAGATCTGCGGCACCAGGGTCATCTGGAAGAACGGCGTCATCCTCGGCTTCGCGGCGTGAGCGCCGGGGGTGCCGGCGGGGTGAGCCTGGACCAGGGGGTGCCGCTCGCTGACCCTGACCCCGCTGTCCTTTAGGTTCATCGGCTCCGGCATCCGCCACTGCTTCACCCGCAACCTGGTCCCGCACCTGCCGCACTTCTTCTCCTCGCACCTGGCGCTGCTGGGCACCGAGGCGGCCGCCTGCCTCTTCGTGTGCCTGACGGCCGAGCGCTTCGGGCGCCGCGCCATCCTCCTGCTCTGCACCGTGCTCACCGGCATCTCCTCCCTCCTGCTGCTGGCCCTCACCCAGTGTAGGACCCCCGCGGGACCCCCGGGACCCCGCCCCAGCCCGGGGAGGAGGGGTGGATGCGGGGTTTGCCCCTGATGTGCTTCACCCCCCCGCAGACCTGCTGGAGCTCATCGTCCTCATGCTGTCCGTGGTGGGCACGGCCGCCTCCCACGCCGTCACCATGCTCAGCATCTTCTTTGCCAGCGAGGTTCTCCCCACCGTGGTCAGGTAAGGGGGAGCTGCCCCCCCTCCTGTGCTCCCCCCGAGCGGGGGGCCCGGGCAGAGCCCCCCTGAGCGCGTTCCTCCCGCAGGGGCGCCGGCCTGGGCCTGGTCGTGGGCGCCAATTTCGTGGGCAAAGCCGCGGCACCCATCACCGCCATCCCCAACAGCCGCGGCTTCTTCCTGCACCACGTCGTGTTCGCCTCCTTCGCCATCCTGGCCGTGCTCAGCATCATGCTGCTGCCCGAGAGCCAGGGCCGGGCGCTGCCCCAGTCCCTGCAGGACGGCGAGAGCCAGCGCCGCCCGCCCCTGTTCCGCCGCCCCCCCCCGCGAGGACCACCTGCCCCTGCTGGCCCCCCACGCCCTCCCCCACGACTATTCCCGCCTGGCCGCCTCCACCAAGAGGACGCTGCGCTCCCCGGACCCCCCCCGCGAGCTGTAGCCGTGGCCCTGGGGCTCCCCGTGCTGCGGGGGGGCTGAGCAGGGACCCCCGCCCCGGGAGCGGCGGTGCTGGGGGCCCTGGGGCGGGGGTGAAGCCCCCGGGGGTGCTGCCGGCTCCCAATAAAAGTGCCTTGTTTCTACTGGTGTGGGGGGGGGTCGCGCACCCCCGCCACCGACCCCCGCTCTTTATTATGGGGGTGCCCAGGGGTCTCCTCGCCCCCTCCCCAGCTGTGTGGGGCTCACTCGGGCGTCCCCCCCAGGTTTGCTGAGCTGGGCTCTGCGGGGTGCGTGGGCGCGCACCCCCTGCACGGCGGCCTCTCGTTGCACACGCGTGTGCAAAGCCGCTCCAGCCGGGCATCCTGTGCGGGTCCATTCGTGAAGCCGCAGCTCTGGGCATCTCCTGCGTGTGTGTGTGAGCTGCCCGCTGCCCCTCCCTGCCCCAGCCCGTCCCTGGGCACTGGGGTGTCCCCTCCTGCCCCCTCCCCGCTAGTGCCCGTACAGGTCGGCCAGGCGGCGGAAGCGGGGCCCCCACTCGCTCAGGTAGTCGTAGTCCTGGTCCTCGTCCGTCAGGCTGGACACGATGGAGCTCAGCGGGCTGGCCACCGAGCCCGAGCCCTCGTAGTCGTAGATGAGGGCGGTGTCATAGGGGGGCACGCTGGGGTCGCTGTCAGCTGCCTCCAGCCCCTGCGGGGACAGGGGGTCACCGTCAGCCCCCCGGTGACCGGGGACTGGTGGGGGCTGCCGGGCCCGGACCCACCTCATTGATGAAATCCTCGATGTCCGAGGGGCTGCTGGGCAGCTTGCGGGGGGCCATGGGGGTCCCGGAGCTGAGCGGGGCATCCCTGCGCAGGGGGGGCTTGGCCCGGGGCGAGAAGAGCTCGGGGTGCCGGAGCTGGTTGATGTCGTAGGCGTCCTGCGGGGCCGGGAGGGGTTTAGAGGTGCAGGGCTGAGCCCCCCGGGACCCCCCTGCCACGGGCCCTGCTCACCTGGTCCTCCTCGCCCCCGCCCTGCTCATCGTAGTTGAGGATGTTGTCGCGCATGTCGTCCCGAGAGCGCTGCAGGAGCCCCTTGCGCAGGGCCCGGCGGCGGCCGCGCACCCGCGCAGCACCCAGAGCCGCCAGCACTGCGGGGACACCGCGGGGACACCGCGGGGACACGGGACACGTGTGTGAGCATCGGGAGGCACGGCGGGCACGGGGTGATGGCCGGGGTGGGATGCAGTCGGGCTGGGAGGAGGGATAGGGGTGGACGCAGGGATTGGGGTGGGACTGGGGTGGGATGGGCAGTGAGGGAAATGACGGGGTCGGGATTGTGGTCAGGAGGGGCTGCTGGGTAGGGGGAGGTGTTGAGGGTCGTGGGTGCGGTTGGGTGGGAGGCCAGGCCCAGGAGGGGCTGCTGGGTGGGGGTCAAGGTGACAGAATGGGCTGGTGGGGCTCGGGAGGGGTGGCCAGCACCAGCACGGGGCTGGGGCGGAGGGATGGGGGAAGGATGCTGGGGGCCCCACTCACCGAGGAGGAGGATGGTGCTGCCCACGATGATCATGAGCGCCCCGAGGGTGATGCCGGCCCCGGCGCTGGCCGCGGCCAGAGCCCCGTCCAGGCAGGTGCCGTCGCGACCGCAGTGGCACACGGAGACGTTCAGCAGCTGCTGCTGCTCCCGCGGGGGCGTCCCCGAGTCCCGGAGCAGCAGCGGCAGCGAGTAGGGCCCCTCGGGCAGCTCGGCCATCACGGCCAGCACGGCGTGGGTCACTGCGGGGTGGGCAGGGGGTCAGCGGGACCCTCTGTGCAGCGTCCCCCCTCCCTGAGGCTGACCCTCACCATTGAAGCGGGCGAGGCTCCAGTTGCGGGCGAGCTGCGGGTGCTGGGGGCTGAGCTGGAAGTGGAAGGGGGCTCCATGGGGGGGGCGGTCATCGTCGGTGGCCCCCAGGAGCAGGGTCCCCCCGCGGCCCGGCCGCCCGCACAGCACCCCGGCCGGCGGCTGCAGCTGCGGAGCGTGGTCGTTCACCTCCAGGATCTCGATGGAGAGGGTGCCGGTGGCCGAGAGCGGGGGCTCGGCTGCGGACAGAGCAGGGGGGGGTCAGCGGGGGCAGCGGGGGCCGCGGGGCCGGCGGGGGCACCGTGGGGCTCACCATCGTCGCGGGCGAGCACCAGGGCGATGTACCAGCCGCCCTGCAGGAAGGCGGACGGGTGCAGCAGCTCCCGCTTGGTGCGGACGGTGCCGGCGTGAGGGTCCATCTGCAGCCACTCCGCGGGGTCGTAGAGCAGCGCGTAGCTGTGGGCGAGGGGCTGCGTGAGACATCGCCCCCGCGGCTGCCGGGGCCGTGCGAGGGGAGCGGGACTCACGAGAGGCTCTGGAGCTGGTGGGTGTCGGGGTCGCTGGCGGTGTAGGTGGTGATGGCGGTGCCCGGGGGTGTCCCCTCCAGGACGCTGATCCGCCGCGGGTTCTCGCGGAACGCGGGCGCCTCGTTGACGTCCCGCACCCGCACCCGCACCGTGGCCAGAGCCCGGGGGCTGCCGGGGGCCGAGGGCTCCAGAGGCCGCTCGTTCTGCACCGACACCGTCAGCTCGAAGCGGTCCCGCACCTCGTGGTCCAGCGGCTGTGGGAGGGGCCGGGGGTCAGCCGAGCCCTGAGAGCCCCGGGGACCCCCGGCTGCCCCTGCCCACCTTGAGCACGGAGAGCACGCCGTCGTTGGTGTGCGGGTCGGTCCGGATGGCGAAGGCGCCCTCGGGGTCGCCCTCCAGGATGGTGAATTTGGCCAACCAGCTGGGCGAGCCCGCCAGGTCCTTGTCGTGCACAAAAACCTTGCCCACGTCCACGCCGGCCGCCTGCTCCTCCACCTCCATGGAGAACTGGGGGAGAGCGGAGCAGGGCTGGACTGTGCCCCTTTGGGATGCTGCAGATCCCCGGCGGGGCAGCTCCCGCCCCGCTGACCCCGGCACGTCCCAGCTGGTACCTCCTCCTTGGTGAACTCGGGAGCGTTGTCGTTGATGTCCTCCAGGTAGATGACGGCCATGGCCGTGGTGGTCAGCCCGTCCCCGGACATGTCGGCCGCCTGCACCGTCAGGTTGTACACCCCCATGGTCTGTGGGGAACGGGGGGCCAGAGCTGAGCCCCCCAGGCCCCAGGGAGCACCGAGATCCCCCAGCTCTGCTCACCCACCCTGTCTCCACGCTCATGGACCGAGCTGTGGTTTCCCCATGTGGGGTGCCCCGAGTGCCGGTGCCCGCCCAGTCCCATCGCGGTGTCCCCACCCCGGTACCTCCCGGTCGAGGCCGGGCCGTGCCGTGCAGATCTCCCCCGTGGTGGCGTTGATGCTGAACATTCCCGCAGCGCCCTGCTCCAGGATGGAATAGCGCAGGGCCGCGTTGTCCGTGTCGGGGTCGTCGGCGTCGGTGGCATCCACCGTCATCACGCAGGTCCCTGTGGGCCAGGAGCGCCCGGTGGGTGCTGCCTCGGGGCTGCTCGGTCCCCTCAGCCCGGCCCAGCCCAGCCCGGCCCGGCCCAGCCCAGCCCAGCCCCCCGGGCGGACCCACCTGGCTCAGCCCCCTCCACCACCCGCCCGGTGAACACGTCCTGCCGGAACAGGGGCCGGTTGTCGTTCTGGTCCACCACGATGATCTCCAGGTCCGTGGGCTCCTCCAGGGTGACCCCGCCCAGGTCCAGAGCGAAGGCTCTGAGCTGTGGGTGCAGAGTGGGGGGTCGGGGTCTGCCTGGGGACCCAGGGAGGGGCTGTGGGCACCCAGGGCCGTCCTTACCCGGTAGCGGTCGTGCTCCTCCCGGTCCAGCATGGCGTTGAGGAAAACCTTCCCGCTGAACTTGTCGATGGAGAAGATGCCCAGGGGCTCCTCATCCACCCCCGGCCCTTTGATGCTGTAGATCACCCCTCCGGGCTGCTGCTTGTCTGACTTGATCTGCCCCAGGAAAAATCAGGGCTGGGGGTCCCAGGCTGGGGTCTGTGCCCCTCTGGGGTGCCCCTGTGCAATCCCCCTGCCCAGGGTGCCCCCACTCTGCGAGAGAGGCTGGGGGGCTCTCACCTACCTGCACCAGGAGGTGGGGGATGCGCTTGTGGTTCTCGGAGACGCTGATGGGGGGGATCACCCAGGCCCTCTTCACCCTCCGAGGGGCCTCGTGCTGCCCCCAGGCCTGGGGGGCTGCAGCTCCTGCCTGGGCTGGGCTGGCACCCTGGGGGCACACGGTGCTGCCAGAGACCCCCAGACCCCGGGCAGTGGGCAGGGAGCTGCACCTGGGCTGGGTGTGCACAGTGGGGTACACGGTGCTGGGTCCCCTAATGGGGCTGGGGGTGGGTCTGGGGTAACGCAGAGACCACCCAGCTTCCCCAGGAGCTCTGTGTCAGTGTCCCCTGGCACCCTGGTGTGGGGGTGATGGGTGTCCTGCTGCGCTCACCAGGAAAGGCTGCCCCACAAATGGCCCTGGTGGTGCCCTGGGCATGGGCTGTGCCCCACAGGACCCTGGGGAAGGGGGGGTACCTCGGGCAGGCAGCACCCACCATGGCCTGCCCCCCATGTCACTGTCACCACATGGATGTGGCAGAGAGGGTTGGGGGGTCAGGGATCAATTTGGGCTGTCAGTGTGACCCTGTGGGACAGGGCTGGGGTGCTGGGGGAGGCAGAGGGAGCTGGGGGCTTGGGGTGAAGCTGGGGGCAGTGAGGGGAGGTTCAGGATGGAAACAAGGGGAACAGGAGTTCTGGTGGGCTGCAGTGGGGTCAGGGAGCTGTGGGGGCAAGGATGGGTTATGGGGCTGTGCAGGACTGAGGTCAGGGATTTGGGGTGATTGTGGGGGCCCTGGAGCCATGGGGCTGTGGGAGCCGGGGTGGGGAGGGGACAGAGAGGTGTGCATGCAGCCACCGACCCCCAGCTCCGCGCCAGCCCCGTCCTGGGCCCGGGCACAGGCGCTGTCCCCGCCCCGAGGAGGGAGCGCCTCTGGGCAGTGCCGGCCTCACACCCACATCTGTGCCCAGCTGTGCCTGCACCGCGGGCTGCCGGGGGGTCCCTGGAGCCCCAGGGGCCGCGTGTGCCCCGATGGGGGACAGGGGAAGGGGGCAGTGGGGCTGGCTGTGCCGGGGGTCCCCGGGAGGGCGGTGTGGGGAGGGGGGCTCTGTCCCAGCCCCACAGGGTGGGCAGGACAAGGGGCTGGTTCTGAGGCTCGGGGGCTGCGCTGTGGCCTCCAGGTCTTTCTCTGCTCCCTCCTCCAGCAGGAGAAGCCCCCCGCCCGTCCCTGGGGGCCGCTGGAGCTGGAGGGGATCGGGATGTGAGGGGGGGACGCTGGGGGCCCCATTCCTGTGGGGCTGATCCCCTTTCCTTCCCCTGCCCTGAAGCAGCCGAGCACAGGCTCCAGGCCAGAACCCCAACGGCCCCGCGTGGCTCAGGCCTGAGATGAGGATGAGGGGCTCTGGGGGGGGCTGAGTGGACCGGGGGGTGCAGGGAGCCCTGGGACCACAGCTGGGGTGGGAAGAAGAGGAGCAGGGTGTCTTTAAGCGGCCAACCCTCCCCCCGATCCCATCCCAGCCCATCCCGGTCCAGGCGCAGGCAATGTGCCGGAGCCGCAGGCCCCCCCCTGCCGCCGCCATCTGTGGGGTGGGAAGCGCCTCAAGAGGGGCTCCGAGCCCCCATCGCCCCCAGCCCCATCCCCGCTGCCCCCAGGGATGAGTTTCCACGAGGTCTGGGCTCCGGCCGACCCCGGCTCCGCGGGCAGGCTCCCCATCCCGGCCAGCCCTCCTGGGGCTCGGGGGTCCCCATCCCGCCCGGTGCCCCCCGTCCCCCCGCAGTCCCGGTGTCCCCCAGCCCTTACCCGAGCGCAGAGCGGGGCGAGCAGGCAGGCGAGGAGGAGCGGGGGGCCCATGGCGGAGCGGGGCACAGCCCGGCCGCCGGCCCCGAGCTAAAATAGCGGCGGCCCTGGCTGAGTGACAGCACAAGTGCAGCGGGCACCGGACCCCCCCGCGGGCAGCTGGCCCCGCCGCCCCCGGCCCGCGGCCCGCAGCCCCTGCCCTGCCCGGCCCGGGGGGCCCGACGGGGGCGGTGGGGGGGCCGTGGGGGGATGCAGGGGCGCGGGGGGGTCCCCGCTGGCCGGGCCGGGGGAGTGGGGGCCGGGTCGGGGGTGCGGAGCCCCGGGCAGGGCGGGCGGAACGCGGCAGCTGCCGCCGGGCGCGCTCCGGGGATGCCGCGACGGGGCGGGAAGGGGAGAACCGGGCCCGCTGTCCCCGCGCTGCTCCGGCACCGGGACAAGGACCGGCACCGGCACCGGCACCGGCACCGGCACCGGGACAGGGACAGGGACAGGGACAGGGACAGGGACAGGGACCGGGACCGTGACAGGCTCCGACACCGACAGTGGGGCAGGAGCCTGGACCCGGACCGGGACCAGGATCAGGACAGCGAGAGGGATCGGGATCGGGATCGGTTCTTCCCGCCCCGCTCGGCCGCACCTCCCGTCGGGGCGAGCCCGCCCGTCCGTCCCCGGCCGTTCCCGGTGCCGGTGCCACCTGTGCTGTCGTCGGGGCCCGTCCCAGTGCGGAGTCGGGAGAGGGACCGGCAGCGTCCCGCTTCTCCCGGGCCCGGCGGGTCCCGACCGGCCGGGGGCTGCTCCGGGAGTCCCGACAAGGCTCTCGGCCCCCGCTGTCTGTCCCGGCGCTGCCCCCCGACCCCCCGGTCCCGGTGCTTTCTCCGACCCCCTCGGGCAGTCCCAGTGCTGCCCGCGACCCCGCAGCCGGTCCCGGTGTCTCCCCCGATTCCGCGGCCGGTCCCGGTGTTTCCCCCGACCCCGGTCCCGGTGTCTCCCTCGACCCCCGGTGTCTGTCCCGGCGCCGCCGCCGTGCCGTGGCACCAGGTGGCAGCATCGTCCCGGCCACCGGCCCCGCTCCCGGCCGTCCTCGCAGCCCGCGCTACGGCACCGGGAGCGTCCCCCGCCCGCCGGCGCGGGGTGCCGGGGGTCCCGGTGCAGCCGGGATGGAGACCCACGACCCCCGGGCAGGGCGAAGGGGTCGAGGAATTCCTGCCCTCCCGGGAAACCGCGTCCCGGGCTGGGTAAGGAAGTGCAAATGTGTCGGTGACACTGGTGGCACCACCTCGACCCTGCCCGGCATTGTCCCTTCCTCGGGGATAAATGTCCTGGGTGCCCTCGGTGCGGGTCACCAGCACAGGATGGGGAACGAGGCGTGGGGAAAGGGATAGGGAAGGAGGGCTGCGGGACGTGTCCCGTCCATGGCCAGGAGCTGAGCGGTGGTGGCAGGGCTGTCGCTGTCCCCAAGGACGCGTCGTGAGCGGGTGAGCGTCGGGCACGGGTGACCCGCGGCGGGGCTGGGCCGTGGCGGGGGCAGCGGCGCTCACTTGCCCGTCTGTCTGTCCGGTGCCGTCCGTCCCCCCGCCGCCCCGTCACCCCACATCAGTGTCAGGGCGAGGAGCGGCCCCGGCGGCGCTGGCCGGGGGTCCTGGCGGCCGCCCCCGCCCCTGCCAGCCGCGGCAGCCGAGCAGATGTTCCCTGGCACCGGCACCGCGCGGGGCTGGCGGACGTGATGGCTCTGACAGGGCTCAGCCCCGCTCCTGGGGACGGGGCTGCCGGCGGCACGGCCACGGCTGGGGCACGGCAGGGACACCCGGCCCCTGCTGCACTGACGCCCCCTGCCCCTGCAAACCGCGGCTCCCGGGATTTGGGCTCTCACAAATGTTGGCCAGCCCGGGACTGCGACTTCTCGTGCTGCTCTGGGTGCTGGGTCACCCGGTTTTGGAGGGCTCCCCCTCCCCTGACCTGCCAGCAGTGCAAGCGTCACTCACGGGTGTTGGGGCCAGTCGTTCCCCACTGTGTGTTGGGACAATGGCATCCCCAGGGTGGGGTGCAGCTGGAGCTGCCGTGACCCCAGTGTGGCACCAGTCGTGTCCCTCAGGTGTGGTGTGGTGCTGCGGGACCAGCTGTGACCCCAGCGCCCGGGGGGGTCAGGGCAGTGCCCAGGGGGGGCAGAGGGAGCAGTTGGGAGTGCAGAGGTGCCACACGCCAGCACAGCCCCATAAAGCCACCGGAGCTTGGATTTTATATGGCAATAAAAGATAATGTCAGCTATAAAGTGCTAGAGCAGGTCCTGGCGTGCAGAGCTGGGGGGGCACAGAGGGGTGGGCAGCCCCCAGCTCCCTGGGGACCCCCAGCAGGGCAAAGCCTCCTCGGGGTGAGGGGGTCCCCAGCTGGGGGACACCCCCAGCGCTGTCATGGGCTGAGGTTACGGTCAATGCATTAAAGCTGCTGCTTTGGGTGGTTGTTGTTGTTGTTGTTTTAATGGTTTTATTGGGTGATGCTGGGCCGGGCCTGGCAGGCCCTAATGAAGGAGATTGATGGCTTAATCGCCTGCAGCCATTACGGGGTAATTGAATGGTTGTGTACATATGATCCCGCCGTCAATGGCGATGTGGCTGGCAAGAGAAGTGCCTGGAGCTGGGGGGACACGCAGAGCCCCCCCTGCACCCCGAGGGATGCAGCATGGGGGGAGCAGAGCCCACGGCCCTGGGATCCCATCCATCCCCACGGTGCTGGATATGTTGGTGCTCCTGGAGGTCCCCAGGTTCATCCAGTGCCACCAGGTCACCCCTTCTCATCCAGCTCAGCTCCCGCACAGCCACTGTGACCGGGTGTTTCAATGCGGCTTTCAATCAACAGGCCCCACCTACAGAGAGGAACAGCAGTGTGGGAGCGGAGCTGGAGCAGGAGGGTCCAGCAGGGATGGCAGCCCCAAACCGGGGTCACCCCTGACCCCCTCCCTGTGGAAATCCCCGAGGAGCAAACCTGGCAGAGCCCCAGGCAGGTCCCTGCCGAGGTGTGAGTCAAACTCCTCATTCTGTGTGTGACAGCCAGGTGTTTTACAGTATTTGCTACCTGTGATCATCCATCACAGCAATCGATAGCGTTCCTGCAGAGTTTTATTAATGATCTTGTCACCGGGCTGGTGCGGGGTGCCCGGGGTTGTCGAGAATGATAGATCATTAAGAGCTTTTGCTGCTATTTATTCTCCAGTGACCTTGTCTCTCTCCATTGTTGCTTGCTTAAGAGTTATGAATGCGAGACATGATAATTTGATATTGATCTATTTGGTAAGTTAAAAAATTTACTGCATCGTTGATGTTTTAACAAAGGATGGGCTCGGGCCCTCCCGCTGCTGCTGGGCTGCACACGTGTGTGTCCCTGTGCCTGCCACGTGGGACAGACACTGAGAGGTGCCTCAGGAGCTCTGGGTGTCCCTCGTGTCCCGGTCTCAAGTCCTTTTGAGCCTGAAGTATGGAAATCCAGGAGATCACTGTGGGCAGGGTGTAGGGATGGACAGAGCAGGCCCATGGCCAGACCCCTGTGCAGTGGGCTGGAGAAATCCTGTCCCAATCCCCAATCCACATCCCCTTCCCCTTTTCCCCAGCCCCACTCTCATCCCAGCCCCTCCCTGCCTGCTCTGCTCAGCACCATGTGCCTGCCATGGTCCCCTCCATGGTCCCCTCACATCTCCTCCCAGATTTTTGGGGCTCTCGTGACCCTAACAAAGGAATCCCTGTAATTACTCATGCTCCTTGTTCCTCCTGCCCTCCCTGGTGCTTCCAGAGCCCCATCAGCTGCTGGGAAAGCTGGAGCTGCCTGTCACCCTCTCAGCACTGGACAGGACCAGAGCAGATGGACCCAGCTGGGGCCCCACTGGACCCCCTGGGGCTGGCAGCTCACGTGTGGAGTCAAACAGGACAAACTCCCACGTTGAAAGGTGGGATTCATCAATAGTGCACTGGGGGCACTTGGTGGTGGCAGATGCACTGGATAACACAGTCAGTATTAATGTGTGATTTTTGATTTATTCTTTATTTCTGCTGGGAAATCATTCCCTGTGAGGGTGGGGAGGTCCTGGTACAGGGTGCCCAGAGCAGCTGTGGCTGCCCCATCCCTGGAAGTGTCCAAGGTTGGACAGGGCTTGGAGCACCCTGGGACAGTGGGAGGTGTCCCTGCCTGTGGCAGGGGGTGGCACTGGATGGATTTTAATGTCCCTTCCAACCCAAACCGTTCTGTGATTCTGTGATTCCTGCAAAGGGCTCCCTACAAGGAAACCCCAACTCTGCAGCTCTGGCTCAGCTCAGCCAGGAGGGACAAATCCTACTTTTATTGGACATGAATCAAGGGCCTGATTGAGCCAGAGCTGCCAGGGATGATCCCCTGGCTCCTCCTCGGGGGCAGAATGCCCTGCATCAGGGCCAAACCCTCCCAGGCGGGCCCTAGGCTGGGTAAAAGCGTTTCAGCAGCTCCTTCTTGTTGACTTTGCCCATCTGGTTGCGCGGGATCTCGTCCACCACGATCAGCTCCGTCGGGATGGCGTAGGGAGCCATGGTGTCCCTGGAACACCAAACTGGGCTGTCACAGCTGGGCAGCACCAGCTGAGCCTTCCCAGGAGCACCCACAGCCCAACCAGCCCCACCTGGGACCCCCACCCACGCCCCAGGAGCCCATTTAGGCTCAGTTCCCCGGAGATGTGCTGGGATGTTTGATGTTTGTTCCCAGCTCATCCCTGGGGACCCCTCGGCTGCAGCAGTGACTGTCCCCAGGGCAGGGACATCACTCGGCAGTGCAGGGCCCCACGTGCCCCTGGTGCCAGCCCCGAGGGGCCGCAGGTGAGTCCCCCCCCCGGGGATGGGTGACTGATCATTGATCACAGCCCCATCCCGAGCGCAGGGGGGGCTCTCCTGCCTTCTGCTGCCCGTGTGCCACCAACCCGCGGCCGTGCCTGGCACTGGCTCCAAGGCGAGGTGCCAAGGCTGCCGAGCCCCCGGAGCCCCGGCCGGCCTCCTCCCCCCGCCACCGCCACCAGCGCCCGGCCATATGGAGCCGCTAACTCGGGATGGCGCCTGTCGCCGCGGAGCACCGGGGAAGGAGAAAGCCGCAAAATGAATCACTCTGAAGAGGGACATGTGTCTCCTGCCAGGGAGTGCGAGAACAGGGGCCCAGCCAGCCTAAGTGACATAAAAAATAAAGGGGAGAGACAGGGCGAGAGGGGGGGGGGCGGGCTGGGCAGGGAGCGCAGCCGGACCCTGCGGGGGATTCGCGTTCAAGGGCACCGGAGCCACGTCCCTGTCACGGGGCTGGGGACAGCCACGTCCCTGTCACAGGGCTGGGGACAGCCACGGAGGAGCCGTGCAGGGAACGCGCTGGGAGGGGGGCTGGGCAAAGCCCCCTGCCCGGCACCAGGGACCCCCAGAACAGCCTGGGGGATCCCCAGGGCTGCAGCTGGGGGGTGGAGGGATCCCCTGGCTGGGTCACCAATGTTCCTGGCACCAGATTCAGGGATGAGCAAGCCACCTAAGGCATAGTGAGCATCTCTCCTATGAGGGAAAGCTGAGAGAGATGGGCTTGTTCAGCTGGGAAAAGAGGAGACTTTTTATGAGAACTTTTTTATAGGATCTTGTCTGGAGTGCTTGGACAAGGTGGGATGGCTTCAAACTGCCAAAGGGCAGGGATGGATAACGAGATATTGGGAAGTAATTCTTCCCAATGAGGGTGAAGAGGCCCTGGCACAGGTGCCCAGAGCAGCTGTGGCTGCCCTTGGATCCCCTGGAAGTGCCCAAGGCCAGGTTGGATGGGGCTTGGAGCACCCT
The DNA here is from genome assembly GCF_023055355.1 of Agelaius tricolor. NCBI lineage: Eukaryota > Metazoa > Chordata > Aves > Passeriformes > Icteridae > Agelaius > Agelaius tricolor. Next base: position 20,600,959 of record NW_027269275.1, on the reverse strand, counting down.
GGGACAGTGGAAGGTGTCCCTGCCCATGGAAGGGGTGGCACTGGATGAGCCTTAGGATCCCTTCCCTGTGATCCTATCCATAAGGACAGTGCTGGCTTTGAGCCTGCTCTCCCTGTCCCCTGCCCTGGGGCTTTACCTGGCCCAGTCCTTGAGGTCCCTCACGGAGAGCATCTGGCCCTGGCGCAGCTTCACCACGGCGCTGACGCGCTGTCCCCACACCACGTCCGGGGGCCCAATCACTGCCACGTCTGCAGGGACAGCAGGGACCCCTCAGGGACCTGAGCGGCTCCTGGGGCACAGCAGGGGCTCAGGTGTGAGTGGGAGGGAAATGCCAAGGGATGTCAGCACTGGAAAACACTGTGGGCTGCTGTGCTGACACAAGGACAGAGCTTTTCACTGTGGGAAGGGCAGGAAGCTCCATGGTTTGAGAATTTGGAGTCAAGGGGGAGGAAGATAACGTACAGAGTGGTGTGGAGCTGGGGGCACCACTTCTGACCCCTTACACAGGGTCATGCACAAGGGCAGGGCAGATTTAATTGCAGCCTCATTCCCAAAATCAGACAGGAGCCGCTGCTAACTCAGCTCTGGCCCCGGGAGAGCAGAACTGTTCAAGGGGTTCAAACATCCCCGTGTGGGAGGGGCCCCAGGCACGGGCAGGGAGCAGGAGGGAGCACACACCTGTGATGTGGGGGTGTGCCAGGAGCTGCCGCTCCACCTCCAGCGCGCTGACCTTGAAGCCCCCGTTCTTGATGATGTCCACGGAGGTGCGGCCCTTGATCCAGTACACTCCATCCTTGTAGGCTGCTGTGTCTCCTGCAAAACAGACAGCGCCATCAGAGGCTGCTCCCTCCACCCCCTCTGCCTCTCCTGGCACTCTGCTGGTGCTGCAAGGGGGAATGGGCTCCCACTGCGACAAGGCAGGGCGGGATGGATCTTGGGAAGGAATCCTGCCCTGCCAGGATTCCCAGAGAAGCTGTGGCTGCCCCTGGATCCCTGGAAGGGTCCAAGGCCAGCTTGGACAGGGCTTGGAGCCACCTGGGATAGTGGAAAATGGAGTGAGAGGAGCTTTAAGGTCCTTCCAAACTAAACCATTCTGTGATTTCACAAAAAAAAAAAAAAAAAAAAAGTGGGGAATGACATTGGGAAAATGAGCCTGTCCTGAGCAAGATGTTTGGTCCAACCTGTCCTTCCCACAGGTGTGATCCCATAATCAGCCCAGGTACCACAGGAGGCACCAGCAGTGATGCAGTTTTCACACCCCATTTCCAGCTCACCTCTGGCACTGTGGTGCAGCAAAGGCCCAGAGATTTAAACTGTCAGGGCAAGGAAACATCAGAATCAGTGCTGAAAATCCAGGCTGCTCCCCAGAAGAGCTGTGTCCCTGCTCAGCTGGCACCTGCCAAAATCCTGAGCAGCTCAGCTCAGCCAGGGGATGATTAATTGTTCCTGTATTTGCCTGCCCCTTGGCACTCTGTGGATGCTGAAGGCTGTCTGGAATATTCTGAAGTTGGGGAAAGTTTGAAACTGGGGCTCTCTGGGTGTTTGGTTGCTTGGGGTGGGGAGGAAGTTGTGGCTGCTGTGATGAACTGCCTCCTGCACCCTGATCCCGTGGGGTGTGACTGACACACGTGGGACAGGGGACAGTAATGAAACGGTGGCACTGGGAGAGCCAGGAGCAGGAGCTGCTAATTCACCCAGAGAAGATGGGGAGAGGAGAGAGAATTCAGCCCTGCTTCAGTGGCACACAGCCCCCATGTCATTCTTTGGGATGTCAGCACAGGAAAACAGCCACGTTTGCTTTCCCTCTGCCCTGATGGGGTGAGTGATCCCTGACAGTTCTGCTCCCCACACAGAGCCCTGCATCCCACTGGCAGCACAGCACAGGCAGGGGACCTGTCACATTATTGTTGTGACTGCTGGGAGCTCCTGGGACCAGCTCTGCAATTCCCCCCATCTCCTCCTTTCCATCTCCTCTCCAGCAGCAGGCCCTGGCTGTCACTGCCCACGCTGACAGCCCAGGGTGCCCTGGGGATGCCATCCACTGAGGACAGCCCTGGTCCCCTCTGCCCTGCACCATCTGCTTCCAGCCCAGGCCCCCAGGCAGCCTGAGCACTGGCACATCCAGCACTCCCTGCCTCCCCAGCAGTGGGGAACTCCAGACCACTCAAAAGGATGCTGAATTTACTCAGTGACTGTCCCCAGCAGTGCTGAGTGTCACCTCCAAAGTGGCACTGCCCTGAGAGCCACAGCAAGGACTGTGCCTGTCCTTCCTGGGGTCACAGGTGAGTCCTGGCCCATGAACCCAGCAGTGCCTGTCCTCCTGGGGTCACAGGTGAGTCCTGGCCCACAAACCCAGCAGTGCCTGTCCTCCTGGGGTCACAGGTGAGTCCCTGCCCCATGAACCAGGCAGTGCCTGTCCTCCTGGGGTCACAGGTGAGTCCTGGCCCCACAAACCCAGCAGTGCCTGTCCTCCTGGGGTCACAGGTGAGTCCTGGCCCCATGAGCCCCCCATCCCTGGTGGGCAGCTGCTGGTGCTGTGTCCCATCCATCCCAGCTGCTCCATCCAGCGGGATGCAGCTCAGAACCACAACCAGCATTCCCTGCCCTGGGCCAGCTGCAGCAGAAAGGGAATTTTGGCTGATGAGAGGAGGGTCTCTGACAGCCCCTGTCCTGCTCTGCCTGCCTGGGGCACTGCACCCAGCTCCTGTCAGCACACAGAGCCGTGGCAGCAGCACCTCGTGGCACGTGGGGCCGTGGGATTGCTGCTCCCTGACAGCAGCCGTCACTGCTACCTTTGGATTTGTTTCAAGATGCTCAGTGGGCATCTGTTCTGTGAAATGTTAAAGGCTCTGCTGAGCTGCATACTGAGCAGGCTCTGTGCTGGTGGGGGCTGCCCTTTGCTGGAGTTACAGGCAGCTCTGGATATATTTATCCAGTTAAAAACGTAGAATTAGGGGAAGGTTTGGGTTGGAAGGGCTTTAAAACTCATCTTGTTCCACCCCTTCCATGGGCAGAACACCTTCCACTATCCCAGGGTGCTCCAAGCCCTGCCCAGCCTGGCCTTGGGCACCTCCAGAGATCCAGGGGCAGCCACAGCTGCTCTGGCCAAGCTGCTCCCAGCCCTCAGTACCCTCACAGGGAGATGCAGAAGGAGACACAGGCAATGGAGACCAACATTTCCCAACTCAAACTGCAGAGATTTCTGCCAGGAGGTTCCTCAAGTTGCAAAATCCTCACTGCAAACACAAAAGGGCCCTTGGGACTCTGCTGCAGTTTGAGCACCTCCTTCACTGAGTGCTGAGGCCTTGTGGGCACCAAGAGGCTGCTGGAGCTGCTTCCCAGGATGTGGAGAACAAGAGCCCCTTTGCTCCTCAAGCCGAGCTGCAGAATCAAACCCTCACCTGTGTCAACACCCTCACCCACAGGGTGGTTTGTTCCTGGCAAACAGAGCACAATTCCCACATCAAAGGCACAAGCAGCTATTGACCTAGGGAACACCTTGGCTGGAGAGAGGAAACACTGGGTGGCTTCAGGGAGCTCTAAGATAGCTGAAGTATGCACAAAAAGTGACTTTTTAGGTAAATCAGGTGACTTCAGCCTGGTCTAGACAGAGGGTCAGGAATGTTCTAGGATGTGCTGGACAAACAGGGGCAGTGCTGGCCTCGCACTGGGGCTCTGTGAGCCCAGGACTTCAACCCTGCACAGGGGTGATGAGGAGAGGCCAGCACCCAGGAGGAGCCCACGCCAGGCTCACCATCCTGCCCTGGGGCACAGATGTCACTCAGGAGCACGGGAGGTGTTTGCTAACAGGTGTCACCAGCTTGGTGGCAGTGACAGCGCAGACGTGCGAGCCGGGGCTGGCAGGCGGAGCCGGCCCCGAGCAGGCGGTGCCACTGTGATTTACAAACTGTCACAGAACTGTCACAGAACTGTCACCAGGCTCCCCTGGCTCCTGGGACTGCCTCCCCACCCCATGGGACCTCCTCCTTCCTGCTCAGCGCTCCAGAGGCACCGGGCAGGTGCCTCCCAGGGGATTTCAGGTTGGTACCGGGCTCTAGGAGACTGCAAAGGTCTGTAAGGGCAGTCGGTGTTGCCCTTTGAGTGGGGTGCAAAGAAGAGAATCCACTTGGAAGGGGAAGATGAGTGAAATCCTTTTGTCCTGACACAGTTGATCTGAGAGCAGGGATGTTTCTGACTTGGCTGGGTGCTCCTCCCATCTGAGGATGAGCCCTGCCAGGTTGGAAGCAGAGCCCCACAGCCCAGTGCCACCAGCAGAGCCTGCTCCACGAGCATCCTTCCCAGGGATGTGGCTCTTTGCAGCTGTGATGTCCCCCCATGCCTGCCACAGCTCCAGCAGACCAAGTGCTGCACAGCAGAAAATACCAAGAAACAGCAAATGTCCCCTTAGAAAGGCAAATGATTTTGCTGATTATTTCAGCCTCCTGCTCTGAGAAGTGAATGCTCCAGCCTGGAGGGCCAGGGATGCTGGGGGGCTCCTCCCTGCCAGCAGAGGATGTGCTTGGAGCACTTTCAAATATTAGACCTCTTTGCTGTTAATGAATCACTCCTGATTTTTGCAAACTCTTGGCTCCATGCAGAGCCCAGCCCAGTGCTCCTCAGAGTGGGGATAGGGAGCAGGAATGTCTCACAGCCACTCCTCCAGGTGACACAGGAGAGCTCCTCTGGGGACAGTCACCACGTGCCACCCATGGGCAGCCAGCAGAGCTCCTTCAGACCACACAGTGCACCTTGCTCCTCTGGGAGCCTTCATGTTGGTTTTTTTGGGATTTTTCCCAAATTCCAGGAGGAATTCCCTGCTGTCAGCTGCTCTCCTGCCACGAGGATCCCTCATTTCCAGAGGGAAGAGCAGAGCAGAGCACTCACCCTCCTGCAATCCTCTGGAATTGCTGCTCTCACCAAGTCAGCATGTGGGGAGGGGGACCCAGCAAGTTCCCAGCTGGAGAACCCCAGGAAGCTTGCAGGAAGGCAGTGGGAATAATCAGAATAATCAGTCTTTGCCCTTCTCTGGTGCCTTTCAGCAGAGGATCTCCAAGCACACTGATCCAGAGACCACTCAGGCAGAAAGGGAACAGCTGGGGATGAGGAGGAGCCCCCATGGGATGAGGAGTGGCCTCACACACCAGGAGCAGTGGGCAGGAGGCTCTGGATCTTTGCTGTGGCCTGGCATTAACTCCTACCTGCCTCCCACTTCCCTGGAATCCTTGCTGATGCTGCTGGTCCATCAGGCTGAGGCAGAGCTCAGCCACACCTCACTGATTAGAATTATGATTTCTTTTCCAGGTAGGATTGGTCCAACAGCCCAGGCAGGTGATGAAGAGCCTGAACCCTGATGCAGATCCACACCTCTGGGAGAGCAGAGCCAAAATGTGGGAGCTCAAACCCCCTTTGCCAGGTGAGGATTTGGCAGGAGCAGGTCTCCAACCCCAGCACCCACAGCTGGATGGGGACATGCAGGAGCTCACCAGGGCTGGTGATGGTCCCTGTGGCCACTCAGAGGCAGCTGGCAGGAAGGTTCTCCTCCATCCTCCTCCATCCTCCTCCATCCCTTTCAGCAGAGTTTTCCTGCCTGCAGATCAGACCATGGGAATGCTCCTTCACAAGTTTTGGGATCCCCCTGCAGCCACAAGCTCCATGTGCCTGTCACATTTCTCAGGTGCTTTCAAGTTTTCCTGCTCTTTCCAGGGCAGTTTAGTGTCTCACCACTCTCCTAAACCCCTGGGAAGGATTTTTTTGCAGGTAGCAGAGCCACAGTGGGGCTGGGAAGCTGCTGAGTGTGGCACAGCAGTGACATTCCTGTGGTCACTCTGCCTCTCTTCCCATCCCTCTGGGCACAAGCTCCCAAGCCCAGTGCAAAAAGAAATGGTTTGTTCCCATTCCCAGAGGCTCCTGTGCTGGAGAAAGGCCACGTGTGGTGGATAAATGATTATAAGGCAAGTGCTAAAGGCTTTTTATAGGAATTAGATAATCCATCCCCTCTGTGGGATGGGTGGCCGAGCGCTGCCTCTCCGTCACAGACATCCACCTTTCCCTGCCCCCACGCCAGGAAAACTGCATGCACAGATCCCCCATCTGCTCACATCCATCACACACTTCACTCCAGTTTATTAGCTGGAATAAATCATAAATATTTCATTATATATCAGCGGTGCTGGGCTCGGGGAAGGTGCAATCCATCACCCTGCTCCCCCGACCTGCAGCTTTCCAGTCTATTAAACAAGATTGATACAGTGTGCCAGCCTGGCTGGGGCATTCATCCATGCAGCACTGGCACAGGGAGGGCACAGGATGCATGGGCAGCCCAAGCACAAACCCTGCAGCAGCGAGAGGCAGAGCCCTGCCCCAAGGGTGCCATGGGAATGACGCTGGCATGAGGAGAACCATGGAATTATTTAGCTTAAAAAAGGCCCTTCAGACTGTTTATTCCACCCATTGCCCAGCACTAGCCCGTGTCCCCAAGTGCCACATCCTCATGGTTTTCAATCCCTGTAGGGATGGAGACTCCACTGCTGCCCTGGACAGCCCTTCCCATGAGGAAAGGGTGATTTCCCCTAATTTCTAAGGCTGTTAGAGACCAGGGGAAGATGCTGACTTTTGTTCCCTAGGAGAAGAGATGGGAGAAGAGACTGTGGCAAAGCAGGGCCCAGCTGAAGCAACATCCTGCCTCCCACAGGGACCTTCCAGACTGTCCCCAGCTCAGGAATTGCCCCTCATCCTCCAAGTGGGACCTCTCTCCAAGCCACATCTCACTGTGGGTCACTCTCTGGAGGAATCCTGGGCTTGGGTGAGTTCCCAGCACCTGAGAGATGCTGGGGAAGGTGCAGCTCAGTGATCCAGAGCCTCCCTGGCACTGCTGGGATTGATGGGAGCCATCCCTGCTCCTGCAGGGGCTGAGGCTGCCCCAGCAGCACTGATGCATGTGCACAGATCTCTTTAATGAAATGTTAAATGATAGGCTGAATAACTGAGCACCTTCAGCTTGATTTATTGCGTGGAAGTGAGGAATGCCTGTCCCTGCTGTCAGCCATCTTGGCTGCCAACAGAGGTCACGAGCACTAATTGTAGCTAATTAACATTAATTAGACTTGGGAAAGGCTGGGTCTCCTCTCCCCAGTGATCCCCATCCACCCCAGCCCTTCAGCACTGGCATTCCCTGGAAGCAGGCTGCATTCCCAGCAGCTCCTGTGAATCCCAACCCAGCTGAAATCATCAGCTCCTGCTTCTCCCCACCTTTGCCACCCTGCTCAGACCAGGAGGGTGAGGGTCCAGCTCACTGCTCCCTCTGGAGTGTGTCACAACCCTGGAGTGACTCCTGGGGACACCTGACTCCACCCACCCTCACCAGGTCACCTGGGCCAGCAATGCCTTCCTTGGGCTCACAGGAGGCCCTGTCCAAAGGCACTGGGGCTGCTCTGAGCTCCCTCTGCAGAGCACGGTGGGTTTGGACAGCCCATGATCATTAGTAAAGCATCAAAGGCTCCTGAGGGGGGAGAGTTTGAAACTTCCTCAAAAAAACACATGTATATTAATTGCACAGCAATTATTCCTGAGGAAACCCCCTCCCCAGCAGCTCCCTGGGTGCAGGACAAAGCCTTTTCTGGTGTCCCTGCCCTGCCAGCAGAGCCAGGGCACTGGGAAGGGCTGGCACTGCCTCTGGATCCAGCTGCTCCCCTGGCACGGGCAGCCCTGGCTGGCAGCACAACCCCAACGTGTGCCAAGATCCTCCACGGCCAGGGAGGGGAGAGGCTCAGCAGCTGCAGCCCCAGCTCTGTCCCTGAGCTGGGAACAGGCAGGTGAGCTCAGCCTGGAGCTGCTGCTCTCTAGGCAGGTCCCAGCTGCACTCCACAGTGCCAGGATCAGGAGATGCTGGAGCCAGGGAGCTGCTCCAGGGCTGGAGCCCCTCTGGAGCCAGCCTGGCAGACCTGGACAGGAGAAGCTCCAGGGAGAGCTCAGAGCCCCTAAAGGGGCTCCAGGAGAGCTGGAGGGGGACTGGGGACAAGGGATGGAGGGACAGGACACAGGGAATGGCTTTAAACTGAAAGGGGGCATGGTTAGATGGGATGTCAAAGAGAAATCCTTCCCTGTGAGGGTGTGAGGTCCTGGCACAGGTGCCCAGAGCAGCTGTGGCTGCCCCTGGATCCCTGGGAGTGTCCAAGGCCAGGCTGGACAGGGCTTGGAGCACCTGGGACAGTGGAAGGGGTCCCTGCACTGCCCAGGCTCCCCAGGGAATGGTTCCACCCCAAAGCTGCCAGAGCTCCAGGAGAGTTTGGACAATTCTCAGACACAGGCTGGGATGGTTGGAGTGTCTGTGCAAGGCCAGGATTTGTACCTTGATGATCTTAATGCATCCCTTCCAGCTGAGGATATTCCATGATTGAATCTGGGAGAGGCACTAGGTCATCTTCAAGCTGCCTGCTCCCAGGAAAAAGGGGTTAAGCAATGGACTCCCCACTCTCAAAACTTCTCCAGAGACTCCTGGAGCAGCCAGCATGAGGAAAAAAGAAAATCAGAAATAAATTTTAAAAAAAAGCAAAAAAAAAAAAAAGCAAGGCCCAGGCTGGAATGAATTCCTGTCATGCTCTCTACCACGGAACTTTGTATTCCACAGGCAGCAGCTCTGAGCCTGCTGTCAGAGCCACGCTGGGAGAAAGGGCAAAACCCTGCTGAGATGAAAGAATGGGAAGCACTGGAACAGCCTCCCCTGGCATTTACACCTGGAAAAAAAATAAATCACTCAAGGGCATGTCACAAAGAGCTGTGCTAATAAGGCTCTCCTCCCCATGCTGTGTGGCTGCGTGGGACATGGAGCAGTGCCAGGAGAGCTGGCAGCAGCTCAGGTACCTGCAGGGGAAAGGAGCAGGTAAGACAAGCCTGAGTCAAGCCTGAGCTGAGCTCTGCCCACCCTGCTTCCAGCCAGGGGACACAGGGACTTGGGGCCCTGCCCTGAGTGCAGCTGCCCCTTGTCTTGGCTGATCTGTCAGAGATTCCTTCCCCTCACACGGGTATTTTCCAAAGGCTCCTCACATTTACTGCACCCCTCAGCAGGGTGAGAAGTCAGGCTGATGCCCACTGACCCTCCTGGCTTGTCTGCACCTCCTATTCCTTCACCACCCACATTCCCCCTCCACAACCCCATCCTGGCTCCTGTGAGTGGGCTCATTCCACCACACAGAGCTCTCCCTGCTCCCAAGAGGATTCTTCTCCTTCTCTGAGCGCAGGGAAGAAGGCAGGGCAGTGTTTGGGCATCACCCTGTGGTGTCACTGTCCCACTGCACTGTGTCTGCACTCAGGATCCCCCAGGGGCAGGGAAAGCAGCATCCACTGCACCCCTTCTCCAACCGATCCCTCTCCCATCCCTTCTCCAATCCATCCCTCTCCCATCCCTTCTCCAGCCCATCCCTCTCCCATCCCCTGCAAGCCAGACTTCCCAACACATCCCACTGGGCAGCAGGTTTGCCTACCAAGTACAAAGAGCCGTGTCTGTCCTGTTCTGGGGCCTCAGGGCTTGCTGCAGATGGTCCCTGCTCCAGCCTTGGCCTGGGCTGGCACTGACACCCTCACACAGCCTGTGCCAGCCCAGTCCTGGGCATCCAGCCAGGACAGGACAGCACCAAATGGAAACTCAGCCTTGGCAAAGCCTGGCAGAGCCTCAGATCCTGCCTGCCCTGGCAGAGGTGCTGCTCCTCATTTTTATGTCATTTCTTCAGCTCAGCATGCCCAGGAGCCTCTCCAAGGCCTCAGAAGTGGAGGGCAGGAGCAGATGAACACTCCCCAGGCTGCATGTCCTGCTCCAATGGAAAGCAGTGGATAAAGCAGGCAGACCTGGAAGGTTTTGCAAAGCAGGCAGCCAAGAGTTTGGAGGTTCAGTTCTCACTAGCACGAACTCAGGGGTGACTGATATGACACAAGCAGGCTGAGCAGGGACCCCCCTGCTCCTCCAGCCTGAATTGCTGCAGATGGGTTTGCCCAGAGGACCAGCCAGAAAAGAAAATGGGTAAGTAGAAATGAAAAACACTTCTTTTTTTTTTTTTCACATTAGCATTTAAATATTTATGGAAATCCCTGCAGACAAGGAGAAGAAAAAGAAAACTCAAAGAGTAATAAATAAGTCAATGCTCCAAGGTGTGGCTGCATGTGGCTGGTGGAGCTTTGGAGAGTGTGGTAACAAAAAATAATAATGGTAATAATAAAACCATTAGAGCAGATCCCTGTGCTCCCTGCAGCCCCTGAGGGACAATCAAACCTTAGCAAAAGGCAGAATCACCTCTTCTTTTCCATGCAGTGTCCTGGGGCCTGGCCTTGGGCACTGCCAGGGATCCAGGGGCAGCCACAGCTGCTCTGGGCACCAGTGCCAGGGCCTGCCCACCCTCCCAGGGAACAATTCCTTCCTTAATCCCTGAAATGGGATGGAATTGAATAAGATGGGATGGGAGGAATGATTGCCAGCAGTGAGGGGCTGGTTCCAGGCTCTCCCTCCAGGCTGTGAGAGCAGCACTGCTGCAGCAGAGCTCGAGGGGTAAAAGCAGCCAGAGAACAAAAGGGAAGAGCCTGGATTTTGGAGCTGCAGGTGCCTGCTGTTCCCACTGACTCTCAGCTGGGGAGCAATTGCTCCATGCCTCTGGAAAGGAGCCTCAGTGCAGCAGAGGTTCTCAAAGAAGGGAAGGGTTGGCATCCAAGATGTTTGATACGACGAGAGCAGAGCTTTAGAGAGTAAACAAATCCTGTGCCAAAAGCTGCTCTCATTTACAGCTACAAAAATCCCAAGTCACTCTGAACTGCTGAAAACATCAGTTTCACCAGCAGTCAGGGAAACAGAATCACAGAATCAGGGAATCACAGAATGCTTTGGGTTGGAAGGGACCTTAAAGCTCATCTCGTTCCACCCTACCCATGTCCTGGTGACCCCAAGGCTTCCAGTAGCCAGGCAAATGAAATGGAAATACTATAATGGAAATACCCTGGAAATATTGAATCCTCAAGGAGAAGGAATAAATACTCAGGCAGGAAGCAAAAAAGGGAATTCTCTCTCCAAAGTGCTCTGAGTGTGTGTGTAAGGAACCTCTGGGGGTGATAAAGGCTGATATACCAGAAAATATTCCATCTTTATGTTTTTAATTTTAGAAACACTTCTTAAATTTGGGCTGGGTGGAAAAGGGAGCCCAGCACATGCCTGCTCTGGCTCCTGCTCCTTCCTACAGCAGCGTGCTTGGGGTCCACCTGGCATTTTTGGGGGTGTCCTTCCATGGCATCTATGGGAAGGAGGGTCCCAAAGGCAGCAGCTGAGTGCTGCCATCCTGCCCCACCCCAGAGCTGATCCCTGCCAGGCCCCACAAGGAGCTGCTCCAGGCAGGAGCCCCTGCTCCATCCGCTGGGATCTCACATCATTCCAGCACATTGCAATTAAGGAATCATTTCTGTAAAAATAGAATTTGCATTAGCTGGATTTGTGAGTAGGAAAGCCACTGCAAACAAACAGAAAACCTGCAGATTAAGATGCTAATTAGATGCATTTCTATTTATAATCTGCCTTGATCAGCCTCAAGTATTTTCTCTTTCAGGTGTCTGTGCTCCACCCACGGATGTGAGCAATTGCCCTGGCAGGGAAACACCTGCTGCTCCCTGGGGACAGCCAAGCATGGGGAAAAGCCTGTGCCAGAGGGATGGGGCTGCACCCTGCTCCTTCTCCTTAGGGCACAGCCCCAGAGCAGGCAGGAGCTGTGCCTGGCCAAGGGTGACCTGCCCAGGGCCTTTCCTACAAACAGCACATTCCTCTGGGCTGGGAACTGCAGGAGGCTTTGCCTTTCCCACCAGAGGGGGTGGAAATCACAGAATCATGGAATTAGCTGGGAAAGATCTTTAAGATCATCAAGTCCAACCATCAGCCCTGCAGCACCACCATGGTCACCCCTGACCATGTCCCCAAGTGTCACATCCATGTTTTTTCAACGCTTTCAGGGATGGGGACTCCACCACTGCCCTTTCCATGAAGAAATTTTCCCCCATCTCCACCCTAAACCTTCTCTAAGGCCATTTTGTCTCATCCTGTCCCTTGTTTCCCCCCCTGGCTGTTCCCTCCTGGCAGGAGCTGTGCAGAGCCACAAGGTCCCCCCTGATCCCCCTTTTCTCCAGGCTGAGCCCCTTCCCAGCTCCCTCAGCCCCTCCTGCTGCTCAGTCATGATTGGGAGGGTTGGGCTTGATGGCCTTGAAAGGTCCTCCCTCACCCAAACTATTCCATGATTCTGTGGAATCTGCAGAGGCCAGGGCTGGGAACAGCAAGGATCTGCAGCTGGTGTCAGCTCAGTCTGAAAATGAGACTGGAGAGCTCAGTCTAAAAATGCCACAGAGACAGCAGGAGGTCACAGAAACCAGTCAGAGTCACTGGGATCATCCCCTGGCCTGGGACTCATGGCTGCAGCAAGAGCATGTTCCCTTTTTGGAGCCAGCTGGGAATTCAGTGCTGAGTGGGATGTTCCCAGCTAAGCCAGGGCTTGTCCTTGGTGCTTGGATTTGTAATCACAGTGGAAAAACAACTTCTTTTTGTTGTTGGGGTTTTTGTTTGTTTGTTTTGTTTTCCCTGGAGTTCCTCCTTCACTGCAGAACATCCAGAAGGAATAAAGAAACACCAGGTCCACTCTGTTCTCCCTATAAAGCCTTAACAACAGATATGAGAAGTGGTTTGGGCCATAGGATTTATTACTGATAGGGTTCAGGGGCATTTGTGAGCTGGGCAGAAGGAGCCAGCAAAAATCACTGATAAACCTAGATGTAACAATGTGAAAAACAGCTCCAAGGTTGTGGGGGTTTTTTAAATGCAGCTCAAAGAAAGAAATTTAAAAGATATGAGTCATCATTCTGCAATGTGCATCAAACAAGTTAAATAACTCTTACTTTCTTAACGACATATTAATCAAAGTGCATTGATTCTTGAATCAGATTCTACTCCCAACAAGCTCTCTATCTTCTCCATCCTGATGCATGCATTAAGAGAGTTTTATTCTGACAGATACAATATAGCAATCAATAAAATCTTATTATATGGAGCAGGGATACATGGATTTGTTGCAGGATTTATGCACTACTTTCAAACCCGGTGCTATTTCATGTCTCAGCCTTAACCTGTAATTGAAAATAAATCTCCCTGAATACACCAGATTCTAATTTTCTGGATCTCTGGGCAAATGTGAATGGAAGCTGCCCTTCCCTGGGGGAGCAGGCTGCTCTCAGGCCGTGTGGCTGCCCGGGAGCACGGCTGGATTGGCAGATTCCTCTGGAGAAACCTGGGTGGGCAGGGGGATGTGGGGAGAGGGGCAGTGCTGGGCACTATGGTGGGCACCACGCTGGGCACCCACCATGCTCCCAAACCCTCCTGGTGCTTCCAAAGCCACCTGCTGCCTCCTGGGCAGGGACAACAGAGCCTGACAGTGCCAGGGCCTGGCCAAGGTGGGCATGGCAAGGCTGGGAGGGATGGATGGATGGATGGACGGACGGATGGATGGATGGATGGATGGATGGATGGAGGGATGGATGGATGATGGATGGATGGATGGATGGATGATGGATGGATAGATGATGGATGGAGGATGGATGGATGGATGGATGGATGGATGGATGGATGGATGGATGATGGATGGATGGATGATGGATGGATGAGGGATGGATGATGGAGGGATGGAAGAGGGATGGATGGATGGATGGATGGATGATGGAGGGATGGATGGATGGATGGATGGACGGATGGATGATGGATGGATGGATGGATGGATGATGGAGGGATGGATGGACGGACGGATGGATGATGGATGGAAGAGGGATGGATGGATGATGGATGGATGGATGGATGGATGGATGGATGGATGGATGGATGACCACAGAAGCTGCTGTTTCTTTGCTGCTTTCCTCCAGGTCCCAAGGTTTGATTTTGCTCACAGGATCATGGAATGGTTTGGGCTGGAAGGGACCCTAAAGACCGCCCAGTGCCACCCCCTGCCATGGGCAGGGACACGTTACTTTTGGAGTGTCCCTGAAACCTTACAGGACACTCCAAAACCTGACCTTGGACACTTCCAGGGATCCAGGGGCAGCCACAGCTTCTCTGGGCACCCTGTGCCAGGGCCTCATCCTAAAAAACCTCTTCCTTCCCTCTTTTCCCCTCTCCTCCCCTCTCAGGAGCAGGTGAGGGTTTGGAGGCTGCCTCTCACCTGGCAGGGCCTGGCACAGCTGGCAGGAGCTGGGCAGGCTCAGCAGGGACAGCAGCCAGATGCCCACAGGCATTTTTCCTCTGGGCTCAGCTCGGCCTCTGAGGGCTCAGTGCCACTTGGATGTATGACAGCAGGTGGAAACCCAGCAGTCTCCCTGGAAATGGCTGGAGGGGACTTTGATCTAAGCAGCTCTGTCAACAGCGTTAATACAATAAAAATAATCAAATTCACTCGGATGGAAATGAGAGATGGAGGGATCAGCAGAACAGCAGCACAAATCCCAGGGAATAAAGAGGATGGGAGCAACAGCACATCCCTTCTGCACCACCAAGAGTTCAGAGGCTTCTCAGAAGAGCCATGATCTTGAATTCATCAAAGTCACTGGTTTCTTTCCCCATTTTTTTTTGGGCAGGACTCAGAGCAACCTGGTCTGGTGGAAAGTGTCCTTGTTCATGGGACAGGCTGAGCTTAAAGGTCTCTTCCCATCCAATTCACTCCATAATTCTGTGAAACTCCAGCCCTGAGGGACCTGGCCACCACCTTCAGCCTGCAGGTCACTGGTGGGGACACCACAAGGGTCAGCAGTGAGCAGAAGGCTGGCACAGAGTCAGGAAAGCCATGGCTGGGGTTTTGGGATCACCTTGTGCTGCCATTCAGCCTCACCTGTAAAACACTCACCTGGATGACCTGGAAGTGTCAGGTACAGGGAATTACAGCCTGGATTCACCTCTGTTGGATCCTGTCAGTATGGTTTTGGCTCCAGGGTAACCAGTTTGTGCTTAATGGGGATAATTCACCCTCCAGATCCAATCCCTATGACAGGACACAATCCCTTTCATTCCCTCAAGGGTTTTTTACCACCACAGGACATTTGCCACCTCTGAGTGATCTCCAGAGGCTGCTGATGAGGCTGGGGCAGGCAGGGTGAGGATGGGGCCATGGCATTGCTCCTGGCACTGCTGGATAAATGAGGCTTGGGAAAAACCCAGTCCCACTGACCTGATATCCATGAGAGATGGAGCAGGAGAGGGAAGGAAGGTAAGGAAGGCAGAGTGGGGGTAGGGATGGGGAAGGGAGTTCAAACCTCCCACCCGAGGGAAGGGGCACATCAGGGAGGTCACCTGGCTGCTGGGGGGATTGTCCAAGCTCCCCTTGACTCACCCTGAACCCCCCACTCCTGCCACTGCTCCCCTCCCTTGTTTCCAGCTCTGAGCTTTGCTCGGTTGGCGAAAGGGTTAAGTTTAATTTATACTGATTTCTATTTAATATCATTCTCTCCCCGTAGGAGCCGGCAGCTGTGAGCTGATTGTAGTCCCTCATTATGCAGTCTGTATCACTAATGGCCTGTGACAAAGGCATGCCATCTTCCCGGCCTTACCCCCGAGAGCCAATTAAACACACATACTCCCTTCCTGTTTGCGGCGCATTACAATGAAATTAAACTGAATTTCAAAATCATTTTCTCCTAAAGACATCTCTTTGCAATAATTAATGCACGCTATTCCTTTGCAGCTGAAATATTCATCAGGAGTGTTGACTAAAAAAATTTTTGAAGCTGATTGCCCTGCACCCCACGTGAGGGCTGGTGATGCTCCGGTCCCAGCCCGCGGCGCCCGCCTGGCCTGGGGACTCGCGGTGACACTGCTGGCAGAGTGAGCTCTGCTTCGGGAGAACAATTAGAATAAATCACAGCTTCTTCAGGAACCAGCAATAAATCAGGTTACACAGAAGGCATCAGAAATCCAGCCCGACTCCTGCCACCACAGCACTGCTAACACACAGTAAAGAGGGGAACGGGGAAATCAGAGCTGTGGGTGGAATGGGGAAATCAGAGAATCCCAGAATCACTGAGGTTGGAAAAGACCTCCGAGGTCACCAAGTCCAACCTGTGACTGATTCCCACTGTGTCACCCAGCCCAGAGCACTGAGTGCCACATCCAGCTGTTCCTTGGACATCTCCAGGGATGGGGACTCCAGCACCTCCCTGGGCAGCCCCTGCCAGGGAGGAACAACCCTTTCCATTATGAAATTCCTGCTGATATCCAACCTGAGCCTCCCCTGGCACAGCTTGAGGCCATTTCCTCTAATCACTGGTAGCCTGGAAGTGGAGCCCAACCCCCACCTGGCTGCACCCTCCTCTCAGGGGGCTCTAGTTGGTAGTTAATGATTCTGTGACACAATCCCTGCGTAAATTGAGACAAATCCCACCTGTCTGCAAAGCTGAATTCCCAGGAAAACATTAAGCAGTGGTATTTCACGCTTAGGGGCAAAGGACCCCAAACACCCCCCATCACTCAGTGACTCACCATGGCCAAGGCAGGCAAAGCCCCTTCCTGAGGCAGCATGGAAGCACATCAGCCTGCACTCCCAGCTCCCAGCCCTCACAGGCAGGCAGAGCTGCCGTCCTGTCCCTGTGCCAGGGGCACTGTTCCCATACCTGTCCGGAACCATCCGTCGGGCGTGAAGGCGTCCGCGCTCTCCTTGGCCCTGTTCCAGTACTCGCGGAACACCGAGGGGCCCTTCACCTGCAGCTCCCCCTCCTGTCCCTCCAGGCCCGGGGTCACCTAGGACAGGCACACAGTCAGTGCAGCTCCCTGGCACCTGGCCCCCAGTGTCACATTGCTCTGGCTGCCCTGGGTGACCCGAGACCCTGGCAGGGGCTCAGAGACCTTGGCACAGAGGCACAGACACCTGTGCCTTCCATTGTAGCCCATGGAAACAATTCCCAACTTTGTGTGAGGAGTTACAAGCCACAAGAGTTTGAGTAGAATGATAGTTAATTTGTCACAGGGTGAAAAAGTAGAATTTTGGGGTTTTAGAATGGGGGTTCAAGAGGCAAAATGGAGGAATCTGGGCATGTCCTGTCCTTCTTCTTCTTGTCCTCCATGTTCTGCTGTGATGGTGACACTTTTGGATTGGTTTAGAGGAGAGACAGACTGTCTAACATAGGGGATAGGTATGGAAAATTATTGTAAATAAAGGACACCTAGTTTTTAGTATAAAAAGCCAACACCACCCCAAGGGCAGGGACTGTGCCACAACCCGACCTGCAGGACAGATCTCAGCAGGTCAGAGAAAGAATGGAACAGGTAAGAGAAAATAAACAACCTTGAAAAGCAGAGCCAACAAATCTCAACTTCTTCTTTGGTCATGGGGCTGGGAAAAAGAGACTTTCTGATACCTTGGGGGTCATTTCAGCACAGAAACCCAAGAGCCCAGCAGCACAGCAGGCAGGGTGACACACAGGAGCCACAGCACGGGCTCTTCCAGCCCTGGCCAAGCTCCACCACACCCTGCCCACCTGCAGGACCTCTCTGCCCAGGTGGAAGGGCTCATCCAGGTGCTTTTGATGTTCCAAAGCACTGGGAATGAGCACCTGTGTTACATGAAAACAAGGATTGCCATCCTGGAACTTCCAGCTCCTGGGAGACAGGTCACACATGCAGATGTGCAGGAAATGATCTTGGGAATGGGATGGTCCTTTCTGAGCCCTTCCAGGGATCCAGGAGCAGCCACAGCTGCTCTGGGCACCCTGTGCCAGGGCCTGCTCACCCTCACAGCCAGGAAATCCTTCCCAATATCCCATCTAAACCCATTCTCTGTCAGTTGAAATCCACAACCGAGGTGTGCAAAGGCAGTGCTGGGATGGAAGGGTGCTGTGGGATGTGCCTGGACACACTGCTCCATGCAGAACAGCTCAGGAACAGGAATTTCAAGCCCCTTTCCCAGCCACTTTGTACTTGAGCTGCTGCAATGGCCAGGATCCATCTGGGACCCCAAAAATCAGCAGTGCCAGAAGCAGGGCCACGAGGGAAAGCTGTAATAGCAGTGCTGGAGCGCCAGGCAGTCCCAGGGCAGGGCGGGCTCTCTGCAGCCTCTGATGGAAACAAAGCCTCCCTAATGGAAAACCCTTAGAAAACTGCTTCCAAGGCATCATTTTAAAGTGTTTCCTTCCTGATGTCCTGTCCTGGAGGATGGGGTGACGAGGGGATCTCTGCACACACAGCCCAGGCTTCCTGAGCCTGGTTGGGGATCAATTCCCTGCCTGGAAGATGCTGCAGGGAAGAAAAGTCCTTGATGCCAGGGAGGGATTTTGCTGAGTGATGGCAAGGTGGGGATGGTGCTGGGTGAGTTCTCCCCATGGATCTGAAAGATGGAGCTGAAGTCCAGACTGTCCATGAGGTCTGGAGGGCCTGGAGCAAAACTCCACACTTGCATCAGCAAAGGGCACAAAGGAGCCAAAAAAGGGCACAAAGAGGCACAAAAAAGGGCACAACAGGCACAAAGGGCACAAGGGACACAAAGCCCCCATGGACAAGAGTGGCAGGGACGTGGTGGGTGACACAGAAGGGCCAGCAAGGCTGCTTTCAGGGCCCTTACAGGCTGTGTGGAGTTTTATGATGCAGCTCTTTCTTCTCGCTCCTTTTCCTGATGTTCCAGCTGTGGCATCACAGAACAAGCAGCTTCCTGAGCAGTGTCCTGGTGTTCAGGCTCCTTCCCACTCCCCAGAAGGGCTGGGGAGGGGATGGCAGAGCTGAGAACCTGCAAACAGTTCCCCGAACTTCACCTACACACCCTGCCAGGCTCTGGCTTCTTCTTGTCAGCCCTGAACACAAGGAGAGCTGTAAATCTGTCTGCTACAAACCCCTCCAGCCCCATCCTGCCCAGGATTCCACGGTGCCAGGTACCTGCACAGCCCCAGGGATCAATCCTGCCCTGATTTACCTGCCCAGTGCCATGTCTGGTGTGAATCAAGCCTTGAACCCGCTCCAAATTTCCTGTCATATCAACTCAAATTTTGGCAGCGGCTCAACCCACATCTTATCTCGAGCAGAGCCCCTTGGCAGCAGGCACCTCCCTGTTGTGTAATTTAATGATGTTATGGCTGGCTTGCACACAGTAAAACAAAGAGGCCGTGACGTTATCTTAATAGGATTTTGCTTGCTGCCCTCAGAGTGTCACCAGCTCTGCTCCCAGCATGGCACAGGGGCACAGACAGCCCCATCTCTGCTCCCAGTGTGGCACAGGGGCACAGACAGCCCCAGCTCTGCTCCCAGTGAGGCACAAACAGCCCCAGCTCTGCTCCCAGCATGGCACAGGGGCACAGAGAGCCCCAGCTCTGCTCCCAGCATGGCACAGGGGCACAGACAGCCCCAGCTCTGCTCCCAGCATGGCACAGGGGCACAGAGAGCCCCAGCTCTGCTCCCAGTGTGGCACAGACAGCCCCAGCTCTGCTCCCAGTGTGGCACAGGGGCACAGAGAGCCCCAGCTCTGCTCCCAGTGTGGCACAGGGGCACAGACAGCCCCAGCTCTGCTCCCAGCATGGCACAGGGGCACAGACAGTCCCAGCACTGCTCCCAGCATGGCAAAGGGGCACAGACAGCCCCAGCTCTGCTCCCAGCATGGCACAGGGGCACAGACAGTCCCAGCACTGCTCCCAGCATGGCACAGGGGCACAGACAGTCCCAGCTCTGCTCCCAGCATGGCAAAGGGGCACAGACAACAGCCCCAGCACTGCTCCCCCACAGCAGCAACTCCAATTCCAGGCTCATGGCATTCATCTCCTCCAAGCTGATCCCCCTGCAGTCCCAGGTACACCATGCTGGCTGGCTCTGGGAGCAGGGATGGCAGCACACAGCTGGGGTGGCTGTTTCCTCTCTCACTCCAGTCCTGGTGGCTCCTGTTGTTCCAGCAAGGCTCCATGGCACAAGCAGCTGCTGAAGGCATCACATTGCTGAGTGCATGGATCTCCCCCTCTCCCAGGGCCATATTTTAATGCATTCCAGCAAGTTTAACAGCCAGGCACAGCGTGGCCCTGAAGGTTGTTAGAGAGCTCCCTCCTCTAAAGCCAGTCGAGCTGGACCAGCCAGCTGACGAGATAAGATTCCATTTTCCACGCATGGAAATAAAAAGGTTGTAATAAATCCTTTGAAGGCCTAAATCTGGGTGATTAGAAAATGCATATTTCCCCCTCTCCCCGTTCCCCTTTTACCTCTTTATTAGGAGGGTGGTTTGTAAAGAGCTGGGAATCCCTGGCTGGCACAGGGCCCTGGGTCTGTTCAAAGGGGCCGTTTGTTCGTTTGTTTCCTGCGGTCTCTGCCCCGCCGGGAGCTGCAGCTCCGAGCTCTAATGGATCTCATGGAATTAGGGGAGGCTCAGAGCTGCCTGTCCTTCTCTGGGAAGCAGGGGAGGCACGGTGGATTCCTAAGCAGGAACATGTGGGAGACACAGAGGAGAAGCTGGAAGGGGAGGTTTGTTTGAAGGTGAGGTTTGAGGAGGTGAGAGCATGTTCTTGGGCTGGGGACTTTTAGGAGAAAACCCAAACACCTTCAGGCTGCAAACAGGTTTCTGAGAGATCCACTTAAACTCTACCAGATGCCTCCTTTCCCCTTCACCTCCCAAATACTCACAGTCATGGAAGTGTCTGGGTTAAAGAGACTTCAAAGTTTACCCAGTCCCACCATGGGCAGGGACACCTTCCCCTATCCCAGGCTGCTCCAAGCCCCATCCAGCCTGGCCTTGGGCACTGCCAGGGATCCAGGGGCAGCCACAGCTGCTCTGGGCACCTGTGCCAGGGTCTCAGCACCCTCACAGAGAAGGATTTCTCCCTGGCATCCCATCTAAGCTTTCCCAATTTCAGTTTAAAGCCATTCCCTGTGTCCTGTCCCTCCATCCCTTGTCCCCAGTCCCTCTCCAGCTCTCCTGGAGCCCCTTTAGGCCCTGGAAGGGGCTCTGAGCTCTCCCTGGAGCCTTCTCCTGCACAGGGACCTGAAGTTGGTTTTGCAGAACCTCTTTCCTGGGGGAGAACCAAAGGCTGTGGATCAGCAGGGACCTCAAAAAAGAGCTTATAACTCCATGAGGCAAAAGCATTTTGACTTGTGGGGAGGAAATAAATGCTTCTGCAGCCCTGCCTCCTCCCTGCTGTGCTGCTCAGCTTGGAAGTGCTTGGCATTTTTCCCCACCTTGTAAATAAATGATTACTGTGATCAAAATAATTAAGCAACTGAGCCCTAAAGTGACTAATAGAAGACAATAATTTATGTATGTGAGGTTTATGGAAGTGACGGAGCCCTTTTACTTCTTCTGCCAGAGAAGTCACTTCTTCCTGGTGTTTGTTGGGCTTTTTTAACATATCAGAGCACAGGAAATGATACAACAAAGCCTGAAGGACTGCTCCAGCTCTGTCCTGCACCACAAGTCAGGCTCTCCACTCCTCTGCTGGACCTTAACTGCACCAGCCCCTCCAGACACCTCCCTGTCCCCTCCATCACCCCTGCAAGGCTTTGGTGGCCCAGAGCCTTGTCCCAGAATCCCAGGATCACTGAGGCTGGAAAAGAGCCTCAGGATCACTGAGTCCAATCTGTGCCCAGTGCCCACTTTGTCCCCAGCACTGAGTGCCACCTCCAGGTGCTCCTTGGACACCTCCAGGGATGGGGACTCCAAACCTCCCTGGGCAGCCCCTGCCAATACCTGACACCCTTTCCATGACAAAATTCTTCCTGATGTCCACCCTGAGCCTGCCCTGAGGCTGTTCCCTTTCCTCCTGTCCCTGTTCCCTGGAGCAGAGCCCAGCCCCTGTGGCTGTCCCCTCCTGGCAGGAGCTGTGCAGAGCCACAAGGGCCCCCTGAGCCTCCTTTGCTCCAGGCTGAACACAGCATCCAACAGCTCAGCCCCTGTGACCTGCAGAGAGCAGGGCAGCTCCAGGCCTGGCCCAGACTCTGCTTTTGGAGATGCCAGCACAGCCAGGCCTGGTGTGGGAGGTGAGGACGTGCTCACCTGCCTCCTGCAGGAAGCTGCAGATAAAACCTGCTTGCCAGTGCCCATAATCACCATCTCCCAGGGCCACACTGCAATGGATGTCCTAGGACTGGGAGGTGTGTTAGAGCATTACCAAATTCCCAGGCAATCTGAACTTTCCTGCACATTCCTAATTAAAAATTCCCTGCTAAGTTGCCTGGTTTTGTAAAGGCATTATGGTTCCTTGGAGCTCCGTGTCCTGCAGCATCCACACAAGCCTGGCAGGAGGCAATTTAGACACAGAACAATTTTCCTCCTGCTGGAAAAAGGCAGACTTCTGCTCCTCAGGGACACAGCACAGAGAGAGTCAGGAAAAAATAAAACCCCAACCTAAAAACCCCAAGCTCAGGCTGTAATCTGCGAGGCCACATTTCACATCTGTTTTTGCAATGTTAACTTTTATAAAAGGGCTGGGAATAACACAATCCATTTACTTTTCATTTTGGAGAGTTATAAATTTAAAAGCAAGGCTGGTGCACAGTGGAGCTGGAACACTGAAACTTATTTTCAAACAACCCAACCCTCTACTTACAGCAAATGTTGCTCCACTGAAAACAAAAGTGATTGTCTATATTTTTAGGCAATACTGATTTTTTAGGTTACCAGCCTGATCAGCTCCAGATGATCCCAAAAGCACGACAGAAAACAAGCCAAGTTTGGGAAAGGTCAGCCCTCCCCAAGTTGTTGCATGGACACAGAAGTTCTTGATCTATATTAACACCATAAATTAAATGTGTAACGCTGTTGCAGAGATGCCAGCAGCTCTCCATGCTGCTGTTCTCATCCCTGTGGTTTGCAGGCTCCCTGGGATAAAGAACGAGGTGAGATGTCAGCACATCTTCCCACTGCCCCTGCTCTCCCCCTTGGGGAAGGCTCCTGCTGTGCCCTCAGCTGATTCTGGGGCAGGCAGAGGACCAGGCAAGGACTCCATTAATGGCCCCCCACCTTTGGCTTGGTTTCCTTCAGCCTTCCCCAAAAGTGCAGTCTGGGGGCTGTGATGAGCTGTGACTGCACAAACACTGCCCACAGCCTCTGGCTTCTCCCTTTGCTGAGCCATCCCCTGCAAGAGCCCTGGCACTGAGACAGCTCCTCCTCCTTCAGCACCTGCCCAGCACGCCCAGGGCTCTTCCACAAACACCCCAAACCCTCCCTCAGCTGCAAACAGCAATGTTCTAGTGGAGGGTGTCCCATGAACAAGACGAGCTTCATCCTTCCCACCCAAATCAGTCTGGGATGCTATGGAAGAACAAAACAACAGCAAAGAGATTCACAGAGGTCCTGAGGGTGCTGTGGCAAAGGTGAGCTCAAAGGAAATTCCTGTGGGAAAAGGGTTCCTCTTGACAGATGGATTCAACTTCCATGTGCAAGGAAATACTCTCCTGGAATTGAGGCTGTCCCTGGGATGGGAGGAGTTTTCAGCTGAGAAACGAGGGGACATGATGCTACTGCAACCTCTGCCTCTATTTTACTACCAGGAAGAAATAAAACAGAGCTATGGCCACAAATTAAAAATAAAACCCAAACCAGAGGGCAGACAGAAAGAAGGAAGGAGATATAAATACATCTGAGAATGGAATCAATGCCTGAGTTGAGTAAGGAACAGCATGTGATCAATGAGAAGCAGCTAAAATGTTTATACAGGAACAAAAGCAGCCTGGGCAACAAAGTGGAGACTCTTGAATTACTTGGTCAGGACACAAAACAGGATCCTGAGGAGATGAGAGAAATATGGCAAAAAAAAAAAAAAAAAGATAACTGGAACACACACAAGTGCAGTGTCCAGCACTGAGAGGGCTTTGGAAGGAGCTGAGGCAAATGGAAAATGGGAATAAATGCAGAGTGTTTTTATCAAAGGTGGATTGTGCCAGAAATCCTGAGGGTTGGGGTTGAAGAGAGAAGAAAAGCTGCAGATCTAATCCAGACTGCCTTCAATAACACATTCCCCACACTGCCTGATGGAAGGGGTGATGGAGCTGAGGGAAAGCTCCTCATGGGAGATGGAAGGGGGATGCTGGAGGTAAAGCTCACCATCCAGGTACCAATACATGAGGATGGGATGGAGCAGGGACAGGAAAAGCAGTGAAAAACTGGAGGAGAGCTGCTCTGGAAGTGCAGGAGCACTGAGCACAAGGAATGAACAGCTCTAGGCTGAGGTCTGAATGGGAGAGACAGGAACAATCCAAGTGTTCCTTCAGTTGTTCCTCTGGGACAGGCAGAGACAGGACTGCCCAGGCAGGTGTCACACCCTGTCCTTACCTGGCCATTGCCAGCAGTGCCAGGCACAGGGGGCACGTGCCCATCTCTGGCCTCTGCAGAAGAGCAGCTCCAGCCTCACCAGCTGCTCTGGGATACCCGGATGGGTGAGGAGAATCCCACAGGAACACCCAAGAACCCTGACCCACACCATCCATGGGGTGCCCGGTCCTCCAGGACAACCCTGGCAGCTCAGTGGGCACCACCCCAGGGGCTCTGAAGAGATCTGGGATGAACAGAGTGAGGTGGAGCCCCTCCTGGTCCCCTCCACAGGGACATCAACAGCCAAGAGCTGCGCTCACAGCCACGGGGGACAGAGGCAGCTGCCCCCAGCCCCGCCGAGGTGCTGGCAAGCAGCAGAGAGCTGGGAGCAGATGGCACAGCCACGGGGGGCACGGGGAGGAGGGGACAGAGATGCTGGTGGCCGTCGGGAGGGAGGGACGGCCGCAGCCGAGCCCGCTCCCGTCCAGCACGACAGCTTGCATATGGATAAACCAGATAATGACAGCCCTTGGAAGGGGGGGAAGCCCGTGGCACAGCGTCCTCCTGCTGCCAGCTCCTGCCAGCCGCCCGGCCCCACGCTCCCTCTGCAGCCTCGGCGAGGAAATTGCTGGCCATGAAAGCCCTGGCTGCAGCCCTGCCTCGGCTACAGCTGGGAAGCCATTTAGCTATTGATAGCCCCCCATTGTCAGCACCAGCGCTGGGCTTTGGTGAGAGAGAGCAATTTGGGAAAGATGAAAAAGAAAAAAAAAAAAAAAAAAGAGAAATCCAACAAAAATGACAACCCGAAAAAGCCAACAAACAAACAAGGGGAGAAGGAGAGAGACAATACCCGACAGCTTGCAGGGTTTCCAGGCCTCTGCCAGCTGGGAAGCTGAGCGTATGAAATATGCATTGCACTGAACAAAGCAAACTGAAACGTTCAGAGCTGGAGAGCTGTAACCCTTTCCTGGGCGCCACAGCCACAGGGAGAGCTGCCAAAAATCCAGGGGAAAGCACCCCACGGGGAGAAGCACCCCGGGCTGTGGGTAAGGATTACTGAGCCTGAAGGGTCAGATGGGCCCAGCAGGCGGCTGCCTAAGGAAGGTGGGAAGGAAGCTGAGAACTGCTCTGGATGCCAGTGGCTCCAGGATGTGGGATGACTCAGGGCAGGCAAAGCTGTGCTGTCCCTCACACCCACTTCCACAGTTCTGCTCTCCCAGTGATGCTGGAGGAGAAGTATTTCTTCTCCCAGGGCTCCCAGAGCAGCATCTCTCCAGGGGACAGCTCTGCATCCCCCACTCCTGCACAGGCTGGAGGTGGGGACACAGTCAGGGCTGTGACTCCGATGGCACTGCCACCTCCTGCCCTCACTGGCCTGTCACAGGGGTCCCCAGGCTGCTGCACACCCCGGCCAGAGCAGTGAGGGGATGTGGCAGTGAGGGGATGTGGCAGTGAGGGGATGTGGCAGGTTGGACCAGTGAGGGGATGTGGCAGGTTGGAGCAGTGAGGGGATGTGGCAGGTTGGAGCAGAGAGGATGTCTCAGGCTGAAGCATCTCGTGTGGCTGTGGGCAGCCCCAGGTGCACAACACCCGAAGGAAGCAGCACAGGACAGGCTGAAACCCTGAGAAAATGGGATGAACAGAGCACAGGGTTCCTGAGAGGAGACTGAAGGACTGAAGGAAAGGAATCCAAAAGAAATCTCCAATCAAGGGACGGGAGAAAATGCAGGGCAGAACAGAGATCCAGCAAACTTTCAGCTAAGTAGATTATTGATCTTCAGGGTGTGCCAGGAACCAGCTTTGCAAATTGCAGCGGTCCCCTGCTGCAAGCTCAGGCAGTTACCGGATGGCAGAGCAGGAACGCTCCCCAGCTCCCTGCTCCTGCCACCCACAGGCTGCCTCCTCCTCCTCCTCCTCCTCCTGCTCCTGTTTGGATCGCACATGTCCAAAGGGCGCCGGCACAGAGGAAAGGGGCAGACGGTGTCGGTGGGGAAGGAACAGCTCTGGGAGCGCCGGCAGAGGTGGGGCAGGAGCAGGAGCCCAGCCCAAGGCGGGCGGGGAAGGCGCTGACCCCGCGGGGCTCCGCACACACTCCCCTGGCAAGGGCAGCGCTCCCTGCTCGCTGTCGGGAGGGCTCTGCACGCACAGCCCAGCTGGGAACGCCTCGCAGATGGCCCTGACGGTGTCTCAGCCCCGGCACAGACATCACCTGCTCGCAGGAGCCTGGGGAGGAGAGATGGCTCAGAGCCCAGCTCCTGCTGGGGTGCTCAGCATCCCCCTGGATCATCCCCATGGGGTGCTTGAATCATGGAATCACAGAAATCCTGAGCTGGGAGGGACCCACAAGGGTCATCAATCCAACCAATCCTGCACAGACCCCCCAGCAATCCCACCCTGGGCCTCCCTGAGAGCATTGTCCAAACTCTCCTGGAGCTCTGGCAGCTTTGGGGCCGGGACCATTCCCTGGGGAGCCTGGGCAGTGCCCAGCACCCTCTGGGGGAAGAAACTTTCCTGATATCCAACCTAAACCTCTCCTGACACAGCTCCAGCCATTCCCTGGGTCCTGTCCCTGCTCACCAGAAGGAAGAGATCAGTACCTGCCCCTCTGCTGCCCCTCCTGAGGACATTGAAGACCCCTGAGGTCTCCCCTCAGTCTCTTCCAGCCTTTAACCACTATAAAGCTCAGAGCCCTCCTGCAAGGAAGGCGAGGAAGGATTTGTTCATCCTTCTCACCGGAGGCAAGGGAAAGGCCAGGGGGTTATCTGGTGGCACAGGCAGGGTGACACCAGCCAGCTCACCCCATGCCTGGGCCAGCCCCTGTACTGTGGAGGAGCTGGTTTTAACAAAGCCGGGCCTTTCCCGGACTGCTGGAGCGTGAGGAGCGCTCGGACTGTCAGATCCGCCTGGTTTTAAATAAATTCCACTGACGTTGTCTCCCCTGACATGAATTATTAACCAAGCATGATGCACACAGTGGCAGCAGCAACGGCTGGGGCGGGCACTGAGCAGGTGAGGCTCTGCCTGGGACCGCAGGTGTGAGGCACAGGAATTCCAGCATCCCTGGGAGCTGAGGTGTTGTCACCACGGCTGCCACCTGGTCACGCCAGGGAGAGTCACACTCCGTGCCCAGGGCACACAAAGCCCAAACTCCTGGCATCTCCACGCATCCATCTGTGCCAACACATGCTGGGAGCGGGGACTGTTTTTCCCACCTTGTGACAGTCCCAGGGACAGAGGCAGCTGGCTCTGCTCTGCTCCTGGAAATGTTGTGGATGTCCTGGAGGTACCCAGCCAGCCACTGTCTCCTAGGGTGGCCTGAACAGATGGGACCATTGCTCTCCCTTCAGCTCCCAGTTAAACTGGGACAAGAGGAATGGTGGGTGAGATGGGGACAGCTTTTCAGAGAGGAACCAACCCATGAGCCAACGCCCAGAGGCAAATTACCACCTCCCCACACCCTCCCCTGCTGATGACTTGAGAATTCACCAGAACTTTCAAAAGGTCCCCAGGGGAGAGCCTGACGGAAAGTGAACCATCAGCAAGGGGCAGGGAGCCAAGGCCAGCACTGGTGGGAGCTCCTGGAAGAACTGTGAGCTCTGGGTATGGACCACACTGGGGGCTGCAGGTGAGAAACCACCAGGAAAAAGGGCAATTCCTCTGCCCCCAGTATAAACCCAAGCAGCCTGAAGCCAGAGGAAAGAGGAGAGTTGTGTGAACCCCAGCTCTGTGAAGCCCTGGGGAGGTGGTGGGCTTCCAGCACCAGACACAGATCATCTGGGCTCCCCTTCTCTGGTCACTCAGTGCAATGAGAAGGAAAGGGAAAGAGTATTGAGCAGAAAAAATAACATTCCATATTTTTTCCTCTCATAATTCAGTAGAACAACATCCACATTTCATCCTGGAAGGAGCTGCACTTTGGGGATTCTCGTGTCTGAGACCTAATTTGTAAAGCGCCCAGGGATCCCTGAGGGGAAAAAAGCATTAGAGGATCATTATTAAAAGGGACACGTTATATTTCATGTCTCAGTTCCACACAAGTGGAAAAAAAAGGCCAAGAGCAAACTGGGATCAGAGGACAAACCTGTAAAATATAACACACATCCAGGAAGTGACAAAGACAGGACATGGGGACCCTCCTGCTTTGCCCACTGCTCGGCCATGCCGCAGCAGTGACACAGAGTAAAGAGCAGCAAAGAGGTTTTTTTTTTTTTAATAAAAGCCACAATCTGTGGTCCCTCTCAGCTGTCCCTTGGGCTGCTTTACAAGTCTGGGGTGGATCCAGCTCTTACAGCATCAGAACACAAAACACAACCTGAGCACAGCCCACCCACGGGGCTGCCTGTGGTCCTGCTGGCTCCTCCACCTGCCACCACATAATTCAGACAAAAAAAGATTTTCTTGAGCCTCTCAGCAGTGCTTACACCAGCAGTGTCTCTGCCACAGCCCTTTCAAACCCTCAGTCTGTAGGTGGCTGGATGAGAAGCCATTTCCCAGGGGAATGAGCAAAGGAACCTGTTTCAGGTTGAATCTCACGCCTGCCTGTGTCCCACCCACGCGGTGTCACTGCTGGGGTCACTCCTGTCACACACAGCATTTATCTGCTCAGCCAAGCCCAGACATCAGCAGGGATGGATGTGCCAGAGCAGCACAACACCCACAGTCAGGGTGTGGAGGGGAGGGGGCAGGAATGCAGACCCTGCTCAGCCACTTCTGTGGCAAGAGACAGCCTGGACCTTGGGCTGGGGCTGCTGCAGCAGCAGGGAACACTCAGCACCCAGCACTGGGGCAGATTCTGGTTCCCATCCCAGATGCCTGACCTCTGGCACACCAGAACTGTGTGCAAGCGTCATGTGGAGCTCAGCACAGAGCTTGACTTCCATGGAAACCTGATGGGTTTCCCCCAGTGCTGTTTCAAAATGAGTGCAGCCCCCAAGGCCACCAGTCCTGCCCTTCTAAGCACAGAAACATGGAATGGTTTGGGTTGGGAGGGACCTTAAAGCTCATCTTGTTCTATGGGCAGGGATATTCCACTAGACCTGGTCTTCAGAGTGGAATAGAATAGGTTTAGATTGGATATTGGGAAGGAATTCTTGCCTGTGAGGATGGTGAGACCCTGGCACAGGTGCCCAGGGAAGCTGTGGCTGTCCCTGGATCCCTGGCAGTGCCCAAGGCCAGGTTGGACACTGGGGCTTGGAGCACCCTGGGACAGTGGGAGGTGTCCCTGCCATGGCAGGGGTGGCACTGGATGGGCTTTGAGGTCCCTTCCAACCCTGTTCATTCCATGACTGCACGGACAGCACTTGTCCAGTCCATAAAGCACCACGGCTACAGGAACCCACCAACAAAGTACAACAAACTCTGGGAGCAGGGGCAGCACAAACCTCAGCCTTTCAGAGGCTGGGAAGGAGAGACCTTTCCCCGAGAGGAGACCTTTCCAAAGTGGAGGAGGAGGAGGCAGTACCTGTGTGCTGTTCTCATCGCCCTGCGCGTGGATGGCGTAGGAGCGGGTGCCGCCGCTCAGGGTCTCGCTGGCGATGCGCACGGCCACGCCGGGCAGCGGGGTGCCCACGGAACCTGGGGGGACAGCAGCATGCAAATGGGGCATCTCGGAATCCAGCACGTCCCTCTGGCTGCCCTGGACTGCCAAACCCCTGCCAGGGGGCTCAGGGACCCTGGCACGGAGCCCCAAGACACTTATGAGCCATGGAGCAAATTACCAACCTTAGATGAAGACCTGCAAGCCACAACAGTTTAAGTAGAATGATAGTGAATGTACCACAGGGTGAAAAATAGATTTTTGGGGTTTTAGAATGGGGGTTCAGGGGGCAAGATGGAGGAATCTGGGCGTGTCCAGCCTTCTTCTTCTAGGCCTCCATCTTCTGCTGTGATGTTGGCACTTTTGGATTGGTTTAGAGTAGAAGCTCAGTGTCTAACATAGGTGATAGGTATTGGGAAGTAATTGTAAATATTGTACATGTAGTTTTTAGTATAAAAAGATAACACTGCCCTGGGGGCAGGCAGAGTGCCTCTGACTGTCTCAGCTGGACAGGAGAAAAAATTTTATAGATAAGGAGCAATAAACAACCTTGAGAACAAGGACTGAAGAGCTCTGACTCCTTTGAGCGTCAGGCTGGGAAAAGAGACTTTCTAACACATCTCAGGGTCACTGTGACCAGCTAGAGTCCTGAGAGGGGCACAGCAGGGAAAGCACACAGTCAGGGGTGCAAACAGCAGCTGCTCTCTAGCAATGGCATCTGCAGGCTGTGCTGGCCTAAAGGACTTCCTAGTGCAGAGTGTCCCTTCAGGAAGGGGTGTTCCCACCGTGTGTCAGGAGCAGGCAGTGTGGGAATGCCTCTGAACGTGTCTCCAGCCCTGAACACACTCTCTTGGCCACTCTTTGAAGACATCTGCACCTCTTCAGAGCTCAGGAATGAAGCTGCTTCTTTTTTGGTTTTCTTCTGTTTTCTTTTTTTTTTTTTTTTTTTTTTTTTTTTTTTTTTTAAGAACAAAAAGAAAGGCACCACAAAAGCTACACAAAGCTGTGAAAAGAGAGAGCACAGCAATCACTCTGCTCCTCTACAGCCTGCACCTGACAGGGGAGGCAAAGGCTTAACAGCTGAGAATTGCCAGGGATTATCTCAGTTTTAGGAGACATCAATAGACTGGATAGAAAACATCACAGGAGAAAAGCAGGGATCAAAACCACCCCGTTCTTCCACAGGTTTCAATTTCAAAGCCAAGGAGCTGACACAGTGTCACAACCACCACTACCGAGCTCCAAGCTGCATCTGGGACCCAGAGCTCCCCAACCTGCAGCTTTCCCACCCCCTGGGGAAGTTCAGGGCCTGTTCTTGCTGGGGAGCACCTGGGAGCTCAGCAGAGAGGGCAGCTCTGTCCCTGTCACCTGTGGGATGGGCAGCAGATCTCAGCAGGTCTCACTTGGCCTCTCGATGGCCTCTCATTCCTGTGACAGAACGGGGCCTGTGACCCTCATCCCCTGTGAGCAGGGAGAGGGACAGCAGCTCACAGCAACCTGTGGCTCAGCAGGACTGGACAGGACTGAGTTTCAGTTGGAGAAGGACTTTTCACAAG
Source organism: Agelaius tricolor (assembly GCF_023055355.1). Classification (NCBI taxonomy): domain Eukaryota; kingdom Metazoa; phylum Chordata; class Aves; order Passeriformes; family Icteridae; genus Agelaius; species Agelaius tricolor. The sequence continues at coordinate 20,569,619 of NW_027269275.1, read as the reverse complement.
GGCCTGGAGTAGCAGGACACAGGGGAATGGCTTCCCACTGCCAGAGGGCAGGGTTAGATGGGACATCAGGGAGAAATCCTTCTCTGTGAGGGTGCTGAGACCCTGGCACAGGTGCCCAGAGCAGCTGTGGCTGCCCCTGGAACCCTGGCAGTGCCCAAGGCCAGGCTGGATGGGGCTGGAGCGCCCTGGGTTAGTGGAAGGTGACCCTGTCCAGGGCAGGGGAGATGGAACAAGATGAGCTGAAGGATCCCTTCCAAACCAAACCATTCTGTGATTCTATAAATTGGTAACTGTGCTCTTTAAAGGATGATCAATTTTTTCCCCTGAAGCGCCTCCAGCTGATGCTTTCCAGGTCTGCCAGGATCACCTTGACACTGGGAATTGCCTAGAGCAGGGAGTGCAGGACCTGTCTTCCTCATATTTCAGGCGTTTGGGTTGGAGTGGCATTTTCCCTGTCCTGGTCTCACTCTCCTGTTGAAGCCCTGGAGATCTGCTATCCATGACATCACGATTTTGTCTGCTACACTGGTCAGTTGCCATGGAAATGGATATGTCGTCGTAGCCCAGATTTATGGCATCCCTGCAGGATCAGCCAGGAGCAGATGGGCTATGAGGGAGTGAGATTTTATTGCAGCAAAACTACCCGAACAATTAGCAAATCTGGCTGGAAATAAACACAAAGCGACGTGGCAGCCCCGTGATCCCTGTCTGCTCTGCTCAGACAGCACAGCCATGTCCTCCCCTCAGCACCAGCACCCCTGGGCTGCTCCCACCTCCAGGCCAGACACTGCCAGGAATCAGAGACCCAGGGCTGCAGCAGGGCAAGGAGGCAGCCACGAGCCAGAAGTGCCCTGAGGTATGGTGTCGAGGTATTTATGGAATCAGAGAATCACAGAAGTTGGATCCCACAAGGATCATCAAGTCCAGCTCCTGGCTCTGCACAGGACAACCCTAAAAATCACACCATATGTGTTATAAACAATCTTGCACCTGCTATGGGAGGCTCCAAGAGGCCTCATAGCAAGTAACAAGTCACAGAAAACACCCTCAGTGTTGCATGGAAGGTTGCTGGAGCCACCTTCTAGACTTCTGTGGGAACAGTTTCTCCAGGGTGAAAAACTGTGTGTGAACAGACTCCAATCTGCCCACAAAACATGGCACGTCTGTGGGCAGGCACCAGTCCTGGAAAGCTCATCGAGGGAGCAGAAACCAATGCAAGGAACTGCCAGGGGCTCTCACAGACTTGGAATTTTTCAAATCAAGATAAGCCAGATGCCTTCCTGGAAGATGCTCCTTCCCTGGATGCAAGCTGCTGACCTCAACATGGAAATGGGCAGTGATTCATGGGCAGCAGGACTGCAGGATTAGTGCCCACTGCTGGTCCCAGCCCTTGGGAATGAGACAGCAAAGATCAGCACAGGGCTGGCACAGAGGAGGTGACATGTTCCCCACACAGTGTTTCAGATCACAGTTACTAACACAGCCCCACCAGTTCCTCTTCTGCTTGGCTAAAATAAAACCAGCATGTAAAACAGGTCCCTGGTGGAGAGCTGCTTCCTTATGTTTCTGTCTGGAGAAGCTTTTCTGGTGTTTAGGAAAAGTGACAAACTTTGAAATCAACATCTGTAAAGGCTGAAAAAGCCCCTACCATTGATTAAAGCTCCACAAACCTGCCAGGACTAATAGAATTTGTGCAAAAACAATGACTTGAGCTTTCCAGGCCCATCCACCCTGTCAAACACACCCTGTGCCAACTCCAACAGGTCAGCAGAAATTTGGGCTCATTCCCCAAGGAGCAGCCCTGGAGGCCCTGCCTTCATCAAGCCACAGTTGGGGTGATCAGAAGGGGCCAACACTCTGCACTGGCTTCCTTTTTCCCCCCAGCCATAATCCTGAGGGGAAACTGGGGAGAAATCTCTGCTCCTTCCCCTCTGCAGCCCTGCACTGTGCAGACTCCCGGATGCTCAGCGATGCTGGCGCCTGGCCCGCGGTGTCACCGCGCTGCAGGCAGGAGGGGGTGACACCGCTCTGCTTTCACCCCCTCGCCTCTGTTTAAAAAAGTTGTCAGCTCTTCCCAGATAAATTTAATTGGCCCCGTGCTCTGTGTCCTTCGGTATCTGGGTAGCTGGAGCTGCTGTGTCCCGGGAGGATTGGAGCAGGCCAACGATAAGGCACTCAAGGATCTCACTGTCAACAATACACGGAGTCCCCGCTGTAGCAGCTATTAGCTGCCTCTGATCTAAACCTCCAATTAAAGTGGTGATTAGGCCCAGTGAGGCATTCTCCGGCCATGAATTATTCATCTCCCTTCACAGTAACAGCACCAGGGGGGATTAGAATGAGAGCTGGTGAAAACAGAGGCATTTTAAGCAGGGTTTTAACCATATACAAGCAAACATTTATCTTTCAAATCTTTCATCTTTGCTGCTTCTGGAAATTAAAGCTCCCACACCCCGTGCCTGCCCCTTCAGACCTGTGCTGTGGGTGGAGAGTGGGGACACACTGCTGAGGACACTGCTGGGGACACGGGCAGGATGGGCAGGGTCCAAGGACTCCACCTTTCCCCTGCCACACCAAGTGCCTGCAAGAGGGCAAGGGGAGCCCCGGGGTCTCTCCTCAGAGGCTCATGAATCACAGAATGGTTTGGAAGGACCTTAAAGCTCATTTCATTACACCCCCCGCCATGGGCAGGGACACCTTCTACTATCCCAGGGTGCTCCCAGCCCTGTCCAGCCTGGCCTTGGGCACTGCCAGGGATCCAGGGGCAGCCACAGCTGCTCTGGGCACCCAGAGAAGGGCCTCAGCACCCTCACATCCAAGAATTTCTTACTAATATCTAATCTAAACCTAAAGTTAATTGTGAAGCCATTCCCCCTTGTCTTGTCACTCTTGTGTGACTTGGCCCTTGTCCAAAGTCCCTCTCCATCTCCCTTGTAGGTCCTTTCAGGAACTGGAAGGCCACAATTAAGTCACCCCCAAGCCCTCTCTTCTCTGGGCTGAACAATGCCAATTCTCTCAGCAGAGCTGCTCCATCCCTCTGACCCTCCTGGTGCCTCCTCTGGGCTCACTCCAACAGGTCAGAGCATGTGCTGCTCCCCGTCCAGGAGAGATCCTCTGGCAGATGTCCCCTGTTCCCAGCCCACCATCAGCTGCCTCTGGGATCTCTGTGGTACCTGGTGACCTCCTACCCAGCCTCTAACAGGGCACTAGATCAAAAGCTTTTTCACAGCTCCAGTAAATTATGCCTCAGCTTCACCCATCTGCTTCCCAGCTGACACTTCCTGAAATAAATTAATCAAGCCTATTCAATTATAGCCTCATTTCTGAACGGCTTCTTGCTGATCCCCACCTTTGTGAGACACTTCTCTCCCCTCTGGGGGCTGCAGGAGCCCCTGGATGGGGCTGGAGTGACAGTGCCCAGCCCCTCTGCTCTGGCTGCACAAGAGGGTTTGTGCCCACGTCCCCTGCAGACCCCAGGATCCACAGGGATGATGCCTCAGGAGCCCTCAGGAGCACAGCCACCAGCTCTGGGGCAGGAGTTGCCCTTCTGGGTGCCAGCCTGTGCACTGCCATGCTACTTGCAGTCTTATTCCTTTTCTCTTTTAGTCCTCTGGGAAATTTCTGGAGTCTCCACTCCTTTTCCCTCATGAAAATCAGTAAAAAGCAAATATAACCCAGGGACAGTGCAATGATCCCTGCCCTGTCACCCTGGGGTGTGGGGCACACACACAGCTCGAGCTCCTGCAGATGGGAGCCTTGTTTTTCCTGCCTGCCTCCCTCTCCTGCCTGCTGGAGGGAGATAAATCTGGCTGAGGTGGGGTGAGGGAATGACAGTTACCCTGCAAAAGTAAAACAGAGTTTGTGTTTCAAGCTGTTCTCATCCTGAGGAGTCAATGAGGGGGAGTTTTGGCTTCTCCTCTCCCTGTGCCACCCCTGCAGGACCCAGCTCCTGCATCCCATGGGATTGGGGTGCTGTGGGAAGCTGTGACACCCAGGACCCCCTCTGGGGTAACACCAGTTCCCCAGGAGGCTGCATATGGTGCCATGCCTGCACAGACAGCCTGTGGGGAGGCAGGTGGCACAGGGTGGGCACACAGATGGCCACACTCCAACCACAGGGAGAGTGGGGGCATTTCACATTTGCAATGTCTCAGATCAATTTATTTCTAGGTTCCAGAAAGTACAGCTATGGAGAGGAATCACAAAGTGTAGCTCAGAGAAGGGGGGGAAAGACAAGGAGAGAACAGGCCCAGAGTGTACAGCGAGGTGTGACAATTTTGAATTCCTGAAGAGGCAAGAAACAGGCACTAAAATAAGAGTGAGCAGACGTCCTATTTTGAGTGTTCAGCACTGATGGGTTGGACAAGCACTGCTGTGTGGAGAATCCTGTGTGACACCACCCAGAAATACAACTCCAGGCAGCAGGAGCTGAAGAAACACTCCCTCAGTTCACTAAGATTTTGGAAGTAACAGAGCATCAGTCTGGAGTGTGCCAGCCTGGTCAGGGCAGTGGGCACCACTGCCAGCTCTGCACACACAGCTTTGATCCCTGGGCAACCCAGCAGCCCCTCCCCACACATCCACATCCTGAATCCCCAGTGCCAATTCCCAGCAGCCTTGCTCCTAGCATGGCCTCTCCTCACCCCTGTGCACAGAACACCCCAGAGCACTCCCAGCAAAGGCCTCCACACAGGGGCACCCTGGGACTCCTACCTGGGACACGGACTCCATGCAAAGGGTTAGAAAGTGCCATCCCAATCTCAGTCATCCCATACCTCTCCAGCAAGGTGTGCCCCGTGATGCTCTTCCACTTCTCCAGGACAGGCACAGGCAGGGCTGCTGAGCCTGACACCATTAACCTGCACAGGGAAAGGCCAGGTAAGACAGTATCTGAGATTGCTCCAGGGAATTTGCAGCCTGACTCAGGGGCACAAACAGCTCTGTGTAAAACCTGCAGCCCCAAAATCCTTTTAACCAGCACCAAAGATGTTCCTTACATTCTCAGCCTGATATGGGGCTTAAGTTAACCAGGACAGCCTCTTCCAAGAGATCCTGGAGTACAAGCCTGGGCTGCAGGACAAAGCCCTCAGCCATGTGTTACACAGGGTGACACACAACGAGCCCCTTCTGGCTCTCCCGTGCAAGAGTGGCTCATAATTAAATAATGTCACCCTTGTTCCTGTCACAGAGCCACCAAAGCACAGCAGCCAGCACTGAAAGAGGTGATGCTGAAAGGAAAACCCGGAGCACCCAGCGAGCCAGCAGCTCACCCACCTGATGTTCTCCTGGCAATAGGCACGCACAAAATCCTGCACCTGGGGCTGGGTGAAATGCTCATCATAATATTCCATCAGCTTGGCATAGATGGTGGGCACTGCCATGAACACATTGACACGGGGAGCTTGGGAGCTCAGGAGCTTCTTCCACACCTAGGAAGGAAGGGAACACACAAGGATGAAAATACACCTTTGCTATCCAAGATTTCTTGGGAGTACAGCTGGAAGCTGTTGTGTGCCCCAATCCCTGCCCAAAACAAGATCCCAACTTTCATCATGCCCTTATTTCCCAAGGCACAACGTTCATCTCTCATCCCACCAGTGGATCCCCCACCCACCATCACTCTTGAGATGATGGAAATGGCATTTGTCAGTCCTGTCATGTTGCAGCCAAGAATTTGCTCACAGAGATGGAAGCTTGTGGCAGAATCAGCTCATTCCCCTATCATGCACAGTTCTTCAAAGGCTGCACACAGCCACCAGTTTTCCAAAGTATGGGAGCTCTTCTTTAGAAAGACACAGCTCACATCTGATACACAACACACAGCTTGGAGCCCATGGACTTCAGCCTCTGAGGCAAAGCTGGGAAGAGGGAGATCAGGCACTGGGAGTGAGACTTCATGAAAATGGTGAGGTGCTGTGAGAGAGCCGTGTCCCTGGCAAGCTCAGAGGAGCCATCAGAATGCACAGGTAAAGCAGGGGCAGCAGGAGACAGCAGCAGCTTTTCAGGAGGGCCACCACCCCAACCACACTCTTCCTGAGAGGAATGTTCCCTGTGGGAATAATGTTCTTCAGCTGCAACTCCTGCTGACCTGTGGGAACCATGAATGGGGGCAAATTCCAGCAGCCCCCATTCACAGGGGGGTTCACCCCCATTCACCTCAGTGAGCCACGGCTCAGAGGCACACAGTCACACCTGAGCCCACTGCTCCACACCTCAGCACTGTCCCTGCCAGGTAAGCTCTTCCCAAGGCAGGAGGGAAGCAAAGCCATCAATAAATCAGAGCCCTCTGTCCCCTGGTCTGTCCCTGCCCCCGGTGACAAACGCGTTCCCTAACAGCTCCTGACACCGAGCGCTGCCCGGCACGCTCAGCTGCACACGAGCCAGGCCTTGATTGAAGGTGAGCCAGGGATTCTCCTTCATGCTGTCACTCTGCCCCTTCCCTCCGTTCTGCTCGCTCTGCTCCCTTTCATCCCTTTCTCCTCCCCCCGCAGCTCACACTCCGCTGCTCCAGAACAATCAGCTCCTAAAAAACCCTTCCAGCACCGGGGGGTTGTGGTTAACAGAGCAGGACACGTCCACAGAAGCACTGTCCCACCCTACAGCAGGGAGCTCACGCTGCCCCCAGCCCAGGGCTGGCCCTCGGTGGGGAGAGATGAATGCACAAGGTGTAAAGGCACTGCACACCCCGGCAGGTGGGGCAGGAAAGGAAAGCAGAACTGGGATGTGACTTCCTGCACTGATGGGTGATACATCCAGAGAGGGAACATTTCAGTCCCTGCAGAAACCCCCCCTACCAGCCAGATCAGGTAAAATTGCATTTACAGGGTCTAACCTCCCCTGTGTTTGAACTGATGCCTTGAGAGGCTGGTCTGGAACAGAGACCAGACAGAGCTAAATGGACAATAGAGGTATTTACTGAAAGGCCTTTAAAGGACACACCTTGGGCAGCACAAGAGCCTGGCCAGGGCTACACCCAGGTTGAATCCAAGATGGATCCCACTCTCAAGTTTTTACACTTTTATAAGTTTTGGTTCATCTACACATTGGGTTCAGTTGCCCAATTACAGCTCCAGGTCATGAAGTCTCAACCCCCTGCCTTGCTCCCTTCCCTTCACAGCTGTTTGTGCATTATGGGAAAGGTTGTCCTTGATTCTCCAGCTGGGAAGGGATTGTTTTGTCCAACCACCCTGTGAGGAGACCCTACTAACACCTCATAGGAAGTTTCAGAGTTACACACCAGGCAGCAGAGAACCTGAAAAATAGAAAAGCTAAAACCCATGGCATCATTTCCCAGCCCCTTTTCCCCCAGTATCTTTCCCATTCTAGGCAGCAGAGTGGAGAGGGATCTCTCCAAAGCCAGGGTTGGATGATCTGCCCTCCTCAGCCTGGCGCTCCCCAGAGCCATTGCTGTGGGCAGGGAAGGATGGCAAGCAGGGACAGGACTGTGCTGAGGGGATTGAAGGGAAACAGATGCTCAGGGGTTGTTCAATCCTTGCTGTGTGATTTTGTTTTGCCTTCCCGAGTCCTGAGCAGCTGTGGGAGCGCAGGCAGACTTCCAGTCTGGCCACGCAGCCAGACTTTGGATCTGAAAAACCCCAAACCCATCCAAACAGAGCAAGTCTCCCTTGCACCCCAGAGTTCCCTGTCCCCACATGCCAGCTCAACTCCTGCCTTAGATAAAATCCTGTACTGCAGCCACAGGAGCAGCTTTTCCATGTCAGTCCAGCTCACCCAGCAACAGCCCCTTCCTGAGGATAAGCAGTTGCCTTTGGATTTGTGCCACCAGCTGCTGGGGTGATCTGCTGACAGCCAAACCTCTCCACCTGCTCTGCTCCTGCTCAGCCAAATCTGGATCCTTCCCATGTGTTTTAGCAGGACTGAGCCGTGGTACAAAGCTGGCAGCTCCGAGTGCTCCAAGCTGGCCGGAGGGCTTGGCACTGCCCAGCCAGCTGGAGCAGCTATTCCTGGCTTCCAACTGTAACTGCAGGCTTTGAGAGAAGGATCTGGGAAAGCCTTGTTACCTGGCACTAATCAATCAACCCCGTGCAAGGCCCCAGCTTTGTCCTTGCAGCACCTGGCACCCTCTGACAGCTCCAGCCTTGGAGCAGCACCGTCCCTGCCCCCTGGGTTATCCCCCTGTCACTGTCACTGTGTTCATTCCCTGTGCACAGGGCACTGGCAGCCCAATACCCCCTTTTGTTGTGCTCACCTGATGCCTCCAAGTGCTTTTAAAGAGCCATGGATTTGGGAAGCAAACATGGCACCACGTGCCAGGGCTGCCAGGCTCTGCAAAGAAGGGGAGCTGCAGCCTTCCCATGGAATATGCTCAGGAGATGGATCAAGATTCCTTTTAAGATAACCAAGGGTTAGAAACAAAAAGTTTCTCACTGCAAGAAAGCAAGAGTGGATAGAGCTCCCCACCAGCAATAACAGCAGAGAATGCTTCAGGTCAGGGCTGCCTGTGCCAGCAGAGTAGTGGGAGACCTAATGTTCCCAAGAGCCTTCCTGTCAGCATGACATTCCTGATTTTCCTCCCCTCCCACTGCTCAAAAGCATATCATGAGCTGGCCAGTGGGATTTTGCCATCATTAAAGGAAAAAAAAAAGGAGAAAATGACACCAATGGGTACAAAACAAGCACAGCAAGGCACAGCTGGGAGATTTTTCCCACGTATTTTTCCCAGCACACAGTTGGTGAGTGAGGATGGTCAGTCCATACAGCAACCTTCCCAACCAGCCTCCAGACCTGCTAAGATCACCTGAAGGAAGAGATGTGAGCACAGAGGAGAAAAGGCAACATTTCCCTTTAAAGAGGGAGATGTACAATGCCCCAAACCAGCCAGAAACACCAAACCCAATACCTGGGTTTCTTCTCATACAAAAGGAGAAGAAACAGTGGCAAAACCAGTTATGTGCTAAACCATGTAAGATTTTGGCTGATAGAAGATTCCCAAAACCAGCCAGAAGAACTACAAGCTGTAAAGGAAGCAAATATCAGCATGGATGCATGGATTTTTCCATCAGCCCACAAATGGATCACAGCCAGCCTGTGGTGCAGCCTCTATTGACAGACACAACAGCTCCTCTCTTCTACAAAATTATTGTGCCATTTTCAGTTGTAATTGAATCTTTTCAAACCTTTTCAACAATAACAATGCCTCTAATGCAAGGTTAACTCAGCCCTTTACTTCCCTCTTGCTCGGGGAGATGGGTCTGTGTTTAGCACTGACTGCTGCCATGTGGGAAGCACCATCGAGGAAAAGGGATGCCGGTGATTTTTGGAATGTCTGTGGGAGCAACAGGGCTGTGGCCAAAGCAGCTGCTTCTTTGGTGAGATCCTGTGCCAAACACAAGGGTGGGAAGCTCCTGTAACTCAACAGCAGCAGCCAAGGGACTGCAGGACCACGCACACACATCCAACACCAATTATCCCAGAAAAGCAGATGGGCACACGAGGTAGGAGAGCACCAAGGGGAGCTCTGCTCTCTCCCAGGGACTGAGGCTCCAACACTTCACGACCAATATGCAGAGAGGGAGAAACATTCTTCTCTTCAAAGAGAAATCAGGCCCTCGGTGGCTTCGTCTCATGTTTGTTATAACCCCAAACTGTTTGTGCTCTGTGCGACTCTGGTTTTAATCATTTATTCATCAGCACAGTTTGATGGCCCCTCTGCATTCCAGGCTGAAGCTTTTAAACCCTTCCTATGCTGGAGGCATACTGAAAGGAGCAAGTGCTTTCCCTGGGACCTGGAAATATAAGTAAATATGACAGGCTCTGGTTCCATTTTTTATATTTCCCCACACACATCAAAAGCCATTACTTGGGAACAGATGCTGAGGACAGACGGCAGATCTGGGGAGATGGGAAAGAAAACCTCTAACTTTTTAAAGCCAGGTCTGTGAGAAGTGATCAAACATAATCCATTCACTAGTGACCTGCTCCTCCCTCCACCGACTCCTCTTTGAGTCTGAAATAAAATTACTCCTCTGAAGCCTCCCATTAACAGATGAAAAGACTTTCAGCCTCTCTCCAGCTGAAACTGGATGGGGGCCGCGATCCCCAGCATGCCTGGGTACTGGAGCTCAGGCTCCTCTACTTGGATTTGCTTTTCTTTTAAAAATAAACCAAAAGAGCTGCCCAGACTGATGTTTGCAGAAGTGACAGATCCAGGGGAGAGGCTCGGTGCAGTGCACGCTTCTCCTTCCCGGAGGCAGCAGCGACTGCCGAGCCCTGGATGTCCCTGTGCAGCCCAGCCAAGGTAGACAGCCCCAGCACCCAGCCCAGCCTGGCTCACACACACCACACCAGTGACAAGGACAAAGTTTGCTCCCAGACACAGCCCTGGCCTTCAGGAATTCAGGGCTGTGAGCACATGATGCAGCAGCACCCTGGAGCAACACCTCCCACTCATCCTGTGCCAGGCCTGCAGCTCCCTCCTACCACGGGGACAAGGTGCCACGGGGGACAGGACACCAGGGAAAGCTTGTCCTGAATCACACACCACCTCTGGGCACACAGCATTCCTATTTCCCTAGAAAGAAGGATCCAAACAAGATTATTTTGATGGCTTTGAGTGTGACATTGTAAAACAGGGCATGGTTTTTAGAGGGCTTGATCCTTGGAGCACCTTGAGTCAGACACGCAGCAAGGCTGGCACTGCAACAGCCGCTCCTGGAACTGCAGGGCAGGAAATCTGCATCTTGGCATATTCATCATGGAAGGGGTTGCAGGGCACAGCCAGGGCTGTCACTGCACAGGCAGCACATCACAGCTCCAAGCAGCCCAGCAGAGCTGAGCGGGCAGCACACGCCACAGCTGGGTCACCCGGAGTGGAGATTTCCATCAGCTTCTCCCATCACTCAGCACTGCAAGTTTCTTCCTTCAGGTTCTTCAGTACTCTTATTTCCCACTCTGCACAAGAGGCTGGAGGATCCCCCAGGATCTGTTCTTGTGTTTATCAATGCAGAGAGCTGACAGGGAACCTTGTGCCATTAGAATACCTTCCCCTCAAGGCAAGATCAGGGGTGTCCAAGGCAGAGAGAAGCTCTTCCTGTTGTTCAAGCCCAAAATGGATCCTCTCTGTCCAAAAACCTCAGCAGAGGATTCTGTAAAACAGGCACTGACCTCACCATTTACTCCAAAATGCTCCTGTCCAAGGAGTGCCTGGTCTGGAATGGGGACACCAGGGTGTGACTGTCACAGCAAGCACAGGGGACACTTGGCTTCCCCAAGTCTGTCTCTCTAGACTCACTGACATTTCCACAGAGCAACAGTCCCACCACAGGCTGTGCCTCAACTGATGCAGGGAGGGAGATGGAGGGAGGCAGCCACAGGGAATGGATGCTCCAGAGGGTGCTTGGTGATGCTCAGAGCCTTCCAAAAGCACTTGGCCAGGAGGAGAAGGCTCACCCTGCACTCTTTCCTTAACAGAGACATTCACCTCTTCACCTCTGTCACCAAAGTGCACAAAATTTGTACAACACAGCACCTTTAAAATCTCAGCTCCTGGACAAGAAATTCCTACTCCAGCATCTGGGACAGGTCAGCAGCAGCTGAGAAATGCAAACAGGAACAGTGCAGCTGGAAGAGCAAACTCAGCCTGGGAGCAGGTTATGGAGGGAGGATCACACAGGGATGCTGAGGCTGCAGCTTGCTCTGGCTCCAGAGGAGGTTTCTGCCCTCACACTTCTCACCCTTGAAAACCAATGAAACAACAAACCAGTAACACCACGGCCAGCCATGCCCCACACAGCTGCTGGCAGCACAGCCCTCGGGCTCACTGCTGTTCTCCTGCCTGCTGCACACCCCCCTGTGCTGAAGTGTCCCCCCACAGCCATCCCTGCCATTCCCAACCCCAGAAGCACAGACAGGAGCACTGGGTGTGCTCCCAGGGGCTCCCTGTGAAGACACTGCACCCCAAGGAGCACGAGCAGCAGGGGACTCAGTACATCACGTACGAGTTGACTAATTCTGGAAACTGAGGGTCCATTTATAAACCCTTTATTAATAAATGATTAATAGATGCAGCCATATTTTTTAATAACTTGCAATAAAAAAATGCTACAAAAAGCTTAAGCAAGACAGTCTTAACAGATGGTGTTATAAAGTGAATTATAACATGTACAGTAGCTAGTGCAGCGTAATGGATGTCCTCATTTAATAAAAAGAATCTGATTTTATGCAGCAACTTTCACGCTTGAGGCACCTCAGCACACTTTAATGAGTTGTCATGGCCTCAGCAGTAGCCACAGACATCAGATGCTGTTTCAGTGAGGGAAAGGATGTTGGTCAGGACACTGTGCTACTCCAAAGTCCTGATTTTTAACCTTTCCTTGGACAGCTCCCAAAAACAGACATAAAGGTCTGAAAGCTGCCACCTCCTACCCCTGCACGGCGGGGAACAACAAGCAAGCTGTGGTCTGGGGCTGGGAATGTCTTCTCAGGGAAAAAAAAAAAAAAAAAAGAGCATTATTCCCACCACCAAAACCAGACTGCCATCTGTATCCACGACTATAAGGCACGCCGCAAATTATGTAATTTAATAAACACTGTAATAATAAAGTATTTATTTTGTATAATGAAGTGTTAGTGATTAGAAACCAAACACACATCGGGCGTGCTGCTGCGGTTTCTCTTGAACCTTTGCCAGTATCACTCAAGGCTAAATATGTCTGCAGCAGGTTGAGAGTAAGTTCCTCGCCTTGTTTTGATCAGCCTGTCAAGTGTTTTAGCTGCCAGTCGAGTTTCTTTATATCACACTATAATTGGCTGCTTTCTCAAGGTGCAGCCAAGGAAAAAAAGCACACGGCAAAACTCGGGCTCCTTTGGCAAAATCCTCCACTGCTGCTTTGCTGCAAGCTGATTGCAGTAGCAAAGGGCACTTTGTAAACAGCTGGTGAAAATAGAGTGGAACTGAAAGGCAGCTTGCAATAAACTCCAGGAGAAAGCCTTATTTACCCTCCCGTGCTCGCTTTGGAGTGTCGATCAAACCACTTGCGGCTCCCACGGGAGGCCCTCGGAAAAATAACAGGAATAAAAGAAACCAGAGAAGCAAATGCCGTCCTGCAGAGCCCCCGGGAGCCCCGCCCGGCGCCTGCCGCCCTCCGCGCCCAGGTTCAGCTCCAGGGTCAAGCGGCCGCCGCCGGCGCTGTCCCCGCGTGTCCCTGGTGCCACATCTGGGGAGCGCTTGGATCAGAGCAGGCAGGAGGGGGGTCCCGCTCCCCCACCCCGATCCCATCCCTCAACGTCGGCTCATTGATCCGCAGACGTCGGGAGGGAGCGGAGGAGAACGCAGGGGTGCGAGGGAGCATCAATCACCGGTGGCACAGGATGTGGAGCACCGCGCCCTCCAGAGGCTCCGCTCCAGCCTCTCCGCGCCCGCCCCGCCTCTCAGCGGCACCTCCGGCACAGCCCTGCTGCACCCCCAGCCTCTGGGGTCACCCTAACGGCGGGGAGGACAGTTTGGCAGCAATCACTGGGGTGAAAGCACGGGCGATGGCAGCCAGGGACCGTCCTGCCCTCTACCACAGCATCCTGCCAATTTACTCTGAAAGCACAGAGCTGCCCCACTGAGATTCAGGGGCTGTCCCCCCAAAAAGGATCAGTGCTCAGGTGTCAGAGCCCCCTGACAGAAAAGAGAAGTGTGCATTTTCTGTGGCTGCTGCTCTGAGAAGCAGAAATGAGCCGTGAAGAATCACCCGGCCCTGCGGTGGCTCTGGTCGGAGCTGGGCCTGCCTTCACCTGGCAGCAGCACAGCCAGAGGCTCCCAGGTGTATCCCACACCTGTGCACTTTGTCCTTCCCATGGGACAAGCCTTCCCAGCACGTGGATAAGCACAGACAGGGAGAGCAGCCCGGGCAGGTACCCAGCACGGGCTCCTTTGGCTTTCCCGGGGAGCTCTGCAGTGACAACAACACCTGTTTCCTTTCTGCTCTGAGCAGCAGCAGCACCCGAAAACCCAACTGTCCCTTAACAGTGACACTGCAGACACCACCCAGGACACTGGGAAACGTAGATGGACAGTAGGGCTGGGAAATGTAGAACCTGTTCCACCTTCACTGCTGCCTGTCCCTTCCCCTCTCCCCACGGTGTGCCACTGCTGCAGGGAACAAAGGAGCAGCAGAACACTGGCACTGGTGTTTCCTGGCTCAGATAGAAAACAACATTTTAACAGCATCATTCCAGTAAGGTTTCCCTCCTGACACTTTTCCTAAAAGCTGCAAGAAGGTCTGGATCTGGAAACTCACTCTCACATCACTGAGTCCAACCTGACAGCTCTGTTAACTCTTGTTTCTCCACAGACAAGAGCCACCTCTCCACGTAAGTGACAAAAACCAGGATTTCCCTTACCTGGGCTGCAAGAAACTCAGAAGGCTGTGTTCTGTAAAACACTAAGGATGTAGGACTGGAAGGGGAACATTTGGAAGGGGCTGCCCAGAGAGGTGGTGGAAGCCCTACCCCTGGGGATGTCCAAGGAATGACTGGACATGGCACTCAGTGCTCTCAGCTGGGTTACAAAAGTGGCGATTGGTCACAGGGTGGACTTGGTGACCTTGGAGGTCTTTTCCAGCCTCAGTGTTTTGGGGATTCTGGGAAATGCAAGTCACTAAAGAATTCAGCAAGCAGCATACCACTAACACAAGAGATAACCAGTAATTCCGCCATTCCTGGCAGTAAAATAAAATTCACAACTCCAAGTCTGGATGGAAACACTCTCAGTGGGCACAGAAGGGTCCACCCACCCCCAGCCAGACCTCAGGGCTGGGAGGGGCAGAGCAGCATTCCCATTCCAACATCACACTCACACCAGCTGCACCCTCTGGAAGAGCACATATACCCCAGGCTGAGCACCCAAGCAATTCCCTTTGCTGTGAACCACCCACAGGCAGTAGCTAAAGGGCTGGAACTCCTTAGGAGCTCATTCCCAGAGCTGCTGTGAGTGCACTGCCCGGGTGCTGCTGCTGCTGCTGGGCTCCCCTGGGCTCACCGTGTGCGCGCTGAATTCCGGGAACATGACGCACGTGGCTCCCACCCACAGCGGGCACTGCAGCTTGTTGATCACCCCGTGGACGTGGTGCAGAGGCAGCACGTGCAGGATCACATCCTCCTTCTTCCACTCCCACTTCTCAACCAGCCCCGTGGTCTGCAGGGGAAAACAAACAGCGCGGCCTTAGGGCAGGAGGAAAGATTTTCCCAAGGTATTCCCAAGTTACTCAACCCCCAAATTCCCTGGCAGGAATGCCAAGCCTGGGCACAAAATCTTTCCTTCAGGATCAGCAGGAGAAAAATTCCCACCACAACAGCAGAACACAAGAGGAACACCTTCAGCATGTTGTCAAAATGGGTCATTAAATCAGCAAAGCCTTTCCTTGTTACTGAGAAGTATCAACAATGATTTTAAGTAGGACATACAAAAATATTAATCTACTGCTGCACATGCAGATTTAGCAGAAATAGTAATCAAAAAGCTAATTTTCCCAGAATTCTGTTGCCATAGTTAGGACACTGATGACATCAGGCTTTTAGCACCTGTAAGGGATAATCAGTAGGAGCAGGAAATTGCTGATAAACAGAAAGTAGGTTTCATGTTAGTAAAAAATTATGAGAGCATCAAGCTTCCAAAACACTCTGCTCTGAAGGGATAATTATCTGAAGGGATAATTATCAGGTTTCTGGGTCAACAATGCCCTTCAGAGCCCAGTGCTGGCAACTGCAAAGCTTATTTCCAGCCACCTAAAAATAAGAAAAGCATCTGAGCAGTGGAATTTGGTCGTGTCTCTCACAGGAACCCTCTTCCACAGCTTTCAGGCTTCCTGCAGGGCAGCACAAAGGATGGGGACTGCTCAGGCCACCCCCCAAATAATCAGCATGCTTGTGAGGGAACAGATTCTTTGCCCAATATAGCCAAGCCCTGGCTCCATCCGTCAAGGCTTTCATTCCTGTCGGGACCCTGCAGGATCTGAGCACCCCGAGCAGCTCTCAGGGCACCCCTGCATTCCCTGCCCTCCTTCCCTAATGGCAGCAGTCTGGCAGTTGCAGGCACTGATAACCAAGTGGTGAGGCAGTCAGCAGGCTTATTCAAACTTTTAATTCCTTTTGGCTCCGAGAGCTAATGGATTTTTTTGCCTTAGGGATACAGAGCTGAATAATGCACAGGCTTCACACAGCACTGGGCTGGGCTAAGGTATTTTCCAATTAGGAGCAAAGATTCTCCCCTAGTCAGAGGGCAGAAAAGCAAACTGCAAAGAAATCAGGTTTTTTTACAACAGGTTTCATCCATTCTGCTTTTCAGGAAAGCAGGGAGGAGAATCCACCTGCCTTGGGATGCAGCTGCAGCATGAACAGGCCAAGGCTGAGAGCCTCACACGCTGCTGTGTGCTCACCTTCCAAGCGTGCAGGATTCCAGAGCTGCAGCCCCACAGCTCTCAGCAGGAATTTGGCAATGGAAAGGTGTTTGCAACCCCAAATCCCCTCCAGATTCCAAGACTTTGTACCTTGGCAGGAGCCTGGCAAGGGGGCAGCAGCACTCACCACAGCCTGCACGTTCTCGTGGGTGCTGAGGACACCCTTGGGCCTCCCCGTGGTCCCGCTGGTGTAGATGATCATGGCTCCTCTGTCCTTCCACGAGGAACAGCTTGGCAAGGGCCCCTCCTCCGTGGCTGCAGGGCTCGTGGATCCACCACCTCCAGAGCTGGGAAGTGGCAGCACAGGGACTCCCAGTTTCTGGGCACTGGGGGTTATTTTCCCCAGGAACTCCTCAGCTGCGATGAGCAGGGCACTCTGGGAGTCCTGGATCACGTACTCCAACTCAGGCACCGGGTGCTTCCTGTACAGGGGCACTGCTATGGCCCCGCTCATCCACGCAGCCCACTGGGCCACCACGTAGGAGGCATCGTTGGGGCACAGGAAGGAGATCCTCTCCTCCTTCAGGTCCCTGCTGGGGCACTGCAGGACCCTGCAGATCTCCTGCGACAAGCGGAGGCTCCGGCTCAGCAGGTCCCTGTACGTGTGCTCCCCGTTCTGGTCAACGATGGCCACTTTGTCCCCAAAAGCCGGGGCCCTGGTGAACACAGGGGTGATGTCACTGCTGCAGGTGGCCCAGGCTGTGTGCAGAGCCCTGTGGGGACAGCCAGCCCTGCTCCCATCGCGTGTGCAGCGGGACAGGTCCCGCAGGAGGCGGCAGAGGGGCCGGCAGCGCTGGGGGAAGAGCAGGGGGAGCAGCATCCTGCCAGCACGGGCGGGCTGGAGCAACTCTGCAGGAAGCAATGATGGCACATCAGCAGGGCAGGGATTACCCAGGGGGTTATTCCCACCCAGGCAAAGTGGCAGCCCTCATTTGAATAATATCCACTGTATTATTTATGTCCCTGCCTCAGAGTGCCACATCCTGGGCAGCCTGAGCATCCCTGGGTCCTGCCACAATGGAACAGGAGCAGAGATCCTTCCCTGCACAGCCCCCAACCCCTAAAACCCAGCTCATTTAAATGATGAACCAGCTTTCACAGAATCCCAGAATGGTTTGGGTTGGAAGGGACCTCAAAGCCCACCCAGTTCCACCCCCTGACACCTTTTAGTGTCCCAGGCTGCTGGCAGGCAGGGGTGAAATGAGAGGGGCTTTAAGGTCCTTTCCAAGCCGAGCCATTCCACGATTCTGTGAAGAATCCTAAACCCCTTGGTACAGCCTGTGGTACACACCCTCTCCATACAGCAACAGAGAGCAGAGAGGAGAGGAGAGGACAGGGCCGTGGCAGGAGAGAGAGGGATTTGCTGCACAGAATCCAATCAGCACCAAAACATCCCCAGAGAGGTTCCATGACAAGAGGAAGCAGCCAAAGGCTGACAAGCTCTCACTCTCCGAGACCGTCCGTGACACTTCCCTGACGCTGGCAATAACAACCTGATTTTCCCTTTTCTTTTTGATAAATGCCTATTAGTGGAGCAGCTCAGCTCCAAGAGCCTCCCAGCCCAGCTCCCCAGTGTGGGGAGGAGCTGGAACAGAGGGGATCCAGCCCAGCAGCTCCCCAGGGCAGAGCTGATCAGAGCTGAGCTCCCCTAGCTCAGGCTGCACAAGTTTATTTTCCGTGAGCGCTGCGGTCGCTCCCCTGCACCTTCGGAGCATTTCCCCACCCAGACACTGGCCCTGCTCACATCTTCTTTTGCAAATCAACCTCAATTTCTGCTTCTGCAAAACAAGCTGGTGATTTAGGGTGGAAACATCTGGGGGAGCAGAGAGGCTGCAGCCCCAGAGCGGGGTGAGTGTGGGAACTCCCGACATTTGCCACCGGCATGGAAAAAAACAAAGCAGCTCAAGGCAGAGCTCGTGTGACATCTCTGCATTGCTCTGGAGAGCCTGAAATGCAAAAACCCCATCTAACTCTCACCCTAAAGTGAACCTGTGGCCATGGCAAGGTGTCAATGCCCTGAGCATGATGAGGGGCAGCAGCTGGAAGCAGCTTTTGCCCAGGACCAGCGTGGCCAATGCTCTCAGTGCTCTCACTGCTCCTCCAGCTCCTTCCAAAAATCAAATTACCCCGTTCCCAGCAGTCTGTGTTTAATGGAGCAATTCACAGCAGCACCTCCAACCAGGCCTGGGAATGCTGGGTGTTCCAGAGCTGGGCTGCAGACACGTGGGGTAAATCCAGGGGCTGTTTGCCATCCCCTCCTGCTGCTCAGGGATCACTGGTGCCACAAGCTCCAGCACAGCACACCTGGAAACAAGATTTGTCCCTGGATCCCACAGGAGGCTGAGGGCAGGGCAGAGATGTGGCTCTGCTGCCTTGGAAGGGAAGGTTCAAATCTCCTGGAAGGGAAAATCCAAACCCTCCTCCTCCTCCTCCTCCTAAGGCTGAAGATCTCAAAGCAGCTGGGGGGCTCTCCCCAGCTCCCAGCACAACAAAACCAGTGCAAACTGGGAGCTGACCCACTGCACAGTCCTGGGCACTTTGTGCCATCCCCCTCTGCATTTTCTAATCATAAAGGGCATAAAATGCATTCCCTGGAGTAAAATGATCCTTGGAGTTACTCTGAGCTGTTCCAAAGTGAGTTATTACAGGAATAATCATGGCTCCAGCTGTGACTGGGTAGCTGCCAGAGTGAGCCTGACCTGCAGGACTCCACCCTTTCCTCATTTACAAGCATGGGAACACAAAGGGATTCCTGGCTGTTTCTACAACAGAGATAAAAATACTGCGTTCTTAGAAAATCATAAAAAGTACTTTATTAGAAAATCATAAAGTAACTAAGGACTTGGGAAAGGCATCAAATAATACCTGAGATGCTAACTGTTCTTCCCTTCTCACAAAACAAAAAACAGGGAAAGGTTTGGATTGGAAGGGACTTTAAAGCCCATCCAGTCCCACCTTCCACTGTCCCAGGCTGCTCCCAGCCCTGTCCAGCCTGGCCTTGGGCACTGCCAGGGATCCAGGGGCAGCCACGGCTGCTCTGGGCACCTGTGCCATGGCCTCACACCCTCACAGGGCTTTATTCTTCTCTCACTCCGGAGCAGATTCCCCCCCTGCAGGTCCCTGCCCGCAGCCAACTCACGGCACATCCCGGAGTAGGAACGGGCACAAACCGCGCGGAGCTTCCGAGGAACCGGGGACGCCCCGCCGCAGGCCCCGCACCCAGCGGCTCCCGCGGGGAACGAGGGCCGGGTCCGAGCACAGCGGGCCGAGGGCAGCGCGCCCCGGCTCGTCCCGGCTTTGGAACATCCCAGGACCGTCCCGGAGCCGCCCCGGCCCCGCCGCCTCCCGCAGCCCCGCGGGGCCTCACCTGCCGCCGGGGGACCGGTCCGGCCGCGAACAGCTCCGGCGGGAACGCGGCGTCGCGACCCGAACGTTCCGCGCACGAACGTTCTGCCAGACCGCGCCTGATTGTGGCGATTTTGCCCCAAAACGCCCACGGGGGGTGGGGCCGGGACTCCGCGGGGCTGACTGTGCCTGCAGCCCCCGGAGTGTCACCCTCGGATGGCACGGCGGGCGGGTGTGGAGCTCCTGCTCTGCCTCGTGGATCCTGGGGCCATGGGCCTGGTCTGGGGGATTTGGGGATGTAGGGACTTGGGGGTATGGGCAGGGGGCAGGCATGGGCTGGGCTCGGGGAACATTCACACACGGGCATCCCAGGGGCGCACAGAGATCCCAGAGATGCACAGGCACTCAGGGGACACACAGACACTGTGGGGACACACAGCCACCCTGGGGACACACAGCAATGCAGGGCTGCACAGAGCTCCCATGGTGGCACATGGCCCATGCCCCACCAAGCCGAGCTGCCCCGGCTGTGCCCAGCGGGCTGTGAAGCGGCACGGCCGCGGTGACCCCCACCCACCTCCCAGGTGTGTTTCCACCAGGGCTGGGAGCGGAAACAGGGCCGGGATCCCAGCGCTGGGGGAGGCACCCAACGCTCCTGCACCCAACACCTGTACCCAACACTCCTGCACCCAACAATCCTGCACCCAACGCCTGTACCCAACACTCCTGCACCCAACAATCCTGCACCCAACACCTGTACCCAACACTCCTGCACCCAACACTCCTGCACCCAACGCCTGTACCCAACAGTCCTGCACCCAACACTCCTGCACCCAACGCCTGTACCCAACAATCCTGCACCCAACGCTCCTGCACCCAACACCTGTACCCAACACTCCTGCACCCAACACTCCTGCACCCAATGCCTGTACCCAACAGTCCTGCACCCAACACTCCTGCACAGATCCCTGCTCATGGCAGGGCTCTCCATGGCATGGCTCCCTGCTCATGGCATGGCTCCCTCCTCATGGCATGGCTTTACATGGCACGTCTCCCCATGGCACACCTCCCCATGGCTCATCTCCCCATGGCCCATCTCCCCATGGCCCATCTCCCCATGGCTCATCTCCCCATGGCCCATCTCCCCATGGCACACCTCCCCATGGCACATCTCTCCACACAGGGATGAGCCCCTCCCCGGGGTGCGTGCCCATGGGGGAGTCTCTGCTGCCAACCCCCTTGTGGTGCTGCAGGGACTGGCAGGGACAGCAGGAACAGAGGTGGGGACAGCGCTGGGACACACAAGGATGAGCCAGGAGTGGCCCCTCCAGCTGGGACCCCTCTCCGTGGGGGTGACAGGGCCATGCTCCCCCCGAGGGCAGCAGGCGGCAGGGCCAGCTGGCCGGGATGTCACACACAGCACATGTCACCCCCTGACACCCTGTGCCACCCTGGCCCTGGCACCTGGTGCCGCTGGCCATCTGGAGCCAGCCATGTCCCCAGGGACAGTGGTGAGGGAAGGGAAGGGAAGGGAAGGGAAGGGAAGGGAAGGGAAGGGAAGGGAAGGGAAGGGAAGGGAAGGGAAGGGAAGGGAAGGGAAGGGAAGGGAAGGGAAGGGAAGGGAAGGGAAGGGAAGGGAAGGGAAGGGAAGGGGCTGCTCCCCAACCTCCTGGAGAGGGTTCAGTCCAGATGTGCCCTCACAGCTGGCAGTGGAAGCCGAGACCCGCGTGCAGCACAGCCCTGCTCACCCATGGACCCGGTCCCCAGGGCTGTCCCCAGGCTGCCACAGCGCCTTCCCAGGTCCCTCCCAGCCGGCTGTGAGCCCGCAGCCCTGGGGGGCGGGAGGGGTTTGTGCCTGCCCTCCCCGCCCTGCTCAGCTCGGTGGTTAATTATGGAGCCAGCAGAAAGCTTTTATTGCACTGGAGTTTACTTGTGGCACATCCGTATTTATTAAAGGAAAAAAAAAGGGAAGTAATTACTGGGGTGATGTAAACAGCACAAACACTGTGGGGCTGAGGGAATGCTCAGGGTGACAGTGAGTTCATCCCAGTGCTGTGGGATGGGATGGAATAATGGGATGGGATGGGATGGGATGGGATGGGATGGGATGGGATGGGATGGGATAATGGGATGGGATTTGGGGCACTGGCAGCTTCCACCGTGGTGCTGCTTGGAATGAGGATGCAGCACAGCAAGGTGGGAGCCCGTTCATCCCACTGGGACACCCCAAAACCATGGAAGGGTGTCCCTATCCCCATTCTGCCCCAGCCCAAGGAGGGACAGAGCCAGAGCAGTGCCAGGATCCCCGTGGCTGCCCAGGAGGATGTTATAAACAAGGGGCAGTGAAACGTTTGATCTCCATCCATCTGCTGGCCCCTAATCCCCACCGAGGCCCTGGTCCCTTCCCAGCCTCCCTAAGCTGCTCCCTGCCAGGCAGTGAAGGTCACCAGGGGCTGCTGGCCCTGTCCCCTGCCACAGGCACATGGCATCGGCACCACCCTAGGCTACCAGGGTCCTATGGTGGCAGAAAGCAGATCGAGTGTCCCCAATGGTGGCAGAAAGCAGATTGAGTGTCCCCAATGGTGGCACAAAGCAGATCGTGTCCCCAATTCGGGTTTAACCCTGTGCTGCTGCTCCCGCGGCAGGGTCAGGCTCTCCCTGTGTTTTCCCCCACATTTCAGAGGTCCCTCCTTGCCTGCATCCCTCCGGGCAGGAGCATCCCCGAGCTGCTGCAGGCACTGCCCGCGCCCGGCGGGGCCGCTCTGTCCCCAGGGCCCTGCAGGGGACACGATTGCCATGGGGACTCCCCGGGGACAGGAGCAGCTCGCAGTGAAGTGGAGCCGTAAGTGGCTCCTGCGTCACGTGGCGAGGATAAGTGCAAAATGGCCCTATTATGATAATTGCCCGGAATGATGATTGATGGAGATTAGCTGCTTATCTGAGGAAATGGCAGGCGCACGTGTGACACGGGCAGGCCGGGGACAGCCACCGGGCCACGGGGGCACGGGGCATGTCAGGATGGCACGAACTGTCAATGCCATCCCAGGAGCTGCCACATCCCCGGGCTGGGACGTGCCACCACCCAGGGACACCGGGAAAGCGTGGCAGGAGGATGGGATTGGCCAGTGGGACCCGCTCACACCCCACCCTGCCCGTGGAGGGCTCCTGGCTCCTCCTGCCAGCTCCATGAAGACATCCCTGATTAGGGGCAAAGCTGTTAGCCAGGGATGGCCGCTGCTCTCTGCGTGCTCCTGGTGCCTGCCCCAGCACCCCCGTGCCTCCCAGTGGCTCCCAGTAAATGGCTTATTTTGGGAGAAACTGAGCAGGAACTGTTCCCTGTCTCCTGCCTGGTGATTCCCATCCCATTCCCTTGGCCTTAGGGGCCCTCTAAAGGCATTGGCACCAGGAGCATCCACGGTGCAGTGGAGGCACAAGCCACATACCCACTTCTACCTCCAAAAGGACACCCAAAGCAGGAGCCTGGGGAGGAAAAGCTGGGAAAGCAGGGCTGGCTGCCACGCCGATGGCTGGCCAGGATGGAGCCATGGCACGACTGAACCACCGGGGCCAGGATTTTGGCACGAGCTGGGGATGCTCCATTGCACGAGGCTGAGATGGCCGTGCCAGGCGACACACGGCCAGAGGGCACCCCAAAACCCCCACCCATCACCACAAGTCCCTCCTCCACTCTCCCCTTCCCAATTTCCCGGGCCCCCCTGTGCAGCAGACGGATGCTGGGTAAGAGGTGTGTCTGTGGGAGCCGTGCTCGCCACGCAGCGTCGCCGGTCTGCGCCGGCTCCTGCCATCCCTGCCATCCCTGCCATCCCTGCCATCCCTGCCATGGCTTCCCCACCGGGCTGGGGACACAACGTGGGGCACACAGGGCTGAGCCCCTGCCCGCGACGTTGGCACCACGGACGGGCTCTGGAGGTCCAGGACGTCGCCCAGCTGGCCTTGGCAAAGGGAAGGGGTCCCCGGTGGGTCCCCGCCACCGGGCACGGTGAAGCCAACTCCTTTCTCTGCCCTCTCCCCTTTTCCTCCCCCCGTTTGGCGCTTGGCAGCGGAGCTGTGGTGGCGGCCGGGGCGCGCAGTGCCGGGGAAGGGCTGCCAAGCCTGGGCAGCCCCCCACGGCCCCCCGGCCCCCCGTGCCAAGGCTGGTGGCTGGCAGAAGGGCTGCCTGCGCCTGGCAGGGCTCCGTCAGCTGCGGGAGGATCCCTGTGCCGCGCTCGCTGCCAATTTCCCTGCGAGCTGGCACCGCAGGCGGCTCCGGAGGCACCGGCAGAGAAGGCTGGGGAGGACGGATTGTGAAAGGGAGAGAGAAGAAAAAAAAAAAATAATGGACACATGCCATCGCTGGAGCGGCGAGGCTGCCAAAACGCCAGCAGGCAGCGGGGGCCAAAACCCAGCGGCGGCGGAGAGGAGGCTCTGGCAGCGCGTCCCGGCGCGGGCACATGGAGGACGGGCAGCGAGGAGGAGGCACGGCGTGGCTGAGGCAAGATGGGCAGCACATGGAGGATGAGCAGCGAGGAGGAGGCACGGCGTGGCTGAGGCAAGATGGGCAGCACATGGAGGATGGGCAGCGAGGAGGAGGCACGGCGTGGCTGAGGCAGGCCGGGCGGTGAGGAGGAGGCACAGCATGGCTGAGGCAGGACGGGCAGCACATGGAGGAGGCACGGCGTGGGGAGCCAGAGAGGACAGAGGTATGTGCCCTCGTTGTGCAGTGTGTGCGTGTGCGTGCATGTGTCTGTGCCAGGCTCCGCGCAGCCTGCCCGCGGCCTCCCTGCCACCCCTCCATCTCCTGCATGGCCTGGCCCACCAGCTCCCGCCTGGCCTGTCCCACAGCCCTTCCCTGCCCGGCCTGTCCCACAGCCCTTCCCTGCCCAGCCTGTCCCACAGCCCTTCCCTGCCTGGCCTGTCCCACAGCCCTTCCCTGCCCAGCCTGTCCCACAGCCTCCCCTGCCTGCAGCGCTGCCTGGCACGGGCACTCACAGGCTCCAGGTGCCGGCCGGGCTCGCCGTGGGGCTGCACAGAGGCTCTGCCGCACGCGGGGCCGGCGAGCGAGGCTGTGGCTTTGTCTGCCTGGGCTTTGTCTGCCGGCGGCGGAGGGGCCGGGGCCAGAGGGGCTGCGGGAAGGGAGGTGCGAGCCAAAGTCTGCCGAGCCAAAGTCCTGCTGATACCGAGCCCTGCCGAGCCAAAGTCCTGCCACCAGCAGTGCTGGCACGTGGGAAACGCGCCCTGCTCCCAGCCCGGAGCTGCCCCAGAGCACAGCCTGGTGGCTGGGTGAGAAGGACAGAGGGAGGGTGGGCAGAGAGTCCCCGCATCCATCACTGTGCTGGGGAGGAGGAGGAGGAGGGAAGGACAGGATTGCCAGGAAGCTCGTGGTGCCGTGGCCATGACTTGCTCGATGCTGGGGTCGTGGCCATGGGGTGCTGGGTGAAGAAGACAGGGTGTGAGTAGGGGTTTGTGTGGGGCTGGGGGTGTGGGGCGGAGGGGGTGGTGGGTGCAGGGCAGAGAGCTGGTGCTGCTGTGTGCCCTCCTGCCTGCCCAGGGTGCAGGAGCAATGCTGGAGCCATTCCCAAGCCAGGAGCAGCATGGCATCACCAATCCACTGGCACTGTGTGAAGAGGCTGCAAAAGGGTCCCCAGGCACCAAACCTGGCCCATGCTGGGGGAAGGAGCTGGCACTGAAGGGAAACAGGGATGCTGGCAATCCCAAATGTCACAGCACCCCGATTCCTGCTGCTCTGCACCCTGCCTGTGCCCACCACATCCCTGTGCCCGGGGATGTCCACTCTGCACCAGTCCCAGCAGGACAGACCTCCCTCAGCACCCATCACCTGCAGGAGCCAAGGCAGGGATCCCAGGGATTCCAGCTTTGAGGGCACCAGCTTCTCTCTGGGAGTGATGTGGCAAGAGATGTCCCATCCCATCCCCTCTCATCCCATCCCATCCCATCCCATCCCATCCCATCCCATCCCATCCCATCCCATCCCAAGGCTGGGCTGATCACCCGGCCACTCAGCTCTGAGCTGGAGGAGCAGCTCTGCCCATTCCTGCACTGGATATTGGGATGAAATATCGCATCCTGCTGCAGCCTGGTCCCCAGAATGTCCAGGGAAAGATCCTCCACCTGGATGGCACCACCACAGCCTTTCCAGCTCCCGTCATTCCCCGAGGACAGAGCCCCACGCCCGCCCCGCGCTGCTCAGTGCGGGGCCAAGAGGGCAGGAACGCTCCCGTGTCACGGGATGATCCCCCCATCTCCCCCTCTCCCTCGTTTTCCTCCGTATTTCACAGTTCCTGCTTCCTGCACAAGGCAGGGGTCTCCAGGGACTCCAGCCAGATGTTCTCTGCAGCACACCACATTGCTTTCCTAATGAAATATTCATGGAGCCTCTCCGCCTCTTGCCATGAAAGCCTTCTGCAGCTCCCAGCCATGGAAACGCTGCGCAGGCAGCATTCCTGCAAAGCTCCCGGCCCCCTGCTTCCCGCTCGGCTCCTCCACCTTCCTCTTCCTCCTCCCACCAGCCGTGCCGGAGCGGGGGCTTTGTCCCCTCTCGCCCTGCAGGTGAGGCAACACCAAGGGCACAGACAGAGCCACGGCTGGGGACAGCACTGTCCCCGCACGGCTGTCGCCCACCCCGAGGTGCCTGGGAGAAGGGGACAGGTGGATGCAGACCCCGGCGTGGGACACGGGGGGTGTCACCAATCCCCGGCCCATCCCGGCTCCCGGTGCTCCCGGTGCTCCCGGTGCTCCCGGTGCTCCCTGCTCCCGCCGGCTCCCAGCCAGCCCGCGGCATTAGCGATGCTGTGCACTATAATCCAATTAGGTTGTTTATGCAAACAATCAGGTTTTATGTTTTGGTAAAAAGCTTAAATAACCTTAATCAAAGCGAAAGACCTGAAACTATCGCTGGCAGGGGCTGCGGGCTGCTGGGTGGTGGCAGGACCCCGTGCCTGGCTGGTGACACCCTGCCTGGCTGGTGACACCCTGCCTGCTGGTGACACCCTGCCCAGCTCACTGCCCCACCGACAGCCCCGAGGGCCTCGTGGGAAGTGCTCTCCTCCATCCCAGAGGTGCTGCCAGAGGGTCTGAGCTGTTCTGCTGGTGCTGGGGGCTCCTGGTTCCCTTCAGTGTCACACCCAGCCTGGCCCCGACATCCTGGGACATCTTGTCAGCTCTGTTCCTAAATGTAGGAGCACTGAGAGGTGGCATCACCCAGGGGGATGCGGGAGATGCCAGCCAGTGACTGACCCAGCATTGCCACCATCCCCCCTCACATCACCAGCCCTGGGTGTTCCAACAGCACCACAGCGTCCTGGAACTGGGAGAAAATCCCTGCAGCTGCAGCTGGGGCCAGCGAGGTGGCACAAGGGACTGGGCTGTGCCCCTGTGCCCGTCCAGGGGTGGGCACAGCGAGCTGGGGAGCAGGGCTGGCTCTGGAGGGCCGTGCCCGTGGCACTGCCTCCTGCACACCCCGAGTTTCTGGAGGAGTAATAAGCTATGCATGTAGTGTAGAAATAAAACATGTTCTGCAGAACAAATGATGTTAATTTGCTGAGAGGCTCTGAAGCCGAGTATTAGCGAAATGCCTTGAGGGAGAGAGCGGCAGCTGTGCTGGAATTAATGGCAACGTGCCGAATTAGCACCGCTATGCATCATAGTCAGAGGGAAAAATTACCGGAGAGAGGAGGAAAACAACCCCCTCCACACCCCCTCCACAACCCCTCCAAAACCCCTCTATGCCCCCTTCCACAACCCCTGCACAACCCCACCACAACCCCTCCACAACCCCCTCCACAACCCCTCCAAATCCTCTCCATGCCCCCTTCCACAACCCCTCCATGCCCCCCTCCACAACCCTCTGCACAACCCCTCCAAATCCCCTCCACAACCCCTCCACACCCCCTCTATGCCCCCCTCCACAACCCCCTCCACATCCCCTGCACAACCCCCTCCACACACCCTCCATGTGCCAGCCCCCAGCCCAGGCCATGCTGCTGAGCGGCTCCAGGTGCCTGTGGGATGCCCCTGGGATGCCCCTGGGATGCCCTGGCCCTGCCCAGGCACACTACAGCTCACTCCAAGCCCAGCAGCCTCCCCTGCCAAGGTGTGTGTCCTCAGGACTGCTCAACATCCCTCTGGGATGCTCGACATTGCTCCTGGAGCTCCACATCCCCCTGGACCAAACCATGCCACTCCAACCCAGCCTGCTCCCAGGGATCATCCCCTCCAGGATATGTGTCCCTGCTGCTCCCCCATTCCTTCCCCTCCTTTTCAGGGTGTTATTCATCTCCTTGTCTGTTTACTCCTTCCCTTCATTCCCGGTGGTTGAGTGCCTGAGGCCCGGAGCTGCTCACTGATTCCTCACAGCGCCTCTGCTTCACAGCTCTGCAGCCTCTGCCCCCCTCGGCCCCTGTGGATGGGGCATTACCTCCTAATGGATGCTTCCAGTAAATTCCACACCTCTGATGAATATTTAACACCGACATCCAGTCTCTGCTGGTCCCAAGGTGCTGCTGTGTCTCATGGGAAGTTGGGTTTGGCCCTTGGGTGGCTGCATGCTGGGCTGTGCAGATGGCAGGGAGCAGTTATCCCAGCGGAGATGGCACTGGTGACATCCTGAGCCAGCATTCCTGTGAATCCCTCATCATCCCCTGTGCCCATCACAGCTGGTGGCTGCTCATCCTCAGCTTAACACAGCCCCAAAAATAAAACATCTCCCTGTTTGTCTTGTCACCCTCAACTTTTTCTCCTGCTTTTCCTCTGCAGGTTTCAGGCCTATAGGAGCCACCCCAGCCCAGCCCTGGGTGTCACTGTGCCACCCCTCCCTGCTGTGGGACAGTCCTGGGGCTCACAGGATGTGATGGATGTGGATGTGCCACCAGCCTGGTCCTTGCTGGGATGTGCCAACAACTGCTGAGCACCGAATCCCCTGGGATGTGGCAACGGGAATGGGATTTCCCTGTGACCCTCCTGCAGCCACCAGCACTCAGCATGCCGGGAGTGAAGAAGGTTCATTCATCCAGAGCTTTATCCATGCAAGCACAGGTGGAGCTTTACCAAACATGCCCAGGCCCTGCTGGCTGCCCTGGGGACCAGGATTCTGCCTGGGAAGGAGGAATGTGCTCCCTGCCCTGCTCCAGACTGGGAGCATCCCCCAGGGGACCTGCATGGACTCTCCAAGGGCTGTGCCAGCCCCTGCTTCGCTCTCCTGGAGCCCCACCACTCCTGATCCCAGCCCTTCTCCGTGTCCTGGGGATGCTCTGGGTTTTCTGCCCCATCCCCACCCCACACCAGGAGCTCTGTGTGCACAGGGCCATCCCACCCTTCTGTCCCCAAGGAGCTGGGCTGGGCAATCTTTAAAGGGGCTGGTTTTGGAGTGGAATGGGGGAGCTGCAGAGGTTCTGGGGCGCTGGGAGCTGCGGGTGCCCGGGCACGGGCGGGGGCTGCCGGTCACTGCCAGGTTACATCTGCCGGGGCACGCAAGAGTGACTCCAGATGCATTAGAAGTGCCGTGCTCCAATTTCAATTTCATCGTCTCACAATCATTTTCAGGCTCCTCTTAGTGCCACATTAACGAAGCCTGCTCGTTTGAATGCATAATTAGCCCAAGCATTCTACCTCGCTAATTTCGAAGCGAGGGGGGGGGGGGAGAGAAGGGGGGGAATTTGCATATTAATTTAGCAGAGGGAGAGAAAAACTGTTTACCACTTGCTTCTTGCTGTTGATCACAGCGGACTTAACTCTTTCCCGGGTGCCATCTGGAGCCGCGGAGCCGGCGCCCAGCCGGCACGTGGGACGGGCTGCAAAGGTTACACACAGCAATTAAACCCTGCCGACCACCCGGGCTGCCCTGGGGAGCTCCTGCGAGCGCCGGGCCGCGCCCCTGGCAGCACAGGGCGGCTGAAGGGCGCCTGAGGTGGAGGCGGCAGCTCCGGGGTGTCCCCAGCCCTCCTCCCCGTGTGGTTCCAGGCTGAAAAGCCACCCGCTGTCACCCCCTCAGGGTGACAGATCCCAGATCTGTCCCTGATCATCCTTGGCAAAGCCAGGAGAAGGGATTCCCAACGGTGTCACTCCTCCTGCAAAGAGTGGCTGGGGTCCATTCTGTCATCCCTGCTGTGTCCCCTTCAAAGGGACACCTTTGCCCTCGGGGCTCTCTGATTTTTAGCATCACCCACCCATGGTATGGGGTTGGATGAGCCTGTGCCTTCCCCCAAGCCCTTTGCAGCAGGAGCATCCCTTGGAATCCACGGGGTCCCCCCAGCTGCTGCACCCAAGGAGCACCCAAGGAGCGGGGTGGGAGCCTGGCTGAGCACTGGCAGCTCACAGCAGCCCCCAAACACCAGCTCCCTTTGTTTGGGAGTCTGTGGGCGTCCTGAGCCGAGGTTGGAGGTAATTTGTCTGCTCCCTGCAGCGGGCTGTCATCTCGCATCTGTGAGCCGGTTCCATTTGCACTGCCATTAAAAAACTCTCAGGTCTGACAGGTAGTAAAAAAAAAAAAAAATTAAAAAAATAGCAACAGGATGTTGGGAATATCACGGGCTCATCGCAGCTGGACCACCCTCCCATCCAGCTCTCACTAGCCAGGTATTTGGATTTGAAGGTGCTGGCAGCAGCCACGAGCCCTGTTTTGGCCTTTGGACATGTATCCCCAGGGATATCCCTCGGCACCTCCATCCCAGCTCCCCCAAACGCCTTCCCCAGCCCTGGAGAGCCCCTGCCCCACCATCCACCCAGTCTGGCTGGCTCGGAGCCATCCCAGCGCGTCACAGCCATTTGGGGACACTCCATCCTGGGCATCCCTGCCTGGCTGCCGCCTCCCAGCCGCACGCAGCGATGCCCGGGGCTCTGTGCTGCCCCTGCTCCGGGCAAGGGGCACAGCCCCATCTCAGGGGTCTCCGGAGTGGCCGGAGCGGTGCCGGCGCTGCGGAGGAGCGCGGGGATGGCTCGGAAAGGGTTAACAGTTGATTACAGCCTTTGTCTCCGCATCAGTGTACATAATGCGCCCGCATTTGCATACTGCAGTGTGCGCTCAATTAAAATGAACTTTTAATTTCTTCTAAGTAAATTACTTCTTCCCGCTACGTGACGCGCACAAAATGTCAGAATAATGGGAGAGCCTTAATGAGCTGGGAATGAGGGGCAGGGAGGGGAATGCTGGGGGCTCCGGCTCCCCTCTGGGCCACTCCTGCCGCGGGAGAGGATGGATCCTGCTCCCTTCTGCCTTCCCTGCTGCGCCGCGGGACGTCCCTGCTGCCAGCGTGTCCCCTGGGCAGGGCCGGGGTCGTCACCTCCTCCCCATCACCTCCTCCTGCCCGTGTCCCTGCGAGGAGCTGAGCTCTCGAGGCAGTGCCCGCATCCCAGGGATGCGTGGGGACACAGAAATGTCCCTGTGTGAGTCTGAGCTCTCTGGGTGCTGCCCGCATCCCAGGGATGTGTGGGGACACAGAAATGTCCCTGTGTGAGTCTGAGCTCTCGAGGCAGTGCCTGCATCCCGGGGATGCGTGGGGACACAGAAATGTCCCTGTGTGAGTCTGAGCTCTCGAGGCAGTGCCTGCATCCCGGGGATGCGTGGGGACACAGGAACGTCCCTGTGCTGGCCTGAGCTCTCCGGGCACTGCCCCCATGGTGACATCCAGGGATGTGTGGGGACATGGGGACACAGGGATGTCCCTGCGAGGAGCTGAGTTCTCCAGGTCCTGCATC
This sequence comes from Agelaius tricolor, assembly GCF_023055355.1. Classification (NCBI taxonomy): domain Eukaryota; kingdom Metazoa; phylum Chordata; class Aves; order Passeriformes; family Icteridae; genus Agelaius; species Agelaius tricolor. Next base: position 20,538,162 of record NW_027269275.1, on the reverse strand, counting down.
CTGGCACTCGGCACCCTCCCAAAAATGCTTCCCGGGCCATGTCCTCCCCAGGCGGCCCCAGCCCGCCCCGGGGAGCCGCGGCCGCTCCGTCCTTCCCTTCCCTTCCCTTCCCTTCCCTTCCCTTCCCTTCCCTTCCCTTCCCTTCCCTTCCCTTCCCTTCCCTTCCCTTCCCTTCCCTTCCCTTCCCTTCCCTTCCCTTCCCTTCCCTTCCCTTCCCTTCCCTTCCCTTCCCTTCCCTTCCCTTCCCTTCCCTTCCCTTCCCTTCCCTTCCCTTCCCTCGGGGGATGCTCGGGAGGGACCCGCAGCCCCCCGCTCGCCCCTCGTGTCCGCGGGGGCCAGATGGCAGCCGAGATTACTGGAATTTGATTTTCAGATAAATCACAAACCTGGATGAGCAAGCCATCGCTGCTGCAGATGCATTATCCGTAATCCCCTGGAAAGGAACCTTTGGGAGGAGCCGGTGCCGGTGCCAGCCCGGCGGCAGCAGCTGGGTAATCCCGGCACGGCCCCGGCCCGGGGGCTCAGCTGCTGCTGCCGGCTCCGTGCTGCGCCACCCGAGCCCCCACGACCCACATTCGGTGCCGCCGAGCCCGGGGGGAGCAGATGGAGCCAGATGGAACCACACCGGGAGCACCGGGCACCGGGACCCGCCCGTGCCCAGAGTGCCCAGGGTGCCCACCGTGCCCACCGTGCCCACCATGCCCACCATGCCCACCGTGCCCACCGTGCCCACCGTGCCCACCATGCCCACCATGCCCACCGTGCCCACCGTGCCCACCGTGCCCACCATGCCCACCATGCCCACCATGTCCTCCATGCCCACCGTGCCCACTGTGCCTGGCTGGCGCCGCGGGAGGAGGGTGAGGGGGACAGGGGGCTCTGCCGGGCCCTCCTCATCTCATTTCTCCGTATAAGTGATGCCCAGAGCATCCCAGGCCCTCCCTCTCTCACCTCTCTCTGTAAATGATGCCCAGAGCATCCCAGTGGTGCCCAGCACTGCCAGTGTGGGGGCAGGGAGAGCCCCTCTCCTCTCACCCCACCACACCTGTCCTAGGGATGCACCTCCACTTATCCCAGGGATTAACTGGGATGTGGGAATGACCCCCAGGCTGCAGGGCCAGCCCTGGCCAAGCTGCTGAGGAGGATGAGGAAGGGACAGGCAGGGCCTGGCACCCTCGGGTTCCCTGCTCGTGCCCCTCCCTGGGCTGCCCAGGGGAGCTGGGAACAGCAGGAGGCTGCAAGCCCCGAATTTCTAGGGGTGCTCAGGGCCATGCTGGGGGTTCTGCCGTGGTTTGGGGGCACCCTGAGTTTTGGAGGTTCTGAGTTGGGCACGTCCTCCTTGGCCTCAGGTCTGACCCATCCCCACCTGCCTCCTGCAGCTCCTCCAGCAGCACAGATTCAAACATCACCTGCAAGAGGTGGGGATGCGAGGCCCAGCACAGAGCCCCCTCTCCTCACTCTGCCTGGCCAAGCACAGCTGTGGGGCCTGGGGCTGACCCCCATTTCCCAGGAGGTGGTGCCAGGTTGTGCCCACCTGAGACAGGACATCCATCCCTGGCAAAGCCAGCCCTGGCACAGGGCGCAGAGCCATGGGTGGAGGATGTGCCCACCAGTGGGTGCTGAAAGCTGAGCCTGCACCTCCTCCCTGGGGCAGGGGGCTGGGGGGCCAGGGGGAGGTGACAGATATTAATTCCTCTTCATCTCCTGAAGGAAAAGGAGATGGGAAAAGCTGAGGAGGGAAAGCAAAGCTTTGTGTGGCTCCAGCGTGGTCGGGGAGTGTCAGCACTGTGCACGAGGATGGTCCTCACACACCTCAAGGTGTGTCCTCCTAAAGGAGGAGCCCAACCCTGTCCCCCTCAGGCTGTTTGTGACACAGTGTGTTAACAAACATGCATTTGTGGGGATCAACACAAGCTCCATTGCTGGCCCTGCTTTGTATCTCTCCTCCCCATCGCTCCTGTGTTTGCACGCCCATGTGGAGGGAAGGGCAGCTCATCTCTCCGGGGTGGTGGCCCAGCTTCCCGGGCTGCTGGTCCCTCTCCTTGGGCTGTGCTCCATCTCCTCATGCACGATGCCTCTCCTTGGGCTGGTCACCCCTCCCCAGGCTGCTGTGCCCTGGGTCAGAGCAGGGATGCAGCACTGCCCAGCCCCTCCTCTCTGGGGCAGGCATTTCCCAGCCCCGTGCCCCTCTTTGGGCTCAGTGCCCCCCCAGACCCCGGCAGGTCCCTCTGGCAGCCAGGGAGCACGCGCCAGCTTCCCCCCAATGCCAAAATTTACATTGAACCACAAATTAATTTCATAATTTTTTCCTCTCTAATTATGCCAACATCTGCTGCGAGGCCCAAGCTGTGCGCATGCATTTTAATCCAGCCCTCCCCCCGCCTCTCCCAGCACTGAACTTTGCCGTAATTATCACCAGGAGAAGGGCTCCTTTCCCTGGGAGGGGAGCCCAAGGCTGCCAGAGCACATGCAGGGAGGTGCAGGCAGGGGCTGTGCCCAGCCTGGGGCTGGCATCGGCCTCTGCTGAGCTGTGGGGCCTCATTTCCAGGAGAAAAGGGAAGGAGAAGGGATGAGGGCAAAGGGGCAGCAGGGACCCTCCATGTGCAGGAAGCTGCACCCTGTGCCAGGATGGGGCTCCCAGGACAGCTCTGCCCAGGGATGTCCCTCCCAGGCCATGGGGAACGGTCCCCAGCCCTCCCCAGGGACACTGAAGGTTCCTGCCCTGGACACCTTGGTGCTGCTGTCACCTTGGCCTTGTCCCCTGTTGGGGGACGCCTTGGCACCTGCTGGGGTGATGTTGGTGGCGTGTCAGCCCTGTCACATTCCCACTGCACTGCTCCCACTCAGGGAGGCGTTTCATGGCCTGGCTGGAAGATGCAAAAGGTCATTTGGCTGCCAAGTAATTAAACCTGGCAATTATCAGTGAGGAGCAGCGAGCTCCTGGCTCGGCGGGTGCTCAGGGGAGGGACAGAAATGGGGCAGGGGGACAGTGCCCATCCCTGAGCTGGGACCTCACCCCTGGCACAGGCAGCACCTCCGGAGAGCCCACGGGGCTGCCACGCTCTCATTAGAAAGTTCATCAAGGGTTTTAATTAAAAGGTGAGGGCACGAAGGTGTTGCTTGGATACAGGATGAGCTCAGCTGCTGTACTCCGAGGAGGAACATCCTGCCCTGGGCGTGGATTGCTCAGACCTGGGCAGGAGCTCAGAGCTGATCTGAGCTCAAACCTGGGCAGGAGCTCAAACCTGGGCTCAGCTCAGAGCTGATCTGAGCTCAAACCTGGGCAGGAGCTCAAACCTGGGCTCAGCTCAGAGCTGATCTGAGCTCAAACCTGGGCAGCAGCTCGGAGCTGAATTGAGCTCAGACCTGGCAGCAGCTCGGAGCTGAATTGAGCTCAGACCTGGCAGCAGCTCGGAGCTGCCTCTGGGCTGGGAAGGGCCCGATCCTGCCCGGGGCTGTGCCACAGCCCAGGGCACCCATGGCCTGACCCAGGCCGTGCCGTCTCTTTTCCATCCTTTTCCCTGTTCCCGGCTCGCGGCCCCCAGCCCGTGGAGCATCGCGGGGGCAGCGGGGCCGTCCCGCCCCTGCCCGGGGTGGCAGCGCCGCGGGCCCGGCTCGGGTGGCAGCCCAGGTGTGCCAGCAGGAGCAGCGGGGCCGCGCAGCCCCGTTCTGCTGCTGCTGCCGCCCGGCGCAGCCGGAGCAGATGGCAGGCGACAGAAGCTGCCGATGAATAATACACGGCTAATGAGCGCCGTGCCCGCCCGCGCCGCTGCCCCGCACGCCCCATCTGCGCCCCGCACCCCGGGGTGATGGCCCTGGCACACGCCTGGCACCCCGGGGTCCTGCCCCACACCCTGCTGTGCCCCTGGCACCCATTAACCCTGCCCCACACCCTGGTGTGCCCCTGGCACCCCGGGGTCCTGCCCCACACCCTGCTATGCCCCTGGCACCCATTAACCCTGCCCCACACCCTGCCACACGCCTGGGACCCCGGGGTCCTGCCCCACACCCGGCCGGGTGCCTGGCACCCATTAACCCTGCCCCACACCATTCTGTATCCCTGGCATCCAGGGGTCCTGCCCCACACCCTGCCGTGCCCCTGGCACCCATTAACCCTGCTCCACACCCTGCCGTGCCCCTGGCACCCATTAACCCTGCCCCACACTCTGCTGTGTGCCCCTGGCACCGATTAACTCTGCCCCACATCCTGCTACGCTCCTGGCACCCATCATCTCTGCCCCACACTCTGCTGTATCCCTGGCACCCATTAACCCTGCCCCACACCCTGCTGTGCACCCACAGATCCATTCCCATACTGGAGTTTCACTGCCATGCAACTGGTACCCACTGGTCTTGCCACGTGCCTGGCACCCCTGGGTCCTGCCCCACACCAGGGCCCCCCTGCCATCCAAGGCACCTTGGCACTCATGGATCCATCCCCACACCGAGGAGGCCCTGCCATGTCCCTGGCACTCATGAACCCAGAGCTGCTGCTCCCCCTGTGGATGCTGAGGCAGGGCAGTGCTGGGGACCCAGGGCTGGCAGGGAGGAGCACGTGGGTGCCACAGCACACGGCAGCCCAGGTCCACGCTGCCAGGAGCAGAGCAGTCAGGATGGGGAGCAGCTTCCCCAGCTGGATTCTGTCCATCCCTCAGGCTGCTGGATCTGCAGGGGCTGCTTCCCTGCCTGGGGCTCTCTGCCTGCTGCACCTGGCAGCCCCGAGTCTCTCCCAGTGAGGAGCACACAGGTGGAGTTTCCATCAGCTGGACGGGAGGGTTCTGGCCCTCCCCACCTGGGATGCTCCACTCACCATCTCCAAGGGGTTTGTGCTCCATACCCTGGGCTGAGCTCCCACCCATCATCATCATCATCATCATCATCATCATCATCATCATCATCCATCATCATCATCATCATCCTCCAGCCAAGCTCCCAGCTCAGTTCCCCCCTGGCTCCTCTCTCCCAGCCCAGGTCAGTGGGCAGCCAGAGCCACCAGCTGGGGAAGGGGAGGAGGAGGGTGGAAAACAAAACGCTGATGGATTGTAAAGCTATTGAAGTGCCAGCGAGTAAACTCCATATTTTTAACGGCATTTAAATGCCTCCAAGCAGATTAATAAGGTCTAGGTAATAGCAGCACCAGTCTATATTTATTCTATCTTAAACGCCAGTTTGTCAGGCTGTATTAATATTGATGGTAAGGCTTGGATTGAGGACAGGAAACACTGGGACTTCACTTTATCTCTCCCAAGCAGGCTGCTCAGCCCCTTTATCAGGGCTGAGGCTGCAGCAGCAGCTGCCTCTTCAAGGGCTCAGCGCATCCCCTCTCCCCCCCCCCACTCCCTCTTTTTAATCAGAGGAGGAGAAGTTGCTGGCTTGATCGTTCCATTTTTATCTCTTTTATTTACTCCATTTTCATGTCTTTCAGTGCATATTTTATTCCCATCAAGGCAGGACCATTGATAGCTTAAGCTGTGTCCCCCCTGGCTCCCTCGGTGAGCCTGCCTGGGAAGGACGAGGGGTAATTACCAGGAAAGAGCCCCCCCTGCCCTCCCCTCCTGCCCCACGGCAGCCACACGCAGAGTGGAGGGGCTGAGCTGCCATTTGGGGGGTTTGGGGGGAGCAACCCCTCCTGAGCCAGCCTCGGGGGACCCCCCTGCCCCCCAGCCCCTCTTACTGCTGCCAGTGCTGCTGCAGAGCCTCCTGTGCCCACTGCCACCAACCCTTCATGCCACCCCTCATCCCAACCCTTCATGCCACCCCTCATCCCAACCCCTCATCCCAACCCCTCATCTGAACCCTTCATCCCAACCCTTCATCCCAACCCCTCATCCCAACCCCTTATCCCAACCCCTCATCTCAACCCCTCATCCCAATCCCTCATCCCAACCCTTCATCCCAACCCTTCATCCCAACCCTTCATCCCACCCCTCATCCCAACCCCTTATCCCAATCCCTCATCCCAATCCCTCATCCCAATCCCTCATCCCAACCCTTCATCCCAACCCTTCATCCCAACCCTTCATCCCACCCCTCATCCCAACCCCTTATCCCAATCCCTCATCCCAACCCTTCATCCCAACCCCTCATCCCAACCCTTCATCCCACCCCTCATCTCAATCCCTCATCCCAACCCTTCATCCCACCCCTCATCCCAACCCCTTATCCCAATCCCTCATCCCAACCCTTCATCCCAACCCTTATCCCAACACCTCATCCCAACCCCTCATCCCAATCCCTCATCTCAACCCCTCATCCCACCCCATCCTGCCCCACTGGGCACCCCAAAAACTCCTGAAACAGCTGCTGGGTTCCCTGGTGTTCTGCTATGTGGGGAGAACCCACTGGAGGGCCACAAGTTCCCACCCCAGAACCTTCTATGGGCCGAGGACAAACCCAAACCCTGAGGACAAACCCAAACCCTGAGAACATACCCAAACCCTGAGAACATACCCAAACCCTGAGGACAAACCCAAACCCTGAGGACAAACCCAAACCCTGAGGACAAACCCAAACCCATTTTCTTCCTGAATATTCCCCAAAGCCCAGATTCCTGCCTGGCTCTTGCCTGCCAGCATTTGAAATGCAAAGTGCTCTGGGTCCTGATTAATGCTCCAAGCCATCCAGCTGGGGAGCAGCCGCCTGGCCACGTGGCTAGGGCGCTCCCCGAGCCTGGAATATTCAAACTGTGCAGCCCTTCCCCTGCAAGGGTGGGAAAAGTGATGCTCAGGGAATTTGCACATGATTTCAGACGGGGGAGAGCGGGTAATGAATGCAAAATAATCGTAATAAATGCTAATTGTGGCAGGAGGGAGGCGGCCTGGCACGGGGCTTGGAGAGAGTCTGGAAAAATCCACAAGGAGAGCAGGACAGGCTGGAGGGACATGGGACAGCCTGGGGGTGCTGGGGGCCCCAGGGGTGCCCAGGGATGCTGAGGATCCATGGGATGCAGGAGTGCCTGAACACCACAGGGACACACAGGACTGCTGGGTGCTGTGCTCATGTGCAGGACAGCCCATCCCCGCCCTGGATGGGCACAAATCCCAAATTGCCACACGTCCCACGTGGTGGGGATGTGGTGGGACAGTCCCTGTCCTCCCTCCACAGTGGCTGGTGGCTCCCAGGGCACCGAGACTGGAGCACCCCCTGCTCCCCATCACCCTCCAGCACTGGCAAAGCGAATAAGTCGAATTTAACAGCCATTAGTCCTGGAAACATCAAAGGGCTTCTCTGCCAGAAAATGAAAATCCTCATTAACTAATAAAAAGCCCATCGCTCACTCTGCCTTTAATATAATTAACACCAGCCAAGACTTCAATTAAGGTTTTATCCAAACTTCAAAATGCCACTCTCTCTCTCTCTCTCTCTCCCCCTCTCTCCCCCCATAATTACAGTGGGCACAGCAGCTTCAGCTTGGGAAGGATCCTGGGATCCTCCAGCTTTCCCTGGGATCCCCCAGTGTTCCCTGGGATGCTCCAGCCTGCCCTGGGATGCTTCAGCCTTCCCTGGGATCCTCCAGTGTTCCCTGGGATGCTCCAGCCTGCCCTGGGATGCTCTGGCTGTGTACAGGCTGGGACAAATATCCCAAATAGGAAATGTTTGTGCTTGGCAGGAGCCAGGGGCTCAGCTGGGTGCCTGTGAGCTCAGCAGGGAGGAATGGAGGAATGCTGCTGGCAGGGAGCGGCTGCGGGCGCTGGGAACGGGAATGGGAATGGGAACGGAAATGGGAATGGGAACAGGAATGGGAACAGGAATGGGAATGGGAATGGGAATGGGAACAGGAACGGGAATGGGAATGGGAATGGGAATGGGAACGGGAACAGGAATGGGAATGGGAATGGGAATGGGAATGGGAATGGGAACGGGAATGGGAATGGGAATGGGAACAGGAACAGGAATGGGAATGGGAATGGGAACGGGAATGGGAACAGGAACAGGAATGGGAATGGGAATGGGAACAGGAATGGGAATGGGAATGGGAATGGGAATGGGAACAGGCCGGTTCTCACTGCTGGGAATGGGAACGGGCCAGGTCTCACTGCACTGAGAATGGGAATGGGAACGGGAATAGGAATGGGAATGGGAATGGGAATGCGCCGGGTCTCACCATGCTGGGAATGGGAATGGGAATGGGAACGGGCCGGGTCTCACCGCGCTCCTCCCTGCGGGGCCGGGCCGGCAGCGCTGCTCTCACGCCAGGGGTGGGGAGGTCAGGGATGGCAAAGGCTCCGGTGGTGCTCACAGGGATGTGTCACCCCTGTGTCCCCTCGGCAGCATCCCCAGGGTATGGAGGTGGCCTCAAGCAGGACGTGTCAGGAGGATGCCTGAATCCCCCAGGGATGCAGGGATGCTGGGTACCCAGGGATGTGCAGGGATGCTGGGTACCCAGGGATGGTACCAGGGATGCTGGGTACCCAGGGATGGCACCAGGGATGCTGGGTACCCAGGGATGTGCAGGGATGCTGGGTACCACAGGGATGCTGAGCTCCCAGGGTGGTACCAGGGATGCTGTGCCCATGGCAGGACTGCACTTTGGCCACCCCAGATGGCCACGAGCCCTCGTTGCCACCTGATCCTGGTGGGGATGGGGTGGGAGGTGCAGCCTGGAAGGTGCAGGGGGTTCAGTGCTGCCCTCCCAGAGCCCGGCTGGACGCGCTGGGGCAGCAGAGGCAGCAGGAGATGGACACACAGATGGGACCCTAATCCTCCCCATGGGTCCCATTATCATCCCGAGCTGGTGAAAAAACTCTCATCCTGGATGTGTCTAATCCTAATCACTCCCTATCGGCCAGGAGCACTTCAGACGGGCCAGACGGACAGACGAGGCCTCTCCTGCCCGGAATATCTGCACAGGCAGCCCCGGGGGGGACACGGCGGGGGACAGGCCACCCCTTCGCTCCTAATCCCTCGGCGAGCCCTTCATTTAAAAGGGGATTTGCTGTTTATTCCCTCCGCAGGCTCCACGATCATCACAGGGGTCAACATCTGAGCTGGGAGAGCCTTGTTAAAACGTGAGAGTGGTGCGTTAATTGGGGGGCAGTGCTAATGGGCTGGGAAATGCGCTGGATGCTTTCCAAACCCCACAGCATCCCTTGGGCTCAGCCTGCAATGAAAGGCTCGGGGTCTCTGTGAACGGGGATGCTCCCAGAAATCCTTTGCCCTCCCCAAAACACCCAGAGGTGGTGGAATCCACCCTGGGGGAGGCTGGCTGTGACACCAAGCCCTCCCCCAGGCATTGCCTCGGTGGGGGGCTGAGATTTGGGCAGCACAGACCTTTCTTGGGCATTCAGTTCCCCCTTCTCCAGCTCCCACATCCATATTTATGGCAGGGATGGGCACGGGTCAGGAAGGTCATCCCTTGGGGGGGGGTCTCCTTCTGCCTGCCCAGCCCTGGGGGGTGCCTGGGGCTGCTGGGGGGATGGGGATTAAATCCAGAAGGGAAAATATCCTGCAGCAGGTGCAGCCTGCGCCAGGTCTGAACGGCTGCCAGCCGGCTCGGAAATCCCAGCCACATCTGTGCTCATCAGTTGGACACCAGATGGGCCCTGGGTTTGTATTTTGGGCTGGGGTTATGTGGGGGGGTTGGGCAGGGCTGCAGGGGGGGCTGGCAGCTCCAGCCCGGGATGCTCACACCCCGCCTGCATTCCCTCATATTTATCCTGCTATTTTTAGTGTGTTTTATCAGCTGCAGGTCGGGCCCCTCTTGGGATCAGGGGCAGGCTGGGGCCACAGCAGAGCTCACAGAGCTCACAGCCAGGCCCCACAGCTTCCTGAGTCCTGGCTGTGCCCCCAGCTTCTCCCCCAAAGCCCCAGGGACACCCATCTCCTGGCACCCGTTGGGTGGGAGCAGCAGAGCCCTGCCTGCCCTAAAGGTGCTGAATATTATCAGTGCTCATTATTCTTATCCACAGCTGCACATCTGATTCCCCAGTGCATTGGGACCATCCCAGCACCAAGAGCATCTCATCTCCACCCTGGTGTCCTGTCCCTGGCACAGGGGTGGCTGCATCTTTCCAGGCCAGTGGCTCCAAACTCTCCTCAAGCCAAATTGTGCTGGGGCCAGTCCTGTTCACCCCAGCTCTGTTCACCCCAGCTCTGTTCACCCCATCCCTCCCATCTCCATCCCTGCCAGCCCCGGGGGATGAGGGCTGGAGCTCTGGGCTGCTCCCTGTGGCAGCAGATGCAGCTCTGCAGCCTCCCAGCTCCTGGCTATTTTTAGGACCTTGTCTGTGGCTAAATCTGGTGCTGTGTGGGCTCGAGGCTTCCCGGCCACGCTGCTGCTGCCCTGCGAGGCTCCTTTGGGTTCTGTGTGTCCTCATGGGCAGTGCTCCCTGGCCAGGGTGTGCTGAGAGTGAGACAGGGTGGGAAAACCATCCCAGAGCAGGGGTGGCAGCAACAGGAGAGCAGTTCTGCAGCCCCGAGTGAACGTGGGGGACAGGGTGGGTGACACCAGGGAAACACCAGCATCCCCTGCCACATTTAACAGCTCCTTAGTGTCAGGAGAGGGGCACAAGCCCCGACCCCAAGCACGGTGATCAACAGCCCATGAGGATCCCTGATGCCACCGCCCAGCCCTTCCTCCCGCGGGGCTGGGGCCATCAGGGCACCTCTTCCCTCCCTGTGTCTCCCTGGCCCCAAGGCCCAGCCGGGCTGGGAGCTCGTGGTCGCTTTGATAAGAGGAGAAAGCTGTTGAATACTGAAATGTGGCTGAGGGAAGTGGAGCCAGCAGGGCCTTGCATGCCCAGGGGAGGAGGAGGAGGAGGAGGAGGATGTGCCTTCTTCCAGTCTGGCCTCTGCCCAGCCAGGGCCATGAGAGTATTGGGAGGGGTCCTTTTTCTTTCCCCTATGTCTTCCCCCCAGTCCCACTGCTCCTGTGTGGGTACAGCCTCATCCCTGTCCCCTCCCTCATCTCAGTACCTGTCCCCATCCTCTACCTCCATTCCTATCCCTGTCCCCATCCCCATCTCTATCCTATCTCTCTGTCACTGCCCCATCTTGATACCTGCCCTCATTCTCATCTCTGTCCCATCCCATTATCCCATCCCATTATCCCTTTCCCATCCCTATTCCCATCCCATCCCATCCCATCCCATCCCCGCCCCTCCCCACAGTCCGGTGAATCCTGGCAGAGCCCCGGGGCTGCTCAGGGCTGCTGTGCCCGGGGGTTTATTGGGGATGCTGTGCCCGGGGGTTTTTGGAGATGCTGTGCCCGGGGGTTTATTGGGGATGCTGTGCCCGGGGGTTTATTGGGGATGCTGTGCCCGGGGGTTTATTGGTGATGCTGTGCCCGGGGGTTTTTGGAGATGCTGTGCCCGGGGGTTTATTGGTGATGCTGTGCCCGGGGGTTTTTTGGGGATGCTGTGTCCGGGGTTTTTAGGGGATGCTGTGCCCGGGGGTTTATTGGTGATGCTGTGCCCGGGGGTTTTTGGGGATGCTGTGCCCGAGGGTTTATTTGGGATGCTGTGCCTGGGGGTTTTTGGGGATGCTGTGCCCGGGGGTTTATTGGTGATGCTGTGCCCGGGGGTTTTTGGGGATGCTGTGCCCGAGGGTTTATTTGGGATGCTGTGCCTGGGGGTTTATTTGGGATGCTGTGCCCGGGGGTTTATTTGGGATGCTGTGCCCGGGGGTTTTTTGGTGATGCTGTGCCCGGGGGTTTATTTGGGATGCTGTGCCCGGGGGTTTTTTGGTGATGCTGTGCCCGGGGGTTTTGGGGGATGCTGTGCCCGGGGGTGCTCGGGGATGCTGTGCCCGGGGGTTTTCGGGTCGCTGTGCCTGGGGCACAGAGCCCGGCACCCATCAGGGCCCGGCTGCGCGTCCCCGCGGCTGCCGGCGGCCGCTGCTCTCCCCTCTCCCCCTCCCCTCTCTCTCCCTTTCTGAAAATTGATAATTAACCTTTTGTCCGTGGGGCTGTTGTGTTTATTTGGCGCAGGCGGCTGCAGGGCGCTGATATGGAAATCGCAGCCGGCAGCCAGCTCCCGTCCCCCCGCAATCTGCAGCCGCGCACAGCCGCTGGGCAGAGATAAGCAGGTGCTTATTCACAGCCCCGCAGCTGCCGCCGAGGGCAGCCCTACCTGATCACTCCAATCTCAGTGAAAAACTACTTGAGGTTGGGCTCCCGCGATGGGAGAGGCGATAGGGCCGCGCCAGACAGCTCCCCCGGCCCCGCTTCGCCTCCCCGCGCCGCTGCCTCCCTCTGCCCGCGTCCTCTCCGCTCCCTCCGTCTCCCTGCTCTGTCTTCCCTCTTATCTCCCTCTCCACATCCCTTTGATTTCTTTTTTTTTTTCCCTTTTTTTTTTTTTTTCCTTAAAGAATTTGTCTTTGTGTTCCCTGTGAACTCTCGGCAGCTCCCATCTCCCCGGCTTGGCCACCGCTCTCCTTCCCATTCCCAGCTCCTGCCTTGGCTCCTGCAAATCCCCGTTTCCCTGGGCTGGAGGAGGCAGATTTAAGCCCCATTCCAAGCCCAGGCTGGGCCGTGCCCCGGTCCCAGCCCCTTTTGGGAGGTGATGCTCTCGGTTTGGCTCCGGCAGCTGCCGCTGGTGTTTTGCTCACCGGTTGTTGCTGCCGCTTCCTTTTCCCCCTTGTTCCTCCACCCATCGCTTCCAAATGGAGAGGGGAAGGCAGTGGGGCACTGCAGGCAGTGGGGCACATGAGCACGGGGCATTTCCAGCACTGGGGAAGCGTGCCATGCCATCCTGTTCCGTGCCATGCCATCCTGTGCCGTGCCATGCCATCCTGTGCCATGCTGTGGCGTGTCCCGCCGGGCACAGGGCTGGCACAGCCCCGCTACCTGTGAAGGTGGCAACACCTCGATTGCTCCCCGGGGCTTTCAGCCCTCGCTCCCGCAGCTCGCAGTGAGCGTGGGGGCGGTGGGAGCCCGTCCTGCTTCTCTTCGAGCCGGGGGAAGTTCCTGCTCGGCAGCAAGAGCCGCTGTGACTCAGAGAGAAACCGGCCGGGAGCACCGGGAGCGTGGGCGGGAGGGGTCACCCGTGACGGGGCAGACCCCGGAGCCCGGGGTTCCCCCGTGCCAGGGCGGGCCCTCCATCCCCAGCGGTGCCTCTGGGTATTGGGAGAGCTCAGATGTTTCCCCTCAGAGCCCTCAGAGCCCGGGGTTCCCCTCCCTCGGTGAATCACAGCTCTGGACCCCAGGGCCTCCCCCTCCACCCAGCCAGACCCCGGCGGTTCCCTGCGCCCCGGGGCAGAGCTCGGGGGTCTCCCCTGCCGGGCATTCCCCGGTGCCCGCAGCTGCCCGGGCAGGTGCTCTCTGCTTCCCGGCGCAGAAACCCCTCCCGCGGGGGTGACACGGGGACACGGGGCCGCAGCTGGGAGGGATTTTCCTGGCCGGCCCTGAAACCCTCTCGTTTTGACTCCTGCCCTGGGACACTCCCCAGGAGCTGCCACTCTCTGTCCCATGGTGAGGCTGGCCCTGGCCCAGGGGCAGCTTGGCCAAACCCCGGGCAATGACACAGCGCCCACCCGGGCCAAACAGACAGAAAAGGGGAAGAAGGCAGAGCCTGAAACACAGCTGGAAACCCTGGCAAAGCCTCTGCCAGCCTTCAGCCCACACTCAGGCTGCTGTGCCTGTGCTGGTGAGGCATGGGCACCTCCAGGGTGGGATGCAGGATGTGGGGCCGGGGTGGGACTGTGCTGGGGACAGCTGTGACATCTCCCCCCAAACACACAATCCTGGAAGGGTCAGGCTGTGCTTTGTAGCTTGTGGCCCTTTCCCCAGCACATCAGCCCCGTGCTGGGGTTTCCCCACATGTCCCTGCAGCACTCAGACCGTGCTTGATGTCCCCTGGGGCTCGGGGCTGCACCCAGAGGGCAGAGACCCTGCTGGTGACACCCTGCTTTGCCCCCACAGCACCCCCACACCCCGGTACCTTCCTCCCCACTTCCCCCGTCCCTTCCTGGCCCCCCCGAGGCCGGGGCGGGGGGCACAAGGCGGGGAGCCCCGGGTACCATCTGCAGGAGCCCAGGTGGCCGCCGAGACACGCCATCTGCTCAGCCACCTTCGGGGACTGTGCAGGCGCTGCTGTATTTTTAGGACACGTTTCCTCCCTCCCACCTGCAGCCCAGAGCCGCCTTTCGGGTTTCTAACAAGTTGTTTCTCTCTCTCTGACAGCTCTTGGGGAGCCCAAACACCACTGCTGAGGGGCCTGGCCAGGGGTGCAGGGATGGGCTGCACAGGGGGGTCCCCCCAAGTGCTGAGGAGGTCGGGGCGATGCTGCAGCTGCAGATCAGAGCAGCAGCAGCAGGAGCAGCCGTGGGAAAACCTCATCCCATGGATGATCCCAGGCAGAGGGGCTGCAGCAAAGGGGATGAGCCCCGTGTTTGTGCCAGGCTGCAAATGGACAGCCATGCCATGCCCTGCCATGCTGGTTGTGCCGTGCCCCTGAGCACGGGGCTGGCTGTGCCAAGGTGCACCAGGTCAGCTGTGCTGTGCCATGCTGTGCCATGCTGTGCCATGCTGTGCCATGCCAGTCCTGCCGTGCCTGTCCTGCCGTGCCACGCTGCACTGCTCTGGCTCCTCGCAGTGAGGAAGTGAGGCCGGCGCGAAGGGGAAGTTGTTGGAAAGTCAGACCGGAATGGCTGATAGGGAAGGCAGAGCTGGGCTTGGTCACAGATGGTTCCTGTTGGGGAAGGACACGGGCGCAGCTGCCCGGCCACCCCCACCCGCCGCATTATCACTGCCCGGCAGCTGTTCACCTTCCCCTCCATGGGACACGGCTGCGCTGCCACCGCGGCCCCGGCCGTCACATGAGCGGCCCCGGCGGCCGGGCGGGCGCCAGGCGGGCAGGACACCCCGAGCCCCTCCGGGCAGGACACCCCGAGCCCCTCTGGGCAGGACACCCTGAGCCCCTCCGGGCAGGACACCCCGAGCCCCTCTGGGCAGGACACCCTGAGCCCCTCCGGGCAGGACACCCTGAGCCCCTCTGGACAGGACACCCCGAGCCCCTCCGGGCAGGACACCCCGAGCCCCTCTGGGCAGGACACCCCGAGCCCCTCTGGGCAGGACACCCCGCATCCCTCCGGGCAGGACACCCCGCATCCCTCTGGGCAGGACACCCTGCATCCCTCCGGACAGGACACCCTGAGCCCCTCCGGGCAGGACACCCTGCATCCCTCCGGGCAGGACACCCTGCATCCCTCCGGGCAGGACACCCCGCATCCCTCCGGGCAGGACACCCCGCATCCCTCAGGACAGGACACCCTGCATCCCTCCAGGCAGGACACCCCGCATCCCTCTGGACAGGACACCCTGCATCCCTCCGGACAGGACACCCTGCTCCCCTCTGCAGCTTGGCATCCCCAGCCCCAGCACAGCTCCTGCCCACACCTGGGACAAGGCTGGTGGCACCAGCCTCGGCAGGGCTCACAGACTTGGGGTGCTGCCATCATCTCCTCGGGACCCTCCAGAGCGGACAGGGACCCCTCCTGGGCCAGGGCACCACGCAGGAGCAGCCAAGGTGAGAGGCGGTGGCGGAGGGAAGGTGGCGGTGGCCGTGGCAGTGCCATGTGCTGTGGCACGGGCGAGTCACCCCAGTGCCAAATGAAGCCTTGGGCAGGCAGGTGCACCCTGAGGGTGGCACGTGGCTGGCACTAGTCAGTGCATCTCCTTGGGGACCAGCCAGTGGGAATGGGGAGCTGGGACATGGCCAAGCCCGTGGCCAAGGCACCATGGGCTCACTGTCATGGGGACCCATTCGGAGCCTGCTCTGTGATTAAACCTTTCCATAACGAGTAATCAGCCCCGAGGATGTTTTATTTCCAGCATTTTAGCCCTGTGTTTGCTGAGTGTTTGTGCTCATTCTGGGATCAGCAGCTCACACCCGACCCCACGGGCTCTCCAGGTGCTGCTGCTGATGGTTTGCAGTGCGGAGGCTCCATGGGGATGGAGCATCCCTCATCCCTGTGCTGGAGCATCCCCAGGCACCGAGGCCAAGGGGCTGTGGCAGCTCTGGGGGGCTCGGGGGCCCTGCTGGGCCTGTGCCCAGCACGGGCAGGAAAGCAGAGCCGGCTGAGTCACCGGTGTGAACAATGCTGGCCCTGAGCCTCGCTTCCCCTCACTCCCCACCCCGCTGCCCAGGCACCGCGCTCCGGCCGCGGCCCCCTGACCACCCTGGCACCCTCCCGTGGGTCAGGGACACAGCTGGGACAGCCCACGGGCAGGGTCTGGGTGCACCCTGGGTGCTGCACCTGTTGTGCTGGTCCCCCCCGTGCTGGGGTCCCTGTCCCCAGAGCTGGCACTGCCAGCAGGGGCATGCTCCGCTAAGGGATGCGGCGCGGGGCTCGGCGGGCAGGGTGCTCCGGAAGGCTGCAGCCAGGGAGCCGTGCAGATTGCTCTGGGCTCCCCTGCCTGCCCGTTAGGCTTTTGGCAGGAGAAATGTTTGTTTTGCTGGCCAAATATCTCTGCAAACTTCCTGATTTCCTTGCGGCCGGCGAGGCAGCGATAGGGCTGGTGAGGCCGTTGCCGGCCCCGCTCTCCCGCTCCGGCACCGAGCGCCGTTATCTCTGATGCACAGCGGGCAGGGAAGAGGTGGGGAAAGGGAAATGAAATACAACAGAGGTGGCACATTTTTTGCTCTTGATAACAAGCCCTGCTTTTAGCCTGGGAACTTGGAAACGATGCAGGTGGCCAGAGACAGCCGCAACGTCCTCTGCTGCTGGGGCGCATCTGGAGCTCGGAACAAATCCCAGACCTCACCTGGCACGAGCCCGTGGCTCCCCGAGGCATGGCCTGGCACAGCACAGAGCAGCACTGGCCTCCACACAGTCAGAGTCCCAGGATGGAGGATTTTGGCCCTGAGAAGGTTCTGAAAGCACCCCAGGGCCTGGATGTCCACCCAAGCTGCATGCCAGAGTGAAGGCAGGCTCACACCACCTCCTGCCAGCTCCCATTGATTTTTGCAGGGATGTGAGGCGTTGGAAGTGCAATGCCTGCTAATTAAATCCCCATTGTTATTGGGAACGATGCAGGCAGTGCAGCCTGTGGGATGGGGAGGGCCAGGAAGGAGCTGGTCCCCAAGGTTAGGGGGGGAGAAGGGGAATGTGAACCTGTTGGGAACCCAAAGGCATCTCAGGGTGTTTTGCTCAATATCTATCAGTGAATTCCTGCTGGCCAAGGATGAGGCTGGCAGGACTTGCCCCTGGGTGCTGCTCCCATGGAGGTGCTCTCCATGCACCCCGAAACACCAGCGTCTGCAGTCAGGGCAGCACGTGGCCATCTCTGCTTTGCAATTAAAACACTTCCCAGGCTCTCCATGGCAAAGAAAAGCTGGAAACTTGGCCCCTGGCAGCCCCCAAACCTGGAAGCACCCAGAGGAGCGGTGCTGTGCCCTAAAGTCTCCCAGTTTCTAAGGCAAACTGGTGATGTTACGGAGCTGCAGGCACAGGGTGAGCAGGATGATAAGCAGTAGGGGGTGGTTTCCCTTTGAATGCCACGAAGCAGGAACGAATCTGTTAGCAAGGAAAACAGGATTTTAATTATTATTTTTTTTCTTTTAATGGGAGATGCGCTTTTTTCTTTTCTATGTGGAAGTTGTGGGAAAGCCACAAAGCCACTGGATCTGCTTCAGCAGCCGCTGGGGCTGCTCCTTGCAGCCCGATAGCTGCAGGGTGGGTGACCAGGAGTGGTCACGGGGGGGGGGGAAGCCAGAGGCAAACGAAGCCCCTTTCCTGGGAAAGGCTGGCGCACGGCGCTTCCTGCCCAGCAGATGTCCCCGGGCGGATGCAGCTGCGGAGGGCGATAGCCGGCGGGCAGGAGAGCGTCTTCCCCGGCCCTGGCTCCCCAGCAGCCCCTTATCGCCCTGCTGCATTCCCCGATGGATTAACGGGCAGGAAAATCCAGCGCCAGGGCTCCTGCTGCAAGGCAAATGCCAAGAGAAGAGCGCCGGGGGCTGCAGCCTGGCTCCCGGTGCTCGGTGCTGGTGCAGGGATGGATTTGGGCGCTGAGATTTTGGCACTGAGATTTGGGCACTGAGATTTGGGCACTGAGATTTTGCAGCCGGGGCAATGGGACCATCCAAGGTCACACCGACCCTTCCCAGCCCAGCAGCTCCCTGTCCCTACAGGGATGCTCCAAGCAAACGGGGACTGGAGATCCCAGGGCCGTGTAGGGCTCTGCACCGCTGCAGCTCGTGGGCACTCGGCCACACGTTGTCACCAAGCTCTGCTTGTAGGGCACCGCTGGCAGTGCCACATCCGGCAGGGACTCAGAGAGGCACCCAGGGATGCTCTGCTCCCCGAGAGGGAACGGATAGAGACTGAGAAACCCAGACGGACAGACAGACAGACCCGCTGGGGGTGACACAGGAAACCTGAGGCACGCCAGGGCTGAGCGCGGCACGGCTCGGTGCCCTCGCCTGCAGACACCATCGGTCCCATGAGAGCGGGCGGGGGCAGGACCGGCACGGCACGGCACGGGGAGGGACAGGGCTGGGCCACCAGCCTGGCCAGGGGGAAGTGGGATAAACCAGCACCGTGCGCCGCTTTAAATGCCTGCGGCTTGTGAAGGGGGGATGCAGCAGGAATAGCAATCAGCAATCAATGGGGAGCTCCGGGAGAGGCGGGACACGGGGAGCGCACGGGGACAGCACTGGGTCAGCACCGATGGCCGGGCACCCACAAGGTGTGAAAAGCGTCCCCACCACCACGGTGGCAAGAGGGGGCATCTGAGGGTGCCCTGGTGGCACCGTGAGCCCAGCCCCTGCCCGTGTGCACGGCCCCGATAGCGGGCAGGGGTCCTGTGCGGGGCAGATACGGATGGCACACGGTGGTGACCATTTCCTGTGAGGTTTTTGGTACCAGTTGCCTTCATCTGCCCTCAGCGAGCACCTTATCTCTGACACACACCAGGCCAAGGCCTCAGAGCTCCCCTTCGCCCCCAGGCTGTGCCTTGGGGTGTCCCTTCCCCGGGGCAGGTCCTTGGCTCCCTCCAGGGCGCCCCACGCAGCCTCTCCATGTGCACACCCAGCAGCGATGGAGGATGTGACCCACGAGCACAGGTGGTGGGTGATGGTGACAGCCTCCCGTGGGGCTGGGACACCCATGGGGCTGGGACACCCGTGCATGGGCACGGGGCAGGATGCTCGGCACTGGGAGATGCCACCTCCCCACAACACAGGGAGCAGGGATCACCGCACCCCGCGTGTGGCTCATCCCCGCCCCGGGCTCGCCGCGCCATCAATCGCACACCGAGACCCACAGCGAGTCGGGACGGGAGTTTCCACCCTCTCCCACGGGTGGGAACGCGCTGGGGCCCCGTCCTGCCCCGGTTCCAGATTTGCCGGGTAAGGAAGGATTGCCAGCCCGGGGCTGGGCTGGATCCAGCGGCTATCGGGCTCTGGCAGGCGCTTATCTCCGCTCCAGCCGTTAATTTCCCACCGCAGCCCAGCGGAGCGGGGCCACCGGCTCTGCCGGGCCGGGCTGGTCCCATCGCCTGTCCCCAGGCACCCGGGGAGCCCCAGCAGCACAGAGCCCAGCGGCTGAGGGATGCGGGAATGTTTTCTGCAGGAATGCCAGACCCCCCCTTCATCCCACCCGCGGCACCCCGGCGTGTGGTGGATGGGTGGCCACGGAGATCGCAGCAGCCCCGGGCTGGGAGCGGGTTCGGGGCAGGAAAGGGTTAAGCCGGGGAAGTTTGCTCACTCTCAGCAATGATTTAAACCAGACAGAAAGGTTCTGTCATCCATCACGCTAACAGCCAGATCATTGTGTTTTAAAGTGTCTGTAATTGCAGCAATACAGAGACCGGGAGGAAGATAAAGGCTGGGAAGATGCAAATGCCGAGGGAAGCTCCAGCCCCTCGCACCCAGCGGGGACAGAGCTGGGGACAGCCCTGGGGACAGCCGGGGCTGGGGGGGCCCAGGCTCCTCCTGGGCGGTGATGGAACCGAAGGGATGATGGAGCGTCCTTGGTGTGATGGGAGCATCCACAAAACAGCACAAGGGTGCAAACCCAGGGACAGGGATGGGTAGGGAAGGGTCTGAGTAGGTGCTGCACTCCAAATATTGCCTAAAAATTCCTTTTATCTTCCTCATTATCCCTGATCAGTACAAAGCGCCTCTCCTTTCCCGTTTCCTTCGGGATCCCAGGGATGGGGCACAAAGGAGGGTGGGAACTCGCCCAAAGCCTGGGCGGAGGTGGCCACAGCCATGACCAAGGTGCCCCGGCTTTGTCCCGGCATCCCGGGCCGCGTGCGAAGGCGCCGGCGGGGAACGATCAACATTCAGCCGAACCCCGCCGAATAAAGCCAGCTAACACAAATGTTTATTTTCACAGTAGTGAATTATGACTTCAATAGACCAAAATTACAGGCTGCGTGCGTGGAATAGGAACGCAGCAGCCCCTGCCACCCAAACGCCACTGGGGGGGGGGATGTGGTGGCTCTGTCCCCCTGCTGTCCCGTGGGGTGAGGGGGATGTGGTGGCTCTGTCCCCCTGCTGTCCCGTGGGGTGGTGGCTCTGTCCCCCTGCTGTCCTGCAGGGTCACAGTGCCACCTGTCCGTCCCCACAGTGCTTGAGTGGCTCCTGGGGCACGAGGTGCCAGGGCAGGGGGTGTTTGATGATGTCCCTCAGCTGCACCCCAAATGAAGGAGAGGTGGTGACAGTTCCCAGCAGGTCCCTGTGACGTGGGGGTGGCAGGGGGCTGGCAGGTCAGAGGGGATGGGTTTGGTCATGGCCAGGCTGGTGGCACAGCACCAGTTGGGCACTCACAGGAGGGTTTTGGTGTGTTCCAGGGCTGCACTTGGCTGTGTGACACAGGTGGCTGGGCTGAGAGCGTGGTCACCCCCATGGGCACATCCCTGATCCCAAAGAAGCCCTGTGCTGGCAGCCCAGAGCTCTGGGAACACTCTTGGGCTGCCCCCCTGGTGCTGGGGGTCCACAAGGCCTCGACCTGTGCTGGGAGCCATGTGTCCAAGTGCCTGTGTCCCCAAGCACACGTGGTGCTGGCATTTGCATGTGCCAGCCATGCAAGGCTGGGTGCGGTGAGGTGGGAGTGCAGCTGTGGGGGTGGAATTCCCTCCTGTGCCCCATGGGAACAGGGACAGCACAGCCTGGAGAACCACAGACCCCAAGGAGCCCCCTGGGACCCTTCTGGGAGGAAAACTGGAGCTGAGGCTGGAAGGGCTGGGTCAGGGCTCTGCAGCACCTCCTGCTGTGACCCCATCAGTGGCGGGAGCTGGGCTGAGCAGTGACCATGCAGTGGCCATTTGGGGACCCTGTGGTGGCCCCAGAGCGGCCAAGTGATGGCCATTTAGTGGCCATAGAATGGTCACTCAGTGGCCTGGTGATGATCATTTACTGCCTATAGAAAGGTCATTCAGTGGCCTTGTGGTTGGCATTTGCTGGCCATGCAATGGTGACTCAGAGGCCATGCAATGGTCACTCAGAGGCCATGCAGTGACCATTTTCTGGCCATGCAATGACCATTTACTGGCCAGGCAGTGACCATTTTCTGGCCATGCAATGGTCACACAGAGGCCATGCAATGGTCACTCAGAGGCCGTGCAGTGACCATTTTCTGGCCATACAATGGTCACTCAGAGGCCGTGCAGCCCTGGTGCAGTGGCCGTGCCAGGGCCGTGCCAGGGCCGTGCCAGGGCCGTGCAGTGCCCTCGCAGTGCCCACACAGTGTCTGTGCCTCTCTGGCTGCCCCGTGGCCCCGCCGCTGTCCTGTGCCACCCAACCCCGGCCGAGCCGAGCCGGGTGACTCCGCCCGGCAGAGCCGCCGCTCTCCCAATCCCCGGGAAGCGGGGAGGATGAGTAATGCACCGGCACAGGGCAGTCGCAGAGGGAAGCAGCTGCCAGGCACAGTAATTACACACAGAGGCAGGGCTGGGCTCGCAGGGAAATTCGCAGGGAAATTCACAGGGATTGTGTTCCCGCTGCACGGGAGCAGCAGCGTTGTAGGAGGACTTGGGGAGGGAAAATTTGAATGCAGTCCCCCAGCTGGCACGGGGCACTCAGGAAGGCTGTGCCAGGCAGCCAGATGTGCCCTGCTGTCAGGGAGGGTCCCAGCGGCATTCCCAGCACGCAGCTGCCCTTGGAGCCCCACCGAGGCCCAGCAGGGTGGGGGGCACTCCAAGGCCAGGCTGGGATGGGCATGTGGGACTCTGAGGGCTGTGCCCGTGCCCTTGTGGCCGCTCCAGTGCAACCCCAGCCCTTGGGCCCCTGGAGAGGGAAGCTGAGCAAGCACAGCTCCATCCCCCAGCCCCTTGCGGACACCCCCATCCTGCTCCACCCCCTTGACTCTTCCCATGGCCCCAGACCAGTCCTGGCCCGTTCCCTTGCAGTCCCTCCACCTCCCCCAAAACAACTCCCAGCTCCTTGCAGCTCCCCAAAACATGTAACCCCGCCCCCCATGCAGCCCCCCACTCTCAGCTTTGCAACCCCCGATCTTTAGCATCCCCAGCTCTGACGATTTTGCAAACCCAGATCCCTGCAGCCTCCAAGCCTCATACACTGCCATGCCCGGCCTTCCAGTCCCCAGAGTGTCACCAGGTCCCACGCACCCCCTGAGGCCCTGGGCAGCCCCATGTCCCTGTGCAGACCGCCGGTGTCACGCAGCCCTGTGTCCCACTCAGTCCCCCGGTGCCGAGCAGAATCCCCGCTGCTGCCCGGCCCCGTAACCCCGTCCATCCCATCCCGTTCCGATGCCGCCCATTCCTTGTCCCTGTCCCCATGCATCCCATTCCCGTTCCCTGTCCTGGTCCATCCCCTCCCGTTCCCGTCCCGATGCCGCCCATTCCCATTCCCATTCCCATTCCCATTCCCATTCCCATTCCCATTCCCATTCCCATTCCCTGTCCCGGTCCATCCCCTCCCGTTCCCCTCCCGGTCTCTCATCCCGGGGGTCCCGCTCCGGTGGCGGCGGCGGCGGGGGGCGCCCCCTGGCGGGCGCGGCGGCCCCGCTCTAAGGCAGCGGCGCGGGCGGGCCCCGCTCACTCCGGGCCGGGCGGGCGGCGCGGCGGCAGCGGCGGCGCGGCGGGGCCCGGCCGGGCACGGAGCGCGGCCGCGGGCGCCCCACGGCCGCGGCGCGGCGCCGGGAGGATGCGCCGCCGGGGGTGAAGCGGCCCCGCGGATTTACCGCGGCTTCTCCGCCCTCCCCCGCTTCTCCGGTGCCCCCCCTCCGGGGGGAGGGGAAGCGCCCCGAGCCCCGGAGCTGGCGGCGAGCGGCGGCCCCGGGCGCGGCGAGCGGCGGCGGGCAGGTGCCGGGGGCAGCCGCCGCCGCGGGGCCGCGCTCCGCCAGCGCCGGCCTTAAGCGGACCGGGGCCGCCGCCGCCGGGGGCCGCTGCCGGCTCTGCCCGCTCCGGCCGGCCCCGCCGGCCTCTGCCTTGGGACTTACCTCACGCCTCCGCCACACCTCAGGACGGTAAGTGCCGTCCGCCCACCGGGACGGGGACGGGGACGCTGCCGGTGCCCGCGGAGGCTCCCGTGAAAGCGGAGCTTGGAATTCTCCCTGTGTTCGGGGGATGCTCTCGGTGCACGGGGGAATCGGAGGCTCCCGGTGCCCGGGAAGGCTCGTGGGGCAGGGGGGCTGTGGGTACTACCCGTGGTCGGAGGATGCTCCCGGTGCGTCGGGGAATCGGAGGCTCCCGGTGCCCGGGGAGGCTCCCGTGGGAAAGGGGCTGGGAATGCTCCCGATGCTCGGGGGGTGCTCCCGGCGAGAAGGAGCCGGGGAGGCTCCCGGTGCCCGCTTCTGTGGTGCGGGAGCCCGAGATGCTCTCGGTACCCGGGCGAGGCTCCCGGTGTCGGGGAAGCTGCCGGTGCGCAGGGCACGGGGATGCTCCGTGCGCCCGAGCCAGCGCACGGGCAGGGCCAGCGGGGGCACGGCCGGGACGAGCGCTCGGAGCGGCTCCGCGGCGGAGGCAGCCCCGGAGCGGGATCACCGTGCCCGCGGGCCCCGCTCCCACGCACGGCGCTGCCGCGGGGGCGGCGGGGCGCGGACCCCTCGTCCCTGCGCTGCCGGGGCAATTCCTGCTCTCCCCTCCGTGTCTCCCCGAGCGCCGGGGCGGCGTGGGGCGGCACAGCCTCCCCGGGAACCCACGCGAGTTTGTGCCCACCCCCAGCGGACCCCCCCGGTTGTGGCTCCCGACTCGTACCCTGCAATCCAACTCTTTGTCATCCCCGCATCCCTCTCCGGCTGCTGTGGGCGGGGAGCCGGAGCCGTGCTGGGGGCGAGGAGGAGCTGCCCCACTCGGGAGAGTTTGCGGGAGGAATCCCGGGGCTGCTCCGGCAAGTTCCAGCCCCTCCGTTGTGCGTTTTGGTGCGAGGACACGGCTCCGTGCTGGGGACGCGGGGCTGTGCTGGGAACGCTCGCCGAGTCCCGGCGTGTGCCGGGGGATGTTTGTTTGTTTGGATGCGGATTTGGGAAGGAAGGCTGGCTCGGGAGTCTCCAGCGCTGCCGTTCATCACCGCCCGCTCTCGCCTTCCCTTTGGAATCGCGCTGAGCTGGGCAGCCCGGCTGTGCCAAGGGAATGCTGCCGGCGGAGCGATGGAGCGAGCCTGGCCCCGCTTCCCCTGCGCGACACCGAGCCGGAGCACGAGCAGCTCTTCCCGTCATCCCCTCGCCGCTGGATGGTGCCTTGGGATACCGCAGAGCGTTCCTCTAGTTAAACACACCTTTTCTTGGAATTCTTTTTTTTTCCCTCTATTAGCCAAGAAAAACTTTGCAACTTTCCTTCGCTGTCGGAGAGGAGCCGCTGCCGCTGCTGCGTTTCATTTTGTTTTTTTAATTCGAGGTCACGTGTGCGTTGACAGTGTCTTTGATTCCAAGCGATGGTCTCGTCTCCAGCTTAGGAAGAGCTTTTGAGCTCTTCCCTCTGTTGTTTTCTCTCTGTTCAGGAACAAAGAGATTTTTCTGCCTTTAATTAAAAGGAATATTAATTCCCCGCTCCTTTGTCGAGCGACTTGAAGACACTCTGCAAGCGCCCGTCCGCTCGGCGCCGCGGTGGGTGAGCTCTGCCGCGGTGCGGGGCATGGAGGAACGGGGGAGCCAGCCCGAAACCCCGCGGCAGACACGGAGCAGCCGCCGGGGAGGATGCTGACAGCCACGGTGCTCGGGTGAGGAGCCCATGGAGCGGAGCTGCCGCCTGGGGCGGGCTCTTGGATCCTCGGAGGTTTGTGAGGCAGGACTCCTCTCCACACAGGGAGAGATTCCGTGCTTGGGGAGGCGAGTGGAGGTGAACTTGGCTGTGCCAGGGGGGTTTTCCCTGCCGGCCGCCTCCCGTGCTGGCAGGTAAGGCTTTACCCGGGAGCAGGCAGATGTTGGGTGTGTTTTGTTTGGCAAACCTGAGTGCAGATGTTGGTTTGTAGGGGGAAAAGCCAGGGCATGGCGGGGGAGAGGCTGCTCTCCCGTGGCTCTGGGTGCTGCCCTGGGGTGGGCGCCGGGTTTGGGCAGTGGGGAGGCCTCATGTGGGTGCAGGATTTGCCTCTTTCATTGGGAACTTCCAGGCTGCAGGACAGAAAAATATTCTGGTGCTCAGCCCCCCTTCAGGGCTGGGCTGAGCAGGCAGGAGGGGGCTCTGGCAGGTCCCACGGGGTACCTGGGGCTGGCAGGTCTGTGCTGATGTTCCTGGAATTCTGCTTTGGAGCCAGGGATGTTTGCATGGCTGGAAACCCCGGCAGGATCAGGCGCTGAGGCTCCTGCGGTGTCCAGCAGGGAACGGGGTCTGGCTCTGCTCACTGCCATCAGTCCCTGCCGAGGTCTGGGGGCATTCGGCTCTGCCCGTGGCTGTGCACGGTGCCCTGTCCTGCAGCCACCTCGGGAAGGGGTCTGTGTGCTGTGGGACCCCCGGGGAGGGAGGCACCCCACCAATTTCTGTTATTTTACCTCTTAGCCGGAGTCAGTGGGCTGGCAGCGAGTCAAGCAGGAAGTGCAGGGCTGCCAGGGAGTGCTGGCAGTGGGGCAGAGCTGGGTCCCTCCTGGGGGACACACAGATGCCCCCACACCAGCACTGACCCTCTGCAGCCCCCGGGCAGACCAGCAGGGTCACGGTGAGCACAAGGCTCGGGGCAGAGCAGGGCCGGGTGCTGTGAACGGGGCTGGGAGGGACCAGGGACAGCCCAGGGGTTAAGCTGGGTTTAATCGCTGCTGCTGGGGCCGGGGATGCTGTGGGTGCTGCAGGTCGGGGGCTGCAGCCTGCCCTGTGCTCCCCAAGCTGGATCTCACGTGGGACATGGGTTTAGCTGCCCAGCAGGATGGGGAGTCCCGAGCTGGGACCAATCCTTGTCTGCCAGGGGCAAGAACAGGCTGGTGCCACAGAGGGCACTCCCCGGCCTTAGTGCCATTGCCCGGCTTGGGGCTATTTTTAGATTTCCTGAAGCTGTTTTCTGCCGTCCCTCCCACTGTGCTCAGGGTCCCCAGGGGGAACCCCACCTTGACAAACCCCCAGCTTTCCTTCGGAAGATGCTGACCGATGGTTCCAGAAAACATCCAAGGGATTTCCTGTTTATTTTGCAAAATCCTCATTAATATTTTTTTTCCCCCCGTCTTCTTTGATTCAATTTCACACGGGCAAAACCGCCTCGAAATGGAAGCCCGTGGTTCAAAAATAGACAAAGAGTCGGTGAGGCAGCAGCCCGAGGCTGCGGGAGAGCGCGGCCGGATCCGGCACCCCCCGGAGCCGGTACCGGCTCGGGGAGCGGCTCTGCCTCGGTGTTCCCACGCTGCCGGCACCGGAGCCGCGGGTGCAGGGGGAGCTTTTCCTTCTCCAGCCGCTCTCTGCCTCCAGCATGCCCCGAGCCCCCTGCGTGCGCCGCTTGTCGCTGCTCCGGCCATCGGGGCCGCCTTGGGGCACGAGCATCCCCCGCACGGGGCTGCAGAAATCCCGGCTCGGGGCGCGGGGCCGGTTTTGGGGCGCGGGGCCCGTTTTGGGACACGGGGCCGGTTTTGGGGCGCGGGGCCGGTTTTGGGGCGCGGGGCCGGTTTGGGGCACGGGGCCGTTTTTGGGGCGCGGGGATGGTTTTGGGGCGCGGGGCCGGTTTTGGGGCGCGGGGCCCGTTTTGGGGCGCTCGGCCCGTTTTGGGGCGCTCCCCTGGCAGTGCTCCGGGGGATGGTGCAGCCCAGGCGTGGGTGTTTCCTGGGTGGGGGCGGCTCCGGCAGGGTCAGCCCCAGCCCTGCTCCTCTCCAGGTGTTCGGGCTGCCCGCGGCACTGTTTACTCCTGGTGTTTAGCCAGGATATTTAATTTCCAGGAGTGTAAGGCAGCTGGGGAGCAGCAGGGTGGGTGGGTGTGCGCGCCCACATCCCTGTGCCACCCCGGTGGGATCAATCCCGTGATGGCAGCAGGCACCGCGCTGCGGCAGATACTGTGCTCTGGCTGGGTGCTGCTGGTCAGGGGGACCCCCCGAACTGCCCCTGTGTGTGGGGGGGACCCCTCCTCCCGCCCGTCCCCCCGCCAGCAGCCACGTCGTCGCCAGCCGCTGTTGACTCACAGGCTCCGCCGCCGAGTCCCGGGGCTGAGGCCGAGATGCTTTTACAGGCAGGGCTGAAATGCACAAAATGTTCGACTTGTAAAATATGTAGCGTGAGAAAATAGCCTTTTCTGCTCTCCTCCTCCTCCTGCCGCCGCTCCCTGCCCCATCTGCTCGCTTGGAAAGCTTCCCGCAGCCGGGGGGGCCGGCGGCGCCCGGGGTCCCTCGCCAGGGATGCACCCACCCCGTGCCACCCCCGTGCGCCAGGAGGGCACAAGGATGCGCTCGGTCCACGGGGACGCTGCCTCCTCGTTCCTCTCGCCATCCCAAAGTTCTGCGGGCACGTTTGGAGAAGGAGCACGGGGCTGGCACCGGGAGTGCCAGCAGGGCTGGGCCACCTCGATTTTGGGGCATCCCGTGGGGCTTGGGGTTTCCAAAACCTCTCCGGAGGGTCCCGGGAAATCCCCGTGCGAGGAGCCCCGGGAGGAGCCGCCACGCCGGAGCTGGCCGGGAGCCACGGTTTTCACCTTAATCCATCATTATCTGGGCACATTTCGGATCCTTGCCAAGAGCAAGGTGGGAAGGGGGGGTGTAAGCATGCTTTCCCTATTCCCCTGCCATCCTTTTTGCTGCCTGTGTGTAATTAACAGAGTAATTAAAAACAGGATGAGTTAATTGGTATTCATTTATGTGGCAGATGTTTTTAATTGAGATACGAAACAATTTACCTGTTTACATAAACAATAGCAAATGAAGGCTTGTAAAACAGAGAGGGCACCTTTTTTTTTTTTTTTTTTCTTTTTTTTTTTCTTTTGGCTTTTTTGTTGTTGTTTCAAGGAAAAATCAAACCCATCCCCAGCCCCAGCCACGCCAGCTCGGGGCGAGCGGGAGCTGCTGGCACTGCCTTGGTGGCACTGAGCCAGCTGCTTTGGGTCCCTGGCTGGGTGGGTTTGGGTTAAAAACTGGGATTTTGGGGCTTGGGGTGAGTGGAGAGCCTGGCTGTGGGTGCTGCTGTCCCGTGTGGAGCTGTGCTGTCCCTGCCACACTGCAGGGCTTGGGACCTGCTGGGAGTTGGTGCCCGTGGGGCATCTGCCAGCAGGGCTGGCACTGCAGGATGTGGGTGCTCGGAAAGCAAAGCCAGCTGGGGTGTACCTGAGCTGGGGAAATGTGCTTTATCCTAGGAAATTGGGGTGTACCTGAGCTGGGGAAATGTGCTTTATCCTAGGAAATTGGGGTGTATCTGAGCTGGGGAAATGTGCTTTATCCTAGGAAATTGGGGTGTACCTGAGCTGGGGAAATGTGCTTTACCCTGGGAAATTGGGGTGTACCTGAGCTGAGGAAATGTGCTTTACCCTGGGAAATTGGGGTGTACCTGAGCTGAGGAAATGTGCTTTACCCTGGGAAATTGGGGTGTACCTGAGCTGAGGAAATGTGCTTTATCCTAGGAAATTGGGGTGTACCTGAGCTGGGGAAATGTGCTTTACCCTGGGAAATTGGGGTGTATCTGAGCTGGGGAAATGTGCTTTACCTTGGGAAATTGGGGTGTACCTGAGCTAGGGAAATGTGCTTTATCCTAGGAAATTGGGGTGTACCTGAGCTGGGGAAATGTGCTTTACCTTGGGAAATTGGGGTGTACCTGAGCTAGGGAAATGTGCTTTATCCTGGGAAATTGGGGTGTACCTGAGCTGGGGAAATGTGCTTTATCCTAGGAAATTGGGGTGTATCTGAGCTGGGGAAAGGTGCTTTACCCTAGGAAATTGGGGTGTATCTGAGCTGGGGAAATGTGCTTTATCCTGGGAAATTGGGGTGTACCTGAGCTAGGGAAATGTGCTTTATCCTGGGAAATTGGGGTGTATCTGAGCTGAGGAAATGTGCTTTACCCTAGGAAATTGGGGTGTATCTGAGCTGGGGAAATGTGCTTTATCCTAGGAAATTGGGGTGTATCTGAGCTGGGGAAATGTGCTTTACCTTGGGAAATTGGGATGTACCTGAGCTGAGGAAATGTGCTTTACCTTGGGAAATTGGGATGTACCTGAGCTGAGGAAATGTGCTTTACCTTGGGAAATTGGGATGTATCTGAGCTGGGGAAATGTGCTTTACCTTGGGAAATTGGGATGTATCTGAGCTGGGGAAATGTGCTTTACCCTGGGATTGTGCTGCTGGGAGATGTCCCAGCTGGGCCAGGGGCACAGGAGCTGTCTCAGGATGCCCCTGGGGGTGACCTGCAGGGGCTGCCCAGGACTGGAGCTGCCTGGATCTGGGTTCCTTTACAGATTGTGCAGAGTTTGATTAATTGGAGTTCCTTTTGAAGGGCTTCATTTGTGCTGGTGAGTGCTGGATGTGGATTGCTCCCTGCTGGGCTGGCTCCCCAAAATGAGCACCTGGAACACCCCAGTGATGGGTGGGCAGCATCCCTGCAGCATCATCATGGAATGGTTTGGATTGAGAGGGGCCTTAAAGCTCACCTCATTGCCCTGCCATGGCAGGGACACCTTCCACCATCCCAGGGTGCTCCAAGCCCTGTCCAGCCTGGCCTTGGGCACTTCAGGGATCCAGGGCCTCCCCAGCCTCCCAGGGTAGGATTCCTTCCCAATCTCCAATCTAAACCCATCCCACAGCTGCACTCCTGCCTTGTGCTGCTCCAAGTGCAACTGGGGATGAACTCCAAGCTGCCTGTGTCACCTGTGTCACCTGTGTCACCGTGGCCTTAGGGAGGAGATCAGGATGGGTGCAGGGCAGGAGGGAGCTGATCCCAGAGATCAGGATGGGTGCAGGGCAGGAGGGAGCTGATCCCAGAGATCAGAACAGGATGGGTGCAGGGCAGGAGGGAGCTGATGGTGCCCTGAGGTCCCAGCAGCTCTGCCGGGCTGGTGCACGTGGCTGGCGCTGCTGCCCGGCCTCAGGCACTGCACGCTTCCAATTCCAAACCTGCTCCAGCTGGGACAGCTCCTGCCCTGCCATCTTATCGGGGAGTTGTTCTTGGCCGCGCTGGCTGCGGCAGCTGAGGAGCAGGAATGCTTCCCTGCCTTTGTTTCGCAGGCAGCCTGGCTTGGGGAGACGTCGCCTCCAGCATCTGGATTTCATTTGTGGCCATTTGGTGAGCATGAAGGATGCTGGGCGCTGAATTCCCTTTAACCCCTTCCTCGCCCGGGCAGCTTTGCCTGCAGGGAGCCGGGGCTTTCCAGCGGCCACATCCAGAGCAGCTCCGTGCCTGCCTCAGCCCCATCCCTGGGGAAAGGAGGGCAGGGCAGCCGGCCCGGGCGCTCTGCTCTCACCCTGGAGCTGGCACATCCCACTTGTTGCCCGGGAAGAGGCAGAACAAGGCTCGTGGTGGCTGGATGGGCTCCCTGGGGCTGTGGGAAACAGCACAGGCTGGGCTGGGATGGGCTGGGATGGGATGGGATGGGATGGGATGGGATGGGACGGCTGCCAGCCCCGTGGCGCTGCTCCTGCTCCTCCGTGTGCCCATTGGAATGTGTGACAGTGTCACCCGGCAGGGACCCTGCCCCGGGGGTTGAACCCTCCCTGCCGTGTGACAAATGGGGGGCTCGGGGTCACACGGGGGGTGTGGGGGTCCCGCATCCGCCGGCCCCGGGGGCTGGGTGGGGAGCGGCCGCTCCCGCCGGCCCAGCAGAAAATACTAATCCTTTTATTTTTATATTATTACTTATTCATCTGGGCTGCACAGACCTAATGGAAACCAGATGGAGGAAAACAGACACGGCCCTGAGCGGCTGGGACAAATTACCCCAAAGAGAGAAAAAAATAGAGGGAAAAATCATTCCAGTGGAGGTGGAGGTGGAGGTGGAGCTGTGCTGGGGAATCGCTGGTTGAAGGTGCTGAGGGGAGGCTGCACTTTGCTCCCCAGAACCTCCTTTGCTCCCCTGGAGCTCATCCCATCCTGCAGAGGACCTGGGTTGCTGGCACAGCTGTGGTTGGCTCCTCTGGGCATTCCAAGCTCTGTATCCCATTGGATTTGGGACCATTCTTGTGCCTGCCTGGCTGTGTTTGGGTTGCAAACACCTCAGGGAAAATTTAGGCAAAAAAGAAAACACAAGAAAAACCAGAACCAGGCCCCATTTCCCTGAGTGCTTGCTCAGCTTGGTGGAAACTTTCCTGCTGATGGGAAGCTGTGAAAAAGCCGTGTCAGTGCCAGGATGAATGAGTCCATGCTTTCTCCTTGGTGTGGGAATGTGCAGGGAGTCGGGGCTGGGATGGGGATGCAGGCAGGGACCTGGCCAGGGATGCAGGCCAGGATGCTGCCAGGGGTGTGACAGGGACAGGGATGGTGCCAGGGATGCAGGCAAGGATCGTGTGGGATCCAGGTGCTGCAGCTGTGACCCCTGTGCACACTCAGGGCTCGTCCTCTGCTGTCAGAGCTGGATCCTGCTCCGCTGAGTGACAGGGGAAGCCTGGAAGGCTGGAGGAGTTTTGCCCAGAGATGGACATTTCACAAAAAGGAAAATAAAAGTTTTTCTAAACAAATCATTTCTTCTGGCAGGCCCTGTAAGGAAGCTGAGGTTTTGGGGGGAGGGAAGCTGCAAGGTCTTGGGGTTTCTCCTGTGGCTGGGCAGGGAGGAGGGAGCAAGGAACAGGGAACTGCAGCATTCTAGTCTGCTGTGGACAGAGAGGGATACCATGATGCTGGAGCCTTCCAGAAGGATTCTGTGGGTGACCAGCTGAGATTTTGGCTCCTGCCACCATCTCCTGGTGCTCTGTGTGCCACTGCCTGCAGCACAACCCCCATGGCATCTCGGTGGGGATCAGGCCCTGCTTTTACTTAGCCCAGCCAAAGTGCTGTGGCCAGGTTCAATTCATGTCCCCACAGTTGCCCTGGATTTAGGATGAATATTGGATTAGTGGTTATCAGCCAGGCACAGGGGGTCCCCATGGCCAGGGGTGGCCGTGGTGGCCTCTTCCATCTTTGGCCGGAGCTGGCGGCGGCGCGGGCACGGTGATGGTGACAGATCCCCACAGCTGCCAGCACTTGTGGCCACCCGTCAGGGCCAGCGTGGCAGCCAGGGGGCCCAGAGCCTGCCCCGGGGCTGTGTCTGCAGGGGATGGTGCTGGCACACTCCCCCCTTGGCAGGGAATGCACTGCTGGGAGTCATTTGGGGCTGGGAGGGAGGCGGCAATGCCCACGGGGATGATGGTGATGATGGTGATGGTGATGATGGTGATGGTGATGGAGCTCCAGAGTCCCTGGATTGCAGGACCTGCCCTTGCAGGGCCACTCAGGTGTGGGCAGGACAGTCCACATGGATGTGTGGCTCCTGCTGTTGTCATTGCCACTAAAGAGTGGTTGTAATGACCCCACAGTCCCTGCCAGGGGCTGTGCCAGCCCTGGGTGATGCTGCCAGGGATGGTGAGGGGTCAGCAGGCAGCAGGAATTCCCAGGATGTGTCAGGACGGTGCTGTGCTGTGACAGCAGTGATGTGACACAGGCTGGGGCAGGCTTGGCACTGCAGGGGCAGAGTGGTGCCAGCACTGTGTCCCCACACAGGGCACTGTGCAGATGAGCAGCAGCTCCATACCCTCCCCACCGCCCTGTGGCACACAGGACACCGGGCACCGTCCCCGTTACCCGAGTTCTACAGCGGCACCGGCGATGCCCAAGCCAGCCTGATGTCCCCAAGTGCCCCCTGTGCCCCTGACCTCTGTTTGCCAGGGAATCCCAGCCCTGCCTGGCACACCCCGCTCACCTCCCCGTGCCCTCTTCCCGCAGATAACGCGGAGACCGCAGCCATGCCCGACTCGCCGGCCGACGTGAAGACGCAGGCGCGCTCCTCGCCACCCAGCATGCCCCCGCCCGCCGCCCAGGGAGCCTCACGCCACCCCTCCTTCGCTCCCAGCACCAGTGAGTACCCTGGGCACGGGCTGCCAGCCCGGGGCTGCCCCCAGCTCCTCCTGACGCGTGGCACCCGCGGCTCGGAGCGCGGCGCTGGCGGTGACACGGGTGACAGCGCCTGGCCTCAGGTGCATATTGCCAAGCCATGGCTGGAGAATGTTCCTGTGAGGGGACAGGGGCATCCTGCCAGCCACTCACCAAGTGCTGGCACAGGGCAGCGCGTGGTTGGAGGGTGGTGGGGGTTGTGGGAGTTCCTGTGGATCGGAGATGGCCCCGTGGTGGGTCCCGTGCATGTGGGGACACATCTGTCCCTCTGCGTGTGGCACCCAGTGGTGGCAGGGCGGTGTCGTGGCCAGCCACAGTGGCTGGGAGCTCCTTGTCCTGCCCAGGCTATGGCATGGTGGCATCAGGGGATGCCAGGGGGGAGTTTCAGTGTCTGTAGTTGGGCTGGGGACAGCCACCCAGTGTGGTGCTGACACCAGAGGCACGTGGGCTCATTGCACACCCGCAGGGTTTGCACCAGGGATCTGTCACTGTGCTGGTGTCTCTGTCCTGGCACATGGAGGGACAAGGCACAGGCAGTGCAGGATCCAGACAGGCAGGGGACAAGGCTGGGCCCTGGCAGGAGTGCCAGTGGCCACCGCCAGTGGCTGCTTCAGTTCTGCTGAGGCTTTTCCTGGACACACACGTGTGCAAGGTTTTGCTCGTAGCTGTTTCTTGCTCAGAAAAAACCCAGTGGAGAAGAAAAAAACCCCAAACAATCCCCAAGATCCATCCCCTGACACCTGTAGCCCCCCAGCAGTGCTTCTGGACTCTAGAAATCAGTTTGTGCTTGGCTGTGCTTGGTTGGTTTGGGTGTCAATCCCAGCCCGGTGCTGATGTGGCAGCCCAGGTGTGGCTGGCTCTGGGATGAGGGACCAGGGCTGCAAATGGCCTTTGCACCACGGCTCAGCACAGAGAGGGGCTCAGGACACGGGGCTGGGGGTGCAGGCAGCCTCTCTGCCATGGCTCAGCACGGAGCAGGATTCAATATGCAGGCCCAGGGGTGCCGGCGGCCTCTCCATCCCAGCTCAGCTTCGAGCAGGGTTTGAGACACGAGGCTGGGGGCATGGAGCAGCTTGGCATGGACACCACGACATTTCAGTTATTCTTGGCCTTGGGGGACCTCATTTGGTCCCTAAACTGTCAGGACTTTATCAGGCAGCTGAGCATCCATCCCCTGAACCCTCCCTGTGGCTGCAGTGGGACGCAGGCACCCGGCTCCCTGGTGGGTCTGGTGGCTTTGCCCATGGTGAGGAGCATCCCGTGCAGGGCCCCGGGCCGAGAGCTGCCCCCTCTGCTCTCTCATCATAGCGTGTTTTATTTTGCTTGCAGATCGAGACGCTGGCCCTCCGACGTTTCTGCCTCGCGGCCGTTTTCATGGTTGCTTGAAATGGTCGATGGTCTGTCTTTGTAAGTAAAATGAAACACCCGCT
Organism: Agelaius tricolor; assembly: GCF_023055355.1. NCBI lineage: Eukaryota > Metazoa > Chordata > Aves > Passeriformes > Icteridae > Agelaius > Agelaius tricolor. The sequence goes on along the minus strand of NW_027269275.1, from coordinate 20,503,428 downwards.
CTCATGAGAGACCCGAGCACAGCCCCCGGCCCTGCCCCGCCGGGTCACGGGGATGGGAGCCCCAGCCCGGCCCGGGGACACGTGTGCCGTGCTGTGCTGTCCAACTTGGGCACGCACCTGTCGCGGCAATAAAGCCCTGCTGGCTGCCCGGTTATTTTTGGCACCTCTTCAGCGGGCGCTGCCCAGCCAGAGAGCGAGGGGAGTGGGACCCCCCGAGCAGGCAGGGCTGGCAGGGCAGGGCAGGGCAGCACCCCCAGGCACCCCCAGGTCAGTGCAGGGGGTCCCAGTGGGGACAGGCGCATGCGTGCTGGGGTACGGGGGTGTCGCACCATCGGCACGTGGGTGACACGTGCTGTCACCTGTGGCATCGGGACATGGGTGACGCATCTTGTCACCCCTGCCATTGGGATGTGGGTGACATGTCTTGTCATCTGTGCCACTGGGACATGGGCGATGCCTGTTGTCACCCACGATGTTGGAACACGGGTGACACATGTTGTCACCTGCACCGTCAGGACATGGGCAATGTGTGTTGTCACCCACGATGTTGGGACCTGTGTGACATGTGTTGTCACCCATGACGTCGGGGCATGTGTGCTGTGTGTTGTCACCTGCGCCATCAGGACATGCGTGACGCGTGTTGTCACCCGCGCCATCAGGACATGGGTGCCGTGTGCTGTCATCTGCGCCCTCAGGTCAGGGGTGACATCTGTTGTCACCTGTGCTAGCTGGGATAAGTCCCTGTGCTCACATGGGGCTGGTGCAGGAGAGCAGGGTCTGCCACTCTGGTGGTTGGTACCCCAGAATATCCCCCCTGGGTCTGCCGGTGTGCGGTGTGCAGGCAGCTCCTGTCCTTGCTGAGCGGGCAGTGGGGACAGAGGTGGCACTGCTGTTCTGCAAGCCAGGCTGGGCTCCATGGGCAATGGCTCACGGGTTCTCTCTGGGAATGCTGAGCAGCTCCCCCAGGGGCAGGATGGAGCTCCTTCCCTTGGCTGTTGAGGAGCTGGATCAGGCCCTCGCCATGCTGGGGGATGCTCTGCATCCCCTCCTTCCCCTCCCACCAGTCCAGGATGCAGCCCCAGGGATTCACCAGCATCCTGAATCCCTCCAGGGGGTGCCAGCCCCACATGACCCAGCAGGACACTCTGGTCCTACCATCCCAGCCTTATCCCCACGGTGCCATGGCACAGCCACCTGCTCTGACCCCCATTCCCTGTCTCCCCAGTGATGAACGGGAGCAGCCACTCGCCAACCGCCATCAATGGGGCTCCGTCCACCCCCAACGGGTTCAGCAACGGGCCAGCCACCTCCTCCAGCGCCTCCCTGTCCACCCACCAGCTCCCTCCAGCCTGTGGTGCCCGCCAGCTCTCCAAGCTGAAGCGCTTCCTCACCACCCTGCAGCAGTTTGGGAACGACATCTCCCCCGAGATCGGGGAGCGGGTGCGCACCCTCGTCCTGGGGCTCGTGGTACGTCCTGGGCTCAGCCACAGGGACCCCACGTCTGGGGATCCTGGGTTTTCTTTTGGGGATGGAGATGCAGCTAAAAGGGAAAGAGTGGCCTAGATTGATCTAAATCCTGGAGGAAAGGGGGTTGTTTTCCCAGCGTCTCCTGGGATCTGCACAGCCAGCGCAGGGTTGGTCCTGGCTGCTGGCATGGCCAGTGAAGCCTTGAGCGTGGTTTTCCCTTGAGTGTGGTTTCCCTGTGAGCCTGGCAGAGGAGCAGGAATGGGGGAGGAACAGCCAGGTGTGCCCCAGGGGTGCGGGGTGCTGTGCCAGGGGTGCTGAGCCCAGGCTGTCCCCACAGAACTCCACCCTCACCATCGAGGAGTTTCACGCCAAGCTCCAAGAGGCCACCAACTTCCCACTGCGACCCTTCGTCATCCCCTTCCTCAAGGTGGGTCTCCAGCCTGGGCAGGGCGGGATTCATGGCAGCATTTCAGCACAGGGCATTTGGGGGTGCCTTTGGGGATGCCCTCACACGTGTGGAGTCATGCAGGGCCAGGGCTGGTTGCAATAAAGCAAGGGGTCAGCCCAGCTGGTTGCCACTTGCAATTGCAAATTCATTAAAAAAATCCCCTTTTTTTTTATTTGCCTTTTAATTTTGTGCTGACTCTGCAGTGTCACCCTGCTCCAGAGGGATTTGCCTGGTGCTGGCATGCCTGGCAGCATGGGCACTGCCAGCAGATGCTTGAGCCCGCTGTCCCCTGTCCATTGCTAGCAAAGGAATAATTAAAAAGTGCAAAAATAGCTCCTTTTCCACCTCTGCTTCCCAGCCCCCCCAGAGCAGGGGTCCATGAGTGGAGGTCTGTGCTCATCACAGGAATCTGCTGGTGTGGTTTGCTCCAGGCTGAGCTGGAGGGGGACAGCAGAGCCCCCTCCCCTCCTGTCAGTTTGCAGGGATTTTGGGCTCCGTGGGAGCAGGGGAAGGTGAACTGGCAGGCCCTGGCAGGCACTGGTGGCCCTGTGGCTCCAGGCAGGCTGGGATCCATCCCCGCTGTCCCCGTGCCAAGAGCGCAGCGGCCGCGCCGGCCGCCCTGGCACCCCGCTCCCAGCTGTTCCCACCACCCGGCCCAGATGTTTCTCATTATCCTAACTGCAACCAGCCGGGCTCGGCGTGCTTCCCAGACTGGGGACTTGCTGTTTTTGTGGGATTGCTCCCCCCCGGCCAGGCAAGGGAAGGGGAGGGAGGGTCTGGCCCTGCTCACCGCAACTGCAGCTCGGGCTGTGGCGCTAACGTGTCCCACAGATGGGATTTGGCTGCGGCTCAGCTGCCTAAGGCAAAATCCAGGGCTGGCAGCCAGAGTGCTGGGCAAAAGGGGGTTCTGCTGCTTAATTCTGCTGCTCCTGGGGCTGCAGCACCGTGGGGGGACACGGTGGGTGGGTGAGAGGGGAGTTCACAGCTGATCCTTACAGCTGTGGGTGCCACAGGGGCTGGGGGTCCCCCAGGTGCAGTCCCCCCGGAGCAGTCATGGGGACAGGGTGGCCAAGGTGGCCGATCTGGCCCAAGGATGATGCTCTGCAGCCCCTGCCAGGATGGAGGAGGGCTCTGTTGAAGCTGTGTCTGAACCCCGTGGGCTGCCACACATGTCCCCCAAAAGCCCACCTGGCCCCTGGGCACACTGCTGGCATCCCTGGGGAAAGGGAGCAGGACCCCAAAGGGAAGGCACCCCCTCTCACGCCTGTGGCGAGCTGGGGGCACAGCCAAGCTGCTCTGGGGGGGCTGCAGGGTCATGGACTGGACTGTCACCCCCCCTCTGCAGGCCAACCTGCCTCTGCTGCAGCGGGAGCTGCTGCACTGCGCCCGCATGGCCAAGCAGACCCCGGCCCAGTACCTGGCCCAGCACGAGCAGCTGCTGCTGGACGCCAACGCCTCCTCTCCCATCGACTCCTCCGAGCTGCTCCTGGAGGTGGGCGAGAGCGGCAAGAGGAGGACGCCAGACAGGTGCCAGCCTGGGGAGGGGCGTGCGGGGTTCTTCAGGGGCACACCCCTGAAAAGGGGAGGTTGTTCCGGGGGGCCCAGTGGGGACCAACCTCCTCTCCTCCGGCCAGGACCAAAGAGAACGGTTTGGACCGAGACCCCCTGCACCCCGAGCACCTCAGCAAGCGGCCGTGCACCATGAGCCCAGCGCAGCGCTACAGCCCCAGCAACGGGCTGAGCCACCCCCCAAACGGGCTGGGCCACCCCCCCGCCGGCCCCCCCCTGCCCCAGCACTACCGCCTGGAGGACATGGCCATGGCACACCACTACCGGGACACCTACCGGCACCCCGACCCCCGGGAGCGCCCGCGGCCCGCCGGTGAGCCCTGCTGTCCCCGGGCACGGGGGGAACGGGGCTGGGACCCCCAAAGGGAGAGGGGTCCTGCAGGGGCTGACCCTGCTCTGCTCTCGCCCCGCAGCCGTGCACGGGACGCGGCAGGAGGAGGTGATCGACCACCGGCTCACGGACCGGGAGTGGGCGGAGGAGTGGAAGCACCTCAACAACGTACGTAGTGTCCTTGTCCCATCCTTGTCTGTGTGTCCTTCCACTCTGCCCTCAATCCCTTATGGGCGTTTCCTCCTGAGCATCCTCTGCTTCCCCAGCCAGCACAGCGCCCCGGAGCTGGCACAGCCTGGCATAGCCCAAATCCCCCTGCCCAGCGCTGGGCACTGAGCCCCCTCCCCATGCCTGCCGTTGCCCCCGCAGCTGCTGAACTGCATCATGGACATGGTGGAGAAGACGCGGCGATCGCTGACGGTGCTGCGGCGGTGCCAGGAGGCCGATCGCGAGGAGCTCAACCACTGGATCCGGCGCTACAGCGACGCCGAGGACATGAAGAAAGGCAGCCCCCCCTCGGCACGCCCCCACAACTCCTCCTCGGCCGCCGCCGAGGCTCCCCAGTTAGGTACTGACCCCCGGGGCCGCGGGCTGCGTGCGGGGGCTGCGCCCGCTCCGGGTGCCCGCGCCGCTCTCCCGGGGGTCTGGCGCTGCTGGCAGGGGCGTTCCGAGGGGATGGCATCTCCTAAGGGCGTCCCCTCTCTCCTTGGCAGACGCTCACCGGGACTTCGCGCCGCGGCCGCTCTCCGGGTACATGCCCGAGGAGATCTGGAGGAAGGCCGGTGAGTGTGGGGTGTGGGGTGGGCACAGCCCCCGGCAGGGTGCTGAGCCAGCAGGGCTCTGCCCCAGCTCCCCTCACGGGGATTCCTGTGCTACAAGAGCAATTTGGGGTGGTGTAGCGGGAAGGGGGATGCTGGGGCAGTGGCCCACCATGGCCACGCTCGGCTGCTGCCTTCCAGAAGAAGCCGTGAACGAGGTGAAGCGCCAGGCCATGTCCGAGCTGCAGAAGGCCGTGTCGGACGCTGAGCGCAAAGCCCACGAGCTGATCACCACCGAGCGCGCCAAGATGGAGCGGGCCCTGGCCGAGGCCAAACGCCAGGCGTCCGAGGATGCCCTGACTGTCATCAATCAGCAGGAGGACTCGAGCGAGGTGGGGACCCTGGGGACAGCTCGGTGGCAGTGCTGGTGTGTGGGACCTGCTTGTCATGCCACTGATGTCACAGCATCTGCGTGTGAGGGTGGGAATGGGAGCATGCAGCAGCACCGTGGGATGGGAGGAGAGGGGAATTCCTGCACCGAGATGGGGATGCACGGTGTGGGCAATGATGGGGTGCATGGGTGTGGATGCAGTCTAGGATGATGGGCATGCTCTGGGATGTTGTGCATGGTCCAGGGTAGGGTTGTATGGTCTGGGATTAGGGGGACCTGGTTCAGGATAGGGGAGAATGGATGTGCCTGGTCTAATCTGGAAATACACAGTCTGGGGTGGATGTGCACACTCTGGGATGGATGTGCACACTCTGGGGTGGATGTGCAGAGACTGGGATAGATGTGCACACTCTGGGATGGATGTGTACTCCCCAGGATGGTGATGTACATGGTCCAGGACAGAGGTCCACACTCTGGGATGGCTGTGCACAGTCTGGGGTGGATGTGCACACTCTGGGATGGATGTGCACACTCTGGGGTGGGTGTGCACACTCTGGGATGATGGAGTGCCCAGTCCCAGGTGAGGGTGCACAGCCCAGCCTGGGGTGCACGCTCCAGAGCTGAGGCCACGTTGCCATTCCCGCAGAGCTGCTGGAACTGCGGGCGCAAGGCGAGCGAGACGTGCAGCGGCTGCAACACCGCGCGCTACTGCGGCTCCTTCTGCCAGCACAAGGATTGGGAGAAGCACCACCACGTCTGCGGGCAGACTCTGCAGGGGCTGCCGGGCCCCGCCGCCCCCGGGCCGGGCCAGCCCGACGGGGTGCCCGCCGTGGCCAGCAGCCCCAGCGAGGCGGGCTCGGTGGCCGCGTCCCGCGCCGGCACTCCGGCCACGCCGGCGCCGCTGGACAGCGCGTCCCGCTGAGCACCCTCGGGCTGCCAGAGCCACGGACTGACTGCACCCCGTGCAATTTCCTCAGCTACCTGACTCGTGTGACCTCCGAAACGACCTCTCTAGCTCTCACAACTTATCCTCACGGATCCTCAAACTGGGCTTTAAGTGGAGTTAAGGCAAATACCGGTCTCTGTTCTTTCTTCAGTCTTTGTTTTGGCTTTTTTTCGGTTGGTTTTCTATCGGTTGGGGGATTGTGGTTTGGGATTTTTTGGGTTTTTTGGCTGTTTTTGTTTTTCTTTTTTTGCTCTTTGGATGAGGGATTTGGCTCCAGCATCACCAAGCAGTGCTGTGGGGAGAGACCAGCCCGATCCAATCCCCCATCAGCGCTGCCGAGGGGCTCACTTGGAGGAGGAAAGAACCTTCTTTTCTTCATCTCTCTCTTCCTTTTTTTTTTTTTTTAACCTTTTTTTTTTTTTTTTGTAAAAAAAATAAAGAAAATAAAAAAGAAAACGTCGGACTCTTTGGCTTTAAGTAAGAAATTGTAAAAAAGAAAAAAAAAAAAAGAAAAAAAAAAAGGAAAAATCCAAAAACCAGACGACGCGTGACGGACGCTCACCTGTAACTACCTTGCTAGCTAGCCAAGAACAGACCAGACTCACCTCTGCTCCAAAGGAAATCCAAAACCAAGGAAGATCCAAACGTCTCTCCACTGCCAAAGTTCGTTTCGTTCTGTTGTCGCTTCCTTCCCCTCCCCACAAGGATGGATGGACATGCCCCCGGGGCTTTAAAGAATTTCTATTAAAATAAAGCAAAAAAAAAAAAAAAAAAAAGGTGTTTTTTTACTAAAACCCCAACCCCCAAGGCGTGGGAGGGGGAGATGGGGCTGAGAACCGCAGCCGGAGCTGGCACATCTCTACCTCTGCCCGCCACCGCCCTGCAAAAGGAGAACAAAAAGGAGATTTAAAACAAAAAAAGAGAATAATAAAAAAAAAATTTAAAAAAAAAGGAATTTAAAAGATGGATTTTGGGTTTCTCCCTCCCCGAAGCCGTTGGGGGACTCCCCATCCCTTCACTGCCAGGCTGCTCCTACCCCCCGCGCTGGATTTGTTTCACAAGGATTTTTAAGAGGAAAAGGAAAGGAAAAGGAAAGGAAAAGGAACGCTGCCGCCTTCCTGGCCAAGGACAATGTGGATCATTGGGATTCTCGCCTCGCTGGAGCGGCACGGAGGAGGAAGTGCAATAGGGGAAGCCCGGGCTCCGAGCGGAGGCAGCAGTGCTGTGCGCTAATGTGAATGTAAATAGTGTCTGCAGAGGTCCAAAAATGAACCATAATAATAATAATAATAATGCTAGTGATAATAATGAGAGACATTTGCCAAATAAAGGATGAGGAGGAAGCGTGGAGCCGTGGCGCTGGCCGGAGCAGGCCTGGCATCGAGAGGAGCTGTAGTTTTTCTGCATTTGCAAAACCCATCCTGTGTGTTTTCCGTAGGGGAGGAGGAGGAGGGAAGGGCTCGGGGCCGGGCTCGGGGTTGTGCTGCCGGTCACGGGGCTGGGCTGGGCCACAGCAGAGCTTGGGACACGCCAAGGGCGATGTCACTGGCCCTGTGCCTCTGTCACCCAGCCCTGCTGGGGGTTCTGTGCACCGCAAGGCCTTGGTGCATCCCTGGGAGGGCTCTGTGCACCCCAAAATCTTGGTGCATCACCTTGGATGAGTTCTGTGCACCCTGAGACGCTGGGGGGTTTCTGTGCACCCCGAGATCTCTCTGAATCCTCCCAGGGTTGTTGTTCTGAGGTCTCGGTGCATCCCCCCAGGAGGTTTCTCTGCACCCCAAGATCTTGGTGCATCCTCCTGGGAAGGTTCTGTGCACCCCAAGGCCTTGGTGCATCTCCCCAGGGGTTTCCTGTGCACCCCAAGGTCTTGGCCCAAGCTCGGGGACGTTTCTGTGCCCCCCAAGACCTCGGTGCACCCCCTGGGTGTTTCTATGCCCCTCCCCAGCCCTGGGAGCTTCACCGGGTGCCCCTCCCGTGACTGTTCACTTTATTTATGGTGTGACATATGTAATATTGTCTATTTTTCTTACGTTTCCTGAGAAGAGGTAATATATAAGAGTATTGCAGATGCCCCTGCTCGCCCGGGTGTCCGGCCCGTCCCCGCCGTGTCCCCGCCGTGTCCCCGCCTGTCCCCGCCCGCCCCCGGCCCCGCTCCTGCCGGGGCTCTGCCTCTCTACCTCCACCTCGCCGGGAAACCGGGGGCGAGATCCCTTCCCCAGGGTCTGCTCTCCTTTCCACTCCACTCCCTGCTGGTTTGCTTTTTTTTTTTTTTTTTTGAATTATTATGATTTTTTTTAAATTTTAATTAAGAATAAAACTACCCTACAGAACCTTGCATTGAAACCAAAAGCCGAGGGAGGGGAGGGAGGGCACGGCGGTGACGGGCGGCCAAACCAGAACGACAGCTTTAAATGTCAGATTTCCCAAAAAAAAAAAAAAAAAAAAAAAAAAAAAAAAATTTAAAAAAAATTAAAAAAAAAAAATTGTGCTGCGGGGAGGATGGAGCGGCCGCGGGGCTGCGGTGATGCTGTGGGGGCTTCCCTGGGGGTTTGCTCCGAAATGGTGGCGGTGGGGACCAAGGGACGTGTGCCACGTGCTGTGTGCCCCTCCTTTGGTGGCACCTCGGAGGTGGCAGCGTGGCGCTGGCACAGCCTGGCCGGGGCGGGGGCTGTGGGGCAGCCTGGGGACACGCGGTGCCACGGCAGGTCCCCGTGGCTGCTCACAGCTCCCGGTGTCCTGCTCCGGTCGCGGCTGGGGCAGGGGACGGCGTTGGGGACACGGGGACAGCGTGTCCAGGTGCCCGTGCCCGCGGGGAGGCAGAGCCCAGGGCGCTGCTGGGGCACCAGGCTGGGAGGTGGCAGGAGGGACGTGGCTCTCTCGGGGTCCCCTCTCCAGCCCCGTCCTCTCGTTCCCAACCCAAAATCCCAGCTGAAACCAAAGTGCCGCATCCCGGCGAGGCTGGAGCAGGGGTCCCACGCCTGCCTGGCTTTTGCTCCATCACTGCCAGAGCCCCCCGAACTCCCCCTGCAGCATCTCCTCCTCTTCCTCCTCCTCCTCCTCCTCCTCCGGGGGCTGCTGGGGTCCCCCTCCGCATCCCAGCGGCTCTGAGGCTGGGGACAAGGTGCCACTGTGTGCCCCGGTCCCAGGCACTGTGATGGGGTGTCTCCCGTGCGGTGGCAGCCCCGGGGGCTCCTCCGATGTCACCGAACGCCAGGGCCCGGCAGGGAGGTGGTGCCGGTGTCTCCCGTCCCTGCCGGCCGCTTCCCCGAGCCCGTGCGGGGCTGAGCCCTGTCCCGGCAGCCCCGGCATGGGGACACCGGGGCACGGGGGGGCTGCAAAGCAGAGCCCCCCGCCCGGGCCAGGCGTGGGGCCAGCCCACGATGAGAGATGACGTGGTAGGACTTTCCTTCGGCATGCTGTCCCCCCCTGCTGTTCCCCGCTTTCTCTAAGTGTACTGTATGTTTGACCTGTGAAAGATGTAAACTTTATGATTCAGGTTATGTCTGTTCTTAACTCTGTATCTGTGTAATAAAGACAATTTAATATCAATCAGAGGCTCCGTAGCTTGGGCTTGGGCTGGGTGCCCTCATCCCCCACTCCTGGCATTGCTTTGCACTCTGTGCCCCCACTCTTGCCTCGGGGGGTTCATTACAGCCCTGGGGCCGCTCACTGCAAAGGAGGGGTGTCCATGGCGGGGTAACTCAGCTGTGTCCTCGGAGCACTCAGAGGCATGTGTCCCACCTGTGGCTGCAGCTCCACCCTTGGGGTGCCCCCCAGCTTCCCCTGCGCTGCCAGCTGGCCGCACCAGCGGGCTCCTTGAGCTGGGAGGGACAGAGAGGCCCTTTCTCACCCCGATCCGCCCCAGCTGAACGGCGCTGGGAGGGGCAGAGGGGCCCTGCCCACCCCAATCCGCCCCAGCTGAACGGCGCTGGGAGGGGCAGGGGGGCCCTGCCCACCCCGATCCGCCCCAGCTGAACGGCGCTGGGAGGGACAGAGGGGCCCTTTCTCACCCCGATCCGCCCCAGCTGAACGGCGCTGCCGGGTCTCGAACCCGCGTACCCGGGACCGTCCCTCGCCGGCGGCGAGGGGGTGGGGGCGTGGCCTGGGCGCGCGCCCCGCCCTGATTGGCCGCTGATGTGTGAAAAGTGGCGCGCGGGCGCGAGCCCCGCTCGTGGTGGCGGGAGAGCCGCACGTGGTCGCCGCTCGCGCGGGCCGCGCGCAGCAATGTTCGGGGGCCGGGCTCGGTGCGTGCGGGGCTCGGGGCCGCGGGGCCTCCGGACGGGCACCGCTCCGGGCACAGCTCCGGGGCACGGCTGGGCACTGCCGGGCAATGCCCTGGCACCGCTCCGCGGGCTGCAGCCCGGGCGGCTCTCCGCTCCCCTGGCTGGGAGGGCGTGTCCCTCCGTGCGCCCCTCAGGGGTTGGGAGGGTGCGGCTCCTCCTCGGCTGCTCGCTCTCTGCAGCGCTGCCGGTGGCCGTGTGCTGCCTGCCCGTTCCCTTCCCTACCCGCCGGCCGTGTGCCGCTGGCCGCTTTTCCGCTTTGGGGCAGCTGCTTCCCTGTTCCCTGTGCAGCCCTCGTGAGCTGGGAATCGGCTCAGTGTGCACCGGGGACCTTTTGGCTGTGCTTTGCAGTCCTGGGGCTTTGCTGCACAGAGAAGCAGCTGCATTAATGTCACCTCTCCATCCTCCTGCTGGAAACGCCCTGCACGGCTCTGCCTGGCGGAGGCCGTGCTTTGGCTGAGACGTTAAATGGCTGTTGGTTCAATGCCCTTTTGCCCCCTCTCCTGCCCAGTCGTCTCTTCCTGGACACTTCGGAGATCTGGTGGCAGGACCCACCGTCCCTGCAAGCGGAGGCGGCGCCCTGGGATGTGGCCGAGGTGGCAGCCGTGTGCAAGGCGGCAGATGATGGCTCAGAGCCGAGCCCCCAGGAGGGGAACAGCACGGAGGAGCAGGATGTTCAGGACCCGGTGAGTGCCTACCTGGATGGGGAACCAGCTTTCCAAAGGAAAGGGGCACCTTTTTACACCTGGGGTGTCCCTGCTCCGAGTGCTGCCTCTGAAATTCTTGCTTTGGGATTCAGGAGCTGGAGGCCATCAAAGCCAAACTGCGGGAAATCGAGAAGGAGGATGAGAGGCTGAAGGAGCTGCAGCTGGAAGCTGAGAATCACCTGTTCATGAGCTCAGAAGCAGGTATGGGTTGTCACAGGCTGCTTTTTGTCCCTCCCCAGGGACACCTCTGGGGCACAGGGTGACAATTGGAGCCAGAGTATTTGGCTGTGCCTCTCTGGGCACCTGGGACTGGACACATAAGGTGGGTGAGGGGAGCACATTGCTAATGCACATTCTATCAGCTCTAACCTCCTACCTGTGCGAGCCCAGATGTAGTAAATTAATTTAATTGCATTTAATTCAATCAAGTAATTGAGTTTAGTACCAACAGCCCCAGTAGAGGAGTCACAGTGAAAAGAAAAGGGGCAAGGGGGTGGAGGAGGAGGCAGCAATGTGAGGGTTTGGATATACCTGTCTGTGACCAGGGATCTGAGGAGCTCAGGGCTGGCTGTGCTGGGAACAGACAGATGTCCCTCTGTCCATGACAAATCCCTCCTCTCCACAGCTCTCTTCCCACTGACAACCAAGGAGAAGATGGAGGCTGACCAGCGTTCCATCTACGTGGGCAATGTAAGTGGGAGCCCCTGCTCAGTGCCCAGCTGGGTGTGTCCCGAATCCCTGGTGTGGATCTGCCCCTCCCCAAAGCCTGGCTGTTCCCATCCCAGGTGTTTCTCCTCTGCCCAGCCCAGCCTGGGAACGTGGCTCATTATCTGCCACTTGCAGCTCATCTGTTGCAGGTGTCAGCTCCCCAAAAAGCCCCCTGGCAGCTGTGGGTTGTGTGGTGTTGCCTGTTCTTTCAATACAGGGCAGGTTGTCTGTTGGGTTTGTGTTCCAGGTGGGAGCTGGGAGGGTCCCCTGACCCTCAGCAGGGGCTGAGCTGTGCTGGGGGGGTGAGTGGGGCCAGCTGGGCCCTTTGCCTCCCCTGCTGGATCTACTGCCTTGAGAGGCTGGTCTGGAACAGAGACCAGACAGAGCTAAATGGACAATAGAGGTATTTACTGAAAGGCCTTTAAAGGACACACCTTGGGCAGCACAAGAGCCTGGCCAGGGCTACACCCAGGTTGAATCCAAGATGGATCCCACTCACAAGTTTTTACACTTTTATAAGTTTTGGTTTATCTACACATTGGGTTCAGTTGCCCAATTACAGCTCCAGATCATGAAGTCTCAACCCCCTGCCTTGCTCCCTTCCCTTCACAGCTGTTTGTGCATTATGGGAAAGGTTGTCCTTGATTCTCCAGCTGGGAAGGGATTGTTTTGTCCAACCACCCTGTGAGGAGACCCTACTAACACCTCATAGGAAGTTTCAGAGTTACACACCAGGCTGGGGCTGTCATTGCAGGTGGATTACGGGGGCACAGCAGAAGAGCTGGAGTCTCACTTCAACAGCTGTGGGCAGATCAACCGCGTCACCATCCTCTGTGACAAGTTCTCGGGCCACCCCAAAGGGTCAGTGCAGTGTGCAGGGGGGGCTGGGGGTCTGCAGGGTGTCCCTGGGGCTCTGCTCACACCATTGCCCACAGCTATGCCTACATCGAGTTCGAGGAGCAGAGCTCCGTGAAGGCTGCGGTGGAGCTGGACGAGAGCATCTTCAGGGGCCGTGTCATCAAGGTGAGAGCTGGGAGGGCCCTGCGGGGTTCTCCCCACCTTTCCCAGCCCTGCCTGCCTGGGGCTGGGCCAAAGCCCAGCTCCAGCAGCCCCTCCCCACCCTGCAGGTGCTGCCCAAGAGGACCAACATGCCCGGCATCAGCAGCACGGACCGCGGCGGCTACCGGGGCTGCTTCCACGCCCGGGGCGGGCTGGGCCGCTGGGGGGGCCCCTATGGGCAGCAGCCCCGGGTGAGGGGAAGGACCTACAGGTGAGTCTGGCTGTGGGGGCTCCTCAGGTGTGCAGCAGGAGGGGCTTTGCTGTGCCCCTCCCACCCCCGTGTGGCTGGGAGGATGGAGGAGGGCTCTGGAGGGAAGGAGTATCTGCAATGTTGGAGTTGTCACCCTGTCCCTGCAGGATTTGGGGAGTGGTGGGTGGGCATTGCACTGCCAGCCTGACCAGTCCCAGAGCTGGGCCTGGCTGTGAGGTTCCCCTAGTTTAGGGGATGTAGCCAAGGGGGGATCCCAGGCCTTGGAAGGGTGAGGGAAGGAGCAGGGAGTGCTGCCCTTGTGCTTCAGGGTGTTGGTTTTGTTCCTGTCTAGGGGTCGGGCAAGGCTGCTGCCTTGGTATTTTCCATACTAGAAGAGGCTGGACTGCCTGGTGATGCCAATGGGACTAAAATGAGGAGATGGGATTGGAGAGATTTAAAAATATGCCTGCCCAAGCCAAAAAACAGATTAATTTTAAAAATGCCATCTGCCTGGCCGTGAGGATTACTGGTGAGCCCCGTGCTGGGCTGCAGGAGGGAAGATGGGATCTGCTCCATGCTGCCAGCACCCAGGAGAGCTCATCCCACCTCAGCTCTGCCCAGAGGGCTGTGTTTGCACAGAGAACAGGCTCATCCCAGAGAGCACTGTCCTGGGAAGGGAAGAGCTCTCCCAGGCCATCAAGACTCCTCCTTATCCCATGGAAAAGGGCTGTCCTGGAGGCTTTGGTTTGGCTCCTACCTGACTGCATGCCTGCCATGCCACTGCTTGGCCATGAAGCTCCTCAGCTCTTCCTACAGCAGCTGCATGCTCCTCCTTCTCTTCCTCTAAGAACCTAAAGACTGTTTCCTTTCCCAAATCCATGGAGCAGGTTTTGGGTTGCAGCTCCAGATCTGATTGCTGGGGAGCTTTTCCTTCATCAGCCCTGGGTGTGACCTTCCTCTTGGGAAGCCTGATGTGCTTTGGGTCTGGTTTTTAGCTCGCTGTGTTTGTACATCCAGGACAGGGGAAAAGCATCTCTTGTTTCTTTGCGAGCCTCTGTATCTCTGTGGTAGTTAAACAAGACCTGGGTGTCACAAAATCCTTCCTCTTTTTTATTTTAGCTGTCAGCAAACCCCTCTTCCCTCCCTCCTGCTTTTATTCCAAGCTCCAGGGGTCAAAGGGTGCTGGCAACTCCTCACTTGACTTTATTTCTTGCATAGCAGCATTCCAAAACCACCTTCACTGGTGCAGTTTGGTCTGGTCTCTTCATTCCCATCACCATTCCTGCTCTGGAGTCACATTTGGAGATGGTGGGAGCCCTCCTGGAGGCTCAGGACCAAAGAGCACCACAGGAGCTGGGTACCAGGGAAGTTGAGGGTCCTGGCTCTTCCCTTTCCTGCTGGATTTGTGTTTATGCAGCCCCATGTTTTTAAAGGAAAAGCTTTGTGTTAGAACGGGCAGGCTGGGAACCCGGGCAGACAGCATTCCTGGGAGAAGTTCTGAATGGAAATGGGTTTTATTATGTAATTCTCCCTCTAATCTTTCAGGATCCTTGGTTAGGATTCCTCTAACCCAGATGCAGCAGATGCAACCCGACTCCTAAAGCAGCTTTTCACAGCTCAGGGGCATTGCCAGGCTAAAAATCCCACTGATTTTTTTTCCCCTTTAAGATCTCTAGATTTTTTTAAAGCTTGGGGCCTTAACTCTTCATGTTGTGTTGATATTGTCCTCAGAGCTGATGAGACTGACCTTGGTTTGAGCTACCCTTAGGCTTAGACTATAAACCAGCTTTTTCTAGGGCTTCTGTTTGATAGGATTATACATTTTTGAGAGTTATTTTTTAATAAAAAACTACTTTGGGATGCTTGGACTCTCTTGTGGAAGAGGCAACACTGAGCTGCCATCTCTGTGAGTGAAAACAGCCAAATTTTTTAGAAGAAAATGTTTGTGGATAACAGTGCACAGCTGTGCCTTGTGGAGATGGTGGGAGAGGCTTGAACCTCCCATGATATTCCAGGTGGTTGCTGATAAAATGTACTTTAGTTCTGTTTGAGAAAGTATTTGTAACTGTTACTTATTTTTAAAATAAATGATCCTGCTGTGTGAAGTTCATGTGCGGTTCTGGCTTTGTCCAGGCTCCTGGGATCCCCTGGGGCTGGGCAGATCTGTTATTTTTAGCTGGTTTCTGTGGTTTTGAACTCAGGAGGTGCCTGCAGTAGAGCTGTGTGTGCCTGCATCTCCTCTGCTGAAGCAGGAGTGATGGAGCTGGGGTGCTTTTCAGTGCAATTTGTGCTTGATTCCAGATAAATACCTGCTGCTGATTTGGGAGTCTGTAATTAGAGCAGCAGGGAGCTGCAGGGGAGGAGATGTTAATGGAGATGAATATGGGATGAGCCAGGCAGCTGTGCAATCCCGATGGCTCAATCCATGCCTGGATTGGGTGGGTTTATTCCAGCTGCTCTACCTGGGCTGGGAGCCACTGTGCAGTGTGTCTGGATGAGGTGCAAAGTGGGAACAGCAACCTGGGGCACCCAGAAATCAGCTCAGGCAGGGAAACTCCTGGAAAGGTTTGGGTTGGAAGGGACCTTGGAGCTCCTCTTGTGTCGGGGGGCTTGGAGCAGCCTGGGACAGTGCAAGATGTCCCTATGAGGTGGCTTTAATGTCCCTTCCCACCCAAACCACGCCATGAGGCTGTGAGCACTGGTTTGTGTTTGCTTGAGTACAAATCCAGGCAAACCTTGCAGGTGTCAGGTTTATTTTACACAGAACAAATTTAAATTATTACATAGAATGGAATATTTACAGCACTGCAGGCATGCTCCTGCACACAGGGAATGTTTCCCAGGGGGGTGGGAAGGGCTTCAGCACACCTGCATCATCATGGAGTTCACCATGGTATCAAAAGCCCTGGAGAGGGAAATAAACAGAGATTATTAAAGGAAGCAGCTCATTCTGCACAGCTTTTGTAACAAAACCACTTTCTCACCCTGCCTCTGCCTGGCTTTCTGTAAGCTGGACATGAGGCTTTCCTCTTTACAGCACAAGCTGTTGAGGGATTAATGACTTTTAATTAAGCTGAGGTAAGGACAGGTCTTATCCTGGCTGCTGCTCTGTGGCTGCAAAGTTGTTCTTGCCAAGGCCACAGAAAGTCCCAATTTATTGAAATTCCCTGTGAGGTTACAATGGGAATGGGGGACACTGACCCTCACAGGTGAGGAATTCCATGTGCTGAATGTTTGTCCCTCCCCAAGGACAAACCCTGGACAAGGGCACTTGTTCACTCTTTAACCTGTTCTACTTACTACACTTTAATATTCACAATTATTAAATTTGCAGAAGACCTCTAGGACCATCAAGTCCAACTGTTGTTACCTCTATTTTCAGGTAGTTTTTTCTCCCCCCAAAAATACATTTTCTTGGCTCAATGTTTGTAAGCCCAGTTCTGAGGCTGTGAGAATTCAGTAGAACTTTTTATGACACCATCAGTTTTTCATGAGTAGGAATGGCCCCAAACCAACACCACCGTTCTCATTAAGGCTCCTAGAACACACACCTGAGCTGGCCAACCACAGGTTGGTCCTGTGGCATCAGAGGTGCCCTGAAAATGCCAGGAAGGTGTCAGAGATCCCTGTGGACAAGCACTCACCTGGAATGGATCCTGTCCCCGGGGTTGTAGAAGGGGTTACACATGATGTCTGTGTAGGAATTGTGCAGCTTCCGGAACATCTGCAAAGGGAGGAGAGGTGAACCCATCAATTGTTGGCTCCTCAGCAGTCCTGGGGAGCTGGGAGGGCCAGGGGGGCTGTGCTGTGGGGCACTCACGCTGCGGATCTCGTTGTCCCTCAGGGCTGTGTTGGAGGAATCCACCACCATGACAAACTTCACCTTGGAGTTGGTCACGTAGCCATAGCTGGGCAGGGGTCAAGGAGCTGCTCCCACACAGCCAGAAAGCAGCTGGACTGTGTCCAGAGGGACAAACTGACAGGAAACATGGGGGAACCTCCTCATGAGGGGCAGGCACAGAGCTGTTCTCTCTGTGACAGGGACAGCACCCAGGGAATGGCTGCAGCTGGGCCAGGGCAGGTTTAGGGTGGAGATCAGGGAAAGGTTCTTCCCCCAAAGGGTGCTGGGCACTGCCCAGGCTCCCCAGGGAATGGGCATGGCCCCGAGGCTGCCAGAGCTCCAGGAACCTCTGGACAATGCTCTCAGGGATGCCCAGGGTGGGGTTGGACTGGATGATCCCTTCCAGCTCAGGATATTCTGAGATTAAATTAAACCCACAGTGGCCTGGCCCAAGGCTTGACAAAGATACACCTTGTAGTCTTCAGTGGGGTAGAGGAGCCCCAGGTAGAGCTCCCTCTGGTCCACCAGGGCTTTGCCCATGGCTGAGATCTTCTCATCCACCACGTCCAGGGAGGTGTGCACGGTGTAGTGAAACTTCAGCTCGTTCTCTGTGGGGACACTCCGGATGTACAGGGGGTAATTCTGGGAGCAGAGCAAGCCACACTGCCTGGAACTGCTGCTGCCAGAGCTGCTTAACCCTTCATGTTCCCAGCACAGCACCTCTGGAGCACAGCTGTCCCCATGGCAGGAGAACCACTTGCACAGGCAGCACACAAGGCTCAGGTCTCTGTGCTCTCCTGTCCCAGTAGAGCCTGTGCCTGTCTGTCCCAAGGAAAACCCCTCTGTCCATGCAGCAGGGCAGCCCAGAGCACCCTTGCACTGTGCCTGTGCTGGCTGCCCCAGCCCTGCTCCTGCCCAGTGCATTTCCCCCAGTGGCTGCCCCCTGCTCTGTTCTGCTTCCCTCACCCCCATCCAGACCCCACAACCCGAGATCCTGCCCATTCCCCTCTCCCCTACCCCACAGCCCCAGTACTGCTCAGACCCTAAAACCAGAGTCCCTCACCTTTTCCCACACCCCATTGATCTCTTCCACAACCTGAGGCCCAGCCCCTCTGCCCTCACCCTTCCCCAGACCCCACTAATCCCCTGTTTTCCTCAACCCCACAACCTCCCACAGCCCCAGCCCTGTTCAGACCCCAAAACCACAGTCCCGGCCTCTTTCCTCTCAGCATTCCCCAGACCCCACTGACTCCCTGTTCCCCTCAACCCCACAACCTGAAATCCTGCCCTTCCCCTCTCCCATACCCCACAACCTCCTCGGCCCTGGGGAGCCCCGGCCCTGCTCAGACCCCGAAATCACAGCCCCGGCCTCTTTCCCCTCACTCCTCCCTAGACCCCACTGACCCCTGTTCCCCTCAGCCCCACAACCTGAGGCCTCTGCTCCCCGTTCAACCTCGCTGCTCCACCCGGCCCCACTCAGGCCTCATGACGCCATCTGGGCCCTCTGTCCCGGTGTCCCCCCGGCCCGCACACCGTGTCCCGCTGTCCCATATCCCCGTGTCCCGCTGTCCGCACCTCCTTGGCGATCACGGCGATGCACACCGCCATCTTGGCCCCGCCCCTTCCCGGCCCCTCCGGGTCACGTGGGGCGCGCGCGGGGGCGCGGTCACGTGGCGCGGCGCGGTCACGTGGCGCGCGCGGCCCGGTTGCCATGGCGAGCGCGGCGCCGGGGCCGCGGGGCCTGCGCTGGGCCCTGGGCCCGCTGGGGCTCTGCTGGGCCCTGCTGGGCCCCGCCACCGCCACCGCCCCCAACATCGTCCTGCTGCTCATGGACGACGTGAGTGCGGCACCGCGGGGCCCGGGGTGGTGTCGTCCCGCGGGGGGGTGACATGGAGGGACGGGTGTGTGGGGCCCGGAGCGCTGTGCGGCTGAGAGGGGACCGGGAGCCGGGCGGGTCCGGCTGAGAGGGGACCGAGAGCCGGGCGGGTCCGGCCGGGGAAGGGCAGGCTGACAGGGGTGCCATCAATCCGTACAAACGTTCCCCTGGGTGTCACAGGATGGTGCCAGGCTGTTCCCAGGGGTGTCCAGGGACAGGAGGAGCAGCAGCGGCCACGAACCAAACCCGAGAAGTTCCCTCTGAACACGAGGGAGAGCCTGTGCGCATGGAGGGCGGCAGAGCCCTGGCACAGCTGCCCAGGGATGTGGGGTCACCTGTCTGGAGCCATCCCAAACCCACCTGGACGTGTCCCTGTGTCACCTGCCCCACGTGTCCCTGCCTTGGGATGGGTGATCTCCAGAGCTCCCTTCCTACCCAGATGATTGTTGATCACAAGGAGGGGCTTGGTGACCTCCTGAAAAACTAAACAAGGAAAGTAATTCTACTCATTATGGCTCTCTGAACTGGGAAGAGAAAAAATGACAGTAGATGATTAAAGAGCTGAAATTATCACAGATTTATTTCTAACTCAAAATCTTTTCAATTTTGCACCCTTGGCCACATTGATAAGGAATTATATTCATTTCCAACACATTCAGGTCGCTGCCATCTACCCAGTTTGCTTCTCTCCTAATAATTTCCTGTCCCCTTCCAGCTGTGTTTGTGGTGGAAATGTGTTTGTTGCTGTTTGAAGTTACCCAAGGAGCTCACGAGGGTGGGCAAACCTTCCCTTTTTGCCAGTTTATCCTGCCCATTGTTCCATGGTGTTCCCACATCCCTGAGCAGGACAATCCCCTGCTTTTCCAGCCAGCTGAGCCTCTGGCAGGGGCTGCCCAGGCAGGTTTGGAGTCTCCAGCCCAGGAGGTGTCCAGGGAAGGACTGGAGGTGGCACTCAGTGCTCTGGGCTGGGGACAGGGTGGGGACTGGGCACAGCTTGGACTCTCAGAGTATTTCCCAAGCTCAGTGATTTCAGTTTTCCATTCAGGAGTGTTTCCCCCTCCCAGGCTGGCATTTGTAATTTTCCAGAGGAAAGCTCTCTGGGACAGGGGTTCTCCCACTCTGGAAGTGTTGGTACAGCACAAGGCTCCTTCCTGTCTGCAGCTTCTGTGAACTATTGATTTATTTAATATGTTCATTACAAACACCTCTCCCTGGGTTTTTTCCCTTCACCCTCTGTGACTCTGGAATTAGAGCAATGTGAGGTTCTTTTCGTCTTTCTTCCTTGATGATAAAGAAAAATCAAGAACTTGGGGGTGAATCCATTGGATCCATTTTAATCCCTTATCCCAGAGGGAACCATTTAATTGCTCCTTAACTCAGAAGCCATCTCTGCAATGATTTCCTTGTCCAAGGGGATGGCACCAGGTGGTTCCCTGAGGATCTGGATGCATCCATGGCTCACCTGACACACACCTTGCCTTTCCCAAAGCACAGCAGAACTCCCAGCACCTGTGGTGCTCGTTGAGCTGCTCCCTTCCAGAACCTTCTGCCTGGAGCTGAGCTTTTGCCAGGAATGGTTCCCAGCAGGGAGCACAGAGCCCTGATGGGAATGTTGTGGTTCTCCTGGTGTGTGTGACCCTGGGGATCAGGAGGAAGAGCAGGGTGGAGGCACAGCCCTGCAGATAAGCACAGGGACTGGTGCTGCCTCTGGCAGGTTCCTCTGGCTTTTCCTGCAGTGCTGCCTTGGAGTTCAGGCCTTGTCCTTGTGTTTTCAGTCCTGCAGAGGGACAGGCCCAGAGGCTGAGGTGGAATCCTGGCCTCCAGCACAGACAGCAGGGCAGGCACTGAGGGCTCAGACATGGCAGCTGCACAGCCCTGAGTAAACCACGTGTAACTTCCTCTTCCTCCTTGCTCCGGGTGTGCCTCAGGCCTCTGAGTAACAGTGAAGGCACTGGGCTTCTTGCAAGTGCTTTAATCCCTGTTAATAAATCATTTAATCCTCAATTTCCCACCCACCAGGGGAAAGTGTGAGAGTTCCCTGCTCCACAGGGCTGGCAGAGATCATTTGTGTCACATTTGTGTCACATTTGTGAGGTGATGAGTAGGGAGATGAGCACTGTAAACATTTATAAATTAAAGGGTACAATGAAAGTGTTACGTGGGCCCAAAAATGTGTTTGTGGAAAGGACTTTGACATCTTCTGGTGTGTTCCTTTTACAGATGGGCTGGGGGGATTTGGGAGCTTTGGGAGAGCCTTCTAAGGAAACCCCTAACCTAGACCAGATGGCTGCAGAAGGGATGCTGTTCCTGGATTTTTACACTGCCAGCCCCCTCTGCTCTCCCTGTAAGTACACTGCACTTGGAACCGAGTCAGCATGAGGAACATCTCCTCCCTCTGAGGGGTTTGGGGTGTTTGCCAGCCTCTGACGTGGGCTAACAACCAAACCAGTGCCTGCCCTCAGGCCAGAGATCAGATTTGCTGCTTTGATCTCGCATTTTGCTCCCTTCTTATTTCTGTTTGGATTGGAAACCCGACAGCCCTCAGTTTGTACAAAGCACTGCTTCAGTGATCAGTGCAGCTGAAGGATTTTTGTACCATTTCAGTTCAGTGCTCCAGCCCCAGTCTTTACATTTTTTTAATCTTTCTCATTTTGGGTTAAACAAAGCAGGATCTGATCTGTTGCTGGACATATTTGGTCTGATTCTGTTGGCTCTGGTGAGACTTTCATGCAAGGAAAGGCAGCAGTTTGTGTCCTGCTTTTGACCCTGGTGTCTTACAAGACTCCTGGGACAGGGACAAGAGATAAAAGGAGCGTTTGGGTCTGGGAGAGGCAGATATTTTTCTCCTTGTTGTTTTTTTTCTGTGAGGTGGTTTCTTTCTTTTTGTTTTCTTTTTTCCCTGATTAGCTGCCAAGAACTGAAGCAAAAATGAAGAACAGGGGCTTTTTATTTGGGCTCTCATTTTGGATAGCACTTGCCAGTGTGTAAATGATGTCCTTGCTCAGAAAAGGCATTTAAAATATGCTGAAATCCTGCTAAGCCAGTGGTGGCACTGCAGATGCTTGAAGTTAAACATCTGTTTAAATATTCCCTGCAGTCAGGACTTGACTTTTATTGTCAAAGCTGGACAGCTCTTTCTTTATATTTCATGATTTTTGTTCAGTCAAGCTCGAAAGCTTAGCCTTGAGCATCTAATCAGTTTGTGCTAGGATTTCCTCTTAAATACATTATAAATATATATATAACTGAGCTGTAAGGGTTCCTCCTTTGACTATTCAAAGCAATGACTCTTCAGTGTGGCTAATTTAATAAAGGGGCCAAATTTCAGCTGGAATAACTCAAATGATGCATCAGAAGTGATTCTCCCCATGGCTCTTGGGAGAGTGTGAGTGATTTAGTGGCTGGCTGTGACAAGGGGACACTGACACACTCCAGTCGGTGTGCAGCCCTCATCCTCCTACAGTGATATTATATAACAATATAATAGCTATATTCAGGTTTCAATTCCTGGGTATGAAGCAGAGAATGGCTGTAAAGAAGTGCTTGTGTTGTTTGCAGCAAGGGCAGCCCTGCTGACGGGCCGGCTCCCGGTCAGGAACGGCTTTTACACCACCAATGGACACGCCAGGAACGGTAGGAGCCTCATCCCTCACCTCCCTTCCTCTCCTGATTTCCCTCTGGGCCTTGCAGGAAGTTTCTCTTTGGACAAAGGGGATCTTCCCCGTGGATGTTCCAGAATGCCACCAAACCCTGTTAAGTGCTGTAATAAGTGTGAATTTTATTGCTTCCTCCTCCTCAAATGAAGGGGATAAACCAGGCTGCTTGATCCATTTGTTTCTGCTGGCTGAGAAATGTTTCCTCTGGGCAGGGGAGCTGGGGTCTGGTGAAGGACAATCAGGTGGGGGTGTAAAACCCACAGGGGAGAGCTGGCTGCTCACAGGTTTATTCAGCAGGCAGATTTCCACCCAGTTTCAGAGCAGGTTTCCATCCCTCGTGCCCCTGGTGCTTCCAGGGAAGGTCCCTGGGTTGGTTTGGGTCCCAGAGTGAGAAATGCCACGTGCTGGGACGTGGCTGGGCAGGAAGCAGCAGCCTGGGGTTGATTCCCTGAGCACAGTCACACCTGAGAGCCTCAGGGGCTGAGGGACACTCTTCATTTCCCTCAGAATCACAGAGTGAATGAGGTTGGAAAAGACCTTTGGGATCATCAACTCCAACCCATAATAGCAGATCAGCCCTTGCAGTCTGAGCACCTTTATTGGTTATTTGGGTTAGGAAAAAGCTGCCTTCGTTTTAGAAAACACAAAGGAAATTTGCAGCATAAAGACCACTCCTAAAGCACCTGATTTTCTATGACATCTCCCTTTCAAGGGTCTCACCTCCAGTCTGGGGTGGCTGCTCCCTATTTTATTTGCCCTCGTGCATAAGTGGGTGGAAATGTCCCTTTGGTCTCCCTGGATCAGTTTATTCTCTCTATCCCATGGGAGGACTTCCAAGGAATGCCATTGCTGGGACTCCAAATGAGTTGCTATTCTGATCCAGTACATGAGCTGTGTGCTGTAATATTTTGAAGAGTCAAAAAGGTGGTTTTGATTTGTTTTCCACAGCATACACACCACAGGACATAGTAGGAGGAATCCCAGATTCTGAATTACTGCTTCCAGAGCTCCTGAAGAAAGCTGGTTACACCAATAAGATCATTGGCAAATGGTAAATTTATTTGGAGGTCTCTTGCTTTGAGATTTCACCCTGTGTGTGTTGGGAAGGAGCAGCAATAAAAACAGAATTACAGGGGGAAAAAAAACTGTTTTGAAGCTGAAATGTCCAACATTGGAAAGTGTGATGGATCTTCCCCCTGCTGGGATCAATTCCTGAGTGTTCCCATTACAAGTGCTTACACATGTCTTCATACAAAGAGTTGATGAGGTTTTATGTGTGTATTTGTATTTATAAACTCCTCAACTCTGGGCTTTTATCCACACCTCACACCACTTATTTGATCAGAAAACACCAGGATATTCTGTTGGAATTTGCCTTGAGCATCTACGTGGTTTTCATCTTTGACTCTTGCTATATTTGGGGACTTTATTAGTGAACTGAATTCCTGTGGAAAGTAACAGGAATTTCTTTATCAGTTTCATTAATAAGTTAGAGAAGACTGAGTTTGAATTGTGCTTGGATTCACCTGCTGGAATTGGGAGGAAAGCAAAGCACCCTAAGACAGTGAATTATTTATCAGCACAAATCCAGGCAGGAGAATGGCCTTGAGGGATCAGCTCAGTGGGCTGGGTGCAATCAGCTGCAGTTCAGTGCTAATAAATGGAAATTCATACACCCAGGGAAAAGGAATAAACAAGGCAAATGCAGATTGGTGCCAGTTCCTTGGAAAAAAAAAAAGGCAAATCTGGAAGGACCTGCAGCTGTTAGCAGGAATAGGACTAAGCAGGAATGTGCAGGGCATTATTGTGCACTCAAAAACTTCTCCTGGTCAGGGCTGGGAGTGATACCCTGGAGAGGTGTGAAGAAATGCAGGGTAAAACTGGGGTCTCATCCTGGCCTCACAGAGGTTTTCCAGCAGAAAATTTTCTTATTGTTTCATCATCCCTTCTATAATCTCTTCAGGGTGTCCTGTGACAGTAAATTCCATGGTTTAATTATAACTTTGCAAGTCAAGTATTTTCCATGACCAGTGAGGAATTTGTTGTGTTTCATTAAATCTCAGTTTTTTGTGCTGTAAGATGCAGAGACTGATCTGGATCTCAGTCACTGTTTAATGTCTCTGTAAGTTCTTTTAGGGCTTTTGTAGAATGAGATGTTTTTTCCATCTGCCCTGTTGTAGGAACAGCCAGGAATAACTTTGTGTTCCCACATCTACCAAAGGGGAAGGGATGGAATCCTGCAGGTCAGACCTGCAGTGGCAGTTACATCACCAAGCTGTAACCAGAGCTGAAATGAGGATTCTTTCTGTAATAACTCATTTGGAACAGCTCAGAGTAACTCCAAGGATCGTT
Organism: Agelaius tricolor; assembly: GCF_023055355.1. Taxonomy (NCBI): domain Eukaryota; kingdom Metazoa; phylum Chordata; class Aves; order Passeriformes; family Icteridae; genus Agelaius; species Agelaius tricolor. The sequence continues at coordinate 20,478,849 of NW_027269275.1, read as the reverse complement.
TTACCCCAGGGAATGCATTTTATGCCCTTTATGCTCAGAAGGTGCAGAGGAGGGTGACACAAAGTGCACAGGGGCAGATCCAGGCTCATGAGGGGAAGATGGAATGGTTAAATAAACATTGAGCCACCAAGATCCCCATTAGAGACAGAGAGCACGGGGATTCTGTCTTCAAGGTGCTATAAATGCAGGAAATGTAGAATTTGCAGTACAAAACCTGGAGATTAGAGAGGAGCTTCATCTGGAAGTTAAGGATGGAAGATTTTCAAGCTGCACAGTAGAGAGGAGCAGTCATCAGGAGTAGCTAAATGTGTTTTATGTCCACATGTGCACACAAAAACCTCATTTCATTTCCATTCAGGTCTCTTTGTACCGTTTTGGCAGCATGAATGCTCCATAAAGGGGATGAGGATGGAATGGTGCATTTCATGAGCCCTGCCTTGTGTTTTTACAGCTCAGTGGGATAAAAGGGACTTGTCATAGATCAGAATCCTTAAGTGAAACATTATGTGCATCTCTGCAGTGGTTTGGGGCAGTGTAGTCCATCAGTGCTGATCATCAGACAGCATGGGAGAAGACACCAGTGGAAGGAAAAAATGGAAAACAGTGATTGGAGAGTAAATAAAATGGAATATAAGTGAGCACTGGGGTGAGTCTGCATGGCTGTGCTTGCAACAAGTGTGAGAGAGCTCAAGACACTGCTCTGGAGTCATTTATGTGATTGAAATGCTTTGAGTTTTGATTTCTTAGGCAGAGACTGTGTTCTTGCATGCTGTTCTGATGAGCTGAGGTGTGGCTTCTGTGCAGTAGAGGTTTGACTGTGACCTGCTGTTTCTGTTGCCAGGCACTTGGGGCACAGGCCCCAGTTCCACCCCCTGAGGCACGGCTTTGATGAGTGGTTTGGGTCCCCAAACTGCCACTTCGGGCCCTACGACAGCAGCGAGCGCCCCAACATCCCCGTGTACAGGGACTGGGACATGGCTGGCAGGTAACCTGTGGGCAAGGGAGACAGGACAGCCTTGTAAATGTCACTGCCTGGCCAAGGATTGTGAGAAAATGGGGACTGTAAATGAGATGGAAATGAAAGCAAGCTTTGAGAAACCTCAGTTACTGAACAACTGGAAAACAATGGCATGGCCACTGAAGGTGATCCCCTATTCATGGAACAACACCTGCAGGCAGCTCCAAGGGTCAGAGCAGACCCTACAGCTTGGCAAAAGGGGCCCAAAGAGGAGTTTGTAGGGTTTAAAATGTAACCCAGTGTGGTAATGTAATGATTCTCACAGACTGTATGGAAATGCTGTAGGATTTGTATCTTGTACTAGATTGGTTAGTGAGAATCAGAATATTCAACACAGATTTATTGTATTGGAACAGGAACCTCGCTCTCTCATCCTCTGTTTTGCTCTCTCACCCTTTTTACCATGCTCTTGCCTTCCCTCTCTGTACCCCTCTCTTTACTTCCCTCAGTCCTGCTCCAGCTGTGCCTGGCAGCTCCCAGCAGGGCCCTGCCCCCAGGCCCTTTGCAATGAACCCCAAGTTCCTGACCTGGCTGCAGAGATCTCTCATCTCTGTCTGTCCCCACTGTCCAACCCCATCACTCCTACATAACCCAGCTCCTGGCCTGCCTCTGGGCTGCTCTGGGCTCTCCCTGCTGCCATGACACACCTGCATGGGCTTTGGGGGTCCTTCCAAGCCAGAGCATTCTGGGATCCTCTGGTGCTGTGGTTAATAAAGGTCCAACACCAAGACCAGCCTGGAAGTGTCATGTGGACGGTGCAGGGATGTGGAGCTGCCCTCCCAGAGCTGTTTGCTCATCCCTGGCACCCTAAAGGCTTCCACTCTTGGAAGCTGCTCCCATTCTGTACTGAAAGACCTCTTTGTTCCTTCTCTTCCTGTTTGGAATAACATTTTGTGTGTTTGCATAGCTCCATTCCCTGCTCCCAGTCTGCAGTCTGGGCCCTTCTTGTCCATTCATTTTTCACTCTGGTGTTGTCTCATTTCACTGCTGTTATTCCCCTGAGCACTTCCCCAGGCCCTTCTCTGCTTTACTGTTGGCTGAAGATCCCTCTAAAATAATGTTTCCAAAGCAGCCCAGGTTCTGCTTCCAGCATTTCCCTGTCTCACTGAAAGTTGTTGTGTACTTCTGAAATTTTATTCACATTTCAACCAGCTCTTTATGAATCACCAGGAGATTTTGAAGCATTTTGTCCCCTACAGCAAAAGGCCAGTCCCTCAGGTTTGTCCAAAACTTGAAGTCATTAATTTGCATCAAGCTCTGTCACCACTTTCTCCCATAAGAAAAATTATGATGACATATTTCTAATATCTGAAGAGAGTTTGCTGAGTGTTAACTGTGACTTGTTTGTCACCTCCTTACACAGAGGAAAAAAATCCATAAAAGGGGAAAAAAATCCTATTTCTGATGTTTATTCCTTAGGATTGATTTTTTCCCCTCTCTGATTCCTTTTATCTTAAGATACTATGAAGACTTCAAAATTGATCTGAAGACAGGTGAAGCCAACCTGACTCAGCTCTACCTGCAGGTACTATTTTAGTGCTGGCTTCTAAGCCAAGGTGACTTTTCTGCTTTTTTTTTTTTGGAGAAATTTTGATGGCAGAGGATAAATTCATTTTTATTGTTGTTTACAGGAAGCTCTGGATTTTATTAGCAAGCAGCAGGCCAGCCAGCAGCCATTCTTTTTGTACTGGGCAATTGATGCTACCCACGCTCCTGTTTATGCCTCCAAACAGTTCCTGGGCACGAGTCAGAGAGGGCTGTAAGTTCTGCTTTTTGGGGTTGTTTTAATTAATTCCTCCTGCAGCTGCCACAGCCAACCTGAGCAGTGGTTGGTAGATCCAAGGCATGGATCACTCCTCAAGTGTGTGTGTGCTGAAATGCATTATTTGCTTGAATTGTTGTTTCATAATTTGGCTTTAACCTGAAGTGAAGCTCATGTGACCCCAGGGGGAGGAGGGGGGCTCTAGGCTCCTTTGCCAGTTGTGTGAGGAGTGAAATGCTGTCTGTGGCACAGATGATTTTTTAGGAGGCTTTTGTATGATCAGTGCCTCTTTTAAAAGCCTATAAATGGGACCAGCAAATAGAAAACACTCCTAAAAAGGCAGTTTGGAGGAGGCAAAGAGCTCTGTAGACACTGGGAGTGTTGCTTCAAAGAGTTTCTAACCATAAGGAAAACCATGTTATTACCTCCCAGTCTGTGGCAAGGTGGGTTTGCCTCTGTTTGTGAATTTTATGGCTGAATTCCTCTGTCCAGGAGTGGCTCACAGCTGAGCAAACCCTGACCCTCAATACCCAAGGGCTGCTCTCTGCAGGCCAGAGACACAAAGGTTTGCAGTGGCAGCAGAAAACCTGATGCATGAGAAGGATTTCTGCAGCACGGGTACAAATGAAATCTGAACACGTTGTGCTGACCCTTTTTTTGCTGCTCTGAGTGTTTTGCATCTCCTTTTGCCTCAGGTATGGGGATGCTGTGAGGGAGATCGATGACAGCGTTGGGAAAATCCTGAAGCACCTCCAGCAGCTGGGCATCAGTGAGAACACCTTTGTGTTCTTCACCTCTGATAACGGGGCTGCTCTCATTTCAGCTCCCAAACAAGGTGAGGCTCAGCTGAGCAAACCTGGCCTTGGCAAATCAAGGCTTAAACCTCTCTCTCTTGAGGAGAAAAAAGCCCTGTGTGTGGAGTCTGTGTTATGAGGTAGGAGAAGCCTCAAAAGACAGAGTATTTATGTTGGGAATAATTTATGTTCAGTGCTTCTGGTCACTGTTGGAGGAGGTGTCCTTGGCCAAATGGAATTTTTCCTTGCCCCAGTGTTGCTGTTACCTGTGTGTATTTGCACTGTCAGGGAGGGAATATTCTGTAATTTACTGGGAACCAGGCTCAGTAACTTAGCAAGGTGTTTACTCTCCATCTGCCAAATGCATATTTCAGCCTTCTGAGCAATTAGAGAGACTTCAAGAGTCCCTCATTCTTTAGCTCTCATGAAAAATATCAAGAAGAGAAACGAGTTTTGTTAGCTAACAAATTTTCTTTTGTTTAAGTGATGGTTTCTCTGAAACAAATCACTGCAAATTGATTTTAGAACCTGCTCTCTTCTCTTTGGAGCCAGGCTTGGCTTGTGGTTATTGAACCACAGAGCAGGGAGTAACCTGAGTTCTGATTGCAGCTCAGCCACTGGCTTTGACTTTGTGTGACCTGGAATCAGTTATGAGACCTCCCTGATTGTTCTTGGCCAGCTGAGCTCCAGGGTTGGGTTAAAACTCCAGATATTCCTGCAAAGCTCTGGCCATCTCTGAGTGACCATTCGGGGAATGCAGAATTATTTTTCTCATTCTTACACCTTCATCTAATATTGTTCTGGTACTATAAAATTTAAAATCATTATGAAAAAATGCTATTTCTGCCTGAAAGTGTCAGATTTCCTTTGGTTGCAGACAGGAGTTAACACCCTTAGAGGAAAGGAGAACACCAGTGAGGTAGTTCCTGTTTGTTTGGGGCTTGGTTTTCATTTGGTTGTTCATAGCAAGGTGTGTTTAACTGTCACTTTCTCCCTGTGCTGAAAAGACACTCCTAAAATTTCATCACAAATGGATATTGAAAAAAAAACCCTCACGAACACAACACAACAAACAAGGAAATAATGACAAAAAACCCAATTCTGGCCACGTCCTTTGAAGAAGCATCCATGCAGAAATGAGAATTCATTTCAGACCAGCCCGGGTGACAGTGTCCTTTTGAAATGCTGGTGTTTTGTGGGGTTTAAGGCTTTTTTTCTGTCTCTAGGAGGAAGCAATGGGCCTTTCCTGTGTGGCAAACAAACCACCTTCGAGGGTGGCATGAGGGAGCCGGCCATCGCCTGGTGGCCCGGCCACATCCCTGCAGGAGGGGTGAGTCTCTGCCTGGGGCACTTCTCAGCAGCCTGGGGGGCTGCAGGGAGTGCAGAGCTCCGTGCTGGGCTCAGGGGGCTTTGCTTCACACTTTTACCATGCACCAAGTCCGAGGGTTTGTGTGAATAAGGAGCTGCTGCTGCCCCAGACAACTGTGCCATTTTAATGCAAATTCGCATTAAAATTTGTGCTCGGTTTTGCTGTGAGGCTCTGCTCTTGTCTTCCTGCTCTTTTTAACCTCTTTACTCTTTTGGACCTTGATGTTTCTCATGTGTTTGAGCAAACTGGAGTATAAAGAGCAGGAATTTGCTCCCCACACTCCCCATGCCCTGAGGTACCCAAGGGTTTGACCCTCGCATCTCTCACTTTGGTGCTTGATGAAAGATCCACTCAGGGAGGTTCAGACACCACATGATTGCTCTGTGCTGCCTGTACACAAATGCAGATATGATCACTTCAGAATAACCCCCCAGTGGCACTGCCAGCCCCCCTTGTCCCAGCTCTCATTACAGAAGGATGCAATCAGTCCTGCTGCAGGATCCCAGGGACAGCACAGCCCCCTCCCCCTGGTGAGCATCTCTGAGCCCTGCAGAAAGTGATCCTTCATTAGCTGGGCACCGTGCTCCAGCCTGCAAACTGGTCATAAATAAAACATTTCTGGAGGTTGCATTCCATTGGGGTGGTTTAATTGAGGCAGGCTAATGATAATTTATCATTTACATTTAGGAGGGACCATGAGGCAGCTCAGATCTGCAGCTGAGGGCAGGAGGGTGGTTTGGTTTCATTATTTTTCAAGAGTTCACCAAACCTACCAAGGATGGTTTATTATTTTTCTAATTTGAAATGAAAACAGTCGTTTTGTTTAAATTTAAACATTTCCATAAAGCCTTTGCAAGCCAAGTACAACAGCCCTGGGCTAGCAAGGGAGAACATGAAACTGCAGCTGAGTGTTTTGTTTGCTGGGTCCAAACTAAATAATGTGCTAAAAGTAAACATGCATTATAAATGGGGACAAGAAAATGCCCAAATTTAAAAATTCTTTCCATTGTAGTAACTCTGAGGATAATTAAGAACAGGAGGAGAGAGAAGTCCTTGTGCCTGCTTCTTTTCTGCCTGGCTGGGACTCCTCTCCCAGGTAGATTTTGGGAGCTGCTGCTTGAATTGCTGTGCAGAGCTGTGTGTGTGTGCAGGGCGGGCTGGGCAGCTCAGCTGTGCCTGGAGCTCCCAGATTTTGGGATGCACCCAAAATCTCTCCTCCACCATGCCAGTGTCAGCCTTAAGCACGTGCTCACCTCCTTATCTGCTGCTCAGGAACTGTGATAGAAACTCACCCGTGTTTTCTGCTTGTGTTCTTGCCTTCGAGGCTCCAGCACTGCTCCCTCAGCAGCCCTGACCACAGGTGAGAGATTTGTGTCCACCACTGCATTTTTGGCTTTTTTTCCTGTACCTTGCTGTAGCTTCACCATCCTCTGGAGGAGATTTAACTGCTCAGCCCCAGGCCTGTGCACTCCAGGTAGCTGTGAAATGTGGGAAAGCTGCTTCAAAGTCTCTCATTGCTCCTACTTGATAAGAGTTGAAGGAAGCAAAGGTTTGGGAGTTCTGAATTTCAGCAGAAAGCTGAAGGGTCAAGTCCTTCCTATGCTGGGTTTGCTCCCAGGGCAGTGGTTTGAGGAGCAAGGGAAGGGCCAGGAGCTGTTGCAGGTGGAACAACTGCAGCCAGGAAAGGAGAGTTTGTGTCTCTGGCAGTGAAATCCAGTTATTGTGTGGAAAGCTCTGTCTGCTGATGGGAATGCTCCAGGGAAACCTCACTGCAGCCTTGCAGTGCCTTGAGAATGGAGGGAAAGGGCCTTTTTATATGAGCAGATAGTGCCAGGACAGGGGGGAATGGCTCCCACTGCCAGAGGGCAGGGTTAGCTGGGATATTGGGAAGGAATTCCTCTCTATGTGGGTGGGCAGGCCCTGGCACAGGTGCCCAGAGCAGCTGTGGCTGCCCCTGGATCCCTGGCAGTGCCCAAGGCCAGGCTGGGCAGGGTTTGGAGCACCCTGGGACAGTGGGAGGTGTCCCTGCCATGGCAGGGGTGGCACTGGATGAGCTCTAAGGTCTCTTCCAACCCAAACCATTCCAGGATTCCACCTGGCAGTTTGTTAATAATTTTCTTGATCCATAAGGCTGGGGGGAGTTGTTTTTATTAAAGGGCACATTCATTTAATAAAAATACAGGAGCACCAGGGTCTAAACACAAGGAGTGAGGGACAGGGAGGGAGCACCTGCCAGGCTCTCCGTGGAGCTGGGGATAATTGGTGCAGTTGGCTGGTTTGCAGGTTTTTGGAGGGGAAAGATGCCTCAGGAGTGTGTTGCTCTTGGCATCAACACTCAGTGAGTTCTGCTCCCCACCAGGAATATTTATTCCCACACAAACAGCCTGGCTGCACTTCCCTCCTCGGCTCCGTTTTCCAGGTGAATTCACAACAAATCAGCGTTTCAACATTCCCCACATCACATCTGCCTTCTGGAAGGATCCAGCTGGAAAAAAAAAAATCATATTCTATTGGTATTTGAATCCTCCTCCTCTCTCCCCTCGCCCTCCTCCCCTTCCTCTCTCGTGCCTGCTTCCTGAAGGAGAAAAGAACATATCAACCCAAAGACAGCATTGCAACCTTTTCTTCCCTATCTCCCATGGGGCGCAAATTGAAATTGAATTAGACAGGGATATCAGGTCTGCTCGCTGTGATAACTGTAAAAGGATTTTATTTAAAAACACCCTGACATTTGTTCACCCAGTTTCAAATATTTAGCTTTCCTCCTTTCCATTCCTGGCGGGGGCGACTTTATTAATTGTCGCCTTTGATTCAGAGTTAAAGCTTGAAAGCACTGATAACAGCACTGGGGACTATTTCTTCCAGCGCCGTGGCCCACAGCAAAAGGATTTCATTTTCTTAAAGACGTTGTGTGGATACTGAGAGTTTATTAAAAAGAAGGGGGGGAAGGAGGGGGAAAAAAATCCGTCCTTACGTGCGTAATACCGGCTGTTCCTCACTGATACAGCAATATCTGATCTCCCTCCGTTTATATATTATTTATTTTCTCTGGGCTGTTGCCCTCTCTGGATTTTTCTTTTTCTTTTCTTGAGAAAAAAAATGAAATAAATAAAAAGGAAAGGCAACTAGAATGAAAGAGCCCTGTTGACAGGAGAAAAATGGTAATTTTTTTATTTTTTCTCTGAAAATACTTCAAAGTTTTATATAAACATTAACCTGTTTTTTTTTTTCCCTTTTTCCTTCTTCAATGTGGTGCTGCAGCGTACAGATAAATCCAAGTGGCTGTGGCATGGGCATTTAATTTCCTTAAGAAGTTTTCTCTGCTTCACGGCAAAAATGTTGTCTGAGAGCAGAAACGTAATTGGATGATTAAAGAGAGTCATCTACATCTGGTGCTGGTTAATAAGGGCCAGGACAAGGGGAGCGTGGTGGCCCCCCAGGAGTGTCCCCACGCTCTGGATAAATGAGGTGACATTAAAGGCACGAGCCCGGGGTCAGCAATTGCCTCTTATCAAAAGATTGAGGCGCTGGGACGGAGCCACAACAGGAAAAGTGATTTTTGGATTAGATGGAGAAATTGTGAGAGCTCTGATTACAAAAGGGCTCAGCCAGGGGCTGGGTGGGGGGAGCAGGAGGGGTTGGAGCTGCTCCTTCTGCAGCTCTGCAGGTGGGAATGAGCCCAGGGAGGAACCTCCAGGGCTGGGAGCTGCTCATGGGCCCAGCTTCAGCCCTGGGGACAGGGCTCAGAGGGACCTCAGCCGTGTCCTTGTGCAGGGACAGGGCTCAGAGGGACCTCAGCCATGTCCTAGTGCAGGGACAGGGCTCAGAGGGACCTCAGCCGTGTCCTTGTGCAGGGACAGGGCTCAGAGGGACCCTGGCCGTGTCCTTGTGCAGGGACAGGGCTCAGAGGGACCCTGGTCATGTCCTTGTGCAGGGACAGGGCTCAGAGGGACCTCAGCCATGTCCTTGTGCAGGGACAGGGCTCAGAGGGACCTCAGCCATGTCCTTGTGCAGGGACAGGGCTCAGAGGGACCCTGGCTGTGTCCTTGTGCAGGGATAGGGCTCAGAGGGACCCTGGCTGTGTCCTTGTGCAGGGACAGGGCTCAGAGGGGTCTCAGCCATGTCCTTGTGCAGGGACAGGGCTCAGAGGGACCTCAGCCGTGTCCTTGTGCAGGGACAGGGCTCAGAGGGACCCTGGCCATGTCCTTGTGCAGGGACAGGGCTCAGAGGGACCTCAGCCATGTCCTTGTGCAGGGACAGGGCTCAGAGGGACCCTGGCCATGTCCTTGTGCAGGGACAGGGCTCAGAGGGACCCTGGCCGTGTCCTTGTGCAGGGACAGGGCTCAGAGGGGTCTCAGCCATGTCCTTGTGCAGGGAGAGGGCTCAGAGGGGTCTCAGCCATGTCCTTGTGCAGGGACAGGGCTCAGAGGGACCTCAGCCATGTCCTTGTGCAGGGACAGGGCTCAGAGGGACCTCAGCCATGTCCTTGTGCAGGGAGGGGACAGGACAGGGCTCAGAGGGCCCTCAGCCATGTCCCCAGGGAGTTCCATGATCCCAGGGATTTCCACCTGGACATGAGGCAGAGCTTTCCTCTGTGCCCAGAGGGGCTGTGGAGGTCCCTCAGGGGACACCCAGAAGTGCCTGGACACCATCCTGTGCCCTGTGCTCTGGGATGGCCCTGCTGGAGCTGGGAAGTGGGACTAGATGATTAAAATCATTTTAAGGAGAGGAAAAGGCTGCACTAAAATAAAGAATAAATGTTCTCCAGACCCCATCCAAGCTGGCCTTGAGCACTTGCAGAGCTGGGGCAGCCACAGCTTGTCTGGGAAATGTCTCCCTTTGTGCCTGTCCCCAAGGCCAGGCTGAGCAGGAGCTTTCCCAGGCTGTGGCCATGGATAAATCATGGATAAATCCTGAACTGAGGGCCCTGTTGGTCATGGTCAGCTGATCCAGCTGCTTTCCCAAGGATTTCCAAAGCCAGGTTCCCTCTTGTGCTTCAAGCTTTGCACTTTGTTTCCTCCCAAGGAATTGTGGCAGGATTCTTGCATGCAGCTTTAATAAGATGTGTTCCTGCCAACACCTCCTGATGAATGAAAGCCATTAAAAATTGAAATGACTGTAATCAAGTAATGTGATATTGTAATGTTAAACTTGTAATTAGGCCCCTGCATGTTGCTTTCTCCAGTTCTTTTTTTTTTTTTTAATTTCTTAATTCTTCCTTTGTGTTCACTTTGTTCAGCCCAGCCTCTTAATACAAGGTTTAGTATCCCCTTTTTTTCCCTTTATTTTTGAGCTAGCATCTCATAAAAGTTCATTTATCATGTCATCATTTGTTGCATTTAAATAATTTGTGTCAGCTTAGGGGCTGGGGCTCTGTTTGTGAGTAGAATCAGAGGTAAAAGGTCTTTGATAGTCCCAAAATTGTTCTGTTGAGATTGGACTTGGATTTTAGTCAGAAAGTGCTTTGGTGCTCACAGCTGTGGGGTTGTATCCAATGGTTTCTTGTTTCCCAACAAGTGCTGTGGCTGAAAATGCTCTTTTCCTGTCACATCTTGTGCTAGTGCATCCTGGTGCTCCTGATGTGGCAGCAGCTGCTTTAAGTGAGTGTGTCACTGACTAATTAAACACCCTGCAACAACTCCCACAATCAGGGAGGGAGCAAAGGCTCACAAAGAATCAGGCAGAACAGACTTTGGAGGGTTTTAAAATATAAATAATTAAGAGCATAGAGATGAGTATGGCTTCCAAGTAAGGAAAAAGGGGGAAAAAAACCCTTGCACATCTCCATTGAAGCCAAACCCAGATGTTTTTCTCCCTTATTAAAATATGGACTAAAAATACCACAACTTTACAGTTCTTGAATTGTTGGAAATGGTTTGCAGATGAAGTCATCAGGCTCTTTTTGTTATTATCCATCTATCCCTGTGCTTTCTGGGAACTCTCTCAGGGTATTCTGGACACCAGAGTTGACCTGGAGAAGGGAACAAATCAAGGACTTTTTTTCCCTTGGTGTAAGTGCTGATTTTTCAATCCACAAATGAGCTGGAATTTGCTAAATTAAGTTGAGCCCTGTGACAGCACACTCCTGGAAAAGGGATACACAGGAGTGAGGAGAGGAAAATGGAGAAAAAAAGAATAAAAAATGAAAATTCTCCCTGGAAGTGGAGAAATAGGGATTGTTTCCTTTGCTTTATTGTTTTCAGAGGAGTTTACTGGTGGCTGCAGCAGTGTAAAGGGAGAGGTTTGCAGGCTGCTTTGGAGGGAACCTGTTTCCACACAGATTTTCCTGAAGGGCTCTTTGCAAACATGTTCCTGTTGGTTTTTGGTTGCAGGTCAGCCATCAGCTGGGCAGTGTGATGGATCTGTTCAGCACCAGCCTCTCCCTGGCGGGTCTGCAGCCTCCCAGTGACAGACAGATTGATGGCATCGACCTTTTACCTGTCATCCTGCAGGGCAAGCTAATTGACAGGTCAGTGATTATCCCAGGGCTGCCAGCCCTGCTCCTGCCTGAAGGGATGCCAGCTTTGGGGCTGGGTTTTTATCTCCAGCTCACAAGTATTTAATGGGAGCTGAGTGCAGGCAGCAGCAGAGCTTCCCCCGAGCTGCTGCTCCGCTGGAACAGGCTGAGGTGGGAATTCCTGACATGTGGCATGTTGCCATACACTGGAGTCTGGGGACAGATGAAAATGTCACAGGGTTAGCAGGGATCCCTGGAACAACATATGGCAGGAGGGGAGATAAAAGCCTGAGAACTGGAGCCTGGCTGGGGGACAATCCATTATTTATCACTGCAAAAGCTGCCCAGAGTGTGCTGGGTCCTTGTCCTGCTGCAGAGCTGGGAGGGGAAGGCTGTGCTGCTGCAGAGGACCTGGAAACACCAGGAAAATCCTCTTCCCAAGGTCCTGGGAATGCTTCTGCAGGGATAGCTTTGGGTGAGAGACCTGGAATCTCTATGTGCTGTCAGTTCTTGGGCACAGGCACCAAGATCTGACAGCAAATCCTGCCAACAAATATTTTATTGGAAATGTCAGAGGTCAGGAGAGGTCTTGGAGTTGGGATTTTGGTGAGGAATTTGGCAGCCTGGGAAATCTGACTGCAATCATTTTCTTTGGGAGATAGCAAGGAAACTTAGGCATGGAAAACATTTTTGGAGCTCTTTTCCTTCTTGGATGAGAGCCTTTGTGCTGTGAAATTCCTTTTGTGCCTCTTAAGCAAGGAGCACACCTGAGTATTACAGGAAAAGCCTGGCCCATCTTCTGGAAGTTTGGAAAATTTCTTTGTTGTTTTAAAAGGGAATTTCAGTGCAGTCACCAACCCCTTGCTTGTGTTACAATAACAGTCACTCAAAGCACATTGTGGCTTTTCTTTTCCTTCTTTTTATTTCCTTTTTTTTTCCCCTAGACATGACCAGGACAAAGTCTTCACAACCCCCCAAAAACTTTACAGGAAATGCAGTTTTTGTGTTCTTTTAAGCTTAAAAAGGAAAAAAGTGAATGGGGAAAAGAAATAATTTATATCAGAATACTGAGTACAAGCTGGAATCCTCCTTCAGAATAGAAAATGTATTTTTTTACCAGGAAAAACCTAAAACCTTCAGTCAGGAGGGCACATAATAACTGATCAAGTGTTGGCTGTTGATGGCAAGGAAAAGGAGACTGGAGTGCTGTGTGGAATATTTCTGGGAGGTTTTGATGATGGCACTGGTTTAGATCAGGTGCTGCACATTGGCAGCTTTGTCTTGCTGCCTTTATTTCACTTCCAGGTGCATTAAGGATGCAGGAATGGGATTTTCAGGGAGCAGCTTCCCCTTCTTCCTGGGGACCAAGTTGTTTCCCCTTTGTTCCTGGTGACAAAGTTGTTTTCCCTTTGTTCCTCTTGGTGACAAAGGAGGGAGGCTCCTTGTTACTGTGAGGCTAAAAGAGCTCTGAGGCCACTCCTGTCATTCACACAGGGATATTTAAATTTCACCTTGCATTTAGGGACAGGTTTTTTCAGGTGGCATCACCAGAGTGAGTCATTTTTGGAGTGGCCTCATCTGAGAAGGAAAGACAAAGGTTCCCCCTGACAATGACAAACAGCTTCACCCTCGTGTCCTGTCAGCAGCCCAAAAGAGCTGGACAGAGGAACTGCACCAAAAAATCAACCCCCTCTCCTGAAGATAGTCCCTTCCAGTAAAATTTTGTGCTGTCCCCTCAAAAAAACCAGGAGTGTTTTGTTGGGAAAACCAGCAGGAATGTTGCTGGGATGCCCAGGGAGCAGCACAGATGCAGCGAGTGAGATGCATTTCCTGGATGAATTATTAATTAGGGAAACCTCTGGGAGCAAGTGCAGCTTTAGCAGCGTGTTTACATGCTGCAAAGTGAGGTTTGGGGGGGAAAAATGGAGAGGAATGAAAACCACAGCATGTCTGGCTGCCAGGTTTTTCCATGTGGAGTTTCTCAGAGATGTCATCCAGAACACGCCGGCATCTGGTGTCCTCCTGGCCACCCTGCCCGTGTGGCACTGCCAGCTCCACCCTGCCCGTGTGGCACTGCCAGCTCCATGGCCGAGCTGGGCAGAGCAGCCTGAGCATCCCAGAGCCCCTGAGTCCCTTTTTCCTGGCAGGCAGGCACTTGAGAGCTGGCTGACACTGGAACCGCCACGCTCCAGAGGAAATCCCAGGGGCTGGGAGTTCAAGGATTAACAATCACTGGCAGCCAAGCTGGATAATGTTTCATTCTTGCACCCTGTGAGCCCTCAACTTGATGAACACTTTAAGAAATGTTAATTGAAAACCTTGCAGAGGAGACTATTAGGAGGCAGCCTGTTCCTGCCTGATATCCATATGGGAAGTGGGATGCCATTAAGGGGTTTGTGGCCCTTATCAGGGGGCTGGGCCCTGCCTCTTGGTGTTTCTCATGCAGCTCTGCTCTCCTTCCAGGCCCATTTTCTATTATCGTGGCAACGAGCTGATGGCAGTGAGAGCTGGGCTGTACAAAGCTCACTACTGGACCTGGAGCAACTCCTGGGAGGAGCACAGCAAGGTAATGGCACAGGGACCTGGGATCCTGGGCACAGACACCCTTTAAACTGGGGGATGTCACCATGCTTCAGTCCCCTCAGAGCTGCCAGAGCTGCTGTGCAGGTTTCTGTTGGCTATCAGGAATATTTCTGCCCCAAAAGGGCTGCCCAGCCCTGGCACAGCTGCCCGGGGAGGTGGTGGAGTCCCAGCCCTCCTGTTTAACAGGATGTGGCACTTGGGGACATGTGGTGGCCTTGGCAGTGCTGGGGGAACAGCTGGACTTGATGACCTTAGAGGATATTCCAACCTAAAGAATTCTGTGATCCTAAAAAATCCTGAGGGGACTGGACCTCCCCCTCCTGAAACCAGGTACAAAGAGAGGAAAACGAGCAAATTCCAAGTTGTTCTGAGGGATGCTCCCTTTAATCAACCCTTAATCCCCCTCAATATTAAACCTTCCCTCTGAATCCTGAGCTTTCAGATGTTCACCCGTGGTTGGACTCCCTGGTCCTTGTGGGTCCCTTCCAACTCAGGATATTCTGGGAAAGTCTGGAGCCTGGTGCCACACTGACCATGAGCCTCACGATTCCTGGCACAAAACACCTATTTTGAATTATTGAAATGGAACTGGGATGAGTTTGTTGGGTTTGTGATGGTTGAAAAGGAAAGCTGTAGGAAAGGCACAATGGAAAATACAGCAGGGGTTGAAACCAGTGAAGTAAACGTGTTTAATCTGTTATCAGCACTTCTGTGAGCTCACATCACGCTATGTACACCATTTGATTTATTTTATTTATTTCCTGGCTGATCTCCTCACAGTTAGATGTTAAGCACTATTATTTCCTTTTCTTTTTGTGTCTTTCTTGGCTCTAAACTCTGGGGCATTTGCTGAGTGACAGCTTCACACGTGTGCCTTGCTGCAGATCCCTTCAGACAGGAACCCAGAGCACTAAGGCCCAGCTCTCAGCACTCCTGACAGCAGCCTGGGCTTGGGGAGGGGTTGTTTGCATGATTTAATTTTTTTATGCTTTTTTTTGTTTTTTTTTTTTTTTTTGAACTCATGGAAGGTCCTCAAGGCATCACAGGTGCAGAACTAAGTGCTGGTGACATTTGTGGATATAAAAGTGCAGGGATTCTTTCACTGGGATGTCCTGGGGGTAGAAGGAAGTGTCAGCTCCAAGGGAGTCATTTCCATTCAGGGCTGTAAATGTGTGTGTTTGTCTTTTTTCAGACTGCAGTGCTTCAGGATTTAAAGCTTGTTTTACAGGGAGCAGGCAGGAAAGGAAAGTTGGCTCTAGAAATGTTTTTTATGCTCCGTCTCGGTGCTAATTCCACACAGATAAAATGAGATCATTTATTTGTCTTGTGTGTGAGTAAAACCTGTTTATCACCCGTGGAGGGTTTTCCCTGGGTGGGAGGAACTGGGAGCTCCTCTGTCTGTGTGTTTGGGTGCAGGGGTGGCAGATTCCCACAGCAATCCTCGCTCTCCGTGGTGATAAAAGCACAAACCCTCATTCCAGTGGGGAAATAAATAAACCCCTGCATGGAACTCAACTCATTCCTCCACGTCTGAGTGTGGAACAGTGATAATGGGGACCAGCTACTCCTTCCAGAGGCTCTCCCACTGTGAGCAGTGGCAGTGCTGCAATTAAGGAATATTTATTTCTTTCCAAGTCTTTGTTTAACTGCTGTCTGATAAAAGTCAGCAATTATCCTGTACATCAGAGAGATGATTACAAATCCACTCTCTTTCCTGCAGCTTGGATCACATGAGCTTGATGTGGGGAAAATTGGAGCACATTAGTGGCCAGAGCAGCCATTAACAACACGCAGAGGAAGCTGAGGCTGAGATTTGTTCCAATTCTCCTCATGTCTTCGAGCCATTAATTACAAACCTCGCAAGTTTAAAAATAGAAATAAATCAGAATGCAGAGCAGCTCCACAGCTCCCAGCCCTGCTGGAGGAGTTTCTAAGCTCACCTTACAACACAGTTCCCTCTTTCAGTCACTGGGCTTCCCAGCTGTGTTGATATTGGACTCTGGAATCAAAGAGGCCACTTTGTTTGCTAATTCCATTTGAAAAACAACTATAAATCCATGCACATCTGTGGCATTTGGAATTCTGACTGTTGGCTGTTTGTTCAATAAGGTTGACTTGCCATCCCAGTAGAACTCCAGCTAATGAGGATTTGTTAATTGTATGATCTTTAGAGGTCTTTCCTCATTGTGAATCCAGTGAGAGTTCCAGATACGAAACTCTCAGTGTGAAGGTCCCCACTCAGACCTGGAATATGTGGTTTTCCTGTCATCCATTGGAAAGAGAGCTGAAGTTGGCCAGATGTGGCAAAACAGCTGCCTGCCCATTTTGGAGAGGTTTGTTTTATGAGTAGGGGAATATTTCATGGTTTTGACAGACTTTAGCCAGCCCTCCTTGCACTTTCAGAAGTCCCTTGGTAATTGACTGTGTGGAAAATCACTGATACAGTAAACTTGCCCCGGGTTTAATTCCCATTTTTTGTTTGACTTTTAGATGGGATTATCTCATTAAAGCAGCCACAACCCCATTTTCATGCTGCTACTGGAAAATGGGGAGCTAGTGCCTGTTTGGGATGAGCAGGATGGTGAGGGAGGATGTGGAAAGCTGTGTTTGATGGGGTGTGAGTTGCTTCAGTAATAAAGGATGTACACACAAATGAAAACCTACCAGGGACACACAGCCTGCAGCAGGCACAGCAGAGCAGAGCAGGGCTCTGAAGGCTCCTCTCTCCATCTGGCACTCGGAATATTTGCTCTGGAAACATCCCGTGCAGGCAGCACACAGGTTTGCTGTCATCCCCCAGTCCCATGACAGCAGCCTGCCCTTACTGGTCTGCATCCTCTGCCTTATGGCCTGGGATTAGGGCTTGTCATCTGACACACAGATGAATTGTGCTGTTCTGTTCTTCCCAGCTTTTGTTTGTTTATTTTTTAACCCCCAAGCAATTTTTTTTTTTTCTAGTCTGACTCCTGTCAGGAAGTCTTGTAGTCTGTCTCAGTGCTGGAGGATACCTTGATGCTGCCTTTTCTGCTGGATTAACTGGATTTCTTGATTCTTGAGGGGGTGGTCTCTTGAAGGCATGAAGGGAAGGCTCACTCACAGAATCAAGTGGGAGTAAGCATTTTGTGGGACATTTTCCCTGAGGATTGCACAGGATGCTTATTTGGAGCTGTTTACCTGCCTTCCATCTATATAGGTGGCTCATGTTTACATAATTTGACATCTCTGACATTCAAGAGGTGATAAATGGGACAGAGGGAGATGAAAGGAAGCCTGACTTGAAAAATGTGTTTGTATTTTTAAACAGTTTGATAGAGGCAGAAAAATCTGCCTCCTGCACGTGGGCTGAGTCCCTGCTGCTCCAGGACTGCTGGATATCAAAGCTTTTCCATTGTTGTTCACCTTTTTTCCCTTGTAGCAAAAATCAGCAGTGATGAAAATAGCCATGTGTGCAGGAGCAAAGGGAGAACTGAGGATAAACCTGGGGAGATCCCTCTTGGACAGTGAAAACACACAGGACTTCTACTGGCAGCCACCTGTCAAATGCTGGGGGTTTTGAAAGTAAGGGTCTGAAAGGGTGAAAAATGGGTATTTTCTATAAATTTACCAGAATAGGCAGCAAGTCTTCAGGAATTTCCTAATGTAGTGCTGCTGGATAGAGGAGGCAGGAATGGAGGCAGCAGAAAGGAAATTTCCTTTTCTCTGCCTCCCACCAAAAGCATCCAGCACAGAGCAGCCCTTGTACCTCCCAAGAGCACTGAGGCAAGAAGGGGGAAAAAATAACGAAGGAAAAAAGGTGGGAAACGCCCTTTGGTTGTGGGAGAGGGGCTGATAACATCAACCTTTGTGCTGTCAGCTTGTTGGGAGCCTGCCCTGGGATTCCTCGAGCTGTGGCTCTAAAGCTGCCGCTGTTGTTTTAATGCGAAATGCCAGAGGGGTTATTCCAGTCAGGCTCTGCCGTTGCCCTTCTCCTGCACGTGAAGGGATCGATAAAGCCTTTTCTGCACCGGGGATGTGAAGTCAAGTAGAACCTCACAAATAATGACATTTGATTTTGGTCCTCTGAGCATAAGAACCAGGCATCGATCGGAGCTCGCTGCGCTGCCCATCCCGGGGCTGCCCGTCATTCCCAGGGGCTGCCCGTCATTCCCAAAGGGCTGTCCATCATCCCCAAGGGCTGCCCATCATCCCTGGGAGTGCCTGTCATTCCAGGGGCTGCCCATCATCCCAGGGGCTGCCCATCATCCCAGGGGCTGCCCATCATCCCAAGGGCTGCCCATCATCCCTGGGAGTGCCCATCATCCCTGGGAGTGCCCATCATCCCCAAGGGCTGCCCATCATCCCCAGGGGCTGCCCATCATCCCTGAGTGCTGCCCATCATCCCAGGGGCTGCCCATCATCCCAAGGGCTGCCCATCATCCCCAAGGGCTGTCCATCATCCCAGGGGCTGCCCATCATCCCTGGGAGTGCCCATCATCCCCAAGGGCTGTCCATCATCCCAGGGGCTGTCCATCATCCCAGGGGCTGCCCATCATCCCTGGGAGTGCCCATCATCCCTGGGAGTGCCCATCATCCCTGGGAGTGCCTGTCATTCCAGGGGCTGCCCATCATCCCAGGGGCTGCCCATCATCCCTGGGAGTGCCCATCATCCCTGGGAGTGCCCATCATCCCCAAAGGGCTGC
This sequence comes from Agelaius tricolor, assembly GCF_023055355.1. Lineage (NCBI taxonomy): Eukaryota > Metazoa > Chordata > Aves > Passeriformes > Icteridae > Agelaius > Agelaius tricolor. Next base: position 20,460,187 of record NW_027269275.1, on the reverse strand, counting down.
CCATCATCTCTGGGGGCCACTTACCCCCAAGGGGTGCCCATCATCTCTGGGGTTGCCCATCCCAGGGGCTCTTCCAGCCTCTAAACCCACCAGCAGCAATTCTGGGTGCACAGGGTTGAAGCCTGGCACCCCCACTTGCAGCTGATCCCAAGGGGGATTTCTCCAGGCATGGTCAGGAGGCCAAGGGCGCCGTTTACAGCAAGAAACAAAAATTCCAGGCTTTAATTGCCAGCTGTGCTTTTCTGCTTGCAGTATTCACCTGCTTTTGGTGCCCTGCTGGTGCTGGGGGGTGAGGAGAGCAGAGCAGGAGGCAGAGCTGGGCTGGGCTGGGCTGCAGCCAGGCTGAGCAATTGCCAGAGGGCTCCCGTTAACACAAGTGGTGATTCCATCTCTTGGCAGGGAGCCCAAACTGGCAACTGGCTGTGTTTGTCTCATGTCTATATTGACACAGCATCTGTGGGCCATTTGCTCTGGAAATTAAAGCTGTGCAACCAAAGGCTGCTGCATCCCAGGGATGGAAAAACAACCCGGGCTCTGGGATTGCTGAGAAGGCCAGGGGTGGTGATGGCTGGAAGGCTCACCTGGTGGGCAGGGAATGTCATGTTTTAATCAGAATCATTGAAGGAAAGGATTGTTGGGGTCTGTCCTGCAGCAAACAGGTTTCTGTGGTGGTGGCAAACACTGTAAGAGCTGGGCAGGAGCTTTGATGCTGTGTTTGGGCTCCCTCAGAAGGCAGGAGATGCTCCAGAAAGGAGCCACTGGTTTGGTTTTTTCAGGAGGAGAAAACCCCAAGAGTTTGCTGAAACCCAGGGCATTTGTGACCTTTGTGCTGTGTTTGATCAGTGAGCCCTGGAGGCTGGAAAAGCCCCCAGGGTCATGGAGGGACCAGTCCCCAGGTGTGAGCCCTGAGCCACAGCCAGGCCTTCCCTGAGCACTGCAGGGATGGGGACTCCAGCCTTACCTTGGATAGGGAGCAGGGACAAAAACCAGAATGTGCCCAAATTATTGATCCCTGCACATATTGCTATGAGCAGGGTGACAATGAACAGTTTTAGGGGTAACAGGAGACAGGAATTGGGTGATGTTATCCTGCTGGCTAGGACAGGCCTAGGCAGCTCTTGGCTCTTCTCCAGCTCCAAACATCACCAAACCTACCTATACAAAATAAATAACATTGAATTTTGTACATTTATAGCTTTTTTTTTTTTACTAATTTGTTGATGAGTAGATAGAAAATCTTTGAAGCTCTCTCTGCAGTTGAATATTGACTCACAGAGTACATAAAAATAGCAATATTCCATTTTATTTGCAGGGATAAACTTGGAATGCCTTAGAAATGTCCTAAAATGGTATTCTTGGGGTTTTATTTACTTACCTATTTATTTATTTGACTTTTCTCCACTAGACTGCTTTTCAAGAGGGCACTGAATGCTTAAATTAGAATGACAGGTGGCTTTGGGCTGGTGGCATCAGGTAAATTGTCCCAGCATTTTCTTTCCTGGGAATCTTTGGGAATGTGTTTTGGAGTCTGGGCTGCAAGGATTTCCTGGGAAACACAAGATAAAATAGAAACAGAGCAATGTCTAAACAAACACCCCAGAGACGAAAATCTTTCACACTGAAGCATTTGCAGCGAGGAGCATTGTACCAATTAGCAGGCTCTTAATTAAATTGCTTGTTTGATTTGCATCCAAATTATAATTTGGATGTTATGGAGGCTTTGATACCTTTTCATTAACTGGTCCTTTTGTGGGGAAAAAAAAACCCACAAAAATCTCTTTTGCCTGTGTGTTTCAGAGGCCTGTGGCATCACAGGCTGGGAAGGTCAATCAGTTTTGTATCCATTTAAAGTCCATTATTGGTAGGGCCACTCCAACCTATCAAGCAACTCCCTTATTTTTCCAGTCAGTGATTCAGGAATCTATAGCCCTGTGCAGATAAATGGGATTTCATGGGCTTCTAAACTTCTTGCTTTATTGAAAAGCAGAATATTAACTGCTCCACTGACCAGCTGTCCATTAAAAACACGGGATATTTTTAAAAAATTGTTTGCCAATCAAATCCTACCAACATCTGTAGAGAGCCTTTTCAGTTTGTTTTATAAGCAAATGCTACAGCTGCTTTCCCCCTTGCCTTGGAGCACTCCCATTTACTGCTCTCCATGTCTCTGTCCATGTCTTGGGGCACTTTGGGATTGTGAGGAGCAGCATGGGGGCTGGAATTGTAAAACCCAGCTTTAACAAGTCCATTTGGGGCCAGGCCTGGCTGGGCTGGGCTGGGCTGGGCTAGGGGGCCCTGCTTTATTGCCTGCCCAGGGAAATGAGTGCTTTTTGCATTTTTGGCTCTTGCAGGGGTTTAAATGGGCTCTGGTGGCCCTGGAGGCTGCAGGCCAGGGATTAGGGAGCTCCCAGCTGGCAAATCAGGGCTGGGGAGGGAGGGAGGGGGGCTGGCAGGGCTGGGGCAGATGGAGCTGGCAGCTCTGGTGCCCAGCCTGCATTTAACCCCTTGCTGCTCCCAGCTGCTTCCCCAGGACATTGCCAGGAGCTGAGCCCTTCAAAGCCAGGGCTGCTGCAGGGAAAATCCCACCTTGTGCCCCCCCAGATGGCCACAGACAGGAATGGGGCAATGTCTCCCCTTCTGCAGCACTCCCATCCCCACTGTCATGCCTCAAAACCAGCTTGCCATGAATCGAATTGAAAACACACCAGTTTTTAGAAAATTAACCAGATTTGCTTCATTTCTCAGAGAAACTGATCCCTCAGGGGAGTTTTCAGGTGCCTGCTGCCTCTCAGGGTGTCTGGATGTCTCTCTGGGGTTTTGGTTTTGGTTTTGATCAGAAGTGTCAAGCAATCCCATCTTCCTGGGGCTTTCCAAAGCCAGAAAAACCAGCCAGAAAATCCTTTCCACGTGCAGAATTTTTATGATTAAATGCTTCCACCTCTTTGTCTTTTGTTCTGCCATTTCATTTTAATGAATATTTTATTGGGATTATATTTTTATAAGACAAGCATGCACAGCCTTGCTTCAGCTCTTAGTGCAACACCACTTGCTCACCTCATTTTACCCCACCAGCTCAGAATGTGTTTTGGAGATTCAAGTGGACTCTTGGTTTAAAATAATCCTGAGGTTTGTTGCTGGAGAAAGTGGCATCAGCTCAAGTTCTGCTGCCTGCCCTGCATCACCTTTGATGACCTCTCTCCTTTTCCCTGCAGGGCATCGATTTCTGTCCTGGCCAGAGCGTGGCTGGAGTGACCACACACACCCAGGAGGAGCACACCTACCTGCCCCTGCTCTTCCACCTGGGCAGGGACCCTGGGGAGAAGTACCCCTTGAGGTGAGCCACTTCATGGGCTGTGCTGAAAACTCAGCAGTGTCACTGTTCAACATTTATCTGCTGGTTCTTGAAATCTGCTTGAAAAGCTGTCCCAGAAAGCCCTGCTGGGAAATAATCCAGGCTTTCCTGCTGGCTTTTTCTCAGGAGAAGGAACAGAACCCTTGGTTTTGGGTGGTCAGGTGAGATGGGTGTGCACATGGACCTGTCAGCCTGTTGTGTGGGGAGGAGGAAAACACCAATTTTTGGCCAGGCCAGGGCTGGGTGCAGCACATTCAGACAGAGCTGCTGGGAGCTTTGGGGCCAGGGGAGACATAAATAAATAATAAATAAATAAATAACCTGAGTGGTGCTGGAACCTCTGGAGGGCACACTGGTCACCTTCCAGTGTCCTACCCCAGCTAAGGGAGCTTCTCCAGAGGGTGTTGAGCAGGAGGACTCTGTGCCAATCCTGCTCCTTCCTCGGGCTCTCCTGGCTGTCTGAATCCATTCTCGTCTAAGCCTGCTATTGTAATATTTATCTTTGGCACACACCATGCCCTGGGAGATTCCCACAAGGATTTATGCAGTCAGCAGAGCCCACAAAGAGCCCTGCCACCTCCAAAAATGCTCCCAAGGTGTCCCCACTTCCCTTCTTGCCTCCCTCCCTGCAGCAAATCCAGGGACACTCAGCCTCATCCCTGCCAGGGGCTCTGACAGGGACAGTGTGGAAATAAATCAAGAAGGAACAGGAGCTGCTGGGACTGCCTGCCCAGAGCTGGGTTTGTGCAGCAGCCTGGAGAGGCAGAGATGTTTCCTGAGCTGACAGGGCTGCCATTACTCAGCTGGTTTGAATAATTGAGTGGACACCCTCACCCCATTCCTTCCAGAGGAGCTGAGCCTGTGCTGCCCACGGAGTGTTTTCACTGGAGAGAGGAGGGAGGGAAAATATTTCCATTCTCTCTCACTTAACAGAGCACTTTAGAGGGGCATCAGCACTGGGCAAAGCTCTTTGGGGGCTCTGCTCCCACTGCATTCCAGCACTAATGAACAGAGCACAGCTGCAGCCCCAAGGCTGGAAATACAGCTCAGTGAAACCAAACCAGGCTGGGATTCCAGGGAAATGTAGCAACTGGGTCATTCCCAAGGGATGGAGGGACAGGACACGGGGAATGGCTTCCCCAGAGGGCAGGGATGGATGGGATACTGGGGAGAAATTCCTGGCTGGGAGGTGCTGAGCTCCTGGTGCCCAGAGCAGCTGGGGCTGCCCCTGCATCCCTGGCAGTGCCCAAGGCCAGGCTGGGCAGGGTTTGGGGCACCCTGGGACACTGGGAGGTGTCCCTGCCATGGCAGGGGTGGCACTGGATGGGCTTTAAGGTCTCTTCCAACCCAAACCATTCCAGGATTCTGTGATTCTGTTTTAGGAAATGAGTGTACAGAAAGAATCTCTTTTTCCAAAAATGAAAAGAATGGGTAGCAGTAACAGAACTGTAGCTTGCCTGCTGTGTCTGTCACCTTTGTCACCTGCTCCAGGTGATCCTGCCCTGCCAGGGGATTGCACTGGATGAGCTCTAGAGCTCTCAGCCCTAAACACTCTGTGATTTTGGCCTTCTTTTTGTGTTTCCTCTGGATTTGAGGCAGAGGAGCTCTTCCCAGAGGTGTTTGCAGCACCTGCTTCCCTGTGATTCCACTGCCCCTTCCCACCACCCCAGAGTGAGCATTGAAATAAATTCCAGGGTTCCAACTGCAATCATTGCTCATATGGCTGCATTGATTTTTTGGATATTCACAAGCTGTTGCTCTGATTGAATTTTATGGCAAGATTATGACCCGATTATGGAGAGCCGGGCTGGTGTTTATTATGCAGCCCCTAATAGAAACCCTGATTTCAGCACACCACTCCTCCTTTCTCCAGCACATTCTGCTGCTATTGTCTCCTCCCTGGTCACAATGGAAAACTCATGGGAAGTGGGTCTGCTCTATCGAATGTGGTAATTAAATTATCCTCATTTGTGGAGCTGTTCCTGGTGTGTATTTTTATTTAGCTTAATTATCCCCCTTGGCAGGGAGCCTGCTGGGAGTCCCCACACTAATGTTTCTCCAAAGGGAATCCAGCATCCTGCTCCCAGCCTGCATCTGTCTGTCCCTACGTGCTGCCTCTGTTCTCCCTGCCTGCTTTTGCTCACTTTTTATTACATTTATTCCTTATTTAGTGCAGCCTTTTCTTCTCCCTTGAATTGGTTTTAATAATCTGTCATCTCTCTTGATTTACATGAGTTTGGAGTGGGGTCACATGCAAAGCCACCAGCAGTGGGTGTCCCTGCTGCTCAGGAGGGGCTGGCATCACATGCACCTCCAGAGGGATCCACTGCTTCTGTCTTTGGGATCTCAGAGCCAGGGAATCCCAGGAACCAGCAGCTCAGTTACCTGCAGCAGCACCCTGACCTGCAGGGCCAGGACACACAGGGACAGTTCTTCAAGGCTGCAGCTTTAGAGATTCAGAGAATATTTAAGATTGGACCCTTAGGACCATCAGCCTGGCCCTGCCAAGCCCACCACAATTTGAGTTATCTCATGGTGGGGGTGGAACTAGATGAGTTTTGAGGTCTCTTCCCACCCAAACCATTCCATGATTGTTACTCTGTATTAGGAAGATGAGTGGATAGAAATAACCTGTTTTTCCAAAAATCAAACAAAGCTTTTCAGTCTTTGCTGAAGAGGCTGCTAAAGGGATCCCTGAAGATGCAAGTGCTGCAAGAGCCAGAGGCAGCAGTGACAAGTGCAGCTCCCTGGGGTTCTTGGTGAGGCAGGACAAGTCCTTCCTCTTCCTCACGCTGCTCCCTGCATTTCCTGGAGCCTGTCTGCAAACAGTGCCAGCAAAAGGAGCTCCTCAAGCACTGAAGGATGGCTCAGGAAATGCCAGGTGTGGGGACAGGTCTGGCACTGCTGAGCTCCCTGCCCATTGTTCCCTTGTGGTGCTGCCCCCCTGCCCTCAGCTGCTCTGGGAACAGCCCCCCCAGCATGGCTGGGGCTTCTCTTGCTGCTGCTGCTGCTGCTGATCCTCTGCCAAGGGACACAGTTGTGTTTGCTCCTTTGCCTTGAAATATCCTGGAATCCTGCAGTGGGTTGGCTTGGAAGAACCTCAAAGCCCATCCAGTGCCACCCCTGCCATGGCAGGGACACCTCCCACTGTCCCAGGTGCTCCCAGCCCTGTCCAGCCTGGCCTTGGGCACTGCCAGGGATCCAGGGGCAGCCCCAGCTGCTCTGGGCACCTGTGCCAGGGCCTGCCCACCTCACAGGGAGCAATTCATGCTCAATCTCCCATCCAGCCCTGCCCTGTGTCCTGTCCCTCCATCCCTTGTCCAAAGCCTCTCTCCAGCTCTCCTGGAGCCCCTTTGGACCCTTGTGTCACCTCATCTCTGTGGTGAGAGGTGAGCCCTTTGTGCCTTTTTGTCACCTAGGTCAGTGCAGGCTGGGGACAGAAAATCTCTCTTTGTTTATAGCTCTCAACTTTAAACTGTAACCAAGAATGTGTGGGGGGCAGCACAGAAAGCAGAAGCATTTCCCTGACTCTGAGCAGGGCTTTGTTTCCTCCCTGCATGCAATAACTGCCCTTGTTACCAAATTTATCCAAATGCAGAACTAAAAGATCTGATAGGTTTTTTCCCTTGGCCAGATTCTGTTATCTTTGGGCTGTGGTGTGTGTGCTAAGTACCACAGAGGGAACTTGTTTCTGCAATGTGACAAATTCAGCAGAATTATCTGCTGGTACCATCTTCACAAGCAGTTGTCAGTTTTATTATCTGAGTCAGATTATTGTTTATACAGACATTTACTGAAATACTGCATAATGATTATCTATATAAATATTTTATATTTATATTTATAAATTTAGACATATATAAATATGTATTTATATATATATATCTAAAAAGCAAAGCTGGCACAGCTGAAAATACAGTTAGTAAAATACCTAATGCAGCCTGAAGTACAGAAAGTGTTTTGAAGCCAAGGAATTTATAACAGAAATCTCTGAAATGCTGCCAGTTTGAGCCAGAGGTGCAAAGCTTAGGAACAAGTGAGGACAGGGTAAGTACAGCCTGCTCACACCTTGTTGTTACTGCAGGTTTGTAGCAGCTTCTGCTCTGAGCCATGAGTTTATTGAATTATGAACATCAAAATTCCTGTGTTTTACTTAGGGCAATGGATTTTACTATTATGGAAGAAAATGGAAGTGATAAGGCTTGGTTGATGAACATAATGATTTTAGAACACATTAATTAAGAAGAGAGCTCACAAGTGCCTATTTCGAGCAGATGGAAAATTCAGGAAATCATCAGAGAGGTAATTGCAGTGGTTATGGAGCCAGAAAAAAAAGGGAAGGAGCTCCTGAAGGGAAGCTAAAGGGGAAAGGATCTGACAGAAAAGTTGCCAGTCTCACCTTAGTGCTCAGGGCACAAAGCTGGCTGTGGGGAAGAGAGAGAAGGTGCAAAACAGGGGGGGAAATGTGAATAATAACAAAGAGCAAGGGTTGTGCCTGGGGGAGATGCTGGCTCCTCATGCTGGAAAAGGGGGAGATGGCACCAGCTGCATTGCAGGGGTGAATTAGACACTGAAATGTGGAAATTATGGCTGAGGAGCCTCAGAGGTGGCAATAACAACCATGGAGCAGCAACCACGCTGGGAATGGCTGCAGCAAGGTGGGGAGAAGCAGGGGAGCCAGGTGGGACTGGTACAGAGCCAGCTGGAGGGAGAAGGGGGAAACAAAACCCACCTGTGGAAGAGAATCAGCAGCCTGGAGACTGGGAATGGGCACAAACACCTCTGGGGCCCTGGCTGCCCTTTCCCAGGGGCTGGGACCAGCCTGGAGCTCGTGCTGCATCAGCCCACGGCCCTCAGGAGCTCTGGGTGGAGTCATGCTGCATGAAAAGGAGTATTGGGAGAAAAAAGCTGCATGGAACAGCTGGGAAAAATGCAAAATGCAGTTGGACATGGACAACATCATCTTCATCATCATCATCTCCACGGACAGGTCCAGGCAGTGCTGCAGCCACAAGAAAGTGCCCTGAAGAACACAGAACATAAATTGTGATTCAGGAATAGCACTGAAAATGCAAGTTCAGGAAGAGCACAGGAGCAGCCAGCAGCAGGATCAGTGGATAGCTGTTATTTCCTGTCACCTGTTCCCCCCAGATGAAGGCTTCACTCCTCACTCCACCTTTATCCCCTTTGCCATGTCAGTGCTGGGGGTTCCTGGCACTGAAATCCAGGATTCTGGGAGCTGGGGAGGGAAAACTTCCATGAAAAGAGGTGAGCAGGTGGAGGATCAGCATCACCACATCTCCTTGATGCAAGGAGTGTGCTGATCATCCCAGCTTGGGCTCTCCCACCCTGGAGGCCTTTCCAGCCTGGATGATTCTGGAATTCCAAGGTTTCCTGTGGCCACTGGGCCCAAAATGCTGCTGGACCAGAGGTGACTCAGGGTAAGGGCCACCTTCAGCCTTTGGTGCCTCATTTGTTTTCCTTTGGCTCCTCTGAGTCTCTCCAGTAATTCCAGCAGCAGAGCCCCAAACCTGTCTCTGCCTCCTGCATTGTGCAGACCTTAAATTGCAAATAAACTTGATAATAGAAGAGAGGAACTGAGGAAGACTGAGTAATCAGACAAGATCAAGACTTGGATACCACGGTGCTGCGAAGCCTCAAAGCACTGATAACAGATAAAATCAAATTATCAGAATCTGGGTGTATTTCAGAATTAAAAATAATGGTTTTAATTAAAATAATTCCAGGGGAGAAGGAAGTAAAGTATCATTAGCCACGTTTTATGCTCTTCCCATAACTTCATATCAATGTGAGAGCTGCTGTTCCTAGAACCATGGAATGGCTTGGATTGGAAGGGGCCTTTTAAGCTGTGTGAAGCTCATCACCTTTGGCTGCTCCAAGCCCTGTCCAGCCTGGTCTAGAGCCCTTTGTCAGGTTTTTGTGACTCCCATTATGGGAGTTTTTATAAAATATCATTCCCACTTTGTCCCAGTCCTCTCAGTTTCACCATCACTCCCAGGACAGACAGTGTGAATCATGAGGTGTAAAACAAACATCCTGAAACCCTGCTGGAAATGCTCCTGCATTTATGTGGGTGCTGATCTGTTTGAGGGTGTATTTGATGATGGCAGGGAGCCGTCCCTGCAGGAGGAAGCCCCAGGAGCAGGGGATTAAAGCAGAGTTTGGCTCTGGGTGAGACCAGCCCTCCTCCCTGCAGGCTGGCTGTGCTGGGAGGCCACGCTGGGGTTAAGCAGCAGAGCAGGTTCCAGGAGCTGTGGGGGGAGGATGGAGCAGATTGCCAAGGCACAATTACAGTAAATGAAGGAAGCACAGCCCACACCTGTGCCTGGGACCCTGCTCTCCAATCCAGCCCTGATTGCATCTCCAGGGGCTTCCCGGAGGTAAAGTGTCAATTAGTGTAATGACCCTGGACTTTGTCCACTCTGCTCCCTCCTTCTGAGCCTGGAATAATTTCATGGACGCTGGGGGATCTCTTTTAGCAAGCTCCTCACAACACCACCTGCTCACCCTCTCCTCCTTGCAGTGCTATTCCCAGCTCTCCTTCCCCGGATTGCTGAGCTGGAATAGGAAATGCAGCTCGCCCCGGAGGCTGCTCCTCCCAGACAATGGTACCTGGACAGATAATTCCACCTCTTTGTGGAGCAGGGAATGCAGCAAACCTGGCCCTGCAGCCCAGGCCTGCATGTGCACTCCAGGGAAGGATGGGACTCCAGGTAGGAGAGGTTCCCAGCTCCCTCAACAGCTCTGGCTGATTACCATGAGGTAATTATCCCCATTTTACATGCAAATTCCAGGCACTCTTGCAGATTTTGTCTCAAAATGCACTTGCTTAGGGCTGGAGGCAGTTTTAACTCCTGTGCAGTCAGTAAATACTTCACAAATCCATGGATGTGGGATTTTGGGGCATGTTGTGGAGCTAAACAGGAATATCTTGAGATAAAACTGAGCCATGGAGCCAAGGCAGGAAAACCAACCTCGTGGAATGGGGATTTCCATGGGGTCAAGAAAACAAAACCAACCTCCATGGAATGGGAATATCAATGGGGTCAAGAAATGAAAACCAACCTCCATGGAGCAGGGATGGATGGATATTGGGAAGGAATTCTTGGCTGGGAGGGTGGGCAGGCCCTGGCACAGGTGCCCAGAGTAGCTGGGGCTGCCCCTGCATCCCTGGCAGTGCCCAAGGCCAGGCTGGACAGGGCTGGGAGCAGCCTGGGATAGACACAAGGTGTCCCTGCCATGGCAGGGGGTGGGATGAGATGGGTTTTAAATCTCCTCCCACCCAAAGATTGTCAGATCCTATGAAATTCAGGAGCTTCTCAGGATCCTGTGCATTTCAGGGTGGTCCTTAGCTCTGTCCAGGCAGCTGGGTGTGAGAGCAGCAGCTCCAGCTCCTCATCCCACCTTCCCTTGCTGCTCTCTATCAGCACAGCTCAGCCCAGCCCCACAATCAGCCTCTCCCTGGCTGCCTGCCCAGCTGGGATATTTATAGGGTTTACTGGAAACGCTTGGCACATCGCTGGCCTTCCAAATGTGATTGTTTTGCAAAGAAGGAAATTAGCTGGAGTGCGGGGCTGCTGGCCAGCCTGGCCTGGGAGCAGGGGGAGCCCGAGGTCAGGACCCAACTGCATTGTTTCTTTTATCTTCCAAGGAATTTGCCGCTCTCTGGGGGAGTTGGTGGTTTTTAAGCGACTCTTAACGTGATGGACAAAGAGAGATCTTTGTTAGGAATCCTGCTTTTTAGAAATACTTGAGGTATTAGTGAAGTGCACCCTGAGCCACCCCAGCAAATAGCTGCTGGAGGAATCAGGTGGGTCAGGATCTGGTCATTATAACCACGTTTAGGGGCATGGCAGATGGCTCCCAGCTTGGAATAATCAAGCTGTAGTGGAGGAATGTGGACGGGGCAGAACCTCAGCATTTTGTGGAATGGGGGAGGTATTCTCGTCTTGGACGAGGCCCTTCTATTCTTCTCTCTGTTTGCATAATTGTAGTTCATTTCCTTGGTGGTTGTGGAGTTTAACTGGCCCAGGGTTGTGTTTGAAACCCTTCCTGAGAGCACTCTTGTAAGATAAAATATTGACATTCCCTTCTCTTCCCTGCACAAACGCCCCCGCCGGGGCAGGTGTTCAGGAGAGCTCTTGGGAAAGGGGGGAGAGTGTGGGGAGCTGCTGACCTCAGGTGGGACACGCTGGAAGGGCTGCCTTGGGAGATTCCTGTCCTAAGCTGTCTGGGAAGGTGTTTGTCCTGTGTCTGGGAAGTGTCCCTAGATAATCATTGAAGGAACAACCAAGAAATGCTCTTTTATTTGCTAAGACAATTCCCTTGGGAGTCCACATGAGCTGCTAGCAGATCTGCACGAGGAGGAAACATTTGGGGTCCCTGGAGCAGCAGTGTGGGAGGCTGAGCTGCTCTGGAGCCAGGTGATTTCTGGGGAGGACAGGGCACTGCCATGCTCATTGCCCTCAGCAGAGCACCTGCACCTGCCAGCCTGGATTCCATTCCCTGCAGAGCCCTGGGCAGCTGGCAGGGTGTTTGCACATCTCCTCCTCCTCCCTGGGGACGCCAGAGGAAGCCCCAGCAGTAACCCCTGTGCTTTCCCCCTGCAGCTTTGCCAGTGAGGAGTACCAGCAGGCTGTGGAGCACATCTCAGGGCTGGTGCAGCAGCACAAGGCCACCCTGGTGCCAGGCCAGCCCCAGCTGAACGTGTGTGACCAGGCTGTCATGGTGAGTGCCTGAAGCACAAATGCATGGGGACTCCTTAGATTGAAATGCATTTTGTAAAGGTTTCACCAACTGTCAGTGGTGGGAAGGGATGGAGGAGAGATGCACAATTACCTCTAGGTGCCTTCCTTGCTTAGAGACAGGACAGATCCTTCTTCTCCTTTCTAATCCCCTTCTGCAGTTCTCAAAACGCTGGAATTGTGGAATCCTGCAGTGGTTTGGGTGGGAAGGGACCTTAGAGCCCATCCAGCCCCACCCTGCCATGGCAGGGACACCTCCCACTGTCCCAGGGTGCCCCAAGCCCTGTCCAGCCTGGCCTTGGGCACTGCCAGGGATGCAGGGGCAGCCACAGCTGTGCCAGGGCCGGCCTACCTGCCAGAGAACAATTCCTCATTCCCAATATCCCATCTAACCCTGCCCTCTTTGTTTTGAGTCTTCTAAGGGACTGTTCATTTTCAGTGATGTATCTTTGGTCTTGCTCTGTCTCCTCCAATTCCCCCTATGCCTGAATTTTCCCAAGTCTTTATTGGAATTGAACTTTTTCAGTTCTGTTTTCTCTTTCAAGTCTCCTGTTGGAAAGTTACAGTTTGGCTTCCCTGTCAAGCACTGCTTGGTTTATTGAGAACCTGGGAGAGGAACTGGATAATCTGGGGGAGGTTGTCACTTGACAGGAGGTTGTGGATCCGAGGGAATGTGTCTGTGGGCTGACAGACAAAATAGTAACAGGCAAAATCTTCTTACAGACAAAACCTTTTAACAGGCTGTTACAAAATAGCAACAGGCAAAATCTTCCTGATAATAAATAAATAAATAATCTCCTGAATCAGTCAGAACCTGCTGCCTCTGGTCTGTCACCAGCAAAGAGCTGTGTCCCCTCAGTAACAAGGCAAAGATCTCCCTTAGCTTTGTCCAATCTCTTTATTTTTGGATGTTAAATAGGAAAAAGATTTGAGGGCCCATTGTTTCTGTGTTGTTTTCTTTCCTTATTCAACTTTTCCCTTAATAAACACTGTTCTCTGCTCCTCTGGGACCTTTTGGATTCAGGCACTGTCCCCAGGGCCTGGCTGCTGCCAGAGGCAGCACTGCAAAGGCATTTCTTCCAAAACTGCCTCCCAAATGGAAGGGAGGGCTGGGGGGATCCTAGGCCCAGCAGAAATGTTTCAGTCCCAGCAGGAAACCCAGTGAGTTTTCCAGGATAACTCCGTGGTCACTACCCCAAAATATCAGGCAGCAGATTGCTGCCTTTGAGAGTAGGAATGAAGCCAAGCAAAGCTTCAGGGAGTGATTACATTGCTGGGCTGGACTGGGGGCTGAATCTGCTTTTGGGGGATGCTGGGAGATCATTTACTGCCACTATCTCCTGTCAGCTGATGATTTGATAAGGGTGTTTGTTTGATGTGTTTGGGAGAGAGGAGGAGAATTGTCTTTACCTACACACAAAGTGTGTGGAAGTGTTCAAGGAAGTGTCCAAGCCACGGAGAGACAGGACAGGGAATGGCTCCCAGTGCCAGAGGGCAGGGCTGGGTGGGATCTTGGCAATGAGGAATTGTTCCCTGGCAGGGTGGGCAGGCCCTGGCACAGGTGCCCAGAGCAGCTGTGGCTGCCCCTGCATCCCTGGCAGTGCCCAAGGCCAGGCTGGACAGGGCTGGGAGCCCCTGGGACAGTGGGAGGTGTCCCTGCCATGGCAGGGTGGCACTGGGTGGGCTCTGAGGTCCCTTCCCAGCCAGGCACTGCAGGATTCCAGGACAGCAGCTGGATCATTGTGCACTCCTGCAGAGCAGCGATGGGGGCAGGAGCTGGGAGGTGCTTGCAGCCCATCCGTGCTGGATCCCATTGTCCAGGGAGCTCCCCCAGGGGCAGCTCTGCTGGCTTTTCCTGCTGTGTAAGTGTGGGAGAAGCCGTTCTGCAGCTCGGGGCTGGCTCTGGCACTCGCGGTGTCCCCGGGGCTCCCAGCTCAGCCCAGCAGCGGGACCAGGGCTGCAGGAGGCAGCACAGACCCTTTATTGTTCTGCCTTTTCAAAAGAACAAACATTGCAGTTCATGTGTTCCTTTGGCTCTCAGTTCCTTCTGCAGAGTGCTCTGAATTGTCCAGTCGTGGCTGCACATTTTAAACCAGAGGAACAGAGATTTTCCAAACGATTTAGAAAACGACATTAATTGTTCAGAAAGCCTGTGGAGCCCTCGGTGCAGAGGTGTCTCCAGCACAGCTCCCTCTGGGTCTGCTCCTCTGCAGGAATTGCTGGTGTCTCACTGCCATCTGTTGTCAGCTCCATGGAACAAAAACCTGCTCCAGTGGTTTTTTTCCTGGGGTTGAGCATTTCTTTTCTGTAGGAATTTAGTTCCAAGAAAACAGAAATATTTGCAGGGTGAAAATCAGCAAAATAAAAGGCAAGAGGTCAGTGTTGAACTGGCCTTTAATAGGGGACAGCAGGAATGTCCATGGATGGACAGACCTGAGACAGGGAGGCACAAAAGATTCCTGAAAGCAGAATGGGAAGTGTTATCTGCCCTTCCCATGACCACAATCCCAAATTTGTAATGGCAAAACCTTAATGAAATTAAAAATGTTCATCTATCCAAATTCCTTCCTCCATTAATCCCTCTGGAGGCTGAGGTTGGCAGTGGATCTCCTTTTTCTGTTCCACACATTCAGGTAGCTCAAGAAACGTGGAAACAAGGCAAACAAATAGTTTTGGTGTGCAGGCACGGGAAGAGGTGTCTCAGGAATTCTTTCTGCTCCCTCTGCCCATCAAAACACTCATTAAAATACCAGCATTCTTATCTCTCTCACACCCTTGGCCTTGTGCTGCCTTTTGCCTCCTCAGGACGGTGCCTGGATATTGCAGTGCTGAGAGTGGGAACTCCCCTGGGCTCCCAGGAGAACTGGGGGGGTCAGCAAAACCTCCTGCTCTGGTTCCTCTGTGCTGCCACAGGAGGGACAGGAGGGTCACCAGCATGCCCCAAGCTGGGCTGGGAGAGGCCAGGAAGGGCTGGAGTGTCCCAGCACAGGGAATCCTGCACGGCCCAGCGTTTGCAGCCTTTCCCAGCTTTTATTTGAGCACTGTTTGGAGTGGGGAAGTTTATGAGCCCAGAGGCTTGGGCTGCAAGAGGAGTTTCATTTTTCAAGCAGCACATAAAAGTGTCTTTGTGAGGATCATAAAGAGCTGCTTGGGATGGGAGCTTAGCAGATACTTGGTGTGAATCATCTTTCTGTCTGTTTCTGTTTGTTTTTAACAGAATTGGGCCCCTCCAGGCTGCGAGAAGCTTGGGAAGTGCCTGAAAGCACCAGAGTCTGATCCTAAGAAATGCTCTTGGCCTCACTGATGGCTGCAGCCCTGCAGAGCTACCCAGAGGCAGCTGGACATGCAGTGTGCAATGCCTGCTCCTGTTGGCACTCCTGTTTACACAGGAAGGGTGTGATGTGTGCATGATATCATCACTTGCTCTTCCAAAAGGGCCAGTGTTTATATTCCTCATGCTCAGGGTTTAGCCTCTACTCCTCTCTTCCCCCGGCTCTTTCCCTAAATGGTAACTCCAGTGAGGATTGGGTCAGCTGGAAAAGCTCTCTGGACTCTGCCATCAGCTCCAAAATGCCCTGGATCTCTCCTGCTCCTTCCACCCAGCCTCCTGCCCCAACAGGAGCCACGGGACAGGTCAGGAAACTCAGAGCTGCCAGAGAGCCCTGCCCATACTGCCCATGTTTTGTTTGCCTGTAGCTTGTTGTTTTAACATTTCATTTCCATTGTGAACCCTGGACATCAACTTGTTTTTCCTTTCTCCCCAAATCTGTGAGCTCTGGGTGCAAACCAGGGATCCCTCCTGCTCACAGCTGAGGGGTTTGGAGCCAGGGAGAATGTCCTGAGTTCCTCCCATGTGTAGCTGCAAACATTCCCCAGGTCATGGTTTCAGGAAAGGTGGGGGTTGTGTTCAGGTGAGGGTTGGATTGGGGTTACAGCCCCTGCCAGCCTGAAGGGGCCCCAGGAGAGCTGGAGAGGGAATTTGGGCAAGGGCCTGGAGGGACAGGACACAGGGAATGGCTTCCACTGCCAGAGGGCAGGGATGGATGCGATATTGGGAAGGAATTCCTCCTTGTAGGAGTGCTGAGGCCATGGCACAGGTGCCCAGAGCAGCTGTGGCTGCCCCTGCATCCCTGGAAGTGTCCAAGGCCAGGCTGGGCAGGGCTTGCAGCAGCCTGGGACAGTGGAAGTGGAGCTGCACTGGATGAGCTTTCAGGTCTTTTCCAGCCCAGACCATTCCAGGATTCTGTTGCCAATGGTTGCTGCAGGACATTTGTGGGGGTCAGGTGTTCATTTCAGGGCTTTC
This sequence comes from Agelaius tricolor, assembly GCF_023055355.1. Lineage (NCBI taxonomy): Eukaryota > Metazoa > Chordata > Aves > Passeriformes > Icteridae > Agelaius > Agelaius tricolor. The sequence goes on along the minus strand of NW_027269275.1, from coordinate 20,443,767 downwards.
CTTCATTTCTGAAAATCTGGCTCTAAAGCTGCTCCAAGCCACGCTTCCCATCTGGTGCTCTGGGCTCAGCAATGCCCCTTGGCATCAGCCCTTCACTCTTGACCCCATTTCCAGCACATGCTCTCCCAGGAGTTCTCCTTGTGCAAACCTTCCCCAGCCTGGCTGTAGCTCTCCTGGGGAACAGGAGCCTTTGCTCAATCCCACAGGGCAGATCCCTGCTCTGCCCTGGAGCCTGTTCCACACCCTTCCCTGTCTCCAATAAACCTGTCTGGAGCCAAACCTGCCTCCTCTGGGCCTTCAGGGCAGCAGCTGGCGGGAGCCTGAGCATGTTTGGGTTCAGACTGAGAGAGGGGAAGTTCAGGCTGGGTATAAGGAAGGAATTGTTCCTTGTGAGGGTGGGCAGGCCCTGGCACAGAGTGCCCAGAGAAGCTTGGAGCAGTCTGGGCTGGTGGAAGGTGTCCCTGCCCATGGCAGGGGGTGGAGCAGGGTGAGCTTTTAGATCCCTTCCCACCCAAACCATTCCATGGTTCTCCATTTGTCCCTCCAACAGCTCCACTTCCACCCCTGCAGTGTTTTCCACAGCACAGGTGCCCTGTCTGTGTGATGTTGTGCTGATAGGAAAATCCAGGTGCTCTGTACCTGCAAACAGCTCAAACTCCTCCCCAGCTGAGCTTGGAGCTGCTGGAGAGCTCAGCCCTTGTGCCAGCTCCAGGCTCCAGCTGCTGGTTCCTACCCTCCTGTAATCCCAAACCCTCCCATTCCCCCATCCCATGCTTTATGTACCTCCATGGTAATTCCTGCTGTGTGTCCCATGCTGGATAATCCCATTAAACTGGAATGAGAACAGCCCTTGGGTCAGCTCTTGCTGTTGCACCTCTCAGAAATCCCAGCCAGCATTTCAGGGATCCCTGCACGTCCACAGGTGCCGTTTGTTTATAGCCCACATTTCTCAGGATCTTCCTGCTTGTCCTTCAAGTGTATCACGGCATTTCCAGCTCACCCATAACATTCCTCCTTGTTTAGACACAGCTCAAGGCTTGGGAGATGTGGCCAGCAGCTCCCTCAGAGGGGAGCTCAGGGCTGCCAGCAGTTGTGGGTCTGTCAGCACAGATAAAACCAGGAGCTCCCCGTTTGCTGGGGCTGCTCCAGCTCTGCTTTGGGGCTTCTCCATGTCCAGAGAAGGGAATGGAGCTGGGAAGGGGCTGGAGAATCCTGAGGGAGCTGGAGAATCCTGAGGGAGCTGGGAAGGGAATGGAGAATCCTGAGGGAGCTGGGAAGGGGCTGGAGAATCCTGAGGGAGCTGGGAAGGGAATGGAGGATCCTAAGGGAGCTGAGGGGGCTCAGCCTGGAGCAAAGGAGGCTCAGGGGGCCCTCCTGGCTCTGCACAGCTCCTGCCAGGAGGGGACAGGGAACAGGGACAGGAGCAGAGTTGTGCCAGGGGAGATTGAGGTTGAATATCAGGGAATTTTATTCATGGGAAGGATGAAAAGCACTGGCACAGGGCAGTGGTGATATCCCCAGCCCTGAAGTGTTGAAACCCACGGGGATGTGGCATTGGGGTCACCGTGGTGCTGAGGGCTGGATTTGATCTCCGAGGTCTTTTCCAGCCTCAGTGGCTTTGATTGCACCGTTCTGTCCCTGGGGCTGTCAGAGCCCTGCATTCAGTGTAAAACTCCACCAGAGGAGGGAGTGCATGGCTGCAGCTCCCTGGCAATCCTGTCAGCCCTCAGATCCTTGCGAGGAGCAGCCCTTGGTGGGGTTCTGTGCTGCTTAGGGAGAGTTCCCCCAGGATCAGGGCTGGGCCTGGCCTGGCCACACTCCTCACTCCCCAGAATTTGCTCTGGCCACCTCCTCCCTGTCCCCTGCCTGCTGCTCCCTCCTCTGCTCTGTCTCAGCTGCCCTTTGGAACATCCTGCTTTGCCCCTGAACTTGCTCTGAGCAGCCACGGGGTTTGTCCCCCTCCCAGCACAGCAAAGCTTCATTCCTCATTCCTGGAGTGATCTCAGGACACTGATCCTGGAAGGAAACGTTGCACTTGAAAGCAAGTAAGTGAAGCCATGACGTGTCTGTTTAGAGTAAAAGGACACGAAGCAGATCATAAATTATCAGGGTTTAATGTGACAAAGCTTCTGCTTTAAATTTAAATAGGAATAGTTGTTTTACAGCTGGATAATAGGAGGAATTTTAAATGAATGCCTTTCCTAAAATTGTAGAGATTTAAAAGCAGTGAGGTGAAGAACTCATGAGGAAAAATAAACTAATTTATCAGCAGAGCAGTCTGTGATTTCACCTGTGAGCCAAGGGAGTGGCACCTTGCTTTGGGGCACTCTCCCAGATTCACCTCCTGGATCATGGCACTGACTGGGGTTAAAAATAACTTGGTTTGTTTTACTGGAATTATTTTTACCTGGATCAATCTCCCAGCCCACACGGTGCAGTTCAGAGGCTGGGGGGACCCAGGGCCTGCAGCCCCCACTGCCCACTTGGGGCACAAAGTGGCCACATCTGCCCTTAAAAACCATCCTGAGCTGCAGCCCTGAAACTTCCCAGCTCAGGAACTGGGGCAGGAGTGGGGCTGGAGGGATTTCCTGCCCACTCAGGGACCTGCAGCAGCCAAACTGGTCTGGTGGTGGCTTCTGTTCTCCAGCAGAGACAGAAATGCCAAAGGAATGCTGAAGTTTGGGGCTGTGATGTTCCTTTCTTTATGTTTATTATGCTGAGCACTAAAAGCTCCATCGCTTCCTGGCCTAAGAGTCCAAAGAATTTCTTTCTTGCCTTTAATTTCCAATTAGCTGAGCCTCTCAAGCCTCCCAGCTCTGCCCCTGAGGCTCTGTTATCATCCCACCCTCCGTGCAGAGAAGCTTCTGAAATGGATGGAACTAATAATGGTGGAGGAGCTCGGGCTGCACTTCAGGCTCTGGAGCCTTGATTTCAAATCCTGCAGCGACAAATGGATTATTTCCGTGGCAAATTGCTCCCTGGGGAGCAGCAATTTGGGGAGCTGAATGCTGGAACTGGGAAGCTGCAGATCAATTCCCAACACTTGGAGCCAAGGTTAATGCCCTGCAAACTGCCCTGAGTGCAGCAGTGAGGAGAGCACGGCCCTGCCTGGCCAAGGGGGCCTCAGGAATGTTCCAAGGGAAAATGGGGAATTCTGGAACCAGGGAAGTGAGCGAGTCCCATGGATTTGCTGGAAAAACCTGGGGGCTGTTCTGGGCCAGTCACAGTAGGATTTGACTACAAGAAGTGGAAGGAGGCTGTGGGACTTGGGACAGTGGCAGCTCCCATTCCTTCACCTCCAGCCCTTCCCAGACACCAGGGACAGCATCCCAAAATTCCTGTTTCACATCAAGGATCTCCTCAAGGTTGGACACTCTTATTCTCCCCAGTGACAACAGCTTTGAAATAACCCCATGAAAGAATTCCAGCAGCTCAAGAAGGACCTGTGGAAGGTGAGAACTGAACAGAGTTTGTGGGGGAGGAAGGTTTGGGGTGCTGGGAGGTGATTTCTGGCTGCAGAATCCCCAGCAGCCTCTGGAGCACAGAGAGAAATCCCTCCCCAGGGACCCTGCCCTTGTCCCCAGCACTGGGAAACTTTACAAACTAAACAGGCTTTTATTCTCTTAAGAGTTCCTTTGCTTGTTCAGCTTCCAAATAACTGTTCTGCAGTTAGAATGGCCTGGTTTCCATCTCTCCTAGCAGTTAGAATACTTGGAAATTGACTTTTCCTTTTGTTTTCTGGTAGCACTGGATGTTTTTCTATGTTATCAGGAGGCGACACTGTGGTGCCCCTTGAATTAAACTGTCAGGTTTTAAGAACAGCTCTAAGGGAAGAACTGCAATCCCATTTTGGGTTCTTTTCTCCTTTGGAAAATGGCTATTTTAAACACCAAGGCTCCATTTGCCTGTTTCCTTTATATTCCCTTCCACCATTTAAAGTTTTCTTGTTGCTTGAAGCCTAGTTGGGATTATATAAATCCTAAATAAAGGTGGATCTGTAGCCAGAAGCTTGTGGTCTTTTAGGAGGGAGAAAAAGCCTCTGCCTTCCAGCTTCTGCAGAGAGGAAATCTGGCAGCTCTGAGGGCCTTTGTCCCTCTTGGAGTCACTTAACACCCTCTGGGTGACAGGAGCTTGGTAGCACAATTCCCAGCTGAAAGGGAGAGCAGATAAAAGCCAGCAGCGAGGAATTCCAGCCAAATCCATTAGTTCTGGATCAGACACAAAACCCAGGCTGGCCAGGGGAGAGAGAGGAGTTTTGTGTCTTCTCCAAGGGCCTGATCCAACCTGCTGCAGCAGGCAGGAGGTGCTGCCTTGGGCTCCCAGGGAGGCAGAGCTGGATCACTTTTTTTTTTTTTTTTTTCCTATGCTTTTCCCTCTTTTAGGGGGACAAAACCAGGTCTGAGGCTTCCATCCCAAGCCCAGGATCTGGCTGGGGAGCTGCATTCTTCTGGTGTTGAAATAAGAGACTTCAAATTTGTTGTTGGTTTTTTTTGGTTGGTTTTTTTTGGGTTTTTTTTTTTTTTTTTTAAAGGTTTAAAGTGCATGAGTTTCCTCAGCTGAGATTGAAACATTCCAGTGGATTTGCAGGGAATTTTTTGTGCTCGTTTTCCCTCGTGGAAGGGGGATGTTGAAATTCGGGGCATTTTGTTCCACTTCACACTGAAGTGTTAAAATCCTGAACGGAACAGAAACTTCCAGGCCCAGCACAGCTCTTTAATTGCCTGGTTAAGCTGATTAAAGTCAGTTCCCAGGCTTTTACATTCCCAGTTTCTGTGCTCCCTGGCTAATAACACCTCTGCTATCAGGATCTCAAAGCACTTCTAAATCACTGATGGTGTCCAGAAGGGAGCAAAGCCAGAGTTCCCTGGGGGGATGCAGATTCCAGGTGCTGATTCCTCTGCCAGGCACGGAGCACTCAGAGCCACGAGCGGATGTGGAGTCACCTCCCGGGTGATATTCCAGAGCCCTTTGACATCACATTTGGAAAGGGGTCCTAGGAAAGTTCTTTGCAGATGGAAATTGCAGTAGGAGTCAGCAGTGTTGTTTGAAAGGTGGAACAATCACAGGGAAAACTGATTTCCTTGGGGTGTTCCAGTCCAGTCTGTGCTGGTGGGTGCAGTTGGAATCCTTGGAGACGGGGGATAAATGAGGAGTCCAACAGGAATCTCAGGAATGTTGTCTTTTAACCATGGTTTCTGGCAGCTGGGTCACTGCAAGCCCAGTTTGGTGGAACCTCTGTGCCCTTCCCAGCAGAGCAGATGGGGACAGACTGATCCCACATCCAGGAGGGGAGCACTCAGAGGGGGCACTCAGCAGCTCATGCTGCTGAAGGTTTGCCAGGGCTTGCTTGGGATGAGGGGCCTGGGAACCTCACTCAGCCTCCAGGGCAATGTGGTGGAGTCTCCTGCAGTGAGGGTGGGATCGTGGGGGGACACAAACAGGACAGGGGTGACACGGACCCCCCCGTTCCAGCCCCTCCGTTAGTGAGAGGCAGAAGCAGAGCTGCCTGGCAGGCTGTAAAGATACTTTTTCCCAGGAAATAAACTCCTGCTTATTTATTTCCACGAGTAGGCAGATAAATTCCATCAGCAATTCCATCTGCCAGGAAGAAGAGGAGTTGCTGGAAGAGCTCCTTGTCCAGTGCTGTGCTGTAAGGTCAGCAGAGGAACCCGTCCAGCTCGTGGCAGGGAGCGCGAGCGCTGCGAGCCCCGGCTCCCCTGCAAGGCCCTGTCCTTCCTTCCTCCCCCTTTGCTGCCCTGCAGCAGCTGCCCAAGAGGATCCTTCTGGTGCCAAAGAGATAATCTGAGTTCAGGGGAAGTCTCAGTTTGTGGGGGAATGGTTGTGGAGGGAGCAGGCGCTGGCCCTGGCAGCAGAGGGAGTTCACCTTAACAGGAGTTGGGGTTGTGCAGCCTCAGCAGCTCCAGGGGGACCTGAGGGCTCTGTCCAGTGCCTGGAGAGGCTCTGAGAGAGCTGGACAGGGACTGGGGACAAGGGCCAGGGTAAGGGGGAATGGCTGCCCCAGAGGGCAGGGTTAGATGGGATATAAGGGAGAAATTCCTCCCTGGGAGGGTGGGCAGGACCTGGCACAGGGTGCCCAGAGAAGGGTCCAAGGCCAGCCTGGACAGGGCTTGGAGTACCCTGGGACAGTGGAAGGTGTCCCTGCCATGGCAGGGGCTCTCCAGAGGGTGTGGGTGAAGTTTTTCCCAGTCACAGCTCTCGGCAGCAAACACTGAGTTCAGCCAGGGGTGTCACAGGCTCCAACTGCTTCTGCTTTCCACAGCAAGCCGTGCCTGGACAGGTTTGGAGCAGATCCAAGGTGTATTTGCTAATGGAAGAGGAGATCTGAACTCATTTGGTGGATTTTGCATGGCCAAACAGCATTCAGCACCAGGAGATGGGAGATGGGAGCTGTGGGAGCTCCCTGCCCTGCCCAGGGCTCGGTGACACCAGGAGCTGTTGGAGGACCTGGGGCTGTGTTATTGTCCCTCATCCCAACCAACGAGTTTAACAAACACTGAACGACTCCAGGAGTTCACACGAGGTGATGAGGGATGGGAAAGCAGGAAACAGTGAAGTCCTGAGGAGTTTGCTGTCTGTGTTGTGCTGAGCAGGGTGAGGGCGTGCAAATGGAACCCCCAGGCAGGGAGCACCTTTCTGAGGCTGGGGTCAGGCAGGGAAATCCAGCTCCACACGGAGCAGGTCCCTGGGAGCTCTTCAGAGGGGAGCCTGGGGCTCCATCCACTGCTGTGCCAGGGCTCCATGGCCCTGGGAATTGCAGCTCCATGCACCAGGGTTATCAGAGCTCCATGGCCCTGGGAACTGCAGCTCCATGCACCAGGGTTATCAGAGCTCCATGCACGGGGAGATTTGGGCTCTGTGCATGAAATGTCAGAGCTCCACACACTGGGGGTATCAGTGCCTCGTGTCCTGGGGTACCAGACCTTCACTGGGGGGCTGGGGGCTCTGGGATAGCTCCATGTCTGGAGTATCAGACCTCCTTGCACCAGGAATTTGGGGCTCTGTGCATGGGGATACCAGAGTTCCGTGTGCCGGGGGGGTGATGCTCTATGATCCAGCATACCAGAGCTCCGAATACCGGGATACCGGGGGGACTGGGGCTCAATGCCGCGGGGTACCAGAAGCCCAAATACGGGGTGGACTGGGGCTCACTGCTCTGGGATACCAGAGCTCCAAATACCGGGGGGACTGGGGCTCCAATGCCCCGGGGTGCCAGAGCCCCAAATACCGGGGGTATGGATGCTCAATGCCCCAGGGTACTGGAGCCCCAAATACCGAGGGGCTGGGGCGCCGGTACCCCGGGGTACCGGAGCTCCCGATACTGGGGGCATGGATGCTCCGCACTCCCCGCGGGGTACCGGAGCCCCAAATACCGGGGGGACCAGGGCTCAATGCCCCGGGGTACCGGAGCTCCAAACAGCGGGGGGACTGATGCTCAATGCTGCGGGATACCGGAGCTCCGAGCACCGGGGGCACGGATGCTCCATGCCCCGCGGTCCCACACCCGCAGGTCCCCAGGCCACAGCCGCTCCCTGCCCCGGTGCCCGCCCGCTCCGGTGCCGCCCCCGTCCCGCCCCGCCCGGCCCGTCCCGCCCCGCCCGGCCCGTCCCGTTCCGGCCTGCGGGGAGCGGCTGCGCACGGCGGGGCCGCCATGAGCGACGAGCGGCTGCGCCGGGTGCGCGACCGCGTCCGGCCCTTCCCGGACTTCCCGGAGCCCGGCGTGCTGTTCCGGTGAGACCGGGACGGGAACGGGATGGGACGGGAACGGGATGGGATCGGGGAGGAAACTGGCGTTGGAACCAGGACAGGGCATGGGGCCGGGGATGGAGGCAGGACCAGGGCTGGAACTGGGGATGGGAGCAGGGCTGGAGCCGGGCCGGGGACTCGCTGCCAGCTCCTGTCCGCGCTGCCCATCCCTGGCCCCGGCAGCACCAGGCAGGGCCCTTTCCCCGGCTCGGGAGCCTTCCCTGGGCCTGGGAGCCTTCCCTGGGATCAGGAACCTTCCCCTGGGATCAGGAACCTTCCCCTGGGATCAGGAGCTTTCCCTGGGATCAGGAACCTTCCCCTGGGCTCAGGAGCCTCCTCTGGGATCAGGAGCCTTCCCCAGGCCCAGGAGCCTCCCCAGGCCTCGGGAGCTGAGCATTTCCAGAGCAGCCCCCCGGGTGCCTCACCCCCTGCCCTCCCTCGTTGCAGGGATATCAGCCCCTTGCTGAAGGATCCTGTGGCCTTCAGGACTCTGATTGATCTTCTGGAGGATCATGTGAGGGCGTCTTTCCCGAAAATCGACTTCATTGTGGGTGAGTGCTGGTTGAACAGCCCTGAGCAGTGTGTCCCGGGTGGGAAGTGTGGGGTGGCCCTTGGGGAATGTTGTAGCCCTTGGACACAGAAGTCACCTGAACATTGGCCTTTGTCACAAGGTAACACCAGGACAGTTTCTACCCTTCACCTCCTGCTGTGGTTTTCTGAAATGCTGGTGTGGGATGTGGCAGGTGCCCTTTGACACTTCTGTGCCAGTTGCATAATTCATTGTTAAAAAGGAGGGGGCACACAGAGCCTGCAGTGTCCCCACGCTGTCCCCAGGGCAGGCAGGCCCTGTCCCAGCTGGTTTCCCTCAGGGAGCCTTTCCAGGCCAGCACAAACGGCCTTGGTGGCCAGAACACCTCAGCTCACCTGGCCAGGTGCTGAGGAAGAGGAAGGCAGTGCTTGGGCTGGGCCACAGCCAAAGGGGCACACACCAGACCTGGCCCAGGTGAGATAAGTGAAGTCTGCCCAGAGGTGCAGAGTTCCTGCTCATGTGGCTGGACTGATACCAGGGCCCTGCTGCCTTTATCTCTAAGGAAAAGGGTCAGAGGAGAGGGAAATGGGCTCTTAGGGCCAGCAGCAGCAAATGTGGGTGAGAACAGGAGTGTGGGCTGTGTTTTCAACCCTCAGCAGTGACTTGAAGAGCAAATTGCTTTTAGAATGGGAGGATAAAACAAGGGGGTTTTGCCAAGACCCTCCCCCAGTGAAATGGCTCCAATCTGAGTGATGGGACAAGAGAAAAAGGCCTCAGGTTGTACCTGGGGGGGGGTTAGGTTGGGTATCAGGGAATATTAATTCCCTGAGAGGGTGTGAGGTGTTGGGACCGGCTGCCCAGGGCAGCAGTGGAGTCACCATTCCAAAAAACACGTGGATGTGGCCTTGGTTGGAAATGGTTGGACTTGATGGTGTTGGAGGCGTTTTCCAAGGTGAATGATTCCTGATTGCCTGTTCCCTGTTCCTGCTGTGCCCCCAGGCCTGGACTCCCGGGGGTTCCTCATCGGGACCCCCCTGGCGCAGAGGTTGGGCATCGGCTTCGTGCCCGTGCGGAAAAAGGGGAAACTGCCTGGTGCCACTGAATCCATCTCCTACAGCCTGGAATACGGCAAGGCAAGGCCTGGGAGCAGCAGGGGCTCACTCTGGGAGGGCAGGGGGGCTAAACCCGCAGGGAGGGAGTCCTAGGCCGGGTTCTGATGACCTGGCACCAGCCCTGGGAGCGGCGCTGAGCCACGGCCGCTCCGTTTGTGCCCACGGGTGATGTTCGGTGCTGTGCTGTGATTCTTCTCGGGGGGGTGGTGCTCAGACCTGGTGCTAAATGGCTTTCTTTGGCTTGAATCCAGGGGCATGACCACGGAGAGTGTCCCCCACTCTGGCAGTAAGTGCTGTAAGTCAGAGCTGTCCCGCATGGCTTCCCCCATCCCGCCCCGTAACCCGCGGCTGCTCCGGGGGCTGAGCCTCAGCCTGTGCTACTCCCACTAGGAACTAACAGCAGCAGAACCCCCAAAGCCAGGCCTAAGCCATGAGGATTGTTTGGGCCAACTGAGCTCATGTGACGCATCCAAACAGGTGCCAGTTTGGATCTGGCTCTAGGCAGAGCTCCCCAGTGCATGACAGGAGATTTTCCTCTCTGGAGAGCTGCTCTGGGATAAGATTCCACCATAACTCACACAATGAAAGTTCAGGATCTTGGTGTGCCAGCAGGTTGGCCCAGCAATCCCCTCCCTGCTCTGTGTTTCTGTGGCGCTCCCCTGTAGCTGGAATTTGTGGGGTTTTTGGGATTTTAGGTGCTGAGTGTTTATGCTGATGTCTCTGAGGACTTGTCTGTGTTCCAGCATGAACCAGCAGCTCGTGAGGGGCTTCTCTCCAAGGCCAGACTAAACCAGAGCTGCTCTTTGCTCCCTGCAGGCTGAGCTGGAAGTCCAGAGCGATGCTGTGGAGCCAGGACAGAAAGTGGTGATTGTGGATGACCTGCTGGCAACTGGAGGTGAGGGAAGCAGGAGTGATCCTGTACACCTGTGTGCATGCAATCATGGAATGGCTGGGGGGATAAATCTGGAGGTGAGGGAAGCAGGAGTGATCCTGTACACCTGTGTGCATGCAATCATGGAATGGCTGGGGGGGGATAAATCCCATCCAGCCCCACCCCTGCCATGGCAGGGACACTTTGTGTCTATCCCAGGCTGCTCCAAGCCCCATCCAGCCTGGCCTTGGGCACTGCCAGGGGTATCCACACCTCTCTGTACCCTCAGCCTGGCAGCAGCAGGGGTGGCTGTGGGCTGGGGGTGCCCCTGGAGTGAGGATGTTTCTGCTCCCCTCCACAGGTACCATGCGTGCTGCCTGCGAGCTGCTGAAGAGGCTGAAGGCTGAAATCCTGGAGTGCCTGGTGATCATAGAGCTGAAAGCCCTGAAAGGGTCAGAAAAGCTCAACTCCATCCCTTTCTACTCCCTGCTGCAGTATGACTGAGCAGCAGCAGGGAGGAGGGAGCACTGGGAACAAGTCTGGGGCTGTGTGTAGTGACTGGCTGTCACAGGGGGGTGGGGAGGGGGTTAAACACAGGTTTTGAGCATGGCCAGATGCTCCCCAATCCTAAATTTCCCAAGCACTGTGTTGAGTGTAATGATCCCTTTTGGAGTTCATCCTTTCAGAAAGAAGAACAGGCAGATTGACTGGGGGGGATGGAGACCCAGATGCAGCTTCTGTGAATCTGTGGTTTTTAGGAGACCAAAGTGACAATATTGCTGCTGAGGCAGGAGAGCTCTGCCAGGGCACCAGCATCCCCTGGGCTGGGCTGTCAGCCTCCAAGGAACCTGCTGAAAAATTCCCAAAGAAACACAGGAGATGGGCAAAAAGCAATTATTTCTGTAAAGGACAAATCCTGCTGTATTTGACCTCGGGATGGGCTGGTGCTCTGTGCTGTCACTCACACCAGAATAAGCTGCTCTTACACCAGGGCTGTGCTTGTTCAGGAGACTGAGGTGCCTGCTGTGTCCTTAAATCAGGGTGGTGCTGCTGTGGGATGAGCCCAGTCAGTGTTTTCCTTCCCTGGACACCACAGGCACCTTTTGTTCAGCACAATTCCCCATCTCCTGCACCACATCCCACTCCTGTGCTGCTGCTTCCCCCCTGCTGGGCTGTGCTGGGCCATCAGAGCCCGCCCTGGTGGGAGTTTGGTGCCAGGTGAGGCCCCAGGAGAGGTGTTGCAGTGGTCTCAGGTGTGTGAGGGGGGTTTGAGATGCTTCCTCCAGCACGGTTCAGTTTGCTCACAGCTAAATCCCTGTGTGCCAAAACTTCCACAAGCCTGAAACCATCAGGGACTGTGTCCCTGGCCCAGCAGGGACTGGACTCATGGGTAAAATAAATATTGATGTATTTTTATATTTCCTAAGCTGTCTCAGAGCTGTTCTTGCAGTGGCTGAAGCCGTGAATGACCCTTGGCAGTGTCTCCCTGCAGCCCCAGCTGGTCAGTGGGGCAAGGCTGTGCTGTGACTCTCCCTAATCCCCCAAATGCTTGGAATTGTTTCCCAGGGAGCATTCAGGTACCTTTTCTTTACTTTGCACCCACCTCTGGCTGCAGAGGCTTGGTCAGCTCAGCTCCCCTTCCCCATCCAGCACCTGGGACCACCTCCCAGCCAGCCCCATCCACTTGGAAGGACCATTCCAGCTATTTCCATCCCCATCTACCGAAAAGCCCCTTCAGCACTGCTCAGTTTGCACTGAGGAATTCCCTGGGCACCAGGCTGCCCCAGGGGAGCCAGGGCAGGCAGCACCTCACAGCCTTGGCACCAGGACAGGGTCCCTGCTGCGGGGGAGGAGGGAAAATCAATTCCACCCCAGAGAGCCATGGAAAGCAGCTGCGTGCTGGGGAAGCGGCGTCAGCCCCGCCAGTGCCAGCAGGTGACATCAGGGAACGTGGGGACGGTGCCTTGGCCCTGGCTGGGCTGCCAGCAGCCCCTGATGTCATCTGCTTGGGGAGACCAGGCTGGGCAGGGGTGGCTTCCAGGTGGGAGAAGGGTTTTGTCCCGAGGAGCAGAAGGGTTTCATCCCAAGGAGCAGAACAGGAGCTGGCTGGGAGCTCTCCTGGGATGTGAGTGTGGCTGCCAGGCTGCTGATTCCAGCTCCTTTCCAGTCCTGCTCCACTCCAGCTGCTGCAATCCAGCTCCTTCCCACCGCAGTGAGGTCCCTGAGCGTGGCTGAGAGCCCAGCCTGCCTCAGGAGCCCCCAGCCTCACACCCAGCCCCTGGATTGGGGTTAAGCCCTTCTCCTCCTCCCTGGAAACTGGGCACAGCTGGGCTGCACAGGCGAGCACGGGCCTGGAGGAGGAGGAAGAGGAGGAGGAAGGCCTCTTGCATCCTCAGGAAGTGCTGTGGGATCTCAGCTGCTGCCAGGTGAGGAATCTGCCCAGGAGCAGCATAGGATGAGAGGATGAGGGAGCTCCCTCTCCCTGCAGGTCCCTGGTGTCCCCAGCTCCAGCCAGGCTTGGGGAGCAGTGTGAGGTGTGTCTGACATGGCCCTGGGCAGCTCCCACCCCGACCTGGGCACAGAGCCAGCCCAGCACCTCTGTGCCATCCTCACCCTCTTTGTCCCTCTTCCCAAGCCACTTCAGCCTGAGTGGCCTGGGACTTCCCCTGGGAAAAACCAACCCTGGATCCCTGTCAGCCCTGCCTGCCCCTGTCCCTGCAGCAGCTGCTCCCCCAGCCCCATCTACAAAAGCTGCATTCAGCTCCCTGCAAACCCACGCTCACTTTTTCCAGTGAGTTTTTCTCCAGGAGCTGGATGAGGAGCCAGCCCTTCCCGGCGCCAATTGCCATGGAGAACCACGAGACAGGCAGCAAGGAAGAGCACTGGGTTAACACAAGTCAACTATATTTAAAACATTTAATACAAATGTGTTTTGACAAGTCCTGCAGTTGTTTCCAGTGAGGACTGGAAGATGCGTTTTCCCTCCCCTAAAAACAGAACGAGGCCCGAAGCTCCAGAAACATCAATTTGTGACTTTTTCTCTCACTCCTTCCTGCCTGTCACCCTCTCAGCCTGCCCTGTTCTGCCTTCACCCCACCAGGACCCGGTTAATGGAAGAAACCTCTGAAATTGGACCTTCAGGAGACCCCTCATGCATTGAACCTTCAGGAGAACCAGGAAAGGGAGAAGAAAAGGTTCCTCAGGTTAGGATTTATCACCACCCCAGGACATGGGATTGCTCCAGGACTAGGGGACCTACACTCCTCACAGCTCCCACCACAGGATCAGTTAAATTAAGGCATTTTGCCCTTCCTCAGCCACCCGAGGACGAGCCTCCCTCCAGCCCACCCCAGAACCCAGAGCGCTGTCGGGATTTGCTACATTCGAGGAGATTGCACAGAAAAAACCCCAGCCCTGAGGGGAGCTCAGAGGGCTCCAGCCTCCTTGGCCGCCTTGTTGAGCCTCTCGGTGACGAGGCCCAGGTCCTTCTCTTTGTCCAGCTTGACGTAGACGTCCGTCCTGAGGGCGTGAACGCCCACCCAGTCGGGCAGGAGCTCCGCAAAGAGCCGCACGTGTTTCTCCATCTCACCTGCAGCCGGGAGCAGCGGGGTCAGCACCAGGCTCCCCACAGCCCCTTCCTCCTCCCTCAGAGACCCCCCAAAATCCCTACCTGGTGCCACCAGCTCAGGGCAGCTGTCAGCCAGGCGGGCGCAGAGCAGCTCCATGCTGAGCGCCGGCTTCTTCTCGGCCACGAAGACGCCGCGCAGGAGGCGCGCCATGGCCGGCAGCCGCGCCAGCCGCGCCGCCCGCTGCTCCTGCCGCGCGTCCCGTGTCAACAGCGCCGCCAGCCGCGCCGCCTCCTTCGCCCGCACCTGACACGGGGACACCCACCCTGAGCGTGGGCAGCGCCCCCGGGGACGGGCTGGGCACGGGCAGCACCCCCAGGGGACGGGCTGGGCATGGGCAGCACCTCCAGGGGACGGGCTGGGCATGGGCAGCACCCCCAGGGAATGGGCTGGGTACAGGGAGCACCCCCAGGGGATGGGCTGGGCACGGGCAGCACCCCCAGGGGACGGGCTGGGCACGGGCAGCACCCCCAGGGGACGGGCTGGGCACAGGGAGCGCCTCCAGGGGATGGGCTGGGTACAGGGAGCACCTCCAGGAGACAGGCTGGGCACGGGCAGCACCCTCAGCCCCAGCACAGAGCGACTCACCCGCTCCAGCAGCCCCTGGGACACCCGGGCTGGGCACGGGCAGCGCCCCCAGCCCCGTGTGAGGCCCAGCACAGTGACTCACCCGCTCCAGCAGCCCCTGGGACACCCACCCTGAGCACGGGCAGCGCCCCCAGCCCCGTGTGAGGCCCAGCACAGTGACTCACCCGCTCCAGCAGCCCCTGGGACACCCCTCTGAGCGCGCTGGAGGTGCTGGCAGGGGCTGGGGCTTTGGAAAGTGCCGGCTCCCCCGCACTGGCTTCGGCCGTTCTGAGGGCCAGGTTGGCAAGAGCTTTTTCCATCTGCTCATGTGGAAGAGGGAGGAGGAGTTGGGTTACAGTTCAGGCTGGAGGAAGGAGAAGTTTCCCCTCTGCCGCCCCCGCTGTCACCCGGCAGCCCAGGATCCCAGCCCAGTGATCCTGATCCATCCTGCCTGCACACAGGAGCTTGGGGGGCTTCATGGAATGGTCTGGGTGAGAAAGGACCTGGAAGCTCTTCTCATTTGCAGCCCCCTGCCATGGCAGGGACACCTTCCACTAGCCCAGATTGTTCCAAGCCCCAATGTCCAACCGGCCTTGGGCACTTCCAGGGCTCCAGGGGCAGCCACAGCTGTTCTGGGCACCCTGTGCCAGGGCCTGCCCACCCTCCCAGCCAGGAATTCCTTCCCAGTATCTCATCTAACCCTGCCCTCTGGCAGTGGGAAGCCACCCACACCTTCCCAGAGGTGGCACAGACAAAGCCAGCCCCTGGCCCTGGCTCACCTTGGGGCTCAGCATCCCCCGGGCCGTGCTCAGCACCTCCTGGGCCGTGCTCAGCCTGTCCTCCTGCGGCGGCCGCGGCAGCTCCGCAGGGCTGATGTCTGGCACCTCATCCACGTTGAAGCGGGGATGCCACCGGGTCAGCTTCTCCTCTGGCACCACCATGGGAGGGCTGAGGGCAGCCAGGAATGCCTGGAGAAGGGTGAGAGCTGTGTCATGACACCAGGAATGCAGAGGCAGCCACTGCCCTGCGCTCCCAGCACAGCTTGGTGACACAGGGAGCAAATTCAGAGCCCGCCTCCAAGAGGAACCTCCGTGTCCTTCAGCCTGGATGGCACCAGTGACAACCCCAGAGCAGGCAGGGGGTGCCAGGTGCCCCTCACCTTGTGGTGCTCCCTGACAATGTTGACCAGGTTGCGGTGGAATTCCCTCCGGCGCTCCAGCAGCCGCGACGCCGACAGGTGCGGGCGCCCATCCACCTTCTCCTCTGCCAGGAGGGACACGAGTGTCACCCACAGAGCCCAGCAGGGCACAAACCACGGCAGCCTCGGGAAGGACAGGACCAGAGCCCTGCCACGGAGCTGAGTCGCTGCCTCAGGACGTTCTCCCTCCTGTCCCAAACCTGTTTCCCACTTCCAACACGTTCAGGGGATCCATTTAATGGACCAAGCAGAGCATCCCTATGGATTCAGGGATCAGCCAGGACTGAGCATACCCCAAACCCATCCATACCTTCCCCCAGGACTGGCTCCAGCGTGAGCTGATACTCAGACTTCTTCTTCCCGCCGCTGCCGAAGGTGGGGACGTTCTTCTCCTGGCGCAGCCGGTACGAGCTGGGATACACAGCCTTGATCTGCCCCAGGTGCTGCTCCTCAAACTGCCTGTGACAGCACCACAGGGGTTGGGAACGCCCAGAGCTGCAGCTGGGACCCCGAAAGGGGATGCTGGGACCCCGAAAGGGGATGCTGGGACCCCGAAAGGGGCCAGCTCACCTGCGCATCATGTCCTGCACGCCCTGCTTGACCTTGGCGAAGGTGACGGTCTCGGCGCGGTTGAAGAGCATCCCGGTGATGGTGTCCACGCTGCGGAACATCTCTGCCAGCACCCGGAACTTGTAGGGCAGCGTCAGCCCCGGGGGCAGCTCCTGGGCCAGCGTGTGGAAGCGCTGGTACGCCGGGGGCTTCTGCCTGCGGGGAAGGACAGGACGGGGTCAGGGCCCTGCTGCTGACACCGTGCCCGCCTCCCACCCCATCCCAAAGCCCTTCTCTGGGGTGGTATTGGGGTCACGTCACCTGTGACATTGGTGTCACAACGCTCAGAGTCCCCACAGCCCTCAGACCCCCACAAAACCACTTCAGGGCTGTGGCAGCCCCCTCAAACCCCCCCTGCAGCTGCTCCTCACCCGGTCTCTGCCCCCGGAGCTGCTGCCCCGATGTCCCCAGCCCCGGTGTCCCCGGTGGCTGCTCTCCTCTGCCGGACGCGCAGCTCCAGCTGCCGCACACGCTCCAGGCGGCTCCGCAGGTCACTGCTGGTCCCGCTGGGGACAGAGGGGACCTGGCCCGGCACCTTCATCCTCTGCAGGCGGCCCTGCAGCTCAGCCACGTCCTCCTGGGCAGGGAGGGGACACAGGGTCAGAGCGGGACACGCGGCACCGAATCCACCCGCGCCGGGAGCACAGCCGGGATCAGCCCGTACCCGCTGCAGGCGCCGGGCCGGCCCCGGGGATCCTGGGCTGGGCTCTGTCCCCGTGTCCTGCCCACGGCACGGGGAGCCGCTGGTGCTGGCCGGGGGAGACGCGGCCGGGTCCCGTGACAGCGGTGTCGGGGGTCGAGGAGTGGCCAGAGGCGAGGAGCTGGTGGCCTGCAAGAGAGAGGAGAGTTAGGGACTGTCCGGGTTCCTTAGGGACTGTCCGGGGAGCTCACCCACCGGGATCCCTTCCCCTGTGCCCCCCGAGGTCTTGTACGGGGAGGGGGAGCCATAGAAGCGTCTGCGATAGGGGCAGGGGGCAAGCCCGGGGGGCTGAGGGGGGCGAGTTTTGGGGTTCGTGCACTTGGGGCAGGGGTAAGCCCGGGTTCCGGGTGAGGGGGGGATTGTGAATCAGGAGAAGAGGAGGCAAGTTTGGGGGGTCCTGCAGGGGGAAAAGGGATCGAACGCGGGGCTGTTGTTTTCTGGTTCCACACGCACCCATCCAGTCCCCCACCCCTTTATCCTCCCCCATCCCATTTCAGGGCCGCACCGCAGAGGAAGCGGCGCATCCCCGACCCCGCCATGTCCCTACCGCTCCCGGAGACCCCGGCTGCGCATCCCGGGGCAGCTCCAGCCTCTTCCGTGCTGACTTCCCGCTCCGTTCCCCGAGCCGGGCCCCGACCGGTGACCACGCTTCCATCTCCCGGCGGCTCCGTTTCCTGCCCGCCAGGCCCCGCAGCGCCGGGGAGCCCCCGCGGGCCGGGGTGCGCGGCGAGCCGGGCAGCGGCAGCGAGCGGCCGCTGAGCCCCGCCGGGACACCATCCTCCTCCTCCCGGTGCACCGGGGAACCGGCGAGGGCGGCCTTGAGCAGGCGGCCGCCGCTGCGCTTGCCCGGGGCTCCGGTGGTCCCTTTTGTCTGGCCGAAGAAGTCGGTGAGGCGGAGCTGGGCCATGGCCACGGTCCTGGTCGCGGTCCCGGTTCCGATCTCGGTTCCGATCCCGGTCCCGGTTCTGATCCCGATCCCGATCCCGATCCCGGTCCCGGTTCCGATCCCGATCCCGCTCCCAGGAACACGTGGGGCCGGTCCCGCGCGCTTCTCTCTTGGCGGGAGCCCGCGCGCCGAGGCCCCGCCCACCGGGGGGGCGGACAGTGATCACGTGATGCGGGTTTGGCGCCACTCGGCTCTTAAAGGGGCCGCGCCCCTCGGAGCGGTGCTGCACGTGGGGGTCCGGGGGAACCGGGACAGCTCCAGGGGGACCGGGACAGCTCCGGGGGACGGGGTCTCCGGCCTCGCTGGGTCCGGGACCGGCGACCAGCTGAAGCGCCACGGGCAGGGATGGAGGTTGCCAACCCCGGCTGGGGCCGATGGGGGAAAAGCTGGGAGTTTCCATTGGAATTGTGCTGGTGGTCACCTCCTGATCTGCTCTTCCCAGTGCACGTGGGGCCAATATCTGACTTGGAGCTCCACGGTGGCATGGGGACCCTCCAGGGTGCAGCCATGGGAACGAGAGGCTGTGGGGCACCTGCGTTGTCCCCCTGCCCGCCATTCCCTGCCCTGTGCTGTTGGCAGTGCCCGGAGCTGGGAGAAGCCTCTGGCCCATCACTGCCGGACCAGGCACTCAGCCGTGCCCACAGCACTTTATGGAGCCTCATGTGTCTCCCCCATCCCTCGTAAAACCTGAGCGAGGCTGGCAGAGTGCAGCAGGGCCGGATCCAGGCGGGCAGGGCAGGGCTCTGGGGTGCCATTCCCGGTGCCCATTTGCTTCCGCAGCCTCCATTCCCTGCCTGGCTGCGTGTGCTTGGGGCTGCTGTGGGTGCTGCACCACCCTTTCCTGGATCCCTGCTGGTTGGGGGTGCAGTGGGGTGTGGGCAGGGGCAATTCCCATCTTCAAATATGGTCTTAGTGCTGAACTTCACGTCTTTGTGCTGACCAATGTTTCATTTACACGAGCAGCTCCCTCTGGATCCCAGTGCCGAGGGTGGAAGCAGCTGAATCCCCGTGATAAGGATGCTGCCCTGAGGGGCTGTGCCCACTGAGGCCATGGATCCACACACTGGGGAACTGTCAGACCCATCCTGGGGAGCCAACAGGCCCATCCTGTGCCCACTGAACCCATGGATCCACACACTGGGGAGCCATCAGACCCATCCTGTGCCCACTGAACCCGTGGATCCACACACTGGGGAACTGTCAGACCCATCCTGTGCCCACTGAACCCATGGATCCACACACTGGGGGCCATCAGGCCCATCCTGCTTTGGGGGTTCTGGGTGGGCAGGGGTGCCTGGATGGGGCTTGGGCACATTTGGAGTGGGGAGAAGAGGCCCTGGAATTCTGGAGGGAGCCCAGGAGAGAGTGGGGAGCAGTCTGGCAGTGTGCCAGCTGGATGCCAGTTCATGAACCGTGTTGGGAAAACAAGCTCAGGGGAGCCAAAGAATGTGGAGAATTTCATGGGCTGATGGTTCCTGTTGGAGGCTGGTGGTTACCAGCACTGCCAGGTGTCACCAGCCACACTGCCCGTGCCACCAGCTGTGCCTGACACCTGCCCACCGGGATTTGGGACTGAGACAGTCCAGCTCCAGGTGTGACCTGGGCTCCCGATTCCATGGGGGTGTGGGTCTGCATCTGGCTCTGCTGTAGGCACTGAGCTCTGGGAATGTGGGACTGTGGGTCCAGCTCCAGGAACTCAGGATGATTCCCCAGTGCTAGGGATCATGGACCCAGCTCCAGGAACAGGGGATCATTCCCCAGTGCCAGGGATCATGGACCCAGCTCCACGGCTGCACATCAACCCCTCCCAAGCTCCCTGCTCCATGCAGCAGCTCTGAGCCCTGGTATCAACAACAAACATTCAACAAAAACAAGTTCTGACTTCTTCATTTCATTTTCGGACAAAACAAACACGAAGCACATCTGCTTATCTTTCTTTCCTTTTTTTTTTTTTCCTTTTTTTGGTCGATTTTTTTTTCCCCGACCGCAAAAAGCGGAACCCGGGGGGCTGCGGGGCCCGTGCTGAGCCCGGACAACTCGTGTCAGCGGCGGGAGCGGCGGGCGCGGTGCCGGCGGGCGGCGCTGGGGCCGCGCCGGCCCCGCGGGTGGGGGGCGGGCGGTGCCGCTTTATAAAGCGGCGGGCGCGGGGCGGGGGCAGCGCCTCGGAGCGCCGCGGGACCGGGCAGCGGCATCGGCACCGGGGCCTGCCCAGCCCCGGCGGGGCGGAACGGCTCGGAGCGGCTCGGGCCGGGCCCCCCCGCCGCGGCGGCCGGGCGGGATGAAGCGGCGGGGGCTCTGCGAGGGGCTCTACTGGCTGCTGCTGCCGCTCGCCCTGCTGGCCGGTGAGTGCGGGGAGCCCCCGGAGCCGACCGCCTGCGACCCCCGCCCCTGGGGAGGGTGGCTCGGGGGCTGTCGCCGCTCGCCGGCGGCTGCGGGCGCGGGGCTGTCCCGGCACGTGGGGCGGGAAGCGCCGGGAAGCCGGGGGCGAGCGGGTCCCTGCGCGCAGGAACCGGGGCCGGGATCCCGGAGCCGCCGGTGGTGCCGGGGGTCGGTGCCGGGACGGGCGGACAGCAGAGACCCCGCGGCTCCAGCCGTGACCGAGCGCACCGGCGGGGAGCGCTGCCGCTTTCTCCGGGCGGGACGGGGTGTGCGTGTCCCCCCCGTCCCCCGACAGCTGTCCGGGGTGCAGGTGGCCCCGCCGGGTCACGGCCGTGTCGCCACGGCCGCTGTGCTGCTGGGGGCGAGGAGCTCGCTCCGGCCGCGGTGGGCGATGCCCGGGGGTGGCAGTGCCCATCCTGTCCCCATGCCCGGGTGGATCCGGTGCCCACCCCGGCCCCCGTGGCTCTGCGGTCCCCGGGCTGCCACCAGCCTGTTCCCAGCACTGTCGGCCTTTGATGGCAGCTGTGCCACCCACCGAGGCAACCGGCTGGCCACCGGCCTGGAAAATCCCCGTGTCCCGGGACGCGCAGGACAAGAATCGGCTCTTTGAAGCCCGCCTGCTCCGGAGCCTCTTCGGGGACGCTGCGTTTGCGTAGACGCAAAGGAAAAACCTCCTTATAGCGAGGATTGTCCAAGGGGCTCCTTGTGCCGGGGCTGTTTGCCACCGACACCGGGCTCGCACCGGCCGTGCTGGGGGGCCGGGGAGCTCTGGAGTGGCTTTTGGGGTGGCCCTAGAAGGACTTTTGGGACGCTGTCACCTGGAGAGAGAGGGACACGCTCCCGGCCGAGGGAGGCACGTCCAGCCGAGCCAGCCCCGTTCCCAGCCGCGTTTTGGGGAGCGGGGTTGGGTTTCGGGGTGCTGGCAGCGGGCGCAGCCTCGCTGGCGGAGGAAGTCGGTGACTCTTGAAAAAGCTGCTTTTCCTTTGGTTTGCTGGGGCAGTGACTCAGAGCATCGCGCAGGATGTCAGGAGGTTAATTATAACCCAGCCCAGCCCGGGCTGCCCGAGGGGGCTGCGCTGCCCGGGCCGGGGCGCGGGAGCTGCCGGGTGCATCCCATGGGTGCCCGGGGCGACACGTGGCCTCCGGGCCAGCCTCCCGCGGGGCCCTCCTGCTCCAAATAACGCTGATTTACCCCCAGTTCCTGCCGGCTTGCTGCCCCTGCCCCCTGCTCCAGCACGGGATGTGCTGGGGACCGCGGGTCCCCCACAGCTGGGGACACTGGTGGCCTTGCTGTCCCCCCCATCCCCGCGGAGCTTGTAGGTGGCTTGTTTAAATTTGGGGCCCCGCTTGGGCGGGGACTCCGTCCTGCTCCAGCTGATTGCCGAGGGGGGGTGACTCAGCAGCGCCCGGGGGGCTCGCAGGAGCAGCCGGGGGAAACTGAGGCACGGGGGGTGTGGCTCGTCCCGCCGCACCTGGCTGGGAGGGTTTGCCCCGCAGCACGGCCCTTCCTTCCCGGGCAGCTTGGCTCTCCCCGAACGTCCGCAGGATGTTTGCTCGGGGCTCCCGGCCAGCTCGGGGCCAGTGGAGCCGCAGGGCTCGGGTCCCGTGGCTCGGGGCAGCCCCCCCGGCTGGCACAGCCCTTGGGGGGGTCCCGGCCGTGTCCCCACCTCGGCTCCGTCCTGCCTGCTGGGATTCTGGGCTGCTGTGGGGGGCACAGCACATCCCCCCAAAGGGAGGACCGGGCACCCCCAGTGCCAGTCCTGGCCACGCTGATCCGTGGCTCCGTGGGCAGAGGTGATGGGTGAGGGTGGCACCCCCTCCCCGTGGGGCTGCGGTGCCCCCCGAACCCCCAGGTGTGGGGACACAGCCTCCCCTGCCCGCTCAGGGTGCTGGGGGGTCCCTGGGGCTGGAGCCCAGCTGGGTGCCAGCGTGGGCTGCAGCAGCTGCCTCCTGCGGTCAGGTGCTTTTTATAAAACCCAGGGAAATAGAATAGAGGAGGAAAAAAAACCTATTTAAAAAAAAATAAAAAAAAGGCAGAGCCACTCTCAGAGCTGTCTCCAAGAGCAATAACTGCTGCTTCCTCCCGGGCAGGGGGAGGGGAGGGGATGAGAGGATAAGATGGGATGGAGGTGCAGGGCCCAGGTGCCCAGGACGGAGCCCCCACAGCCCCACTGAGGTGGGGGACACTGTGAGGGGCTCCCCAGGCATGCAGCGGGTCCCCTTTGGGTAAGGACAGCAGGGTTTGGCACCCCTGGCACTGCCATGTGGCAGCCACGGTGATGATGGGAGCGTTGGTGGCCCTGGGAATGTGTGTCCTCACATGTCCCAGCGCTGAGCCTGCAGCTCCGGGAGCCCTGTGGCACGGGCTGTGCCCTCCTGGCGGGTGCCACTGTGTGACACTCGTCCCCTGAGCTCCCTGGCACGAGCTCCTGGCTCCCAGCTGGGCTTTGCCAGGCTGGGGCACCGCTGGCACCCGGCCCAGAGCCCTCCTGGGGCATCTCCTGCGGCATTCCCGGGAGCGGGGTCGGGAGCTGGCGGGATGAACTTTCCACAAAAACAGGATATGGAGGGTGAGCCGGTGGGGCTGCTCTTTCCTGGAAAGAGGGGCTGGGAATGTGCTGCTGGGCGGCTCTGCTTGCCCAAGGGCTTGTGGCTTTGGGGCTGCTGGGATTTTGGGACGGGGAGAGTCCCAGTGACGGGATTTTGGGACAGGGAGAGCCACACTGACGGGATTTTGGGATGGGGAGAGTCCCAGTGACGGGATTTTGGGACAGGGAGAGCCACACTGATGGGATTTTGGGATGAGGCCTCTGGGTTCCTCACCCACCCTCTGGTTTGCAGCCAGCGGGTGCAGAGTCGAGCCCTGGGAGCAAAGTGACACCTTGGGGACCCTGTCAGGGTCCTTGGGGTCCCCAGCTGGGGCTGCTGACCTGGGAGGCAGCTTGGCAGGGCTGCCTGGCCCCAGCAGCAGGTAACGGGGCCGTGTGAGGGAGCAGGGCAGGAATTAAAGAGCTCTGCTAATTAACCCTGAGCGGCCGCAGGTGCCGAGTGGATGCACGGTGATGCTGCAGGGCTGCTGTGCGGGGCTCCCCCAGCTCTGGGGGGCCTGGGAACCCCCTTTCCCCATTCAGCTGGGAATGGATCCATGCTGGAAGCTGCCTGGGTGTGGGGTGGTGCCTGCTGTGCAGGGAGGGGGCTGTGCCAGACCCCAGATCCCTTCCCAGCCCAGTGCCTTGGGAAAGGCCTTGGTGCCCACTCCTCCTGGCTGCCCCCACTTTGCCGGGGGTGCCCAGTGACCCCAATCCCCTCCCACGGGGAGATTCAATTAAGGCTGGCGTGGAGGAGCCCCGGCACATCCCGCCCAGCTCCCCAGTGCTGTAATTTACCCTCCTCCCGGCTCATTAATGTCGTTAATATTTCACGTGCTGCCGGTGCCGGGGAGCTGCTCCGGGGTCACAGGGCTGGGCAGGCAGGCAGGAATTGGGGTGCCAGTCCGGGATACCTGGCTTAGGGGACGAGGTGAGTGCCGGACACAGCCGGGGTGCGGTGGGTGAGGGCAGTGCCCGGGGAGGGGGCTGTGGGTGCCACGGTGCTGCACCCACCCCCAGCCGGCTGCTGGAAGGCGGCTTTGCTCGGCTTTGCTCTCCCCACACGCCAAACTGGTTTTTCCTCCCTGTGCCTGCACTTTCCCCGCTGTCAGCACTGTGGGGAACCGGTTCCGTCCGAGCACCCACGCACCGGGCACGGCACGCCCGCTGCAGCCGGGGGAGCGGGGGGTGCCCGGCCGGGCTCCGGGGGTGCCCCCGGACCCGAGGGTGCCCCCAAACCCGGCTGTCACCTGTCACCACCTCCCTGCCCTCCTTTTCCATCCCGCTGGAAGCCATCGAGCGCTCCCGGTGATGCCCGAGGGGTGCAGGGGGAGCCACCAAACAGAGGCTCCTGGGGGTGCTGGTGGCACCAAATGTTGGGGTCGGCAGGCGGGTACCCCCCAGTGCCCAGCACGGTCCGTGCTCTCAGTGGAGCCGCCAGCCGTGCCCTCGGTGCCACCAGCACCGGGAGGTGGCCGTGGCAGGGCCGGGGGCTCAGGCGGGGCTGGGTGACCCCGGGGTGGGCACGGGGGTGGGTGGCACAGGGGACAGGGGGGCCCTGCCCGGCTCCCACGGCAGCCGCGGCAGCAGCAGCGTCTCGCCCCCGTGCCGGGAAGGCTCCTCTCGGCTGGAATATTTGCTCCATGAGATCATCCTGTGCCGAAACAGCCAGGAACAGCCAGGAGCCCTCGGCAGCGGCTGCGGGAGGTGACGCGTCCCGGCCCGGGGTCACCGCGGGGAGGTGGCCGCTGGTGACGGTCCCGCTGCCCCCCAGCCCAGGCTGTGCCTCGCAGCCTTGGGGACACCGGGACACCGGAGCTGGTTGTGGCCCCAGCGTGGGACGTGTCCCGGGGTGCTCCCTGTGTGCCCTGCTGTCCCCGGGGCTGTGCCGTGTCCCCATCCCCAGGATGTGTTGTCCCATTGAAACCTCGTAAACACAGGAAGGGCCGTGCCGGGCTGCGGTGCTGAGCACGTCCCTGGCACCCGGCCGGGCTCC
The DNA here is from genome assembly GCF_023055355.1 of Agelaius tricolor. NCBI lineage: Eukaryota > Metazoa > Chordata > Aves > Passeriformes > Icteridae > Agelaius > Agelaius tricolor. The sequence continues at coordinate 20,418,882 of NW_027269275.1, read as the reverse complement.
CCTCACCCCCCCCAGTGCCACGGGGGCAGAGTTGAGCCCCCCCGCCCGTGTCACCCCCCCCCCTGTGTCACCCCCCCGTGTCACCCCCTTCTGCCAAGGGGAGCAGCTCCTGCCCCGGGTCACCAACAGCAATTCCCTGGGGCTGTCCCCTCCCTGGGCTGTCCCAAAGGGATGCCCCCATGCTGGTGGGATGTGTCCCCCTCGTCTACAGCAGAGGCAATGGGGACAGCACTGTGACAAAGCTCACTGCCTTGTCCCCAGCCGGGCACCGATCCTGGGCTGTCCCGGGGTGTCCCAGGCCAGTGCCCTGTCCCCAGGCACCGATCCTGGGCTGTCCCATTGGTGCTGCCCATCCCCGTGGCCTCAGGGCTGCCCTGGGTGCTCCCAGCCCCTGCCTGTGCATTTGCTGGTGTCTGTCACTGTCGCAGGGGTGACAGGAACGCTGAGTCCCCAGCCGGGGTGGCAGGTGCCTTCCCACGTCCCTGTCCCCGTGTCTGTCCCCATTGCTGTCCCCGCAGGGCGCTGGCTCCTCCGGCAGTTTGTGCCTGCAAACAAGCTGTAATTTAGGGCTAAAAATAAGTGAGGGGGAAGGTGCTGGGCTGGTGGCACACCCAGAGCAGGGCTGGGGACAGGTGCTGTGCCAGCCCTGCAGGGGTCACGGCTGAGGTCCCAGCCTGGCCTGGGGTCCCTGCACTGCTCAGCCTGCTTTGGTGGGAATGATTGGAAACGCTGCAGATTTTTCTCATGGCTCTTCTTGCCCTGTCACCCCATGTGTATGGGACCTCTGGTGTCCCCTCTGGTCCTTGTCACCCGTGTAGGTCCCCAGGAGTGGCACAGCCTGAGGTCCTGCCTGTGTCCCTCTTTCTGATGGCACTGTTTTGGGGCTTGACCCCCTTGTCTTACCTGAACCCAGCACCACCTGGCATTTTGGGGTGCCTCTCTTTTGGGGATCCCCAAGGTGGGGAGGGTGCAGCTGTGAGCCCTCCCTGTGCCCCATCCCTGTCCCTAACCCTGTCCCTCTGTCCCCAGCCTGCCTGTTCCGCTACAATGTGCTGTCCCTGGTGTACCTGCTCTTCCTGCTGCTCCTGCCCTGGTTCCCGGGGCCCTCCTCACGCTTCTCCACAGGTAAGGGGGCACGGGGGACAGGGGGTGGGCACAGGGCACAGGGGAGCTGCCACCCCCTCCCACGGGCACCTTGGCTGTGGTTTCACCCCGGCCGGGCAGTGTGGCTCCTGTGGAGCCTCTCTCTGTTAATTATAGCCCAGGGGGGCTATTAATAGCCCTGCTGCTCCACAAGGGCTGGTTTGGAGCCTTTTTAACCCAAAACCTCAGGGCTGGGCAGTGAGGCGCACCACGAGCAGCCCCTCCACCCTGCCCGGGGCACTGGGGTGTGTGGTGGCCTCAGGGGTCACCCCCACCCTATGGGGCAGGTGCCCCTGGCCCCCCTGTGCCCGGCTTTGAGCCCACCCCCAGCGCCTGGCACGGCCACAGATAAAAGCTTTGCCCTCTGAATATTTCATGGGCTCCACGGCCCCGCATCCCGGCACTGCCCAGAGCCTTTGCCTGGATTTACAGGAAAAAACAAGAGGAGGGAAAGCTCACAGCTGTGGTGGGCTCGCTGCCCACCCCACCCCTGGCCAGGAAAATGGGCACAGGGCCCAGGGAACCGGCTGGAATGGGGGGAGAGCCAGGTGGTGGAAGGGCTGAGGGGGTTTGGAGGGGGGAGGGAGCCCCCCCATGGGGTGTTCCAGAAGGAATGGGGACCCTGGAACCCTCCCATGGGAACTTCCAGCAGAGATGGGGACCCTGGAACCCTCACATCAGATATTCCAGCAGGGATGGGGGCCCTGGAGCTCTCCCATCAGATATTCCAGCAGGGATGGGGATGCTGACTGCCCCTCAGGGTGGTCCCAGGCCAGCAGGGCCATGGGGGGGGGTCCTGGGCTTTGGCTCCTGGGGTGCCCTCGGGCTGTGCTGGGTGAGGGCAGAGCCCTGGTGGGATCCTGACCCTGGGGCAGAGCCCTGGGCTCTCTGGGCTCCCTTCCCAGCTCTCCCTGAGGGTCCCTGCTGGGGTTCCTGGTGTCCTTGGCTGTGGGTGACAGCTTTGCCCGTGTCACAGGTCACAGCAGCCGCATCCTCAAAGCTCTGCTGGGGATCAGCATCCTCTTCCTCCTTGCCCACCTGGTTTTCCAGATATGCCTGTACACGCTGCCTGCCCTGGACCAGCTGCTGGGGCCCAGCTGTGAGTAGGGGGTGCCCACACCCACCTCCACCCACCCACAGCCCTGCTCCCTGTGCTGCCCTGGGGCTGCACCCTCAAACTGGTGCCATGGAACCCATCCTGGGGGCTGCTGAGGCTCTGCAGGGTCCCAGCCCCGTGCCACCTCTGGGGACACCCTGTGCCATGCTGGGTGCCACTGCCCTGGGCACACAGCCTGTCCTGCCATGGATGGGGGTGCTCTCCCCGTGCTGGGGGGTGCTCAGTGCCTGCCCTGCAGGGTCTGCCCCTCTCAGTGCCCCCCTCCTCCCCACAGGCAGCTCCTGGGAGGTCTTTGCTCGGCACATTGGGGTCACCAGGTAAGGGCACCCTCACCTGTGGGGCTGGGGGCTGGCAGGGGCCGGGGGGGGTCACCCCTGAGCCCTGCCCTGCCCCGCTGTCCCCCCAGGCTGGACTTGAGTGACATTCCCAACTCGGTGCGGCTGGTGGCACCCGACGTTGGCATCCTGCTGGTCTCGTCCCTGTCCCTGTGCCTGTGCCGCCGCCTCAGCCCTGCCCCTGCCACCTCCAGAGGGAATCCCGGGTCCCTGGAGTCCTCTGAGTGGGTGAGAGCCACCCCCACTGCCATGGGGACATCCCACCATCCACATCCCACCGGGTCCCTGTCTGTGGCTGGTCCCTGTCCCTTCCCTGGGCACAGCCTGGGGCTTGGCACGGGGACATCCCCAGTGGTTGGGAACCCAGTTTGGGGCAGTTTTGGCCAGATTGGAGTCATTGTCACACAGCTTAGGGTGACTCAGCCATGGAGGAGTGTCTGTGTTTGCTCTGGCATTGCCACAGGGATTGTGGCAAACAGCTGGGACTGTGGGGGTGGGCAGTTAATGGGGTGGGCAGCTGTGGGGGTGGGCAGGTATAGGGTGGGCAGTTATGGGGTGCAGGCCCCAGCTGGAGCTCGCTGGTGCAGGGCTGGGTGCTGTGCCATGCCGTGCCATGCTGTGCCGTGCCAGCCCCACCTGGCAGTGCCAGCAGCTCCTGGGGACACCGTGCTTGTGGCACCCGGGCAGACACAGCCCCGGTGGCTCCGCAGCAGCCCCGGCTGTAACCCGAGCACTGCAGGCACGGATGCCTTTGCCGTGAGCCCGGGAGGGAGCCTGGAAAAAAGCTCAGTGCTGGGAGCTCCCGGAGCCAAGGCAAACAGCGGCCCCGAGGAGGCAAAGCTCTCCCGGCGGCTGCCAGAGCAGCGCGGCCAGGTGCCGGGCACTGAGCCCTCCGCAGACAGGGGAAACTGAGGCACGGAGCTCAGAGGCACGGAGCTCAGAGGCTCGGAGCTCAGAGCACGCTGTTGTCCCCGGCAGAGGGACGAGAAGGACGCGGGGTGGCAGCGGCGGGCACAGAGGGACACGCGGCTGCGGAGCCGCCTGCGGGACAAGGCTCATTCCCTGCTCTGGGAGGCTGGCAAGGGCCTGGCCTTCCTCCTGCTGGCCCTGGCAGGTGCGTGTGTGTCACCCTGGTGCTGAGAATGGCACGGGAACAGGCAGGAGGCAGTGCTGTAGGAAGAGCAAAGCAGGCTTTATTTCAGAGAACTGCGTGGTTTTTATAGAGCGATACGATGGGTTCTGTTTGGTTGGTTAATTAACAAAAACATCCTTCTCACATGCTGTTCTTGAGAAGAACAGAAAGGAAAAGTAGAAAAACACTGCTTGCAGATTGTTTGTACTTAACAAGTTATCACATCTTTACAACTCCCTAAAAATTCTCACAAGCCTCTGTAAGAAATGCTGGTTGTTTCTCTGTGCCATGGCATCGCCAGGTGGGCACAGCCTGGGGGCACACGGTGGGTGAGCTGCTGGGGAGGGTGCTTGGTGCCAAGTGGAGATGCTCAGTCCAAGGGAAAGCATGCTTGGTGCATCAGGGGAGGGTTTTCCATCCAAGCTCAGTGCAGGCAGGGAGGGATGCTTGGTCCAGAGGGGAAAACAGTGCAAGGAGAAAGGAGCTTGGTGTAAGGGGAGAGAATGTTCAATCCCAGGGAGAAATCTCAGCCCAGGGGAGAGCTGCTCGCTCTGAGGGTCAAATGCTTGATCTGGGGAGGGAGGGGATGCTCAGTGCAAGGAGGGAGGATGCTCATTCCAAGCAGGAGTGATGCATGGTCTGAGGATGGATTTAGAGTCCAAAGGGGAAAAGCTTGGACCAAGAGGAAGATGCTTGGTTCAAGGTGGAAAACTATCCAAGGGGAAGGGATGCTTGCTCTGAGGAGGAATGCTGGGTCCAGTGGGGTGCTCTCAGTGGGATGGGGGGCTCAGTGGGGTGCTCTCAGTGGGATGGGGGGTTCAGTGGGGTGCTCTCAGTGGGATGGGGGGTTCAGTGGGGTGCTCTCAGTGGGGTGCATCCCAGTGGGATGCTGCTCGGTGCAGGGGCTGCTGGGCTGTGCACTGACTGCCCGTGGGGCGCTGCTCCCCAGGGATCACCCTGCCCTCCGCCTCCTCCAGCGTCTACTTCCTGCTCTTCATGGGGCTGTGCACGTGGTGGGCCTGTCACCTCCCCTCCAGCCACCAGGCCTTCAACGTCCTCTGCGTCCTCGTTGGCATCTACAGCGCCTGCCACCTGCTGTGCCTCTATGCCTACCAGACCCCCTTCGTGCAGGGGGTGTTCCCAGCCCCCACCATCTGGGCACGGTGAGTCCCAGGAGGGAGGGGAGGGAGCTGTGCTGGGTGAGCTGCCCCATCCCACCCTGGGGAAGGCACCCAGAGCATCCCTCTGGTGCCAGCACGGGGATGGCAGCCTGGCTCCTGGTGCCAGCACGGGGATGGCAGCCTGGCTCCTTGTCCTGAGGGTTGATGCCAGCTCGTCTGTCCCTGCAGGGTGTTTGGCTTCAAGGACATCATCCTGTACCACAACTGCTCGCAGCCCAACATCCTGGACCTCAACAACAGCCACCCCTGGCCTGTCTACGCCAACCCTGGCATCCTGCTCCTGCTCTACTACACCTTGGCCACCCTGGTGAAGCTGCGCCGGCGAGAGATCAAGGTGAGGGGCTGCAGGATTGAGCCACACCCCGGTGGTGACAGTGGTGACAGCGGTGACAATGTGCCTGGCTGTGACTGCCCTGGCCCTGCTGCAAGGCAGGGGGGGGTGGGCAGTGGGGTGCCCACGGTGTGGGGTGCCTGGGCAGGGGGCTGGGGCATGTCCTGCTCCCCAGTGGTGGCAGTGGTGCCCTGAGCTGGCTCCTGCCCCTCGCAGAGAACCGTGGCACCGGCACGGCCGCGCCCGAGGGACCTGGTGGAGCTGGAGAGCTGGCCCCAGGACACTCCCCAGGTGGCTGAGGACACCAAGGTGGGTTTGGGGGGGCTGTGCAGGGAGTGGGTGCGGGATGGGGGTGCCAGGGTGGGCTCTGAGCCTTCTCTGCCCTCAGCCCATGCTGTGCCCCAACACCGGGAAACCGAGTGCCAGCACCGAGAACTGCACCGTGCACGTCTTGAACGCACGTAAGCCTGACCCCAGCCCCTCCCCAAACCCTGCCTGGGTCCTGGGGCTGCTTTGTGCTCCCCTTCCCCAAACCCTGCCTGGGTCCTGGGGCTGCTTTGTGCTCCCCTTCCCCAAACCCTGCCTGGGTCCTGGGGGTGCTTTGTGCTCCCCTTCCCCAAACCCTGCCTGGGTCCTGGGGCTGCTTTGTGCTCCCCTTCCCCAAACCCTCCCTGGATCCTGGGGGTGCTTTGTGCTCCCCTTCCCCAAACCCTGCCTGGATCCCGGGGTCCCTCACGCTCCCTCTCCCCATGCCAGGCAGGAGGCATCCGGCGGCGTGGCTGCCCCTGCACACCTTGGGCCACCTCCTCATGAAGCAGAGCTACGTGGCTGCCCTCATTGCCATGATGGTAAAGAGCTGGGAGGGGACACGGCCCTGGGCAGGGGACACAGCCATGGGCAGGGGACATGGCCATGGTGGGGTCACCTCGTGGGCCCAGCCCTCACCCTCCCTGCCCGCAGGTGTGGAGCATCACGTACCACAGCTGGCTGACCTTCGTGCTGCTGCTGTGGGCGTGCCTGATCTGGACGGTGCGGAGCCGCCGGCACTTTGCCATGCTGTGCTCGCCCTTCCTGGTGCTCTATGCCATCGCCCTGTGCAGCCTGCAGTACGTCTGGGCCATGGACGTGGCCCCCGAGCTGCCCACCCACATCAGCTTCGTGGAGCTGCAGCAGCTGGGGCTGGTGCACCCGCAGTACCCCTGCATGGCGCTGGGGGCCAAGGTGAGTGTGGCACTGTGGCATTGTGGCACTGCCCTGCGCTGCCAGCGCCCCGCTGTCCCCGCTCACCGCCTGTCCCCGCAGCTCCTGTTCACCCTCACCTTCTGGATGCTGCTGCGGGGGTTCGTTAGCGAGAAGGTGCTAACGAGGAGGGCCCCGGCCACGCCGCTCCTGGAGGTGTCTGTCACAGATACAGGTGAGGGCTCCTGGTGTCACTGTGCCTGTGGGGGGGACCTGTGTGCCTGCCCAGCCCCTGCAGCCCCTCCGTGCCCCACAGAAACCAGCCAGATGCGGGACGTGCTGCAGAAGCTGGGGGAGGTGCTGAGGGATTTCTTCGCCAAGTTCTGGATCTGCGTCTGCGCTGTCAAGTTCATCGTGGTGACCTTCGCCGGCCGCCTCGTCCTCTACAAGATCGTCTACATGCTCCTCCTGCTCCTCTGCCTCATGCTGTTCCAGGTGGAGGGGCTGGGCACCCCTGGGGACCCGTGCCATCGCCGGGGTGGCCCTGCTGATGTCCCTGTCCCCGCAGGTGTACTACAGCCTGTGGCGCAAGGTGCTCAAGGGCTTCTGGTGGCTGGTGGTGGCCTACACCATGCTGGTGCTCATCGCCACCTACACCTACCAGTTTGAGGACTTCCCCATGTACTGGAGGAACATTACAGGGCTCAATGATGACCAGTGAGTGTCCCCTACCTGCTGTGGGGTCCCTCCTGGCACCAGGGCATGGCCAAGGGCTGGGGAAACTGAGGCACGGAGCAGGTTGGGGTTGATCCCCAGTGTGGGGGGGCTCAGTGCCTGGTTGGCATGGGATGGATGAGACCCCGTGCTGACCCTCCTCTCTCCACCCAGGCTGAGTGACGTGGGCCTGCAGCAGTTCAGCGTCTCCAAGCTCTTCTCCAGCATCCTTGTGATGGGTTTCTTCCTGCTGGCCTGCATCCTCCAGCTCCACTACTTCCACGAGCCCTTCATGCGCATCACTGACCTGCAGCACATCCGGCCCCCATCTCTGACCTCTGACCACATCCCCAGGTAGGACCCATTGCTGGGTGACCCCCCTGCACCCCGAGCCCCCTGTCCCTGCTCTGACCCCCTCCCCACAGGTCTGAGGAGCTGCATGGGAGCCGCCTGCTGCGGGATGCAGCCGCTTCTGAGACCGCCCAGTCCCGAGACTCTGACACGGCGTCCCTGGGTACGGGGCAGGGATAGGGCATGGGCTGGGAGGGGTGTCCTGCAAGCCAGGAGGGACCTGGGAGGGCAGGGAGGTGGATTTGGGTTGATATCTGGGCAGGGAGGTGGATTTGGGTTGATGTCCGAGTGTGGGAGGGTAGGGAGATGGACTGGGGCAAGCCTGGAAGAGCCTTTTGGGGTATGGGTTGGGGTGTCCTTCAAGTCTGGGAGGGTGTGGGGAAGGACTGGGATGTTCTCTGAGCCAGGAATGGGCAGGAGGGCATGGGGGTGGATTGGGGTGTCCTGAAAGCCAGGGTGGGACCACCGTAGTGCAGGGATTCATTGGGGTCTCCTCCAAGTCTGGAGGGATGCAGGGATGGATGGGGATGCCCTCTGAGCTAGGAGGAGGCTGGAGGTTGCAGGCATGGGTTGGGTTGTTCTCCAGGTGTGGGGGGCTGTGGGAATGGATTGGGGAGGACACAGGGGAGGGGTTGGGGTGTCCTCAGAGCCAGCGAGGCTGCAGGGGTGTCCATGAGGGTCCACGTCCCACAGCATCCAACAAATGGGGGCTGGTGCTGGAGCGCCTGGTGGTGCTGGGCCGCACCTTCTCGGACAAGATGACACGGAGTGAGGTCTTCGTGAGGCGCCTGCTGGAGCTCCACGTCGTCAAGTTGGTGGCTGTCTACGCTGTCTGGGTGGCCCTGGAGGAGGTACCCCTGGGGGCGTGGGGTTGGGGGGCTCAGCTGGGCCCCCTGAGGTGCTGACACGGCCTCTGGCCCAGGTCTCGGTGATGAACTTCTTGCTGGTGCTGCTGTGGACCTTGGCCGTGCCCTACTGCCGCTTCCGCCACATGGCCTCGTGCCTCTCCACCGTCTGGACCTGCATCATCATTGTCTGCAAGATGCTCTACCAGCTCGAGGTCGTGGACCCCCACGAGTACTTCAGCAACTGCACCCAGGTGTGCCCAGCAGGGCCGGTTCTTGGGGGGCTCCCTGGCTGGAGGGGGGGCTGAGGGGCACTGACCATCCCCTGGTGCTCCCCTCTGCAGCCCCTCCCCAACGGCACCAACCTGACCCCAGAGGAGCTGGGCAACTCCACGCTGTACCGTGGCCCTGTGGACCCTGCCAACTGGTTCGGCATCCGCAAGGGCTTCCCCAACTGGGGATACGTCAAGGTGGGCACGGGGACACTGTGGGCACCACCTGGAGGGGGTTCTTAGCTTCACACCGTGGTCCTGAGCATCTCTTCTGAGAACCTGGGGAGGTGCTGCTTATGAGGACCATCCCGTGGGGGGATTGCTGGTGTCACCCCATGGTCCTGAGCGTGCCCTGTTCCCCCAGAACCACCTGCAGGTGCTGCTGCTGCTGGTGTTTGAGGCCGTGGTGTACCGGCGCCAGCAGTACCACCGCAAGCAGCACCAGCTGGTGGCCCCTGTCACCGAGACCGTGTTTGAGGACATCTCCCGCGAGCACCTCGACCTCAGCCTCGTCAGCTGCGCCAAATACTTCATCAACTACTTCTACTACAAGTTTGGCTTGGAGGTGGGAGCACCCCTTGTGTGGACTGGGGTCCCAGCGCTGGCAGCATTCCCAGTGCTGAGCCTTGCACCCCCTGCACCCCCAGATCTGCTTCCTGATGATGGTGAACGTGATTGGGCAGAGGATGAACTTCCTGGTGATCCTGCACGGCTGCTGGCTCGTGGTGATGCTGACGCGGCGGCGGCGCGCGGCCATCGCCCGCCTCTGGCCCAAGTACTGCCTCTTCCTCGTCATCTTCTTCCTCTACCAGTACCTGCTGTGCCTGGGCATGCCGCCCGCCCTCTGCATAGGTAAGGGGCACCCTGCCTTTCTGTGGGAAGGGGCTGCAGGAGAGGCCCTGGCACTGATGGTGCCCCCTGCCCCCCCAGACTATCCGTGGCGCTGGAGCCATGCCATTCCCCTCAACTCGGCCCTCGTCAAGTGGCTCTACCTGCCCGACTTCTTCCAGGCTCCCAAATCCACCAACCTCATCAGTGAGTAGCCCCCTGCCCATGGGGTGCCCCCTACTCCAGCCCCTGGCAGTCCCCTGCTCATGGGGTGACGCAGCCCATGGCAGCCCCTTGGCCCCCCTGCTGCAGCCCCTGGCACCTCTGTGCCCATGGGGTGCCCTGTCACCCTATTCCAGCCCCTGTCCCAACCTCTGGCACCTCCCCAGCCATCCTTTGGGTCCAGGAGGGGGGAAGGACAGACAGGAGGGTTGGAGGAGGTTTAAGAACTCCGCTCCTTTGGGGGTAGAGCTTAAATCGCACACATCCCGTTGGAGAAGGAGTCATGGCAAACCCCACCCTTTTTTGGGGTACCTTAATTGTTTTCCCAACCCTTTTTGGGGTCCTTAATTGTTTTCCCACCCCTTTTTGGGAAAAGAAGGGGTCTGGAGAGACCCACACTTGGTTAAAGAAGGGGTGGGGCCGGGAAAAGCCGCACCTGCCTGGAGGGAACTACTGAACATCCTGCCCAGGATGGGGGTGCCCCACGCCAGGGGAAGGGTTTGGGGGGTATCAGCATTCGGGGGGGCTGTGGCCCGGGCTGAGCTCTGCTCCCCCAGACGATTTCCTGCTGCTGCTGTGCGCGGCCCAGCAGTGGCGCGTCTTCGAGGCCGAGCGCTCCGAGCCCTGGCTGTGGGCGGCCGGCGACAACTCGGACCGGCTGGACCGCGAGCAGGACCACCACAACCCCACCCCAAACTTCATCTACTGCAAGTGGGTGCCCCCAGCACTGCACTCCCAGCGGGGCTGGGCCGCGGGAATGGGATTCCCACTGTGGGCAGTGAATGGGGGGGCTCCTCTGGGATGGGACCCCTTGGGGTGTGGACGCACAATGGAATCCCAGCCTTGCAATTCCAACCTTGGGATGCCAAATTCTGGGGTTTGGACAGGATGGGCTTTCCCCCTGGGATGGAACCCTTTGGGGTAGGGACAAGATGAGATCCCACCTTTGGACAGCAAATCCCCTGGGTGTGGGTGGGATGGGACCTTCGGGCAGTGGGACCTGCTGGGCTGGGATCCTCTAGAATGGGATTGGAACCCTTTTGGGCCAGGGTCCCTTTGGATGTGACTGCCCTGGTGGCTGGAGCAGGGACACCCTGAGGCCCTTCTGGAAGGAGATGAGGTGGTCCAGGACACCCCTGGTGATGGTGCTGGACCCTCACAGGCTTTGTGCCGTAAACTGGGACAAAAGCCTTTGTCCCCCATGACAGGGCTGGCTGGGGGACTGGGACCGTCCTGGGAAGGGACAAGGCCCCTGCTCTGACCACCCCCTCCACAGGTCCTACCTGGACATGGCGAAGGTGGTGGTGTTCCACTACCTCTTCTGGGTGGTCCTGGTGGTGGTTTTCATCACCGGGACCAACCGCATCAGCCTCTTTGGGCTGGGCTACGTGCTGGCCTGCTTCTACCTGCTGCTCTCGGGCACCGCCATGCTGCGCAAGCCGGCCCGCGCCCGCCTGGCGCTCTGGGACTGCCTCATCCTCTACAACATCGCCGTCATCATCTCCAAAAACATGCTCTCGGTGCGTGGTGAGCCGCCCACGGGCCTCTCCTTGGGTCACCCTGTGCTGTAAATCAAAGGGGAGACAATGATGCATCTGACTCCATTGATATCAGAAGGCTAATTAATTACTTTATTATACTATGCTAGATACATTTCATCTAAACTGAATCTGCCAAGCACTCACTCTGCATGCACCTGCTCACACTGCCCAGAATCTCATGGCTGTCACCACACACACACACACTTGGCCCTGATAGGCTAAGGAAACAAAACACCATCACTTTGGATAAATAACCTTCATATTGCATTCTGCTTTGGCACAACACAGGCACAGCAAGTGATAAGAATTGCGTTTTCCCTTTCTCTGAGGTTCAGAGAATGTGAATCTCAGAAATCCTCGGGAAGAATTGTGCCTTGCTTTTCTCTGTGAGGAGAAATGTGGCAACAACCCTGGCTGTCCCCTGGGGTGGTGACAGAGCCGTGTGTGCCCTCTCTGCCCACAGCTCCTGTCCTGCGTCTTCGTGCAGCAAATGCAGAGCAGGTTCTGCTGGGTCATCCAGCTCTTCAGCCTCGTCTGCACCGTCAAGGGCTACTACAACCGTGAGTTGCTGCTCTGGGGGGCATGGGGCTGCAGGCTTGGGCTGCTGCCTGACCCGCCTGCACCTCTGCCTGCCAGCCAAGGCGATGCACAAGGACCACGACTGCACGCTGCCCATCGAGGAGGCCGGCATCATGTGGGACAGCATCTGCTTCTTCTTCCTCCTGCTCCAGCGCCGCATCTTCCTCAGCTCCTACTACCTGCACGTCATGTGGGACCTCCGAGCCTCTGCCCTGCAGGCTTCCAGGTGGGATTGGGGTCCTGGAGGGTCCTCATGGGTGCTGGGGACCCCCCTGACCCTCTGCTGTCCCTGTCCCCCAGGGGTGTGGCACTGTTCAAGGCCAGCATCATGAAGAGCCTGCGCTCGCACCGGCAAGCCGAGAAGAAGTCGCTGGACCAGCTGAAGCGGCAGTGAGTGGGTTTTGGGGGGCACTGGGACCCCTCTCCCTGCACCTTGGGACACCCCTGAGTGAGGGGTGCCCCTGGGGGGGGAGCAGGCTCTGCAGCACCCTCTGCCTCCAGGATGGAGCGGATCCGAGCCAAGCAACAGAAGTACCACCAGGAGCGCGCCACCAGCACGGAGCAGGAAGGGGCCAGAGCAGGTGAGAGCCGGGGGGTCCCTCCCGTGTCCCCAGCCCCTCTCTGGACACACGGGTGGCACCGTGGCCTTTCGCCGACGCCCATCCTGGTGGAGCCCCGTGGAGCATTGTGGTGACCCCTCCCGTGCTGAGTCCCCCCAGGCAGGGTGGGTGCCCTGAGCAGGGCCCTTCTCAGCCCCCTCTCAGCCCCCTTTGCCATCCCACAGCTCCCGGTGGCCCGGCAGACCCGTCCCGGCAGAGGGAGCGGTGGTGGCGGCCATGGTTAGACCATGCTACAGGTACAGCCCCGGCACGGGGCCATAACAGGGCTCAGCCCTTGGAGAGGTGCCTCTGCTGGGACCACTGACACCTGCAGGGACACTGCACTAACACCTGCAGGGACACCACACTAACACCTACAGGGATACTGCAAGGACACCGCACTAATATCTGCAGGGACACTGCTCGGCCAGGGGACACCCCGCATGTCCCCTGTCCCCAGGCTCGGCCTCAGAGCACTAACCACAGCTTCTCTGCTCCCCAGCACTAACAGGGTGTTGGACTGGGGGTGCCAGGCTGGGTTTGGGGTCACTGACATCGGTCACCTCTGAACACTGATGCCGCTTTGGGGACGTGGCAGTTGAGTTGTTGGATTTGATGTCCCCATGGGTGTCCTCGGTGCCAGGCGGTGCCCTGGGAGATGGCAGCAGGGACAGCGTGGGGTGTGACACCCCTGCCATGGCCCTGGCCGTGCCGTGACACCCTGTGCCCCCTGGCAGTGCTGCATTCCGGGGAATACTTCCTCTTCGAGTCGGACAGCGAGGAGGAGGAGGAGGTGCAGGAGGAGCCACGGCCGGGGAGGCTGAGCGCCTTCCAGGTGAGCAGGGCTGGGGGACTGCAGAGCAGCCCGAGGGCTGGCAGTGTCCCCAGGCTGCTGATGGCCCCTGTCCCCCTCCAGCTCGCCTACCAGGCCTGGGTGACCAACACCAGGACGGTGCTGCGGCAGCAGGAGCAGCCCGAGCAGCCACAGCCACCCAGCACTGAGAGCACTGCAGGTGCGTGTGACACCCCAAAATAGGGCTGGGGGGGGCAGCAGGGGACACAGCCCTGCCTGGTGCCCACTGTGTGCCCTGGCAGGGCGCTCCCAGTGTGTGGGGGGGATCTCTGGTGGCTACAGTGGGGTTTGGCACAGGCTGTGCAGCTTCTTTGCTGCCCACCCTGGTTGTTAAGGTGGATGTGGGGGGACAGGGGATGGGGTGGTGGACGGGAGAGCCCCAAAAATGATGTTCATCCTTCCTTGTGGTCTGACCCTCGAGGAGACGGTGCAAGGAGAGGGGTGGAGGCTGCCCAGGGGGCTGAAGGCCGGGAGGAAGAGAACGTGGAAAGATCTGGTAGGTGGGCAGCAGGACTGCAGTGCCAGGGGGATGCTGGGGGGGTCTGGGTGGGCACGGGTGACCCTCCAGCCCTCTCCTTGCCCTGGCAGAACGCAGCAACGTCTTGCAGCGGGCACTGAGCACGCTGAGGTTCCTGTGGCTGCTGTGCCAGGCCCTGGTGGACGGGCTGACCCAGTGGCTGGACACCCAGACCCGGGAGCACACAGACATGTCCCAGGTGCTGTGCCTCGAGAGGTTTGTCATGGCAGAGCGCCTGGCCAAGGTGAGCCCAGGGGGACACCGGGGCACGGGGGGTGGCAGCCCACGGGGGTGGCACTGACGTCCTGCCTGCCCCAGGGAGAGCAGATCAACGAGGAGGAGTTCCCCAATGAGTTGTACGAGCTGCCACCAGAGGAGCTCCTGCAGGAGCCCAGCCCGCCCGGCTCCCTGGCTGCGGTGTCCCTCATCCGCGCTTCCAGGCAGGTGCATAGATACCCCCGAGGGGACCCCTGGCAGTGCCACAGGCAGGGCAGGGGGCTCACCCCTGTCCCTCTGTCATCCCCAGCAGGTACCTAAGAGCTGCCCCTTCTTCTGGCAGCCAGGAGCAGGGGATAAGCGTGGAGGATGTGGCTGATGCCCAGCAGTTCCTGGCCGTTCCCCAGCAGCGCAGGCGGACTGCCAGTGAGCTCCTCAGGAGCAGGTGGATGTGGGGACAGGGGACGTGGGGACAGCAGGATGGGGACGGGGGGCAGCCAGGGGGCTCATCCCAGCCCTGCATCCTGCAGGAGGTTGTGTGTCGCCGAGCTGGAGGAGTCACAACGGTTCTACCAATCCCACAACCGGTTCCTGAAGCTGCTGCTGGCCGGGTACCGCTTCGGGACCGGCCACTCCGAGCTGCTCTGTTACTTCACCATTGTCCTCAACAACATGGTCACTGGCTCCGTCATCTCCCTCTTCCTGCCCATCCTCATCTTCCTCTGGGCCATGCTTTCCAACCCCCGGCCCACCAAGCGCTTCTGGATGACCGCCATCATCTTCACCGAGGTGGGCAGGGGTGGCCAGTGAAGGGACGATGCCACCCGGCCTCTGCTGCCACCCACTGACCCCAGCATCCCCACAGATGACGGTGGTGGTGAAATACCTTTTCCAGTTTGGCTTCTTTCCCTGGAACGGCTACATCACCCTGCTGCGCAATGAGGGCAAGCCCTTCTTCCCACCACGCATCATTGGCTTGGAGAAGTCCATCCACTACATCAAGTATGACCTCCTGCAGCTCCTGGCCCTCTTCTTCCATCGCTCCCTGCTGCTGGTGAGCCCTGGGCCGTGGGTGGGCATTTGGGGGGAGCTGGAGCTGCTCCTGGGGGCTCCAGGCAGAACCCAGCAGGTGCTGGGTGGCTCTGCCGTGGTTTCCCACCAGTGCTGGTGGGAGTTGATGCTGCAGGATGATCCTGGGAGTGAGGTGTGTGGGGCTGGGGACCAGCAGGACCCCTGACCGTGTCCCTCTGCAGTCCTATGGGCTGTGGGACCAGGAGAAGATGACGGATGAGAAGCAGCAGAGCGAGGAAGGGGAGAAGCCGGAGGAAGCCGTGTCCCCACCATCGGCGGTGGCTGAGGAAGGGCTGGAGAGTCCAGCCCAGCCAGGAGCACTGGGAGCAGCCACGGGGCTGGAGCTGGAGCCAGAGGGCGAATCTGTGGAGCAGGAAGAGGAGAATGAGGCCACACAGCTCCGCTTCAGGAGGAAGCAGGGGAGGAAGACAATGGAGGTGGTTCAAGTGGAAGGTGAGCACGAGTTCCCAACCCTCGTGTCCTGCTGAGGAGCAAAGCTGCCACCCCCAGGGTGCTGGGGTCGGGCAGGATGTGGCCCTGCAGGACCCTGGCTGTCACCCACGCTGTGCCTCACTTCAAGGGGGTGAGGAGGAGGAAGAGGCGGAGGTGTCAGAAGAGAGCCACGCTCACAGGAAGCTGAAGGCGTTTGGCTTGCGGGTCAAGGGCTTCTTCCTCACCATGTGAGTTGTGGGGGTGCTGGTTGGGGTGGGGGCTGTGGGGTGCAGTCCCTGTCACCTGTCCCCTGTGTCCCGTGTCCCCTGTCCCTGCAGGGCACACGATGTGTACCAGCCAGTGTGCGAGTTCTGCCGGGACATCATGGACACGCAGAGCCGTGCAGCCACCGACGTCTACGCCTACATGTTCCTGGCTGACGTGGTCGGCTTCATCATCATCGTCTTCGGCTTCTGGGCCTTTGGGGTGAGCAGGGAGTCCCACAGGGCCCTGCCTGTCCTGCCTCCACCACGGGGTGAGGCTGGGCTGGGTCCTGACCTCTCCTGCCCCCCAGAAATACACGGCGGCCGCTGACATCACCTCCTCGCTGCTGGAAAACCAAGTGCCAGAGGCTTTCCTGTTCATGCTGCTCTTCCAGTTCAGCACCATGGTCATCGACCGCGCGCTCTACCTCCGCAAGAGCGTGCTGGGCAAGCTCGTCTTCCAGGTCATCCTGGTCTTCGGCATCCACATCTGGATGTTCTTCATCCTGCCCTACGTCACCCAAAGGCACGTCCCAAAGGATTCCCCGTCACAGCACGGTGTGGCACCTTGGTGTCCCCCAGCCCACGCGGTGGCCCAGGCTGGTGGCTGAAGGGTGGTGACACGTCCCTCCCACAGGTTGTTCCGCCACAACACGGTGGCCCAGCTGTGGTACTTTGTGAAGTGCATCTACTTTGGACTGTCAGCCTACCAGATCCGCTGTGGCTACCCCACCCGCATCCTGGGCAACTTCCTCACCAAGAAATACAACCACCTCAACCTCTTCCTCTTCCAGGGGTAGGGCACGGGGCCACAGGGAGCGCCGGGCACGCCGAGGGTGCCGTACCACTGCCCTGTCCCCGTGTGCCCCCCAGGTTCCGCCTCGTGCCCTTCCTGGTGGAGCTGCGGGCCGTCATGGACTGGGTGTGGACGGACACCACGCTGTCCCTCTCTGACTGGATGTGTGTGGAGGACATCTACGCCAACATCTTCATCATCAAGTGCAGCCGGGAGACTGAGAAGGTACAGCCCCTATGCCAGGAAGGGTCCCTCACTAAACCCATTTTGGGGGTTTGTTGGGGTCCCCCTGAGCCCACCCTACACCGTGCACTGTCTCCCCCCACCCCAGAAATACCCCCAGCCCAAGGGGCAGAAGAAGAAGAAGGTGGTGAAGTACGGCATGGGCGGCCTCATCATCCTCTTCCTCGTGGGCATCATCTGGTTCCCTCTGCTCTTCATGTCCCTGGTGCGCTCTGTGGTGGGCATCATCAACCACCCCATCGATGTCACCGTCACCCTCAAGCTGGGGGGGTACGAGGTGAGGATGTGGGGGTGGCCCTTGGGCTGCCCAGAGGGGACACCAGGGTGCCCTGCCTGGCTGATGTCCCCCTGTCCCCCTCCTCAGCCTCTGTTCAGCACGAGCTCCCAGCAGCAATACATCCAGCCCTTCAGCTACGAGGACTACGAGGAACTCACCAAAGAGTTTGAGAGCGAGCTGGTAAATCCCCACCCCAAAAAATCCCTGCTGGCTGCCCGGGGCAGGGGCTGGCAGAGCCCCCAGGGCAGGGGCTGAGCTGTGTCCCCCTCGGTGGCAGTTGGCCATGCAGTTCATCAGCCTCTACGACGTGGAGGACATCGTGACCGCCCGCATCGAGGGCAGCTCGGGCTCGCTCTGGGGCATCAGCCCCCCCAGCCGCGAGCAGATGCGGCTGGAGCTGCAGAACGGCTCCTCTGACATCACCCTGCACCTCAGCTGGATCTTCCAGAGGTACCTCGGGCACGGCCAGGGAGGAGCCAGCCCTGCCTGCACCCCCCTGCCCACACTGAGCCTCTCGTGCCCGCAGGGACCTGAGCAAGGGGGGCACGGTGGAGAATGCCTACGGCAAACACAGCACAGACCTGGACCCCGGCACGCCCGAGCGCCTGCAGCTGGCCCAGCTGCTGGCTGGCACCAGGACTGAGCCCGTGTGAGTGTCCCCTGAGGGGGTGGCTGGACCCCTGAGCTCAGTGGGATGGTGTAACCCCCCCCATCACTCTGCTTTCTTGCAGGGCATTGCAAAACCTCTTCCCCAAATACATCCGGGCATCCACTGGCCTCGAAGCTGAACCCATCGAGCAGCTGCTGCCAGGTAGGTCCCAACATGTCCCCCACAAGAAAACCAGCACTGGGTGCCACCTCTCTGAAGACAGGGAGGACATGAGTCCCAGTGTGTCCCTCCCTAAGGCATCAGCACTGGGAGCACACCTGATGGTGCCAGCCCCTTGGACAGCGAGGACGCGAGCCCCGCTGTGTCGCTCCCACCCAAAATCTGTCCTCAAGAGCACAGCAGCCACTGTGCCGTGCCCTCACGGTGTCACCCTCTGCAGATGGTGAGGAGAACTACCTGGACGTGGAGTTGCAGCTGAAACAGGAGCGCAGGGGCTCTGGCCCTGGTGAGCACTTTGTGGAGTGGTGGGTGCTGAGGCAGAAGGACGCCCCACCCAAGGCTGGCAACATCCTCCCCATGGTCATCTTCAACGACAAAGTCAGCCCCCCCAGCCTGGGCTTCCTGGCTGGCTACGGGTACGTGGAGGGTGCCAGGGTGAGGGGGGATCCGGAGGCATTGGAATTAAATACCAGTATAGCCAGATGGGACGTGCCTGGGCTCGTCTGGCCCTTGCTGCTTGACCAAAGGCAGCAGCTGTGGTGGACTCACCCCAGAGACACCTTTGGCTGGCTGGGTGTGTGGTGGATTCACCCCAGAGACACCTTTGGCTGGCTGGATGTGTGGTGGATTCACCTCAGAGACACCTTGGGGTGGCTGGATGCTGCACCTGGGTGCTTGGGACAAGCCCAGGCTTGCAGGAGCTCAGGTTTCCCTCTGTGGAGAAGCTTTAAGGGGATGGTGAAGGAAAGGAGTCGCTTCTGATGGAGGGTTTGGATCCAGAGCTTTATTCTGGCCCTCAGGCCTCTGAATGCAGCACCAGCTCCAACAGAACTCCCCGAGCCCGTGGTTGCTGTTCCTTTGAACCCCGGGGAGAGGGGCAGGGAAGGGGTAGGGAGCCACCAACCGGGTACAGGAGGGGAGGGACAAAGGGACAAAGGACAGCTGGATGGCCCAATGCCCCCCAGGGCTGAGAGGCATCTTTTGAACTCTGCCAATCACACGAAGCCCTTTCTGGAATGCCAAGATGGACGGACAGCACTCAGCAGGGGCAAGGGAGGGGAAGGGAGAGGTGATTGGCACACCCGGGGAAAGAACTGGGATACCTGAGCCAGGCTATGACATCAGACCGCAACACGGAGGGAATGGCTGTGGTGGGATTCAGGATGTGCTCCCCTCTTGCAGGATCATGGGGCTCTACGTGTCGGTCGTGCTGGTGATCGGCAAGTTCGTGCGGGGCTTCTTCAGCGAGGTCTCGCACTCCATCATGTTCGAGGAGCTGCCCTACGTGGATCGCATCCTGAAGCTGTGCCAGGACATCTTCCTGGTGCGGGAGACGGGCGAGCTGGAGCTGGAGGAGGAGCTCTACGCCAAGCTCATCTTCCTCTACCGCTCGCCCGAGACCATGATCAAGTGGACGCGGGAGAAGGAATAAGGGGAAGGGGCTGCAGCCCCCTCCCCTGGCAGGGACATCACCGCCAATGCCTTAACCAGCCCCCCTGGCTGGGGCTGCGTCCCGGCCCGGGAGGCACTGGGAGCTGGGGTTCTGGGCACTCCCTGGAGGGAGGATTTTTTCTGGATGTTTTTCTTACATTGCTTTGAAGCCGTCCGATGTGCACAGACCACGTTGTGCCTTCCCGGGGAGGGGGGACAGGAGGTGGCCCCCCCACCCCACCCCACCCACTGGGCACCCCTGGCTGCCAGGTGGGGATGGGGGGGTCAAGAGCCAGCCCGTGCCCCCTCCCTGCGGGCCCCAGCCCTGCTCCAGAACCAGGTTGAACTCAAGCAATAGCCCCCCCCCACCCCAGCTCCAGGATGGGGGTCCTGGGTTGTGGCCCCCCACGTTTGAGGAGGTCTGGCAGCCCCAGTTGGACTTTAGACACTTGTGACTTTGGGTTTGTTTTTTTTTTTTTTTTTTAATAATTCAAATGTTTTATTTATACAGATACCGAATAAAACAAACTTGAGGCCTCCCTGGCTCACAGGCAGCTGGGGCAGGGAGGTGGGGGGGACCAGGGACCTGCCCCCCAACCTCCAATAAATGGGGATGGGGGCTCTCCCTGCCCCTGGCTGGCACAGAAATGGGGTATAAAAGCAGCTGCCTGGGTGTCAGGAATGTAGCCCTGAGGAGTGGCAGTGCCCCAGCAGTGGGATGGGGACGTGTCCCCCGCTGTCCACAACCCCTTCAGCTCTCGCTGGACTCCTGGGTCTCCTGGTTCTGCTCCATCTCAGCTCTGCAGGGGACAGACACTGGATGGACACGGCCTCGGGGGCTGAGCAGGTAGGGAGGAGCCCCCCAGCCCCAGGGGCCCCCCAGCCCCGGTACCTGCGGATCCTGCGCTGGCCCTCGGCGCGCACGTAGGGTGGCAGCGTGTCAAGGGGACCCTGCAGGAGAGAGGCCGTGAGCCTGGGGACCCCCACCACCCCCAAGACCCACCCTCTGCACCCCAAAACCTCACCAGCTCCTTGAAGGTGAGGCGGCAGCTGTAGCACAGCAGGGGGATGTAGGCAGCTTTGCTTTCAACCCTGTGGGACAGGGGAGGACAGGGACACTCAGCGGTGCCACTGCGGTGGCCTGGGAGTGGCTGTGGAATCCTGGAATGCCCCCAGCCCATGTGCTCACCCTGCTACTGGCTCCTCCCAGATCAGCGTGGGCTCCAGAGCCAGCTCCTCCTCTGTAAGAGCCAGGGGGTCACCGAGGGGTGCACGGCTGCTCCCCAAATCCCCCAGGTCCCCAGTGCTCTCCCCACTCACCCCCAAAGGTGTCCAAGCCGCAGAGGCAGAGGAGGCAGCGCTGTGACTCGCTGCTGGCCTTGGCTGGCTCTGGGCTCAGCTTCTCCCCAGTCCTGCAGCCAAAATGGGGGTTGTGAGTGCACCCCAATCCCCCCACGCCCCCAGTACCCCCCCCATGAACCCCCCATACCGGTACACAGTGCTGATGGTGGAGGGGAACTCCTCCTGCAGCCCCAGCAGGAAGCGCTCGACCAGCTGGTGGATGCTGAGCTTCTCCCGGCGCTGTGGGAACAACAGGGAGAGCAGGGCAGCACTGGGGCTCCTGTCCCTGCCCTGGGGACACACAGCGTGGGCTCCCCACCACGGGACCCCCTACCTTGGTGAAGAGGGGTGGCACAGTGATGGTGGGGACGCTGAAGAAGCGGTTGTAGAAGGCGATCTCCTTGGCCGTGTAGTCCCGCATGGGTCTCACCACCATCACGTCGCCATGCCGCTGGTCCGTGAAGCCCTGTGGGTGTGCAGGGCTGCCAGGGGACTGTGCCACCACCAAGCCACGCCCCCATGGCATCGTGTCACCCCTGGGGTGCGGGTGCCTGTCCCCAGCTCACCGTGTCCACGGCGAGGTAGGCACCGCGCCCCAGGGAGAGGTTGGTGAGGAGCTTGATGGCCACGCGTGTGAGGCTCTCGCCCATCATCACCTTGGCATAGCCCTTGTCCCGGGCTGTCTGCACGATCAGGTGGGTCCTGGGCACGAGGGGACAGCGGGTCAGAGCCACCCTGTGCCCAGCTGGCAGCAGTGCCAGGCAGGGTCAGTCCCTCACCGCAGCATCTCCAGCAGCTCCTCCCGTGCCGTCGCTGTCACCGCGGCCTTGAAGCTGCGGAGCAGCTCCTGGGTTTGGGCAGCGTCCGGCAGGCAGGGGGTGGCTCCTGCTGGCGTGTCTGGGATGCTGTGACCAGGCAGAGAGGTGCCACTGTCCCCATCCTGCCGCTGCTGCTGGATGAAGCTGTCCACAGCCTCCTTGTAGGAAGGGCCAGACGGGCTGGATGTGCTGGCGCGCTCCGGCCCTGGCTGTAAGATGGATGGGGGCAGCTCCAGCGCCTGTGGGGCAGAGAGGGATACAGGGCAAGTTGTCCAGATGTGTCCCCTCACCTCAGCACGTGTCCCGTGTCAGCACGTGTCCCGTGTCACCCCAATACCTCCTCCAGGTGGATCAGGTGGTAGGGGAAGCCAGTGGCCTGCAGCAGGGTCTCCATCTGGGCCAGGGTCTGCTGCCGCTGCTCCGGACTCTGCCTGCGCACAGCTCCCTCTGCAAGGAGGGGACAGTGCCAGGGCTGCTGCCACATTGCCAGCCCTGTCCCTGGGGCCAGGGTGGCAGCTCCACAGCCCTGGCACAGTGCAGGGGACACTGTGCTGGGAGCTGGTAACAGGGCAGGGAGCAGGGAGTGGGGCTGGGAACGTGCAAGGGATGGGCAGCAGGGCTGGGAATGGGGCAGGAACAGGCAGTGAGCTGGGAACTGGCAGCAGGACAGGGAATGGGCTGGGCATGGGCAGCAGACATGGAGCAGGGATTGGGCAGTTGGACAGCAGTAGGGAATAGGGTTAGAATGGACAGTTGGACATGGAACAGGGATTGGAGAGCTGGACATAGAGCAGGGGATGGGCTGGGAATGGACAGCTGGACAGAGGCTCCCTCACCCTCAACGTAGACGAGGCCGGGGATGAAGCGGAGCCTCTTGGCCGCCTCCCGGCTGAGTCCCTGCAGAGAGAGGAGTGGGGTGAGCTGTGGGTGAGCTGTGGGGTGAGGGGGGATGATCCGTGTGCCCCCCGAGTCCCCACTCACCTCCTGCACCTGCCTGACCATGGCGCTGGAGGCCGGGCCCCCCGACACTGCCAGCAGCACCTGTGGGGACAGCAGGGATGGTCACGGGCCCTGGGGCCACCCGCGGGTCCCCTGGAGGTCCCCCTGCCCGTCAGTACCTTCTCTCCTGGGAAGATGACGCGGTTCTTGCCCAGCATGGCACGGAACTTGTGCACGAAGTACTCCCGGAAGCAGCCACTGGGGACACAGGGATTCCTGAGCCATGGCGACGCCCACACCCCCAGACCCTACACCCCAAAGTCCCCTTGATGTCCCCCAGAACAGCATCCTCAGGCCCCAACATCCCAGAGATCCAATGACCCCCATGAGCCACGACCCCAAATGTTCCTGTCCCCCCTCCTCTGTGTCCTCAACACTCAACGTCCCCAAGCCTTGATCTTGTTTGGCCACGATGTCCCAGACACCCAATGTCTCCAAACCCTGATGTCCCAGAGATCCAGTGTCCCCAGCCCCAACATCCCAATGCTCCAGACACAACATCCCTGAGAACAAATACCCCCAATCCCTGATATCCCCAGGAAACAAAGTTCCCAAGCCCCCATCTTCTGGAGACTCAAAGATCCCAATTTCTGATTGTCCCAAATTTCTGAAATCCCCAAACCCTGATGTCCCCCAGCCCCAATGTCCCCAGTTTCTGATGTCCCCAGCCCCGATGTCCCCAAGCCCCGATGTCTCCAATTTCTGCTGTCCATGGTCCCGCTGTCCCCGGTCCCTCACCGGCAGAACGGGTCCCCGACGCGGATGACGAGCGCGGCCGTGCTCTGCCCGCACTTCATGCACGTTCGGGGCTGGCTGCGGGGAAACGGCCGGTCACCGGGGACATCGGGACCGAGCCCCCGGGAGCGCTACCGAGCAGGAAGGGAGGGGGGGTTCCCGGCCCCCGGGCAGCACCAGGGATACCGGGATGTTACCGGGGGTAGAACCGAGAGATATCGGGGGGATTACCGGGAGCGGGGGATCGGGGATGGCACTGGGGAGCACTGCAGGGATACCGGGAGCGGCACCGGGGCGGTACCGGGGGTAACACCAGAGGCAGGCCGGGGGATTCCGGTGAGACACCGGGGACAGTACCGGGGGGGACACCGGGGCGGTACCGGGGGGTGCTGGCGGGCAGGACCCCCGGGGAAATACCGGGGAGTACCGGGAGCGGCCCCGAGGGTCCATTCCGAGGCCGGACCGGACTCACACCTGTCTGCCGGTGCGCGGCGGCGCCGCGGCGGTTCCGCGTCCGCCCCGCAGCCGCCACCGCCACCCTCCACGTCGCACATCGCGGCGCTACTCGGCCCCGGTGGGTCCAGGTGGGTTCCGGTGAGTCCCCGGGGGCCCTGCTCGGTTCGGACCCCGCTCGGCCTCGTTCGGCTCTCGTTCGGCTCTCACTCGGCTCCGCTCGGCCTCGTTCGGCCCCGCTTGGCTCCGCTCGGCCTCGTTCGGCCCCGCTCGGCTCTCGCTCGGCTCGCACTCGGCACCTCTCGGTCCTGCCGTGTCCCGGTGCGCTCCCGTCGCGCGGTGATGACGCGTTGGCGCCGCTCGGTGACGTGGCGCCCGCCCCGCCAGCCGCCGCCGCCGCCATGTTCCGGAGCCTGCTGGTGGCGGCGGCGCAGCGGCCGCAGGGCCCGGCCGGGCCCCCCCGCGCCGCCCCCGGGCCCGGCGCCGCGGCCGAGGCGCTGGAGGCGCAGTTCAGCTGCCCCATCTGCCTCGAGGTTTTCCACCGCGCCGTCGGCATCGCGGGCTGCGGGCACACGTGAGACGGGGCCCGGGCGGGGGCGGCGGGGACCCCCGGGCTGAGGCGGCCCCGGGGACGGGCGGGACGCGGGGCTGGGCGCTGTGCCGGCCGGGGATCCTTGCGGGCGCTCTGCCCGGTGAGCCCAGCCGGCACCGGGACCCCCGGCCCACACCGGGGATGGTTCGGTACCGGGGCCCTCATCCCATCCCACAGCGGGATCCCCATCCCACCCCTTCCCCTCCCTCAGCTCCCAGGCCTGGCTGCTGTCCCCAGGACCCCCCCCCCCGTGTGCCCCCAGCATTTCGGGGACCTCCTGATCCCTTTTCCATCTGATTTTGGGGATGTTTCCGGGTCCTGGGGCTTTGTTGGGGGCCCCAGCACCGCCTCACCCCTGCTTGTTTGGGGCTGGGGGCGATTCCTGACCCCTCCATGATCCCCCCTGCCCATCCCCGCTGCCCTGGCAGCGGCAGAGCCTTTGGGGGGTTCATTCCATGTTCCTGGTGAGCAGGAGGGACCAGCAATGCCGGGATAATCGGATTTTGGGGACGGGATTCCTTTGCTCCTGGGGCTGTAAGGACCTTGGAATGAGCTGATCCAGGCTCCTGCCTGGCCTGGATACCCAGCACGGGCTTGGGCTCCTTTCAGATGCAGCCTTGGAGTAGGGGAATTGTCTGAGCCTGCAGGAGCTCCCTGGGGACTCACCTGCTCCCAGTTCTCCCAGTTCTCCCAGTAGGAATGCTGATCCCTGTGGTGCCCTGGAAGGCTGCCTAGAACAGAAGCTGGACAGAGTTAGAGGAGTAAAATAGGGATTTATTAAGAAGCCTTCAAAGGATGCACCTTGGGCAGTATAAGAGCCCAGGATGGACTCTAAGTCACAGGCTTTCGCACTTTTATAAGATTTGGTCCATTTCCATATTGGGGTTAATTGTCCAATTCCAGCTGCAGGTTATGCAGTCCCATCCTCCCAGTTTGCTCTCCTCCATTCCCTGTTGTTTGCACTTTTTGGGCCTGAAGCTGCAGTGATGTCCTTGGTTCTGTGTGCCTGAGGAGAGGAAAAGGATTGTTCTGTGTGCCTGAGCTGTGAGGAGAACTGCTGACACTTTGTATGGAGTTCAGGGTTATTACCAACGCAGTCCAGAAAACGCAAAACCCAAAACTGCTAAAAAGCTACAACCCAGGGTTTGGGGCATCCTGGGCAGCGGGGGTGCCCTGCTGGGGTGCTGCTGTGCCTGGGGTGCTCAAGGCCCCCCTGTGCCCCCAGGTTTTGTGGGGAATGCCTGCAGCCCTGCCTGCAGGTGCTCAGGGCCCCCCTGTGCCCCCAGGTTTTGTGGGGAATGCCTGCAGCCCTGCCTGCAGGTGCTCAGGGCCCCCCTGTGCCCCCAGGTTTTGTGGGGAATGCCTGCAGCCCTGCCTGCAGGTGCCCTCCCCGCTGTGCCCGCTCTGCCGCGTGCCCTTCGACCCCAAGAAGGTGGAGAAGGCTTCCAGCGTGGAGAAACAGCTCTCGTCCTACAAGGCTCCCTGCAGAGGCTGCAGCAAGAAGGTAAAGCTGTGCAGCTGCTTGTCCTCATGGTCCCTGTTGTCCTCATCCTCCTCTGGAATGTGTACAGAGAAGGAAACAGAGCTGGGGGAGCCTCAGCCTGGAGAAAAGGAGGCTCGGGGGGCACCCTGTGGCTCTGCACAGAGGGGATAGCCAGGGGGGGGGTCAGGCTCTGCTCCCAGGGAATGAGGACAGAACCTCTGGGGGTCCCTGCAGCCCCAAATCTCCGTCCTGTGAGGAAGGATGGATGGGTGCATGTCA
The DNA here is from genome assembly GCF_023055355.1 of Agelaius tricolor. Taxonomy (NCBI): domain Eukaryota; kingdom Metazoa; phylum Chordata; class Aves; order Passeriformes; family Icteridae; genus Agelaius; species Agelaius tricolor. The sequence goes on along the minus strand of NW_027269275.1, from coordinate 20,392,885 downwards.
CAGTTAGACTGGATGTGACAAACACACGTGATCAGGGTCCAAGAAGAAAAAAAGTTTTCTATTCTGTGTGTTCTCCAGCTTATATACTCTTAAAAAAGTGTGATCTTAAGTCATTAACTACATCACAATAACTCACTATATTCGTTGGTGCAAAGCAATTAACGCCAGTATAATTGGTAAAAGTTTTACAGAAATTTAATAAGGCACATATACACATCTACTTATACTTACAAAAATTTTCATGTATCTTTTCTAATCTGTTTCCATGCTGATGGCCTTGTCTTCTTCCTTGCTATGGAAACACTGGAAAATCATCAATTGTTATTTCTCCTATTACCTCAGCTTGGCTTGCACGCCAGCTGTCCACCCCTCCATGGGTGCAGCATTCCCACTGCTGTGGGTCGTGGAGCAGAGCTCACTCCCAGCCCAGCTGCTGTCCTGGCTCCTGGCAGGTGTTTCTGCAGCTCCACGAGTGTTTCTTGTCCCCTCCTGCAGGTGACCCTGGCCAAAATGCGCTCTCACGTCTCGTCCTGCGCCAAGGTGCAGGAGCAGATGGCCAACTGCCCCAAGTTTGTTCCAGTGGTCCCCACATCCCAGCCTATTCCCAGGTATGGCTGAAACAGGCCCTCCCTGCTTGCCCCAAAATCCAGGTGTGTGTTGTGCCTGTCCCTGGGAGGAAGAGCAGCACCTGTTCCATCCTGGCACTGCTGCTCCGGGTTTTGGGGTGTGGGGTGGGATGAAGGATCCACCGGGGCTCGGAAGGGGCTGGGCTGGCTCCTGCTGTCACAGAGCTGTGTGTGTGTTAGTGTGGAAGGAGGCAGTGCAGCCTCCCCTGGGATCTGAGCTCATCCTTGCTCTCTGCAGCAACATTCCCAACCGCTCCACGTTCGTGTGTCCGTACTGCGGGGCGCGGAACCTGGACCAGCAGGAGCTGGTGAAGCACTGCATGGAGAACCACAGGAATGACCCCAACAAAGTGGTGAGTGCTGCTGGGGAGCGTGGGACAGCTCTGGAAACCAGCCCCACCCTGCAGCATCAGGGTGTTTGTGGAGGCACAGCTGTGTTCCAGCTGGTTTAAATCCCTTTGGGAGATGGGGATTTGTCTCTGCTTTGTTAGAGGCTCCCTGGAATGAGCTGCCTCCATCCCCCTGTTCCTGCAAACCAGGTGGTGCTGGATTTCCTCTCCCTGTTCCCTCTGGGTTGACCAAGGTGGGGAACTTGGGATTTTCAGCACAGGAAGGACCTGGAGCTGATGGAGCAGCTCCAGAGGAGATCACGAAGGTGATCAGAGGGGTGGAGCAGCTGTGCCGTGAGGAAAAGCTGAGAAAATTGGGATTGTTCAGCTTGGGAAAGAGAAGCTTCATGGAGACCTAATTGTGGCCTTCCAGGACCTTCAGGAAAGGTGGACAGAGGCTATTGACAAGGGGGAGTGAATCCAAACTGCCAGAGAGTTTGTTTGGGTTGGATATGAGGAAGAAATCCTTCCCTGTGAGGGTGGGGAAGCCCTGGCACAGGTTCCCAGAGCAGCTGTGGCTGCCCCTGGATCCCTGGCAGTGTCCAAGGCCACGTGCAGGTGCCACCATCCCGTGTCCGTGTCCCCCCAGGTGTGCCCGGTGTGCTCGGCCATGCCCTGGGGGGATCCCAGCTACAAGAGTGCCAACTTCCTGCAGCACCTGCTCCACAGGCACAAGTTCTCCTACGACACCTTCGTGGTGAGTCTGACCCTGAGCCGTGTCCTGTGCCAGGAGGTGAAACCATGTGTCCCACCCATGAGACCCCCACAGCCATCAGAGTGTCCTCACACACACCAGGAGGAGAGGGGGTTGTTCCTGCACTCCACAAAATGGGTTTTTCCATGGAACTCTTCCCCTGAGGAGCTGTAACACAAAACTCCTTTTCTTGAAGGTTTTGGGAGCAGGGGGTGGGAGCAGCCCTGCCCCAGGGTTTGGGGGGGTGTGGTTGCTGCACATGGGGGGCCCCTGACCCCTCCTGTGTGGGGGGCAGTGGTGATGGCTCAGCCTTGGCCTCAGGGGAGGCTCTGTTCCCATCCTGCTTTCATTGGAGAGATGTCAGGAAAAAGAACCTCCAGGCATTTTCAGAGGAATATCCCAACCCAGAGCTCTGCAAAAACCCCTGGCCTTTGCTGGAAGGCTTCACCCTTTGGTCTCAGCTTGTGTGGGCAGGTTCCATCCCCCCTGGCAGGTGTGAGAGCCTGGGCAGGAGAGGGGTGTGGGCACAGAGGACACCCTAGAGAGCACGGGTGGCATTCCTGGGGTCTGTGTGCCAGGGGAATCCAGGCTCCACGAGGAGCAGGCAGGGCTCTGTGGGCACAGTGTGCCCTGGCTGTGCCAGCTTTCCTGAGCTGCCCTGTTTGCTTTCCAGGATTACAACATCGACGAGGAGGCAGCGTTGCAGGCAGCCCTGGCTCTGTCCCTCTCTGAGAACTGAGGCTGATCCCTCTCCCTGCCCTGGCTCCTTCTGGACACTCCAGGAACCCTCTGGAGCCCCTCTGCTGCCTCTGTTCCCACTGCAATTCCCACCTTGTTGAAGAAGGTGGAGCCTCTCCAGTTGTCCCAGTGAGTGAGCAGAGCTGTGGAGCAGGGCTGGGATCAATCCTTGGATTGGGGTTTAATATCCGTGTTGGGAGCTTAGCCCTGTGTCCAGATCTATTTATTGCTAGATGCTTTTTGGCACACTCGTCCCTGCTCTCTGGTGCAGCAGAATAGGTACCTGAAACTGATAGATTGGATGCCAAACACTCTCCTTTGGGACTGGAATCAGCCACATCCTTTAAAAAAGGAGGAAGGCAGCGTGGAGCTTCTTTTTTTAAACCCTCCAAGGATTTTTCTAGAGATGTCAGGCTGTCCTGACCCCCGTGCTGGAGGCTGGAGCTGCCTCCTTCACCTGAATCCCAGGATGAGACTGAAGAGTGGCTCAGAGGAGGCCTGGAGGACGGCATCCAGCATCCAGGGAATCCTCCCCTTCCTCGTTTTGTACCGGCTCTTGGGACACCAAATCCTTGCCTTTTTCTACACGAAGCAGTGAAGCCTTTTCCACGTTTTCTAGAGCGGGGTCAGAAGCTGCTCCCCCTTCACTCTGCAATATCTGCCACCCAGGACAAGAGTATTTTTATGGAACATTATCAAGAAAGTTTATTTTTTACACAGATAACCCAAGCAAATGAACACGTGGATTGGGAATGGGGCAGGAGGCAGGAGCTGGATCCCGGAGCGGGTCGGACTCTGAGGTAGGGGGAAGTGCAGGGATCTTTCTGGGAAATCCCTGGATATTTCTGGACCTTTCCCTTCCCTCAGCAGAATTCCTCTGCCTGTGAGGGAGCAGGCAGGATGGTTGGGTTGGATCCAGGTGCTGGTTGCCCGTGGAATGGCTGTCCATGCAGGATCCCAGCCCTGAGCTGCTGATTCCCCCCAGAAATCAGGGATTGCATCTCCCTGTAGGAATCCCTCCCTGGGAATGGGGGCACTGTTGATCCAAGGTGCTCCACAGCATCCTGGTGCCCCCTTGCCCCTGCCCCTTCCTCTCAGCCCTGCCTGCTGCTGCTGGGGTTGGCTCTGGAGGGCTGGGAGAGGCTGGCAGGGAGATGGCACCAGCCACGGGGTGATTCCTGAGAGCCTTCCTGCAGGATTTGCAGGGAAAGGCTGGGAGAGGCCCCCTCTGCTCGAGGAATTCCTGAGCTTTATCCAAAACCTGGCTCCAGCTCTGCTCTATCAATACTGCCTTGGGGTTTGTTTTGGTTTTCATAGTGCTGGACGATTTTGGGAGCTGCAGCCCTGTGAGGAGCGTGCAGGGAGCTCTGAGCTCCCCTGGCAGGGCAGGGAAAGGGATGGGACCTTCTCTGACCTGCCCTGCAGTGCTGGCACCTGGGGGATGTTCCTGTGGGATGGAGAGCACTGGAATCTTCCAGGAGGGACCCAGGAGCATTTCCCTGTCCTGTGCTCAGCTGGGACCCTCAGCAGCTGGAGCAGCCTCCATGAGAGATCCAGCTCTGTTAACCTCGGGCTCCTTCCCTCTCTCCTCCTTTTCCTTCTCCTTTTTGCCCCACAGAGACAGAGCAGGGGCAGCAAGAGCTGCTTTTGTAAAGCACTTTAAGGCCCTGGGTGTGAGGGGCCACACCAGGCCGTGCCAGGGGTCCCCTCTGTGCCAGGGGTCCATGGATATCCCACTGGCCGTGCCCACCAGTGCATCACCCACCACTTTTTTGCATAATTAGAACTTTTAACGAGCCGTCCTGTTTTTTGAAGAGGAATAACTCGATGACGTATTTGTAGCAAACCATTTTTCTCAATAAAGGCAGTTTCATCCACGTGTGGCCTCTGCTGGGGGGAAGCACTGGAGGGATACTGGGATGCTGGGGCACTGAGATACAGTGGCCCTGAAGGCTGTGGGAGCACTCAAAGAGCACTAGGGACGTTTGGATCCATGGATCCTTGGACACTTCCAGGGATCCGGTGGTTTTATACCGGGGATATTTGGATATTTGGGATGTGAAGGTGACAGGGAGTGCGGGAGCACTGGAGGTGTACTGGGGACACTGGGGCAGTGCTGGGGACCGAGCGGTGCGGGGAGCACTGGGAGCGGTACCGGGAGCAGAACCGAGAGTGGTACCGGGAGCACCGGGAAGGTACCGGGAGCATCTGCGCATGCACAGGTCTTGCCCAATTCAAAAATGGCGCCCCGCAGGCCCCGCCCAGCACGCTCAGGGGGCGTGGCCGCCCGTGGTCCGATCGCTGCAATTGGCTGTTGGGAACCGGGTGCTGCGCTCTCCACCAATGGCGAGGCGGGACCGGCCGCAGGCCACGGTCACGTGCGTGGCGCGGGGGCGGGGCCTGAGCACGGCCGGCAGCGATGGCGGCGGAGCGGGCACTGACCATGGCGACCTGCACGGCCCCGGTGAACATCGCCGTGATCAAGTACTGTGAGTGCCGGGACACGGCCGGGGCGGACACGGGCTCCGGGCTGGGCTGGGTGTGCCGTGGCCCGCCGGGCCGGGCCGGGTCGGGCTGGGCTGGGCTGCACTGTGTCCCTTCTTGCCGTGCTGTTCCGTGCCGTGCCATTCCAAGCCGTGCCATGCCGTGCCAAGCGCTGCTATGCCATGCTTTGCTTTGTGTCCACCGGTGCCATTCTGAACTGTTCCATGCCTCTCCTAGCCATGCCATGCCATTCCCGGCTGTGCCATGCCATTTCTAGCCATGCCATTCCTGGCTATTCCGTGCCATTCCTGGCTGTGCCATGCTATGCTTTGCTGGTCCATCAGTGCCATCGAGCTTTCATGCCATTCCTAGCCATTCCGTGCCATTCCAAGCCGTGCCATGCCGTGCTCTCTTGCAGGGGGCAAGCGAGACACCGACCTCATCTTGCCCATCAACTCCTCCCTGAGCGTGACACTGCACCAGGACCAGGTGGGTCAGCACCAGGGCCAGGATCGGGTTTAGGATCAGGACCAGCACCAGGTTTAGGACCAGGACCAGGTTTAGGACCAGCCCCCAGGGGTGCTGAGCCCCATCCCTCTCTCCCCACAGCTCAAGACCACCACGACGGCGGCCGCCAGCCGGGATTTCACGGAGGACCGGCTGTGGCTCAACGGGAAGGAGGCGGACGTGGGGCACCCGCGGGTCCAGGCCTGTCTGCGCGAGGGTGAGCGTCCCCTGACCGGGGCTGTCCCTGCTGTCCCCACTGTTGCTGCTGTCTCCGCTGTCACTGTCCTCACTGTCTCCTGATGTCCTTTCCTGCTGTCTCTGCTGTTCCTGCTGTCCCCACTGTCCCTGTCCCTGCTGTCCCTGATTCCGCTGTCCCTGCTGTCCCCAACGCCACTGTCCCCTGTCCCCGCTCTCCCTGACCCCTCTTTCCCTGCTGTCCCCACTGTCCCTGATCCCTCTGTCCCTACTGTCCCTGACCTCACTGACCCCTCTGTCCCTGACCCTGCTGTCCCCGCAGTGCGGCGCCTGGCACGGAAGCGCCGCGGGGGCGGTGAGGACGCGGCCGCTCTCAGCCTCTCCTACAAGATCCACATCGCCTCCGAGAACAACTTCCCCACGGCCGCCGGGCTCGCCTCCTCTGCTGCTGGCTACGCCTGCCTGGGTGCGTCTGGGGCCAACCCAACCCTCGGCTGTCCCCTCCGGGCTGGGAGGGGTGACAGGGCTGTCCCCTCTGCCTGTCCTGTCAGTGTTGGTGCTGGCCCAGCTCTGTGGTGGCAGCAGGAGGGGTGACAAGGCTGTCCCCTGTGCCTGTCCCCGCAGTGTCGGCGCTGGCCCGGCTCTACGGGCTGGAGGAGGAGCTGTCCGAGGTGGCGCGGCGGGGCTCGGGCAGTGCCTGCCGCAGCATGTTCGGTGGCTTCGTGCAGTGGCAGCGCGGGGAGCGCCCCGATGGCACCGACAGCCTGGCCCTGCAGGTGGCCCCCGAGACGCACTGGCCGGAGCTCCGCGTCCTCGTCCTGGTGGTGAGGGGCTGGCAGGGGATTTGGGTGGGATTTGGGACTCGGGGGGCTCAGGAGGGGCCGTGTCCCAGTGCCTGTGTCCCCCCAGGTCAGTGGGGAGAAGAAGCCAGTGGGCAGCACGGCGGGCATGCAGACCAGCGTGGAGACCAGTCCCCTGCTGAAGGTAGGGGGACAGGGGACTCGTCCTGCCCGGGCAGGGACAGGGTCCCCTTTCCCTTGGAATGGGGCTGGAGGGTGTGCAGTGCCACACAGAGGGTGGGTGTCACCAAACTGGGGGGACAGTGACCTTCCTCCTGTGGGTATCCCCAAATTCAGGGCGACCACAACCCACCTGTTGTGGTTGTCACCGAATATGGGTAACTGTGACCCTCCTGCCATGGATGTCACTAAACTGGGGTGGCCACAACCTGCCTGCTGTGGTTGTCACTGATGTGGGGTGACCATGACCCTCCTGCCATGGACGTCACTAAACTGGGGTGGCCACAATCTGCCTGCTGTGGTTGTCACTGATGTGGGGTGACCATGACCTGCCTGTCATGGGTGTCACTGGGCCGATGGTGACCCCTCTGCTGTGGTTGTCACTGATTTGGGGTGACCATGACCTGCCTGCCATGGGTGTCACTGGGCTGATGGTGACCCCCCTGCTGTGGCAGCACCGGGCAGAGGTGGTGGTCCCCGAGCGCCTGGCCCAGATGATGGAGCACATCCGTGACCGTGACTTTGAGGGCTTTGGCCAGCTGGCCATGAGGGACAGCAACCAGTTCCACGCCACCTGCCTGGACACCTTCCCGCCCATCTTCTACCTGACGGACGTGTCGCGCCACATCATCGCGCTGGCACACCGCTACAACACCCACCACGGCCACACCAAGGTACCCGCGGGGCCCCGGGGCTGCCACGGCACCGTGGCCCTCACCTGGGTCGCCACATCCGTCCCCATGTCCCCACGATGCCACCACAGGTCGCCTACACCTTCGACGCCGGCCCCAACGCCGTCATCTTCGCACTGGCCGACACCGTGGCTGAGTTCGTGGAGGTGGTGAGGCGCAGCTTCCCCCCCGCCACCAACGGGGACCAGTAAGGGAACCCCCTGCTTACTGGGGAGGGTGGGGGTGCTGGGGATGCTGGGGACACGGGGACTGAGCACTCCCTGTGCCACAGGTTTGTCCGGGGGCTGCCCGTGGGCTCGGCTGTGCTGCCGCCGGAGCTGGAGGCTGCCGTGCTCACCGAGCCTGTGCCCGGGGCTGTCCAGTACATCCTGCACACCAAGGTGAGGGTGGGGGGACATGGCCTCAGGGGGGGGCTCTGACCCCATCCCTGCCCCTGAGGGGGTGTGGGACCCCACTGCTGTGCCCAGGGGTGTCCAGGACCCCATCCCTGTCCCCATCCCCACTGGGTGTGTGGGGTCCTGTCCCCATCCCCAAGGGTGTCCAGGACCCCATCCCTGTCCCAATTCCTGGGGGGGGGGGGGGTGTGTGGGGCCCCATCCCTGTCCCCATCCCCACTGGGATGTATAGGGCTCTGTCCCCGTCCCCAGGGGTTTCCAGGACCTCATCCCTGTCCCCATCCCCAGGTGGGTGTGCAGGACCCCATTTCTGGACACATTCCCACTGGGGTGACCTTTTGGGGTCCGTGGTGCCCAGAGCTGCCCCCCACCCACAGCGGGGGGGCCCTGCAGGCAGTGGAGCTCCCCGGTGTCCCTGACCTGTGTCCTGTCCCACAGCCTGGCCCTGGTCCCCAGCTCGTGGATGACCCCAGCCAGCACCTCCTGGGCCCGGACGGGCTGCCCCGGACCCGTGCCTGACCCCGGTGACACTGGGACAGCTGGGACACACCGGGGGGACTCTGCCAGTGCCACCAGCGGGCCTCAGGACCCTGAGCCAGGCCTGCTGCAAAGCTGTCCCCAGCCCTGGGGCAGGATGTCACCCCGGGGCTGGTTTTTAATCTTTTGTAAGGAAATACAGGGTTCCTGGTTCCAGTGCTGTTTTGGGGTGTCACATTCTGTGTGTTGGGGCGGGGGGGGAGCAGGAGATGGGGACAGTCCCTGGGGCTGGTCCTGTTACTCCACACAGCCCTGCCACCCCACATGACCCCATCCCCCTGTGTCCCTTGTGGGACATTTCCTGTCCCATATGCCCCCAAGTTGTCACTGATCCTGTCCTTCCACACGGCCCCTGTCCCTCGCACATGCCACATCCCCTGTCCCCTCCCTGTCCCTTGCAGGGCTGATCCTGTCCCCATCCCTCCTCTGTCCCTGCTGCCGGGACGGGTCCTGTCCCCCCGCATGGCCCCTGCTGTCCCCGGGGCTGGCCCTGTCCCTCCGTGCCATTCCTGTCACCGCCGTGGCCCCGGTGTGGCCCCGGGCCCGTGCCGTGTCCCCTCGGGGGCGTGGCCTGTGTAAAATGGGTGTGGTTAATACAAATGGGTGTGGCATATTAAAAGGGTGTGGCCGATACGAATGGGGCGTGGCCTGCGCTGGTAGCGCCGCACCCGCCTTCCGGGTCGGGACCGGCCGAGCGGAGCCGAACCGGGACGGGCCGGGCCCACCGGGAGCAGCCGAGCTCCAGCGGGCAGAGCAAAGCAGAGCGGACCGAACCGGGCCGAGCAGGACCCGACCGGGCTGAGCTGAACCCGACCGGGCCGGGAGTAGCCGAAGGCACTCGGGAGTAGCCGGGAGCAGCCGAACCCGTTCGGAGCGAGTCGAGCGGAGCAGCCGAACCCAGTCGGACCGAGCCGAGCGGAGCCGGGAGCAGCCGAACCCGTTCGGAGCGAGCCGAGCGGAGCCGCCGAACCCGCTCGGGCCGGTTCCGTCGCGGGCCATGGGGCAGATCGAGTGGGCCATGTGGGCGAACGAGCAGGCGCTCGCCGCCGGGCTCAGTGAGTGTGAGGGGGTTTGGGGGGGTTTGGGGCACTCCGGAAAGTCCCCGGGCTCTGAAGGAGTGAGCGCCCCGCGGGCTGGGGATGCCGAGCCCCGGGGATGGGCTGGGATGAGATGTGGGGTCCCGGTCCCACCGGGCTGCGGGTGCGGGCGGGGGACGGCCGGGAAGTCCCGGCCCGGCGGGGCTGGAGCCTCCGCTTCCTCCTTTTCTCTTCCTCCTCTGCCCTCTCTTCTTCGGTTCCGTTCTCTCCTCCTCCGCTCTCCTCTTGCTCCGGCCGCGAGGCCAAAAACCTCCCCCAAGGCCGTTCCCGAGGCCAAAAACCTCCCCCAAGGTCCCAGGGCCTTTCCCGAGGCCAAAAACCTCCCCCAAGGCCCCGGAGCTCCCCAGCCCGGGGGTCCCGCACCAGCATCGCCCCCGCATCCGCTTCGGGAGCGCTCGGGGCCGGGGACCCCCAGGGCCCCTTCCCGGATCCGGGGGTCCCGTGTGTCCCCAGGGCCATGACCCCGGGCTGGGTGTCCCGTGTGTCCCCAGGGCCATAACCCCGGATCCGGGGGTCCCGTGTGTCCCCAGGGCCATGACCCCGGGCTGGGTGTCCCGTGTGTCCCCAGGGCCATGACCCCGGGCTGGGGGTCCCGTGTGTCCCCAGGGCCATAACCCCGGATCCGGGGGTCCCGTGTGTCCCCAGGGCCATGATCCCGGGCTGGGGGATTGCGGGGGGCTGGATCCTGAGTTTGGGGGGCATATCCTGAGCTCGGGGCTGTATCCGGGGTTTTGGGAGCTGCATAACAGGTTTGGGAGGTTGTATCCAAGTTCGGGGGTTGTATCCCGGTTTAGGGGTTTGTATCCCGGTTTGGGGGGTTTGTACCCCGGTTTAGGGGGTTGTATCCCGGTTTGGGGGGGTTTGTATCCCGGTTTAGGGGTTTGTATCCCGGTTTAGGGGGTTTGTATCCCGGTTTAGGGGTTTGTATCCCGGTTTGGGGGGTTTGTATCCCGGTTTAGGGGTGTGTATCCCGGGTTGGGGTGGGTATATCCCGGTTTGGGGTTTGTATCCCGGTTTAGGGGTTTGTATCCCGGGTTGGGGTGTGTATCCCGGGTTGGGGTGGGTATATCCCGGTTTGGGGTTTGTATCCCGGTTTAGGGGTTTGTATCCCGGGTTGGGGGGGTTGTATCCCGGTTTAGGGGGTTGTATCCGGGTTTGGGGGGTTTGTATCCCGCTTTAGGGGTTTGTATCCGGGTTTAGGGGGTTGTATCCCGGGTTGGGGTGGGTATATCCCGGTTTGGGGTTTGTATCCCGGTTTGGGGGTTTGTATCCCGGGTTGGGGTGTGTATCCCGGGTTGGGGTGGGTATCCCGGTTTAGGGGTTTGTATCCCGGGTTTGGGGGATTGTATCCCGGGTTGGGGTCCGTATCCCGGGTTGGGGTGGGTATCCCGGCCCGCTGTGGCCGCTCCATCCCGGCTGTTCCCGCAGTCCTGCTGACGGGCGGCATCGTGGCCGTGGCGGGGCAGTTCAAGGGCTGGTACTTCGCGGCGTATTCCATGTATCCTTCCCGAGAGCATTCCCGGCGCTGGGCTGCGGGAAAGCCCCGTCCCGACCGGGGAGGGGTCACATCCTTATCTCCTCCTCACCGTGCTCCCAGCTGGGCGTTCCCTGCCCTTTTTTGGGATGTTCCTTGGGGCCATTCCCGCTCCCATCCCGCCTTTCCTTGACACCCCGGCAGCGCTGCAGGCGTCCTGGTGTGCCTGCTCGAGTATCCCAGGAGCAAACGGAAAAGGGGCTCCACCATGGAGAGGTGGTGAGTGCTGTGTCCCCCCTGGTGCCCCCAAACACAGGATCCAGCGGGTGGGTTCCTCGCAGAGATGGGGGTCCCTGGAGGCTGGCTGTCCCCCGAGGGTGGGGACAGCCCCAGTGACCCCCTGCTGTCACCCTGCAGTGGCCAGAAGTACCTGACAGCCGTGGTGAAGCTCCTGGGGCCCCTCACCAGGAATTATTACATCCGAGCCATCCTCCACGCTGCGTGAGTGGGGTGCAGGGTCGGGGCTGGGGGATGAGCCCCCCTGGCACCCTCTGAACCCCAAATCTCTGTCACAGCCTGGCTGTCCCTGCTGGATTCCTCCTCTCCACCATCCTGGGCACCGTCTGCCTGGGCATTGCCAGTGGCATCTACCTGCTGGTGAGTGCAGAGGGGCTTTGGGGGCTTTGGGGGGCTGGGAGGGGGAGGCCACCCCTAAAACCAATGCACCAGTGCTTCCATGTGAATTCCAGAAGCATTCCCAGATGGAGCTGCAGGAACAGCCTGTCCCAAACGGGTGGACAGGGGTCATGTCACATCCTCCACTCTGCTCCCTCTGTGCTTTCCCTGCCCCCAGCAGCCCCTTTTTGGGGGTGGGGGTTGATCCTTGGCACTCCTGTGACCCCACAGGCTGCAGTCCGAGGGGAGGAGTGGAGACCCATCGAGCAGAAGCCCCGGGAGAGGCCCCAAGGGGGGGGCACCATGAAGCTGCCCCCCAGCAACCCCCCACCCCGGCCCCCCCCCGACGCCCGCAGGAAGCAGCCGGAGGTGGGGGGGCAGGTGAACCCCATCCCTGTGGAGGTGGAATAATGGGGGATCCCCCTGCCCTGCTCCTGCTCCTGCTCCCCAGCTGCTCCTGGACCCACTGCAGCCCATCCATTGGGCCCCTGGGGGTCCCCAAAACCCCGGCGCTCTGAGCCCCTTGCTGGGGGTCCCCAGCTCCTGGTGATGCTCAGATGCCCCCAGGGGGATCATCAGAACCCCAGTGATGATCTGGGGTCCCCAGCTCTCATGGGGGTTCCCAAATCCCCAGCAGTACTCAGCTCCTTGTAGGATCTCCATCCCCTTGGGATCCCCAAATCCCCTAAGATGCTCAGCTTGTAGGATCTCCATCTCCCTGTAGGATCATCTGCTGAGGATCCCCAAATCCCCAGCAATGCCCAGCTCCTTGTAGGATCTCCAGCTCCTTGTAGGATCTCCATCTCCCTGTAGGATCTCCATCCTCCGGGGATCCCCAAATCCTCTAAGATGCTCAGCTCCCAAATCCCCTAAGACATTCAGCTCCCAAATTCCCAGCAATGTGATGATCCCTGTGGGGTTCCCAGCCCTCGGTGGCTTCCCAGCTGCTGGAGATGCCCAAATCCCTGGGCCTGCTCAACTCCCTATGGGGTCTCCAGCTCCCAGGAACTCCCCAGCTCCTGGACCTCCCCAAATCCCAAGAATGTTCAGCTTCCTGTGGGGTCTGCAGCCCCCGAGGTCTTCCCAGTTCCTAAGGATCCCCTAAATCCTTGGGCATTCTCAGCTCCCTGTGAGTCTCCTGCTTCCAGGGGCTCCTCAGCTCCTGGGAAACCCCAAATCCCTGGGCATGCTCAGCTCCCTGAGGGTCCCAGCTCTCCAAGCACCCCCCAGTTCCCTGGGGGATCCCCAAATCCCTGTGGAACTGCAGCTCTCAGGGAATCCCCAGCTCCCAGGGGGATCAGGCAGCTCTGCTCCTGCTCTCCCTGGTTTTTGTCATTTCTGCGGTTGCTGTTGCAATAAAAAGTGGGAAAGGCCCTGGCTGGCCCTGCCTCCTGCTCCAGGGGGAATCCCCCCAGCCCTGCCCTGCTCCTGGGGGGCTGGCACAGGACTGGGGAGGAGTTCTGGGGACAAACAGTGCAGTTATGGGCAAATCCAGGATGCAGATATGCAGAGTATGGCCACAGTCCCCTCCCAAAATCCCTGTGGAGCCAGCAGTGGGGTGGGACTGGAGGGACTGGAGGAACTGGGAGGGCCCCACCCTACAGCTGCACAGGGGGTCCCAAAGGAGCCCCCGAAACCTGGGACACCCCCCAGCAGGGAATGTGGGGAGCATTTCCCTTCCCAGTGCCACTGGTGCCTGCTGCAAGTTCCCCGGTGTGATGCGGGTGCCAAATCCTTGATCCCACTGGGATCAGCAGCTGCTCCAGGCCCCCTCTGCCCCCTCCCCACACAGACCCTGCCCCCTTGGGGGCTGCAGTGGCCCAGGGTCCCCCCAGCTGCTGCCAGCACAGGTGGCAGGTGGCACCATGCCCGTGGGACGTGGTGCCCGGGGCAGAGCCATGGGAAAGGTGTGGGTGTCGGGGTGCCAGGGCTGGGTCCCCCCCGGGCTGGGGGTGTGGGGCACCCTGTGCCCTCCCTGTCACCTCCCAGTTCATCCTGCCCACCGTGCAGGGGCTGAGGGCTGTCCCACAGCTGGCACTGCCCACGATGTCCCTCTGTCCTATCCCTTTGCCCCAATTCCCCACATCCCAATGCCCTGGCTGGGAACAGAGCAAGGACCGTGCCAGGAGTTGTTGGCTTTTATTTGCAGCATTAAATAGCACTAGGAAGGAGACAATAAATACCTTTTTTGGGGGAATAAATAACCAGTGAGTGCAGCACTCACAGGGTCTGGCCGTGGGGCGATGCTGGCCCTGGAGTCACAGCCGTGGCTGGGGTGGGGGGGTCAGCAATAAATAATAGAGGGTACAACCCCCCCCCCGGCAGCAAGGCTTATAAATAACTGATAAATAACCAGGGAGGGGACACCCTGGCGGGGTCGGGTGCTCTAAAACAAGCACGGGCAGGGTGACACGGTCACCGGGGGTGGCGCGGTCACCGGGGTGGCGCGGTCACCGGGGCGGGCTCAGCGCGCCGTGCGGGGCAGGACGCAGGTGCAGCCCACGGGCACTCGGATGTAATCCACCTCCAGCGCCACCAGCCCCAGCCCCGCGGGCCGCGGGCACGGCTTGCGCCGCAGCACCAGCATGGTCTGCTGGATGGTCACCGAGTTGAGCGACGTGGTCTCCCGGCCGGTTTTCACGTCCACGCAGCCGCTGCACAGGCACTCGGCGAAGGCCAGCTTGCGCGGGTAGCGGTTCTCGTCCTCGTCGATGCTGCGGGGACACGGCGACACCTTCCCCTGTGCCACCAGCTCTGACCGGCTGGGGAGGGGATACGGGGGCTGTCGGGGGCCGGGGGCACTCACCGGTATCGCCACGGGGAGATGGAGCGCTCGTGGGGCTCGCTGCGGAGCCCGGCGCGCAGCGACAGCGCGGGGCAGGCGGGCGGGCGCTGCCGCCGCCGCCGCCGGGCCCCGGCCGCCTCCAGGCGCTCCAGCTGCGGCACCAGCTGCACCGAGACGTGCCGGTCCCAGCGCAGGCTGCGGCCCAGCAGCTGAGCGGGAGCCTCGTCCTCCAGCTCGGCCCCGCTGAAGCAGCGCACGGCGGAGTGAGAGGAGCCGATCCCGGCGCGCCGCAGCCCCCGGCACTGCCCCAGCGCCGCCAGCACGGCCAGCACCGCCAGCCAGCCCTGCGGGGACAGCACAGCGTCAGGGACACCCAAAGGGACAGGGACACCCGGCACAGTGACAGGGACACACGGCCAGCACAGCCAGCCAGCCCTGCGGGGACAGCACAGCGTCAGGGACACCCCGGGGACAGGGACACACGGCCCAGTGACAGGGACACCCAAAGGGACAGGGATACCCAAAGGGACAGGGACACACGGCACAGTGACAGTGACAGTGACACCAAGGGGACAGCCACACACAGCAGAGCCTCCCCAAAATGCGATGTGCAGCCCCACGGCCCCAGGGCTGGGCAGGTGTGTGCCTGTGTATCGATCTGTTATCTCTCCATTAGCTGTCCTTTATCTGTTACCTATCCGTTATTAGATATTTATTTCCACACGTTGCTCTATCTGTATAATCCCCATATCTATAGATGTCTCTATATGCCTATACAGTGTCTGTACATTTTTATCTGTACGTAGATACATCTAGAGCTTCTCTGTATCTCTGTATCTCTGCGTGTCTCTAACTTGATATTTATATTTCTATATCTGTCTTTATCTGTACCTGTATCTCTGGCTATATCGGTATTTCTATAGCTGTATCTCTATATATTTATATCTAGCTATATATATCTATTTATATCTATATATAGATATAGATAGATATTGACATATTGACATATATATCAATATGTCAATATCTATCTATATATCAATATATCAATATAACTATCTATGTACATATTTATATCTATCTGTATCCATATCTATCTAAATCTATATCTATCTATCTATCAATCTTATTTCTATTTCTATTTCTATTATTTCTATTTCTATTTCTATTTCTATTTCTATATTTCTATATCTATTTCCATATCTATATATCTACATATATATAATCTATATCTATCTCTATATCTATCTATCTATCTATCTATCTATCTATCTTATTTCTATTTCTATTTCTATTTCTATTTCTATTTCTATTTCTATTTCTATTTCTATTTCTATTATTATTTCTATTTCTATTTCTATTTCCATATATATATATATCTACAGATATATAACCTATATCTATCTCTATATCTATCTATCATTTCTCTCTGTATCTATATATATCTATTTGTATTTCTATATGTATCCCGTCCCTAAAAAATGAGCACGCCCACGTGCACACGTGCTTGGATACACTCAATATCCACACTCAGACACTGCACACACACAGCAGCACCTGCAGCTATAAACACACACACACACACATACACACAAATATATAAATATACATTTTATATGTAAATATGGAAAAAGAAATAGAAATAAAAATGTAAAAGTATAAATACATACGCACTAAAAATATATAAATATATATATAATACAAATATTTTATAAATATATATTTTATATATATTATATATATAATTTCTATATATTTATCCAAAAATATTTTATATAAATACATAAAATATAAATAAAAATATAAAACTATAAACACACACATAAATGTATATATTTATATAGATAAAGATATATATTTGTATGCATTAAATATATTTTATATATAAAGATATATATAAAATTTTATATATTTCTAGAAAAAATAAATATATATTTTATGTAAACATATAAAAATAAGCAAAACTAAAAATATACAACAATAAACACACCCCCAAATATATATAAAATATTATATATATTTATATAAAATATATTAAATATTTTATTTATATAAAGATATATATCTTTATGTATATATATTTTATATATATAAAGATATATTTAAATTTTTATATATATATAAATTTTTATATATTTATAGAAAAGAAAATAAAGATATATTTTACATAAATATATAAAAATGAAAATAAGTAAAACCAAAAATTATAAATACACATACACATGTAAATTTTATATATATTTATATAAATATATATAAATGTATTTTTATATATAGAAATATATATACAGATATATACAAAATTTCTATATATTTATAGAATTATATATTTCTATATATATAAAATATATAAATATATATTTTATTAAAATATCTTAAAATAAATATCATATACATATCTTTATATATATAAAATATTATATATAGCGATATATATAATTTTAAAATATATTTATAGAAACGGTATAAAGACGTACTTTTATAGATATATAAAAAATAAATAAAAATATAGAACTATAAAAACACACACGCATATATATAGCTAAAGAGAGAGAAAACCCACACATATGTATATATTTTTAATTTATATATTTTTATATGTACGTATAGCTCAGTATACATATAAATTCCCATTTTATATATTTATATATACGTTTATATATGGTTATATATAGTTTTATATTTATATATTTTATATTTATGTAAAATTATATTAATATACATGTATATATGTTTTTATATAGGTTTATACTTATGTATATATTTTATTTATGTAAAAATATATGTCTATATTTATATACATGTATGTATGCTTATATATACTTTTATAGTTATTTATACATTTTATATTTGTGTAAAAATATATGTCTGTATTTATATACAGATATCTAGCAGAGTCTGCACACCCTACCCCTACAGGAGTAGGAAATATCTGTGCACACACCTGCAGCTAATCCTGTGCACTCACACCCACACAGACACAGAAAACACCTCTCTGTGTGTGTGAATGAAATATTAAATCAAGGATAAACAACCCCTGGAATGAAAATAAATAATGGAAAAAAAGAAATAAATAATGGAAATAAATAAAGAAAATATAAATAAATAAAAATAAAGATTGTTAAATATAATAAATAAAATAAATTAGAAATAAATATAAATAGGAATATATAAATTTATATACTTAAATATTTTTTAAATTTAAGTATATATAATGAACATAACTATAAATAAGTAAATAGATATATAAGGAAATAGATAATATAAATAAAAGGATAAAGTAAAGAAATGGAGAGTATTTGTGCACATAGAAAATGGGAATAAAATAGAAAATTAAAACAACCAATAAATATACCACAGAATGAAATATAGATAACATAAATTTCAATATAACTGCATATTAAATATTATCTCTGCAGTAATAAATAACAATTTGTGCATGTTGGCATTGCACACACACACAGAGGGACAGGGACAGCCTCCAGCAGCCCCTGTGCTCAGGGCTGCCCAAAACACACCTGGGTCCCTCTGAGTGTGCACAGGAGCGTGGGCTGAGCTCCCACACTCAGCACAGGCACGGATATAAATACAGATAAACACTTAAAAATATAGATATAAAATTATATATAAAGATATAAAAATTATTTAATATGTAAATATATAAATATATCATATCCAATAATATATAAAAATATAAAATATAGTAATATCTTATAATATACAATGTATAAAATTAATATATTTATATATTGATAATATTATGTTCATATATTTATATAATGTTAATACATTAATGTTAATATGTATTACATATTAAGGTACATTCTATGTAATATAATATAATTAATGTATATAAAATATAAAAATGCATATCTATTATATGTAAAATAGGAATATAAATATAAATATAAATATAAATATAAATATAAATATAAATATAAATATAAATATAAATGTATGTATGTATATGTATGTATACACACACAGAGCTGTGCACATGGTGTGTAACACACATAAAATGCACACAGGGTTTGTAATTCACTCATAAAATACACCCATGGTGTGTAACACAGACATTAAACACACACACATATATAAAATAAATATAGAGAGCCCCCCAGACGATGTGTCACTCACACACATGAAACTCACACACACAGAACCCTGCACATGGTGTGCAACACACACACACACACAGGTAATGAAAATACACACACAGAGCTGTGCACATGGTGTGCAACACACACACATGTAATAAAAACACAGAGCTGTGCACATGACACATAACACATATAATAAACACACTCAGAGCTGTGCACACAGTGTGTAACACACACATGAAACACTCAGAGAACCCCACACATGGCATCTAACACATGCAATGAACATGCACACACACATTAAACACACATAAAACCCCACACATGACATGTAACACATGTAATGAGCACACACACACACACTCAGAGCTGTGCCCAGGGTGTGTAACACACACATTAAACACACATAAAACCTCACACATGACATGTAACACATGTAATGAACACACACACTCATTAAACACACATAAAACCTCACACATGACATGTAGCACATATAATGAGCACACACACACTCAGAGCTGTGCCCAGGGTGTGTAACACACACATTAAACCCCACACATGACATGTAGCACATATAATGAACACACACTCAACACTCAGAGCTGTGCCCAGGGTGTGTAACACAGAGAACCCCACACGTGACATGTAGCACATATAATGAACACACACACATCATGAACACTCACACAGAGCCCTGCACACGGTGTGTAACACACACACTCAGAGCTGTGCCCAAGGGGTGTAACACACACATATAAAACCCTACACATGACATTTAACACACATGAAATGAACTCACGCACCCTCAGAGCTGTGCACGCAGTGTGTAACACACACATAACATCCCACACATGACATATCACACATGTAATGAACTCACACACACCGAGCTGTGCCCAAGGCGTGTAACACACACATTAAACACACGTGAAACCCCACACACCACACGTAACATGCCCCACACACCCCACACTTTCTCCCCTCGCCCCCCAACATCCCCCAGCGCCCCCAAACCCCACGTTACCATCAGCCGGGTGTCGAGGGACCACGCCAAAATTTGGGGGGCACGGGGGGGGGGAGCAGGGAACACGGCCGGATTTGGGGAAGGGAACACGGCAAGGTCCGGGGGGACCCTTGGGAAGCGCAGCCCCAGGGATGAGGCGGCCGAGTGGCAGCGCCGCCGCCGCCGCCGCCTTTTTATAGGGCCGGGCAGGTGATGTGCACACACCTGGAAACTCCAGCTCCAGGTTCCTTCCTCCTCCCCGCACAGGGCCGGCACTTCCTTCTGCACTCCACGTGTGCCAGCCGGGAGCGCGGGCGCCTCCGAGCTCCAGAATTTGGGCAGGGAGGCGGGCAGGGGTGTCCCGGTGACACCGGGACGGGACGGGCATCCCCCAGGCCGTGCCCTGTTGCGTCACCGGCACCGTGAGATCACCATGGCATTCCCGGGCAGAAATCCCAAATTAAGCAACGCTGGGAAGGGCTCGAGGGCTGCCGTCGGCCCTCCAGGATGGCCCGATGGGCTGGCCTCCAGCAGCACCAGCGGGATGCTGGTTTCGTGCTGGGAGCAAGAAGCAGGGCTGGAGGATGGGAAATCCCAAGGGGATGGGAAATTCCAGGGGGTGGGAAATCCCAGGGACCCCAAAAATTGTTCTCTGAATGAGAGGGGTCTGGCAGAGGTACCCCAGGTGATGCCCTCCATTAACACTTCACACCAGTAGGGTACTGGTTCCATACTGGGAACAAGGAGCCTGGGGAATCCTCAGGGCCCCCAAACACTGCTCCCTAAATTAGGGGGATTTATCAGAGACCCCCCAGTGATGCCAGGCAGGGCAGAAGCTGCAGAATCCCCCAGTTACACACCAGTAATATACTGGCTTCACAGTGGGCATGTGAAACCATCTGCTCCCCCAGGAAACACAGCAGCTTTTCCAGCTCCACGGAGCTGCTCATGACCCAAAAACCCCCAAAATGAGGGGTACAGAAACCCCCCCCCCCACCAAGGTAAGGGAGATGCAGAGAAAAGCAGGAAACGGTAAAATTGGTTATCAAAATATTTTATTTCAGGGAGATCCCTCCAAAAAAAAAAAAAAAAAAAAAAGAAAAAAAAAGAAAAAAAAAGAAAAAAAAAAAGAAAACAAAACAAAACAAAAAAAAAAAAGGAAAAACCAAAGGAAGAAGGACCCTCCTGGCAGACGGACACCCACAACACCTGCAGGGCTCCTGGGAAATCAACTGAACCGATCCCCTGCTCCAAAGAAACGACAGGGCTCTCCCGAGGGGCGGAGGCAGGAATAGATATATTTATATTTTTCCTGGGGGAGGAGGGGTGCTGCCAGCAGTTCACAGCAGTTTTCGGCTCTCTCGGCACACGGGACTAGAACTGCATTGCTGAAGACACTCAACACACAGCAGGGCTAACTAGGAGAATACAACTGGAGGCTAGCAAAGAGGAGAGGGGACACAGGAGAGCTGGGAGCACCCGCGGGGCTGGAGTCCTCTGTGCACAATTTACAGGGCCCCGGAGCCCTCCCGGAGCCGCTCGTCGGGCAAAAACTTCCTTAATTTCTTTGTTTTGTGTGTGTGTGTTGTATGTGTGTGTGGTGCATGTGTGTGTGTGTGGGTTTTACGTTTGTTTTTTTGTTTTATTTTTTTAAAAAGAACCGCGCGGCCAAAACGAAGACGAGGAACTGCAAAATCCCAAAGCGGCCGCTTCTGCCTCTCTTTATAAAAACCTCAGCAGTCACTGGGGGCACAGCCCACTATACTTTGCCCGGGATCTTGGCCCGTTTGCGGGCGATGGCGTCCTCCACGGCCTTGAGCTGCTTCAGGAGCTCCTCCCTGCGGGACAGGGTGCTGGATTTGCTGCCCTTGGCAGCCCCAGGGCCCGGCTCCGAGCCCTTGCCCGGCACGCTGGTGACTTTGCTGGAGCTCTTGGACTGAGGGGACAGCTGGCGTTTCCTGCAGGGACAGAGGAGGGGCAGTGAGAGGAGCTGGGAATGTCCCAAAGGCTCAGAGGGAATTGTGCACTGAGCCCTGCTGGCCACACTAAAATCACAGTTTTTAAGGTCCTTTCTCACATAAATTCCATCTCTTTCAGAGATGAAAAGTGCACTGAGCCCCACTGGCCCCATTGGTTTCTAAGGTCCTTACCCACATAAATTTAATCTCTTTCCATAGACAGGGACACCTTTCATTAGCTCAGGTGGCTCCAGCCTGGCCTTGGGCACTGCCAGGGATCCAGGGGCAGCCCCAGCTTCTCTGGGCATCCAGTGCCAGGGCTTCCCCACCTTCACAGGGAAGGATTTCTCCCTAGTTTCTGAGCTGAACTAAAATAGCAGGAAAAGCCACATCTAACACATGGCTCCAGGAGCAGGTGGGAGAAAAGAGGTTGGAGACAGGAGGAAACCTTGGGTTGAAAACTGGCCTAAACAGTAAAAAACCAGATTATTACATGGGGATTCCCAAATTCCCAGGATTAAACTCAGTGCCAGCTCGTGGCTGCAGTGAGCAGCTCCCTGTGACACCCACAGGGGAGAGCAGCCCTGGAGCATCCCCTCAATCCCAAATCCTTCAGCCCCTTCCCTGTGATGCTGCCCCAGAGATCCTTGGGGAGGACCCTTGAGCCCCCTGAGCCACACATCCAACACTGCACTGGGACATTCCCAGCACTGCAGCAGGCACAGCCTGCCAGGAATTTGGCTGAGCTGCATGGAAGGTGCAAAGCCAGGGCTGTCACTGCTCTGTCCCATGCAGGGGACACAGCCACAGCAGCAAGGGGGGCAGCTGAGGGTGTGCCAGGCTGGGAAAAGGGGAATGAGGCACCAGGTGCCAGGAGGAGCTGGCCAGGGGCAAGGGGTTGCACTCTGGTGCTCTTTAACACCGTTTCAATGAGCTGCAGAGGCACTGGCTGAGCTCACTCCTGACCCACTTGGCTCCTGGTGCTCCTGCTCTTCTCCCAGCCGGAATGGCCCAGCTGGAGGCTCTGCACAAGCCCTGGCACCCCTGGCAGCAGCCCAGGCAGCTCCGCGTCCTTCCTGGCGCTGCGCCCCATGGCAACTGCAGCTGCTGGCCTGGGACAGCCTGGGACAGCCTGGGACAGCCCTGCAGGAGCAGGGCTGCAGGCCCTGCAGGGCTGTGGGGCCCAGCAGAAGCAGCAGCACTCACCTGTCTGCCTGTGCAGGGGAAGGTTTTGGGTTCTGGCCCCGCTGCCGCTCCTGTTTGGGGGACGAGAGTCTCCCGGTCGCCTTCCTATCGCGAGAGCCTGGGGGAGAGCACAAGGACATTCCTTCATTTTCCTGCTTGGCACCAAGGCCAGGCCACCCCTGCCTGCACTGACTGACCACATCGTGCCGAAAAAGATGCCAAAACCAATGCCAAGTCCAGCAGCAGCTGGAAAAGCCTCACTGTGTGCCCCCTGCACCTCTGGCAGGGCTGTGCACTGCAGTCACCTGTACACACCACCTGCCACCAGCCCTTCCTCACCCTCCAGCTGCTGGAGTGAGGCTCTTCCATGGCTTCTTGTGCCTGCAGAGCTGCTGGCCCTGCCCTGGCGGGTCACAGGGTGTAGTGGCTCCAGCAGCGACAGGTGAGGGCAGCTCTGCTGCTTTCGGAGCCAGCAGCACCCCCGTGTTTGTGCAGCACGGCTCAGCTGCCAGGCCCTGCCCCAACAGAGCTGCCCTGGGCACTCAGGGATGCTGGGGAGCAGCTGGGTTACCCCAGGAACAGAGAGGGAATTCCTCCTGCAAGGCAGCCTGTGGAGCTGCTGCCCTGCTCTGAGCTCAGGCAGCAAAGGTGCCCAGTCCCCCATGGCAGCAGCCCCTGTGTGTGCCAGGGCATCCCTCTGCTCCTGGGATGGACACTGGGACAGCCTCAGGTGACAGAGCAGGTGACAGAGCAGGTGACACACTCAGCCACCAGCACTGAGCAGTCTGGTGCTGAGATGCCAAGGGCTCAGTCCCAACTCAGCCAAGGGCACCTTTGGGATTTGGGGCTCCGTGGCTGGGACTCCCCATCCCTGGAAGTGTCCAAGGCCAGGCTGGATGGGGCTCAGAGCAACCTGGGGTAGTGGAGGTGTCCCTGGTCTTTGGTCCCTTGCAGCCCAAATTAATCCGTGCTGCAGCTCAAAAATTGCTTTTTTACAAAAAGCAGAGGATGGCACCAGTGCCGCTCCAGAACACGTCCTGGCCTGGCCCTGTCACTCGTGTGTGAACCAGACCCCAGTGAACTTCAACCTGGGGCAGTCCCTTGCAGGCTGCCCTTGCAGGAGGTGAATGTTGCAGGTAATTACACAGACCTTGTGCTGGCTGGCACCCAGAGTCAACAAGATCCACCTACAGCTGAGCCACCAGGGAAAACAACATCACGTGGCAGCGCCGACGTCACCCGCAGCCACCTCTGGCTGCCAACTCCCCCCACCCCCTGCGCCTCTTGGCAGCCACAGCCAAGGCTGCAGGGTGGCACCGAGGGCCCTGTCTGTGCCTGCCAGCTCTCTTTCCCGAGCTGTTCCTGCTGCTGAGCAGGATTGAGGCCCAGGAGAACCCTTGGAAAGCCCAGGTCTTTCTAAACATCCAGGGCAGAGCGGGTTGTGTCACCCAGAGGTGGGGCAATCAGCTCCTGTCCCAGGCTGGCTGATGCAGGCAGGGATTGATTGCATCCCTCTCTCCCTCCCTCTCTCCAGCCCAGCCTTTCGAAGCACCAGCCTGGCTGGCAGGGACAGCTCCCCCTGGAAAACTCCGGGATGCACCAAAGGAAACTCCTGTGACTCACAGTCCTGGAGTGGCTGGGATTTGGAAGTGATTTTCAGGATCATCCAGCCCAACCTTCAGCCCAGCACCACCAAGGTCACCACTAACCCTGTCCCCAGTGCCACATCCACACATTTATGGAACACATCCAGGGATGGGGACTTCCTCCTGACAGTCTGTTCCTTTCTGGGAAAAAAAATATCTCCTAATTTCCAACCTAAACCTGATTTCCACAGCCACATCCAAGGCCAGCAAGAGTGAGCAGGAGGCCGTGGGGTGGATGTGGAGGTGAGAACTCAGAGTCTTCAAAGCCAAGGGGCTGTTTTTTGGTCAGGATTTACAGTGGAGTTAGTGTGGCCAGGCTGGCTCTGGCCTGCCCAGGGCCTCAGCTCTGCTGTGTTTTTGCAGCAGGATGGTCAATGCCCCCCTTTATCTGGTGGCAATCCCACTCTGAGGTTTTGGGATGACTGCAGTGGATCTTTCCAGCTGCTGGAGGATGCCTCACCTCTGTCAGGTGACAGGTTGGCCCGTTTGGCTGGAGGAGAGGTCGGCCTCTCTTTGTCTGCTGGCTCGTATCTCTTCCTGCTTCCTTTGTCAGCTGCCTGCAGTGGAATTAAAACAATGGAGCTGAGCAGCCACTTCCCTCTGCACAGGGAAACAGGCACAGCCATTCCCTGGCTCCTGCAAACACCTTTCCCAATAAACTCTGCACACACCAGTCCCAGCCATCCCTGA
Organism: Agelaius tricolor; assembly: GCF_023055355.1. NCBI lineage: Eukaryota > Metazoa > Chordata > Aves > Passeriformes > Icteridae > Agelaius > Agelaius tricolor. The sequence goes on along the minus strand of NW_027269275.1, from coordinate 20,367,993 downwards.
ATCCACCTAATTCCCAACCACCAGGAGCCAACAGCAACACCCCCCTGCGCTGGGATTAAGGCTGTAATAATTTCAGAACAGGAACAGGAAAACAGCAGCTTTTTGGGATGGTTTTTTCCCCAGCAGCACCAAGGATAGCAGATGTGAGGGAGGCATGAGGAGCCGTGCCTTTTCCAGGCTGTCATGTGTCACTGCACACTCCTCCCTCCCTCTGGAGCAGCTTCCTGCCTCTGATAAAGTCTCCTCACGTCAGAGCACAGGGAAGTAGAGAAATCTGCAGCCTCAGACTGCGCCGGGGAATTTGGGCTGGCAGAGCAAAATATCAAAACCAGGAACCTGCCCACGTGATGGGGCCAACACCCTGCCCCAGCAGCAAACCCCACGAGGAACAACTCCCCCACATGGGCTGGGATCTGTGCCCAGGGCTCTGAGCAGGGCACTGGCATCAGAGGGGAGGGCAACAGCCAGGGGGGCACCCCAGGAGCTCGGCTGCACCTTCTCCCCCTGCACTCTGTTCCCAGCCTGCTCTGGGCTGGCACAGGAAGAGCTCCCAGAGCATCTCCCAGGGAAAAGGCCCCGGGACCTTCGAGCAAGCGGGGAAGAGCCTGGAAGCTGCAGCAGGAATGTGCCCCAGGGAAGCCGCCAACACAGCCCCAAAGTGAAGCCAGCACAGGGTGTGTGCTGCCAGACTGGTTCTGTGTGCTGCCCTCCAAGCCAGCCCCAGACCTTCCTGGCTGAGCTCATCCCAACAGTGCTGAGCCTGGAGCTGGGATCCATCCCCTTCCTCCCACTGGGATCCATCCCCTCCTGCAGGATCCATCCCCCTCCCTCTCACTGGGATCCATCCCCTCCCTCCTGCAGGATCCATCCCCTCTCTCCTCCAGGATCCATCCCCTCCCTCCTGCAGGATCCATCCCCTCCCTCCTGCAGGATCCATGCCCTCTGGCCCCCAGGAAGTGGCACATCCAACACATGGCTCCAGGAGCAAGTGGAAGAAAAGAGGTTGGAGACAGGAGGAAGCCTTGGGTTGAAAACTGCCTTAAACAGTAAAAACCCAGCAGGGAATTCCAGCCCCCAGGGACTCATTCCCACCTTGTTCAGGAGCGTCAGTTTGATCTCCTTGTGCCCGCTGAAGCTGCCCTGCTGTGCCTGGGGGGCCGAGGGCTGCTGGCCCTGGGGCAGCTGCTGGGATTTGCTTCCCGGGGTGGGCTTGGCTGATTTCAGGAGCTGAGCGGGCACATCTCGTTTCCTCTTCTCCTCTTTAGCACTGTCTTCCTTTTTTGACTTTCCTGTTGAAAGCAGAGAGCACAGGTGGTGACTTGGGAATGATTCCTGTTGCCTGCCTCCCCTTTTGGACAAGAGGATGCTGCTCCAGGGATGGAAAAAGCTCACAGCAGTTATCTCAGCTCATGGACATGAGGTTAAGGGATTCAGGAAACCAGCATTTCCACAGAGAGCAACAGAAAAGACAAACAACAAAAAGCTTTTGCCACAGACTCTGCCATGGTCTGGAAGGAGCAGAGGAAGAGCAAAGTGATACTGGAGCTGTCCAGATTTACATCACCTTCCAAGGGTGAAGGAGAGGCAGAACTGCCAGGCAGGAAAAGGGATGAGACAACCAGAGGCACAGGGATGGAAGGATGTGGATGCAAATTTGCTCCACAGGAGCCTGCCCTCTCCACAGGACCTCTGCTCAAGGATTTTCCCCGAGCCCACAGCATTCCCAGGGAAGGATCCCTGCTCCTCCCTTCCTCTCCAAAGCCTCCCCAGAGGGATGCATCCCCAGCAGAGCAGGAGCTGTACCTTTCTTCTGCTGGGCCGGGGTGGGGGAGCGGGAGCTGGCCGAGGACACGGGGCTGGCCAGGTCCGCGTACATGTCCTCGGAGTCGGCGCTGCGCACGGAGCTGCTGCTGGACGAGGCACTGGACACGGAGGAGACGCTGCTCACGCTCAGGGACCTGCCAAGAGCCACAGCTCAGCACACCCAGGAAGGCAACGAGGCCTTTCTGCATTTCCCTGGATGTTGGGAAGCTCGGCAGGGAATGATGCACAAAGGCCGTGTGTCCTGGGACGCTGCTGGTATGAAAAATCTCAAAGCTGTGGGGTGCAGGCCTAGAAAGTAATGATTATTTATAGCCAGGATTAAGGCAATGAGTAAACAGGTCACTGTTTGCCCAGGAAAACAGGGAGTGAAAGCAGGGAGTGCACTGGCACATCCAGGTCAGTGTTACAGCTCAGGGCAAGGGTTCCCTGGCAGGGTTTCTGCTGCTGGCACACATCCACTGTCACGACTGATACCTCCAAGATGGAAATCTCCCAGCAGGGCCTATCCCAGGAAGTGTTTAAGCCAAGCTGGACAGGGTTGGAACAATATAGTCTAGTGGAAGGTGGCAGAGAGTTGGACTGGATGAGCTTTAAGCTCCTCTCCAAGCCAAACCATCCCACTCCATGAATATTCAGGCAGCCTCTCCAGCCTGTTCCACGAGCCACACCGCCCTGCTCTGCCAGCAAGGCCCAGGCTCCCTGCCTGGAAGCTGCATTGGGATGACTGAAGGGACTGTGGCAGCTCCAGCACAGACCAACCCTCTGCAGCCTCTGCCCCCTGGCACCAGAAGCTGAGTTCTGAGAGGTCTCATGGGTTGTTCCAACGTGCCAGGATGAGCCAGGAACTCCTCCAGGCCACCAGGCTGGCCTGGTGTGGGCACACAGTGCATCTGCCACGTTTCCCCCTTCCCACAGGAGCAGCACAGGCAGCCCCAGTGTGCTCCCATTTCCCATCCATGCCCTGGTGCTCTCTGAAGCTCTTGCAACACCCCAGGCTGAGCTGATGAACGTGACAAGCGCGGAGTAAACAAGGCGGGATTTCTGTAAAATAACGCGGACGTTGAACCCCGGAGTTCCACAGAGTTCACTGATGGGAATTTGCAGTGCTCAGAGCCAAATCCTGCTCCAGCCACTGGTTTTACACCACAGGACTACTCTTACACCCGTGTGCCAGGGAAGTTGGCTGTTTTCCTGTTGGGTTTCAAGGCTCTGCCTGTGAGGATTCAGGGAATCCTCTGTGTGAGGAGATGAAAAAACCCAAAGGAATGACTCGAGAGTGGTTTGTTTTTCCTTGCTGGAAGGAGTTTGTTGTTTACACATCCCACAGACCAAGAGACTTGGAACTGTTCACTTGGGGCTAAACATAAAAGGAACTGGACCTGCGACTTTGCCAGTAAAGGGAAAATATCATTCGCTGGGCCTTTTAGGGATTTTCTGACCTACCTCTCTTGACAGGCCAAGCAGCTCCCCTAAGGACAGGAACCAGAGGTAGGAGAGGCTCAGGAGAGCCAAGCTCCATAGCCTGAAACTGTTCATTTGGAGTTTAATTAGGATGTGGGATCATCCTGGCCAGAAGGAGTTGTTCTGGTCACCATTTAGCTTAAATGGGTACTTGGACACACATGACAGGATTATTTCCTTGAATAAACCACAAGGGGAATATCAGGGAATCATGGAATGGTTTGGGCTGCAAGGGACCTTAAAGATCACCCAGCTCCAACCCCAACACCTCCCAAAAGAGCAGGTTGCTCCAAGTCCTGCCCAAATTGGCCTTGGACACTTGCAGGGATGGGGCAGCCACAGCTTCTCTGGGCACCCTGAGCCAGTGCTTCCCCAGCCTCACAGGGAAGCATTTTTCCCAAATATCCCACTGAAATATCCCTTCTATCAGTTTAAGGCCATTATATCTTGTTCTATCACTCCATGCCCTCTCCAACACTGTATTCCCACCACAATTCAGGACTTGGGATCTGTGACACAAACCCAACCTTTTCCCACCCCCCAGGCACCCGCAGCTGGTGCTGCTGGAGCTATAGAGAGCTCCAACTGCAAGAAACCAAACCTGTGACCAACAGCCACAGTCTCTGCTGTTAAATAAAGGTTACAAAGGCTCAGGGCTGTACCTGGATTTCCTTGAGCCAGAGGGAGAGTGGGAGACTGAGGCAGAGGATGATCTGGAATGAGATCTGGAGAGAGACCGGGACAAGGACCTCGATCGGGAGCTGGAGCCGCTGTAGCTGCTGGCACTGCCACTGATGCTGCCACTGATGGTCCTCCTGCAAGGCAGCAAACCCCCCTCCCACCATGAGAATTGTAATGGCAAAGGCAGAGAGGGGAGGAAAACCCCAAGAGAAAAGCAGAGATTTGCTCAGCACCCCCTGACTGACACCCAGCCCTCCCTGAGGGGCCATCGGCCCCTTGCACCACTTCTCCCAGTCTGTGTGCTGGGAATGATGTTGTGTGGTGGGAATATCCCTGGGAATGATGTTGTGTGGTGGGGATAATCCTGGGAATGATGTTGTGTGGTGGGGAACAATCCTGGGAATGATGTTGTGTGGTGGGGATATCCCTGGGAATGATGTTGTGTGGTGGGGATATCCCTGGGAATGATGTTGTGTGGTGGGGATATCCCTGGGAGTGATGTTGTGTGGTGGGGAACAATCCTGGGAATGATGTTGTGTGGTGGGGATATCCCTGGGAATGATGTTGTGTGGTGGGGAACAATCCTGGGAATGATGTTGTGTGGTGGGGATATCCCTGGGAATGATGTTGTGTGGTGGGGATATCCTTGTGGTCAGTGTGGGTCAGCTGCTGACCCTCCATCATGTCACATCTCTGTGACACCCCACCTTCCTTTTTCCCCACTCTGCCACCTCCACAAGCAGCAGCTCTCAAAAATGCCTTTTTCCCCACTCCCACCCTGATTTTGCCACATTTCCTGTATTCCACCCACTCCATCCTCCCCCCAGCCTCCACGGGCAGGAGCCACTCAAGGTAAATCAGGACCATCCCAGCCCAGCTCTCTTCCCCTTCTCCCCCTGCCCCAGAGATGGATTTCTCCCTGAGCAGTGGCACTCTGGGATTTGCTGGATCTCCCAGGAGACAGAAAGCTGGGATTTGCTGGATCTGCCATGAGATCAAGGCTCACTCCACCCCCTCTATCTCTCACCTCCTGGGTGGAGTCCTTGTCTGACGTTCCTTCCTCCTGGCTTCCCGATTATCCCCTGCCTTGGCTGCCTCCGGGGCTGCTGCTGTAATTTTTGTGAGTGGCTGAGGGACTGGGAGGGCAGTGAGTTTCTTCACAGATTTCTCCCTGGAAAAATGACAATTTTCAGATGTGTGATCCCAGGGAGTGGGCACAGAGCACTGATGTCCTCAGAAATTATGTGCTCTGGTTTGTTGTTGTTTAATATTTTAGAGATTACAGAATCCTGGAATAGTTTGGGCTGGAAGGGACCTTAAAAATCATCCCACTCCACTCTATTTCATGGGACACCTTCCACTATCCCAGTTTACTCCAAACCCCATCCAACCTGGCCCTGATGTGATTCCTAAAGCTACAAACACTTGGCTGCTTCACCAAAACACAAACACCATGGATTTCCCTAAAGGGATTTGTTCCCCATATGCTCAATCAATTCATCTTTTCAGAGACAAATTACTGTACAACAGCCAATTCTGGAGATATTTGACTTGTAAATTAACTCCTGAAGCAGACTGGGTGGAAATGTTGTTTCTCATCCATTTAATTCCATCATTTTTATCCCAGACACTTACACCTGCTAAAAATCTGCCAGTCAGGCTTCGGAATGAAATGTGCACAGTTAATGCAAAAATTCTCTTTTTAACTCCAGCACACAGATCAGGAGGGTGCAAAACAGCCTGTGTGTGCCTGGATCTGTCCCTTGGCTTCTGTTCCCTGGGGAAAACTGATGGGAGCACCACCAAAGTGTTACCCACCACCGAGTGCAGGAGATGGGAATGGCTCTGGCTCCTCAGGGCTCAGAGCACTCCAACCTCTGCTCTGGCAGCTGGACACTGCTCCAAGTATGATCCTGGAATGCTCTGGGCTGGAAACACCTTTAAGATCATATTCCACCCCCTGCCATGGGTAGGACACCTTCCACTGTCCCAGGCTGCTCCAAACCCCAATGTCCAGCCTGGCCTTGGGCACTGCCAGGGATCCAGGGGCAGCCACAGCTGCTCTGGGCACCTGTGCCAGGGCCTGCCCACCCTGCCAGGGAAGGATTTCTCCCTGATATCCCACCCATCCCTGCCCTCTGGCAGTGGGAAGCCATTCCCTGTGTCCTGTCCCTCCATCCCTTGCCCACAGCCCCCTCAGGCCCTGGAGCATCCCAGCACTGATTCCACATCCATTAACTGGGGAGGAGGTGCTGCCTGCACTCACACACTGGCAATTCCTCCTCCTGCTGTGCTCAGTATCTGCATTTATCCCCTCAGAACACAGGACTAAGCCCATGGCACTTGGTGAGCCAGTGACAATAATCCCTGTGCTGGGACAGGCTGCCCTGGTGTCACCAAACCAGCACTGCCAGGAGCACTGGGAGGGAGCAGAGGGCCTGGGAGGGCTGAGCCCCAAGTGGAGGGGGAAAAACCCCAAAAGGCAGGATAACAAGGGACAAGAATTGTGGCAAAGGGGATTGTCCTAAATTCCGGAGAATTCAGGGGGATTCCCATGGTGTCATTTATTTGCAGGTCAGCTGGGAAGAGGTGACATCACTACGGTGTTGTGTCACCCTCCAACGTCCCCGTAATTTGCCACTGCAGCGTTTGTGAAATAGCAATTTCAGGAATTTAAAAGAGCAGCAGGGCTGCCAGAAGGTGCCAAACCCAGCTGCAGAGAGCTCCAGCCCTGTTTTCATCTGTCTCCTGTGTGAAAAGTTGATGAGGTTGAACCATTTCTTTATTCTGAGGCTGTGGATTAACCAAAGCCACAGAAGAGGAAGGAATTTAAACTTTTTTATAGCTCCTATTATGTACATTTAGATTATACAAATATATCTGCACACAGAGAATGTTCCAGCAGTAAAGCAAGTGTTTAAACACTTCTACATAGGTAAGGATATTTAAAGATACTTGTACAGTTTAACTTGGATTTAATAAGTATAAGTGTTATTATTTTATTAAATTTGCCAAGCTAAAAACTCTTCAATAAAGGCTGTATTTTACATCTTTTATTTCTTTCTCAAACTCAAAGAGTTTTAAGATCTGGTTTGGATGGGAAGGGACCTCAAAGATCCCATTCCACTCCCTGCCATGGGACACCTTCCACTAGCCCAGGCTGCTCCAAGTCCCATCCAGCCTTGGACACTTCCAGGGATCCAGGGCCTCCCCACTCTGACAGCAACAATTCCTCCCCAATATTCCATCTAATCCTGCATTCCTTCCTTAAGGCCCCTCAAGAGCAGAAGGGCTTGTCTGGACTCTCACCCAGAGGAATTTGGGTGCTTACCCTTTCCCAGGAGGTGGCAATAATTCCCCTTTAGCCTTGGCCAGTGGCTTGTGAGGAGATGGTGTTGGAGAAGGAGAGGGAGAAGATGAGAAGGACCTTGACCTGGAAAGGAAGGAGACATCACTCAGCTCAGGCTCTGGGACTGCAGGAGCTGTTCCTGGCTCTCAGGGCATTCAGCCACCACTGCCCCCTCTCCAGGAACCTTCCTGAGCTTCTCCTGGCTTTATATTTGGACTCTGTGCATCAAAACTTAACTCCTGTCACCAGACAGTGGGAAAGTAGGAAACAGAAGGAAAAATAAGATCAGCTAGAAGAGAGGCAGTGCAGGTATTCCACAGCAATACCTGAGGCTGTCTCCATCCTCTCTATTCTCTCCTCAGGGAGATTACATAAGAAAATAACCAGGATTTTCAGTTGTATGTTCATCACTTTTTGTCCTGTAATTCCTAGAGCAGTTCATCCTTTAAACAGCAAAAAAAACCAAAAGAAACTTGAGAGAAAGACAAAAAATTCCCCTAAACCTGATCTGTAATTTCTGGAACCCAAGAAAAAGCATTAAGTGGAGCATCCCAAAGGTGACAATCAAGGGCAGGAGCTGTTTCCTGAGCCCCTGAGCACACACCACGTGCTGCTCTTGGGGTGATTCACCCCAGTGCCAAGACTGGAAGTGCCTTGGTTGCACCCCAGTGCCTCAGCAGCCTGAGTCCTGTGTGACAGCTCCTCTGGGGACAGCTGGGCACAGGGTGTTGCTCACTCTGTCACCGCAGGGAGAGGCAGCCAAGGGTGTCACCCACACTGGCACTGTCCTGCCTGGAGCATGGATGGATGGGGAAGCTCATTCTGCTTCCCAGGTGGAATCAACTCCCAGCTGAGCTTTTCCTAGGAGAAAGCAGTCCCAGAAGTGACAGAGTGTGTTGTGCCATCACCTGTGGGACCTGCTCTGGGCACCTGTGTGGCTTCAGCTCCTATCTGAGGAGCCAGTTCTCCTACTATGGATATTCCAGACTTGGGAAACTGTCTGCAGGGGCAAGGAAGTAGCAGAGGAATAAATCTTAATCAGCATGGGACACTGGATTGCTACTTTGAAGTGTCAGGACTATCACAAGACACAACTGCTTTAATAAAGAAACGGGATTTGCCTCTTGAAATAGAAATCCCAGCTCCACAGAACAGAGATGCTGCTGAACTTCTTCCAATCAGAAAATGCAAATGATGGGAATGTTGATCCACCACAGGCATGGGAAAGAGCCCAGCCACAACAGCACTGCACCTGTGGGTGGGAGCACTGGGGAGAGGAGGGGGTGGCTGACAGATCTCCCTCAGCCAACAACCACAGCCGCCCTCGCTCAGCAAGGCCTTGGAGTGGCTCATCTTAACAGAGCAAAAAGGAACTGTCAGGAAGCATCTGGAAAGCATCCCACCACTGGTTCCCAGTCCCAGGAGCACTACCTGGACCTGCTGCCTGAGAAAGAGCTGTGCCTGGAGGAGCGACTGGAGTAGGAGCTGTAGGAGGAGGACCTGGAGCGCGAGCGGGAGGAGCCGGACCCCGAGTAGGTGGATGAGCGAGAAGAGGACCTGCAAGAGAAATATTACAATTCAGAGCTTCCTGCAAGAGAAATATTACAATTCAGAGCTTCCTGCAAGAGAAATATTACAAGTCAGAGCTTCCTGAGAAGAAATATTACAATTCAGAGCTTCCTGAAAAGAAATATTAAAATTCAGAGCTTCCTGAGAAGCCCCCAAGGTTTTGTTTCCAAAGATGTTCTGCTCCAAATCCCACCAGCCTGCTCCTTGGGGAACTGTCAGTGCTCAGTGCAGAGAGCTCAGCACCCACAGCACACAGCCCAGCACCCACAGCACACAGCCCAGCACCCATAGCACACAGGCCAGAGCTCAGCACCCACAGCACACAGCCCAGAGCCCAGCACCCATAGCACACTGCCCAGAGCTCAGCACCCACAGCACACTGCCCAGAGCCCAGCACCCACAGCACACAGCCCAGCACCCATAGCACACAGCCCAGAGCCCAGCACCCACAGCACACAGCCCAGAGCCCAGCACCCACAGCACACAGCCCAGAGCCCAGCACCCACAGCACACAGCCCAGCACCCACAGCACACAGCCCAGAGCCCAGCACCCACAGCCCAGGGCAGCCCAGCAGGTGCCCAGCACGCAGTCCCAGCCCCGGCTCACCTGGAGGAGCCCGAGGCAGAGGCAGAGGAGGCCGAGGCGCGGCGGCGCCGGCGGGCGCGGCTGGGGGACACGGACACTCCCAGCTTCTTCTTGGGGGACTTGGACCGGCGCCACGGGTCCTTCCACTCGTCTGCACGCTTGGACGGGGCAGTGCCCAGCGCCAGGGACTCCTTGTCCTTCTTGGGGACCTCGGGCTGCCGGCTGCGGAACAGGGACACGTCAGCAGCTGGGCTGGGGGTTAGAAAGGGAGGGGAACAGGGACAGGGGACAATAGGCAGACATGGTATTGTGTAATAGTAGAATAATGATTATAAATAATATAATGTAACATAACATAACATAATATATTATAATATGTAATATAATAACATACTATACTATAACACTCTATAATACACTATACTATACTATAATATAACTGTATAATAATTAAAATTAATAAAATATACTATAATGTACTATTATACTATAGTATAACAATATAACATAACTTAATAACATACTATACTGTAACATACTATAATATAATATAACTGTACAATAATTATAGTATATAATTATATACTATATATAAGTATAATATATATGGTATATATAAGTATATAATATCTATAATTATATAAGTATATAATATAAATATATACATATATATTTATAATTAATATAACATACTATAATAAAATATACCATAATATACTATCATATACTAGACTATAATATAATAGTAATAACATATTAATATATTATATAATAATATTAAGATACCATATTAATATATTATCAATATGTATATCGGCACTATTATAATATAATAATAAATGATATATTAATTATTAATTAATACTCATATATTATAATAAAATGTATAAATAAACCTAAATGGCCATGGAAAAATCCCCAAATTCATGCCTTAGACCAATTGCCTACAGCTCCTGATCTCCCCTGTGGGATTCCAGCAGCATTTTGGGGTGGTAAAGGGGTGGAAGAGCTCTCAGTTTGTGAACCACTGACAAAGGCGCTCTGTAAAGCCCTTCTGGGAACTCCTGTGTCCCACTGAGCACTCCGTGACCTCCTGGCTGACTCCAGGCCCAGCTCTTGGCCTCCAAGGGCTGGACACGAGCAAGAGGGAAGGCAATGGGGAACCTGGTCCTGCCTGGAGCAGCCCAGAGCTGGAGCAAGGCCAGCCAGCACCCAGCCTGGATCCCTCTGATGTTCCCATCCCCTGGACACCCCTGGGGCTGTCACAACAAGAGCCAGTGACCTCCTTTCCCCCTTCCAAAGGGAACAGTTCCCTCACCCTGGCCATAAACCAGGCTGGTTTATCCCTGGATTATTCAAACACCACCAAATGAGGTGCCCAGCCAGGCCTCACTCTCCACCTCCTCCCTTCCCTTTTTAGGGCTCTACTTTCATTTCTCCTTTTTTGGTTCTCCAGGTTTCCTTTCTCCTCTCCAACCCTCTGATAATAATTCAGGGCCAACTTTTCAGCACCTGCACCAGACACTTCCTTAAGTACTCCAGGATGAGTTTCTTGAGGCTGAGACTTTATTACCTCTCTTATCTCTGGGTGATTTAACCTGGAATTTTTCCTTGCCCTCTCTCTAACCTGCACTCAACTCCTCAATTACCTGCTTCTACCCTTCTCCCTGGGGTTTCAGGCAGAGTTTGTGAGGGATTAAAGCTTCTGAAGCCTCTTGCACTCACCAAATTAGCAGGACAATGATGCATTTATTCCTTTCCTCAAAGCTGTGAGTTCCCAGGGAATTTGGGGGAGGAAAGGCCCCTTCCCTGCTGGGTTCAGCCAGTACCACCCCATTACTCACACCACTGAAGCAACCACTCCCCACACAGCTTCCTCGACCTTTTTGAGATAAAAAAGCCACCTCCAGGTTTTCTAATAATTCCAGGCACACTTCAACAAACGCCAGGATAATGAAAGCTCTTGGTCAGGAGCCTGTCCTTTGAAGACTTCACACCTCACAGAAGTTTCATCTCCTCCTTTCTGGCAGAGTTTCCTCATCCCCAGCCCAGGACTGGGATGTGCTGACCTAAAAATCCAACATCTGACTCTTTCCTTATCTCTGCTGATGTAAAAGCAATTTTACTCTTTGTCCCACAACTCCCTTGGAGTATTCAGAGGAAAACCCCTCCTTTCATGTTCATCCCTCCCAGCAATCTCACTCCAGCTCCAGGAGAAGAGAATTGGATCCTCCATCCCGCACAGAGTGCCCAGGGAGGGAGTCCCAGGCAGGGCCATGGCTCAGCTTTACTCCCCAGCAGCCCCATTCCATCCTTCCCCTCTCCCAGCACTGCTCCAACACACCCTGTTGAACTCAGCACAGGGGACCTGCAGTGCTCTGGTCAGGTTTTCCCAGTTACAGCCACAATTCCCTGAGTATTTCACCTTGGAGGAGCACCAGCACTTGGAATATGTTATAACCTGCTAACATCCAATAGTCCAAGCTGGGCTCCAGGGCTCCTTCCAGCAGATGTTTACAAACCCATTTGGAATTGCCAGTTTCACCTCTGGAATATCCTCAAATCAACCAAGTGCAGAGAAAGAAGGAAAGGAAGAGTGGGAAAAGCCTCCACACCTGGCAGGATAAAGAGCAAGGAAAGGAGGAGAGAAAACCACGTGAGAATGCTCATGGAAAATGCCCAACATCCTGATCCAGTGTCCCTTCCCAGGGGATTGCAGTCTGTGAGCTCTGGGAGATGTAGGGGACACATCCTGCTTTATCCAGGACAAAAACTCCGGAGAAGCTTCTCCAGAATGACAAATCTGGAAAGCAACAGCTCTGTCAGGGAAGTTTAGGTTGGATATTAGGAAAGGTGCTTCCCCCAGAGGGTGCTGGGCACTGCCCTGAGGCTGCCAGAGCTCCAGGACAATGCTCAGGATTGGGTTTTGGGATGTCCTGGGCAGGGCCAGGCACTGGCTGAAGATCCCTGTGTGTCCCTTCCATTGCAGGGTATTCCATGAGTCCATGAACTAACAAATGCTCTCACCTCTCCAGGCTCAACTCCCTCCTGAACCAGTTCTCAGAAAGAAAAGCATCCTCTAGGATTTATTGTCCCTTAAAACCACCTCAAACTCACATCCAACAGCCCATCCTGGGAGCTGGAACAGCTCCAGAGCTTGGGTGCCAGCTGGGAGCAGGGATGACTCTGAAAGCAAATCTCATTTACCTGCACCTATTACCTGGTTTGATGCAATTCCCTCTGGATGAAGTCACTTTCTGGAGGAAAGGTTTTTCCCCAGGAAAACCACAACAGAAAGTCTCCTTTTGGGGTGTGCTTGGCTTTTTGACTCAGCACTAAATGCTACAGATGAGGAAGGTGCTGCTCCTGTCAGGACAATTTCAAAGCCTTTCCTCAGAGCTTCCAAATGGTGGCATCACCAAAGAAACTCGTTCAACCTAAAGCTGGGAGCTGGTGCTGCTGGATTCATCTCCTCCAGTGGAATTCAGGAGGCAGAATGGAAAGTGAGCAGGAGAAGGTCCCTAGAGAACACCCCAGTGGCAGCCTGGCCAGGTGCCATGGCTGGGAGGTGAGGAAGGGAGGATGTCTCCTCACTTTCACTCCCACAGCCAGGTGATGTTGTGCTGGATCCCGTGCTTGGTGGAGCTCCAAGCTTCTGAATTCAAGAAATTAAAAAATAAGAGTGGTTTGCTGCTGCCTCAGTGAGATCAAGCTGCCATGGTGAAAGGGAGGGAAGGAGGGAAGAATTCCAGGGCTGGTGAGCCTGGGATCAGCTCAGGAGCTCATCCTCACCCTCACACAGCTCCCCAGGCTGCTGGCAAACCTCACCCACTTCAGCAGAGAGTGGCAAAGAACTCTCCTGCTCATCCCAATCTTTTTCACCAAATTCCAAGTTTTAGGAGACAACTGAAATATTTCAGAATTAACTTCTAAGTCTCTTCCACAAGGTTTTAAAAAAATTAATTAGGGGGAGGAAAAGACAAGACAAGAATGACCAAAAGCACCTGAATTTCCATCCAGATCCTCAAGAATCACTCGGGCAGCAGCTTCCAAAGGCAATTTTACCCTTAAAACAACTAAAAGTTTTCTTTTCCAGAAGGAACACGCTGATGCCCATTTGGCTGGAATGTAATGACAGCAATCAGGAGGAGAAGTGAAGCTGAGCGTGGCTTTGGCAGGGAGAGAGAGGAGGAGCAGAGGCAGCTCCAGCTGGCAGCACCCCAGCATGGCTCAGCCAGCTCCCAAATAAACCTGCCTCCCAAAAAAACCCAGCTGAACGTCACTGAGCCCAACAAAACTTTGGAGAGGGGGGAAAAAATGAGCTGCCCAGCTGAAGTTGTGCTCATGCATTATGCAAATGCTGCCGAAGCATTTCTAATCTTGGAGGGAAAAATGAGCGTGCAGGGGAAAGGCTTCCTGTCCTTCCCCATCCTGGCCCAGGGAACCAAAACCTCATCACCCCTGGGCAGCAGTGACGTCAGCCTGGCTTGGGGCTGCTCTTCCAGCTCCCTTTTCTCCAGAGGAGGAAAGTGCAGGGATGATTTCCCAGCCCCTGTGCTCCTGCAGGAAAGCCGCGATTGCGTCAGCAGCGCCGGCGCCGCTTTTCCTGCAGTGGAATTTTCCAGAGGAAGTGGACTCGAGGAATGACTGGAGCCATGTGCCAAGGCAGCTGTGGAGGGACCTGTAAGTGCTGCAAAATAAATTCCAGCAGAGTGCAAGCACGCAGGAACTCTTCCTGTCTTGGAGTAATGGAGAGGGACAACAGCTCTGGGAAGCCACCTGTGTGTCCAGGACAGGGAATGCTGGGCCTTGGAGCTGCTGCCCATTGGTCTTGGTGGAATATTAGCAAGGAAAATGCTTTTCTCAAGCTGTTTTCATCTGAGGCTGAATTATCAGTCAAAAAAAAAAGGAAAAAAAAAAAAAAAGGAAGGATTTCTTCAAAGCCTGATAGGGAGAGGCTTGGAAATTAAAGAGTGGAGATACAATCTGAACCTCAGGATGAAATCATCCCAGCAGGGAGATAAAGCTATCTGAGATGGCATCTCCCCTGAGGGCTGAGCATTTGACCTGGAGAGCCTCCTCTCCATGAGCAGGAGGCAGGATCCTGCCTGGAATGTGCCACTGATCCTGCCCTGGAATTCCCTTGTTCCACTAAAATCCAGGCTGGGGGATCTCCCTGTAACTCCATCTCTGAAATGGCACAGAAAATCACATTCCTTGAGATCCATATCTGAGCCACTCACTGCTCTCCATCTCGATTTAGGGTAATTAAACTCTTCTGCTGCTGCTGGGGAAGTGGAGGCAGCAGCTCAAGGACCAAGAGAAATTCCAGGCAGCAGGAATTTTTTTGTGGAGAACTTGGAAAGCTTGGTTTGATGCACAGACTTTATCATCATGGAATCACAAAATGGTTTGGGTGGGAAGGGACATTAAAACTCATCCAGTCCCTGTGCAGGGACACCTTCCACTGTCCCAGGGTGCTCCAAACCCCATCCAACCTGGCCTGGGGACCTCCAGGGATCCAGGGGCAGCCACAGCTGCTCTGGGCACCCTCCATCCTCAAAGGGAAGAATTCCTTTCCAATATCCCATCTAATCCAGCAGTGGGGGCCATTCCCTGTGTCCTGTCCCTCCATGCCTTGTCCCCAGTCCCTCTCCAGCTCTCCTGGAGCCCTTTAGGGGCTCTGAGCTCTCCCTGGAGCCCTTCCCTTCTCCAAGCTGAACACCCCCAGCTCTCCCAGCCTGGCTCCAGAGCAGAGCTGTTCTTATCACCAACTTCCCCCAAGTCCTGGGAGCAGAAATGAAAGCAGAGCTGTCTAAGCAGGTTCCATGGCTCGGGGTGGCAGCTGCACCATGAAAAACGGGGATGTAAACAAGTTGTTATCGTGTTTATCACAGCACAGCTTCCATGCAGGGCACTGCATTGAGATTCCAGAGAAGCTTGGTGGGGGCAAGGGATGTGTTCTGTATGTGAAAAGAAGGGAATTCCTCCTCTGAGCAGCCCTGGAACACCTGGAGTGTGCAGGAGCAGAGGTCCAGCTCCAGCTGGAGCAGGTAAAACCCATCTCAGCCTGGGAAACTCAACAGCCTGGGGTCATTTGTTTCCCTTAATCCCCTGCACTGCTGGAAGCTGCCCAGGGAGGTGCAGACACCTGCAGAGCAAATCCCTGCCCCTGCATGGAGGCTGGGTTCCCCTCTTCACTCAATTTTCATGGATCCAAGACTAAATCAGGGCATTCCAGGCTTTTACCAATGCCCAACTCCAAAACCAGGAGGAGCCCACAGCTGTCTGCCCAGCCTGCTCCCCCTCCTGGGGCAGACAAATGGCAACCAATGAAGGATTTCTTGTAGGAATTAAAGATTTCCACAGGGAAAACTAAGGATCCCAAACCCACCATCCTCCCACCTTTAGGCAGCAGGATGAGACATCATCACTAAGCCCCCCAAAACTGACAGCTACTTTCATTCAGAGCTTCTACACCCAAAAACCAGGGAACAAATCCAGCTGGCAGCACTGGGAGACTACCAGAAGCTCTCAGGAAAGACAACAACGACCCAGGAACACTCAGAATTAGAGATTCTTCCAAAAAAAACGAGTTCAGTTGCTTTGTGGTGCACACACCACCATGAATCACTCCATTTGCATTCCCTTCTTTTTGCCACTCCTTTATCTAATCAAGCTCATTCCAACACTTTCTGACTTGCAGGCCCTGGATAACCAGCATTGATTCCAGAGCCTGGCTTATCCTGCTCATTAAGGTGCTCACAGATTAACAAAGTCAACTTGAGGCAGCCTGAGAAAACAACACAAGGGTGAGCACGGCCTGGGATCACGTCACCTTGTCACCTTCTGTCCTGGCATCTGCAGCACCTCACGCTCCAGGTGACACCTTGGGAAAAGCTCAGCGCTCCTTGCTGGAAAGGTTTTAGGAGGATTTAGGATTTGTCCTTCCTGACTTTGCTGTCAGTTGTCTGAGTCCCCCCTCACAGGGTTATTTTGGTTTTTAATGGATGCCTAAGTGCTCTCCATTAATAGGTTTTAGTCCTGATGGAGGGAGCTTCCTTCCAAAAAAAAAAGTGTGGTGTGTGTGATAATGACAGGATGGTGTGTCAGCCACTGCCCCTTCCTGGCACCTTCAGAGCTGCTGTCACCTCCTGGGAACATCTCTGAGGACAAGAGCCCCCTCCTTCTCCTCATCCTACCTGCCACTGGTGTTCCATGGAATTTGGGCTCCACACCATGAGAATCCCAGAGTCACTGAGGCTGGAAAAGAGCTCCAAGGTCATCAAGTCCAGCCTGTAACTGTTCCCCTGTTCCCCACCCTGTCCCTGCCTGGACACCTCCAGGGACGGGGACTCCACCATCTCCCAGGGCAGCCCATTCCAGTGCCCAGTCATTTTTTCCATAAAGAAATTCCTCCTGATGTCCAACCTGAGCCTCTCCAGGCACAGCTTGAAGCTTGTCTGGTCTTCAGGGGAAAGGTTTTTAGGTCAGACAGCAGGACAAAGTCCAAGACTGGAGATGACAACATCTCACTGCAAGGTTCATTGTACCATGCTGCTCCTCACCAGAGCCCCCAGCATTCCTTGGAGAGGAAATCCAGGTGGGAAAGAAACCAATGTCCATCTCATGGACCTTCTTCCTCCCTGCTTGATCAACAACACCAAGTGCACCCCAGCTGAGGGGGCAGCAAAATTGAAGTTCCTTCTCTCTCTGGTGGGTCCAGATCCTGGCCCTGCACAGACCCCCCAAACAACCCCACCCTGGCAGTGCTGTCCAACCTCTCCTGGAGCTCTGGCAGCCTCGGGGCTGTGCCCATTCCCTGGGGAGCCTGGGCAGTGCCCAGCACCTTTTCCTAATATCCAACCTAAACCTCTCCTGACAGAGCTCCAGCCATTCCCTGGTGTTGTCCCTGTCACAGGGACATCAGTGCAGGTGCTGCACCCCTTGGGAATGATCTCCTGAACGTCCCTCAGTGCTTTGGGAATACAACCACCAACAGGCCCCACAACACTGGGTTGCTTCACGAGCTCCTGGAACAGATTCCCTCAGATGCTGGTGGGATAAAGGCCTATGGCAACAACAGAAAGGATTAAAGCAAATTATTTCAGTGTGTAGAGCCTCTGCCCCCAGCTAAGGGTCAGAACATCTTGCACTGCTCTAAGTTTCTTCAGAGGACATATTTCATGTCACTTCTTTATCCCTGCAAGGCTTTGCACAACAGGGAGCTCCACTGGCAAGACGGAGAGAAAAAGAAGGAATTTTGCACTCAGCAAAAATCAGCCCCAGCCTGGGGCATCAGAACTCGTTCTGGAGATGGGAGCAGGAGGACAGACAGCCAAGTTATCCCTCTAATTGATCATAAAGTGTCCTGGCTTGTCTGAGTGTTCGATGCCTGAGGAGGGAGGAGGAGGAGGAGGGGGAGGAACAGTTTTACCAGCAGTGCAATCTCAGAGTTTAAACTTCTTGGAGTGCTCATCTTCAGCTTGGGAAAAAAAATCCAACCCAAAGCTTAAAACAGCAACTGAACGTTCACAGAATCATGGAATGGTTTGGTTTGGAATGCATCTTAAATTTCATCTCATTCAGCCCCCTGCCATGGGCAGGGACACCTTCCACGAGCCCAGGGTGCTCCAACCTGGCCTTGAACAGTTCAGGGATCCAGGAGCAGCCACAGCTTCTCTGGCAACCTGTGCCAGGGCCTGCCCACCCTCATAGGGAAGAATTTCTTCCCACAATCCAACCTAAACCTCCTCTCTGCCAGTTTGAATCCATCTCCCCTTGTCTTGTTCAAAGTTCCTCTCTCTCTTTTTAGCAGCTCCTACAGGTACTAGAAGACAATTTTGTGAATTCCTTCAAAAAAGGCCAATCCACCTGTGACAATCCCACTGGAGCCCAAACACTGCAGCCTCTTCTTTCCACAGGTTCAAGGAGAAACACTTGTCCCTGAATGCATCAGGGTTTAAATCTTTGTTAAATTCTATTCCTGCTCAGCTCCATCATCCAGCAATGCTGGGAACAATTTTGGCTTCTCCACATTTTCAGCCTTAAACTCCTCTGTTGTTTAGAGATCAGGTTAAACCTTCCTGCTTTCAGCAGAATGGAAAGGCAATTTGCTCCTGTATTCCTGGCTGTTTGCTGTTTGGGTTCTCTCATCCCTTGATTCTGTAGGTCCTGGTTTGTTCCTTCCTCCAGCTCCTGTGGGAGCCCCTACACCGACAGAGCGACTGACATGGACCTGGAATTACAGACACCCTCAGCTCTGCCTTGGGCAAAGCTCAGTGCTGCTTGCACAACCTCTGAGGAGGAGTTCTCTGAGCCCTGTGGAGGAGGTCTTCAAGCCCTGTGGAGGAATTCTCCAAGTTCTGTGGAGGAGCTTTCCAATCTCTGTGGAGGAGCTTTCTAATCTCTGTGGAGGAGCTCTCCCAGCCCCGTGGAGGAGCTCTCCCATCTCTGTGAAGTTCTCCCAGCCCTCTGGAGGAGCTCTCCACTATCTCTGGAGGAGCTCTCTCATCTCTGAGGAGGAGCTCTCCCATTCCTGAGGAGGAGCTCTCCCGGCTCACCAGCGCCAGGGCCGCGTGGGCCCTGCGAGTGGCAGGAATGTTAACGGGCAGCCGTGGTGTGAGCCAGCTCAGAGAGGCTGGACCTGCCAAAAGCTGGGATCCAGCAATTAGGGAAAGCCCAGAGTCTATAAATAGAGGCAGCAGAGCCCCAGGTGTGTGCTGTGGCACTGCCCTGCATCCTGCTTGCCAGGAAGCGCGCAGCAATCCCAGGTGTGACACGTCCAACGGGCTCGGGAGCTGCTCCGTCCCAGGATGCCCAGAGCTGCCCCTCTGGAGCTGGCACGGAGCAATGTGGAGGAAAGGTGACACGGCTCGAGCCACTGCACTGCCACGAGGAAGTTGGGAGCTGGTCACAAAGTGACGTGGGACACAGGCCAGAGCCAGGTGACAGCACGAGCGTGACGGGGACCGCTGGGCAAGCGCCAAGGGACAGCTGAGGGACGTGGCCTCCAAGGGACAAGCTGGAATCATGCTTTCACTTGTTAAAAAGCTTCTTCAAAACCTCTTTCTGCAGGTTTGCTTTCTCCACCAGACACCTGCAGAGCTGTGGGATGGGGTCATGTTGGCAGGGATGTCCACCATGGGAACTGAAATGCCATGGCAGGGGATGGGATGGGCTTTAGGGTCCCTTCCAATGTGGGCAACCTGTGCCAGGGGCTCACCACCCTCACAGGGAAGAATCCCTTGCCAATATCCCATCTAACTCTGCATTCCCTTGAACTTAAGGCCATTCCCTCTTGCCCTGTCACTCCATGCCCTTTGAAAAGTCCCTCTCTGTAGCAGACTTAAAACAAAAAAAGCAAAGAGGTGCATCAGAAACTATTTTTGAATGACCAAGACTCATCTCAAGGAGCCTGTTTTGGAGACACAAGAGGCATCCCCAGCTCCCTTGTGCCAGAGGGAAGCAGGGAATGTGAATCCCCTGCATGCTGTCCATCCCATCTCTGGGCTCTCATGCGCTTTCATGGAATGAGAGGGGTCCAAGATTGGTGAGCACAGCCACTGCTCCTACCCAGCACCCTTTGAGCAGCACTGGCAGCCCAAACTCTCTCCAGAGAGCCCTGCCCCAGGACTCCAGGAGTGCCAGGGGAAGGAGCAGCCAGCAGGCTCATCCTTGGGTCACACTGACTGTCACTGACTCGTGACCTTGAGCTGCCAAGCAGGTGACATCACTTTCATTGACATCATCTCCATCACATGGGTCTGGACAAGATCTGTCCCATCACCAAGCCAAGGAGAGCACAAACCACTGGGGCAACGTGGTAATTAAGGTGCACAAATCGTGGTTGTTAAGTGAAGATTATAATTAAACGGAACGTGTAATTATGGTGTTCCTATAACTGCTCTGCAGCTGCTGCTGCTCCTCCAGACCGTTCTGAAACTGTCACTTCCTCTTGGGAAAGAGGGACAAAAACCAGCTACCCTTTCAGCAATGCAGATAAAAATTCTGGGTTGGATTCAGGACTAAGCCCTACTCCCACCTGAAACCACCTGATTCCACGTGGAGCCTCATTCCTGGCATTCCCCACCCTGCTCTTCATTGATCCAACTCTTCCTCATGCCCATCGTGTTTCACACCTTCCTCCAGTGCAGAGGAACAGCACAGACACCAGGCAGCAGGAAAAGCTCCAGTGAATCTTGGCAAACAGCTTCTCTGCACTTCTCTGTGCCCCACACACGCCTGGGCATTCCCAGGCTGCTCCACACTCTGGGAGTCTCTGTCTGCCACTCTTCCCAAGAAACTGTTCAGCAGTTTTCCTGGAGATCCCAAATCATGGAATGGGTGGGGTTGAGGAGTATATTAAAGCTCATCTCATTTCACCCCCCTGCCAAGGGTAGGGAGCTTCCACTAGACCAGGCTGCTCCAAGATGTCCCTCTGCAAAAAATGTGATACTTTTCCATGATTCTGAACCCAATGAGGCTGTGACATCAGAGCTTCCATTCCACTGGGATATTTATCCAGTGCTTTACAAATGTGCCTCAGGCAGAGGAGGCTGGGAAGGCAGGGTAGGTAAATCATTGACATAGGAACAAAACAGGAATCACACTGCTGCACTTTCAGTCTGTCTGCTTCCATTTTCTCTTTCATACAGGTCACAACCAGGATTTCCACAAATGGGTGGTCAGAGGAAACAAACCTGACCTCATGCTGCCATTCCACTGAGCAGAGACTCATTGCAAGGACAATTCCTTTCCTTTTTCGAGTTGTACTTACATCTCCAGACACTTTTGCTATCCACAAACTCCCAAAGCAGCCCTGGTTCTTGTGACAGACATTTCTCAAGGCCTCAAAGGGAGTCACCACAGGGCTCCCAGGGAACCAATCTGCAGGAGGAGTCCCTCATCCTCCCAAAACCTCTCCAGCCTGAAGGAAAGAGGGAGGAGCCGACCATCTCCACACCAAAGGACACTCCTGCTTGCAGGGTCAGGTTATGCACTCATTGTCACCGGTGTTTTAGCTCCACTTAGTGGCCACAAGGCTCATTAACTACAACTGTCCTCAGCAGTTCCACACACCGGGATCAGTCACAACAACACTGCCCAGATGCTTCTTGAACTGTGTCAGGTTTGGTGCTGTGACCACTTCCAACGAGAACCTGTCCCAGTGCCCAAGTGTGCTCTGAGTGAAGAAGCTTTTGCTAATATCCACCCTAAATGTTACTTGACACAGCTTTGTGCCATTAAGATGATTGAAAATATCTTAATTATCCTGCTTTCAAAAGGAAAAATCTCCTTCAATATTAGTATTATAGACAATAAGCAAACTGAAGCCTGCCAATTCATATCCTCCTTAATGTCAAAAGAGAACCGGGCCGTCCTGGAGAAGCCCCTGACAGACATAACCAACTCCCACTAATTTCTGCAAGTTTTCCAGCATTCCTTCAGAGCACATCCAATGTCACAGACATATTGTATGAAAAATCTTTTTGTTACGATTTTTTCTCTTGAGAAGCTGAGAAGCTTCAGAAACGAAATGTAAACAGTAATTATCTGCTGCTGTGGAATGCAACAGGTGCATCTTTGATTGGGCTCGTGTAGTTGTTTTTAATTAATGGCCAAAGCCCATCTGTCTCGGACTCTACTCAGTCACAAGATTTTATTATCATTCCATTCCTTTCTATTCCTTGCCACCCTTTCTTCTATTCTTTTAGTATAGTTTTAATGTAATATTTGTAGTTCCTTTAGTATAATTTTAATATATATTAATTATATACACTATATATAATACATATTAATTAGTATATAAAATATATTAAACATATATACTATTTAGTATAGTTATATGTAGAGTTCTTTTAGTGTAGTTTTAATATATATTACAATATATATTATATATTATATTAAAATGATACTAAAATATAGTATAGTTTTAAAATATATATTATAATATATTTAAAATTAAAATAATACATATTTAATTAATATATATTTAAAATTAAAAAATATATATATTAATATGTACTATATATAGTATATATATAGTATATACTATTATATATACTAGTATATATAAATTATATATACTATTTAGTATAGTTTTAGTATAATATATATTAATTGTATAAACTATAAATATAATATATATTCTATATATTAATTAATATATAATCTATACTAATTCTATATATACTATTTAGTATAGTTTTAATATTTATAGTTCTTTTAGTATAGTTTTAATATAATATATATTAATTATATTTACTATGTATATAATATATATTAATTATATATATTCATTAATATGCAATATATATTAATTATATTAAAACTATACTAAATAGTATAAATAAGATATATAATAAAATAATAAATCAGCCTTCTGAAATACAGAGTCAAAATTCTCGTCTCTTCCCTCGTCCTGGGACCCCTGTGGACAGCACCACGATGGCCTTTGCCATTGTCACATGGCAACAGCTGTGATATCACACCAGGCAGGATACAGCTCACACTCACCTGGGGAGCAGCGGGGAGCGCGGCTTGGCCTTGTCCTTGTCCTTGTCACGGTCCCGGTCGCGGTCCCGGTCACGGTGCTGCCTGTCCTTCTCGTCCCTCTTCACTCTCTCCCTCTCCCGTTCCCACTCCTCCTTGCGCCGCTGCCGCTCCTTGTCGCGCTCCCGTTCCCGCTCCCGCTCGCGCTCCCGCTGCCGCCGTTCTCGCTCCCGCTCGCGCTCCCGCTCCCGTTCCCGCTCCCGCTGCCGGGTCTCTCGCTCCCGCTCCCGTTCTCGCTCTCGTTCCTTGGAAAAAACAACAGAGAAACCACGGTGATGCTGTGGGAGCAGCTCCCAGCAAAGGGTGGCAGATCTGGGAATGACGGGAATTACATCTGCCCTCCCTCAGCAAAGGATCGAGATCAATAATCTGCAAACCAATGACATGGAGATCGATAATCTGCAAACCAATGACATGGAGATCAGTGACATGGAGATCAGTGACATGGGAACGTCAGGAGTTACAATTCCAGATCAATCCTGGGAATGCCAGGATTACATCTGCCCTCCCTCAGCAAAGGATCAAGACCAATAATCTGCAAACCAGTGACATGGAGATCAGTGACATGGAGATCAATGTCATGGGGATCAGTGACATGGGAACATCAGGAGTTACAATTCCAGATCAGTCCTGGGAATGTTGGGAATTACATTTGCCCTCCCTCAGCAAAGGAGATCAATAATCTCCAAACCAATGATATGGAGATCAATAATCTGCAATCCAATGACACGGAGATCAATAATCTGAGATCAATGACATGGGAATGCCAGGAATTACATCCGCCCTCCCTCAGCAAAGGATCAATACTCTGCAAACCAATGACATGGAGATCAATGACATGGAGATCAATTATCCGGAGATCAATGACATGGGAAAATCAGGAGTTACATCTGCCCTCCCTCAGCAAAGGATTGAGATCAATAATCTGGAGATCAATGAACAGGAATGCCAGGAATTACATCTGCCTTCCCTCAGCAAAGGATCGAGATCAACAATCTGCAAACCAATGTCATGGAGATCAATGTCATGGAGATCAATGATCTGGAGATCAATTATCTGGAAATCAATGACATTGGAATGCCAGGAGTTACAATTCCAGATCAATCCTGGGAATGCCAGGATTACATCCGCCCTCCCTCAGCAAAGGATGGAGATCAATAATCTGCAAACCAATGACATGGGGATCAATAATCTGGATCCTGCCGAGCAGACCCTGGATACAACCACACAACTGTTGTTTTCAAAGGCAATGCTTGGATTAATTTGGTTTATGAAGCTTATTAAATAAATGTATTGATGTTTACAAGTCTTTCCTCTTGTTGCTGATCATTTCTATAAGCAGATAATTAACTTTGCAAATGAGCACCAGGAAAATAATTGGTCGTGTGTGGCCACAGTGAGGCCCAGGCTCCTGTCCTGCAGAAAACAAGGATTTAGAGGAAAGGAAAAGCTACTTTTGAAAGGATTTGATGGAAAGCACTGAAAAGATGCTCTCCGAGCAGGACTGGTTAGTTTGGTCACTGTTCCAGAGGCACAAAGTTTGCATGAGGGGAAAGGAAGAGCAGGGAAAGGGTTCAGAGCCTTTCTGAAGTTTTCAACCAGGTTCTTTCCTGGAAACTCCTTCCCTCTCCAAGATGTCCAAGGATGGGCAAGCACTGCTCAACTGCTACACTGAGGAGCAGCCAAGGAGCACGAGCAGGAACCACCTCAGACATGGGATTGTTAAGGGTGGAAAAGACCTTTAGATCATCAAGTGCAACTTTCAGCCAGCACCATCACCAAGGTCACCACTGACCAGGTCCCCAGGTGCCACATCCACAGGTTTTCTGAACACTTCCAGGGGTGGCAACACCACCACTTTCCTGGGCAGTTTTTTCCAATGCTTTACACCCTTTTCCATGGAACAATTTTCCTAAAATCCAATCTAATCCTCTCCTGGTGCAATTTGAGGCTGTTCCCTCTCCTCCTGTCCCTTTTCCCCTGGGAGCAGAGCCTGTCCCCTCCTGGCAGGAGCTGTGCAGAGCCACAAGGTCCCCCCTGAGCCTCCTTTTCTCAGGCTGAGCCCCTTCCCCAGCTCCCTCAGGATTCTCCAGCCCCTTCCCAGCTCCATTCTCCTCCCTGGACACACTCCAGCCCCTCAGTGTCTGTTTTGGAGGGGCCCAAACCTGACCAGAGCCCCAGGTGTGGCCTCAGCCATGCCCAGCACAGGGGACAGTCCCTGCCCTGGGGCTGTGGCCATGCCAGGTGCCAGTGGCCTTCTCAGCCACTGTCAAGCAGCACTCCATGTCCTTTTCCATCAGGCAGCCTCCCAGCCTCCTCCCAAGCCTGGCACGCTGCTTTCACCCTCGTGGTGCTGGAACTGAACATCCTCCATCCCCTCACCTCCAGCGTGCTCTGTGCTGGGACCGAGCCAAGACTGAACTATTTGAAAACTCCTGTTTCAAGCACTGCCCTGGAACTGTGCCAAGGCCCAGAAGAACCTGGAAGAAAGTCAGGAAGGAAAAGGGGGAAGGGGGGAGTTCCTTACTTACTCTGTAGTTACGGTAGGGGTCGGGGTCTGTGTACTGAACCCTGAAATTCTCATACTGCCCACCACGCCAGAAGCGCTCTATTTCATAGTCATAATAGGGATCTGCATAGGGATCAAGCCTACAATGAAAAACAGGGAGTGTTAGAGAGGGAAAAGGCACCTTGGCACCACAAAAACTCTGTGTGCTAGGTCAGCTCAGCCACTGTGACAACAAAACCACGTTCAATGCAGCAGGGCTGTGCAGAGATGTTTATTTTCTACACAGCCCAACCAAACAGCCTTTTTTTAAGTGAGGCTTATCATAGAAAAGCACAAACCTTTCTTGATAAACACCAAAAAAAGAGCTGCCAAAAATTCAGCCTTCAAATCAATGCGGTGCAAACACAGAAAGAGCTTTTGAGAGCCCCTTCCAGTGCCTGCAAAGGGAGCAGCACATGTTCTGCCTCAGGGATTGAGAGCTGGGATTTCTGCCCATGCACCCACAGCTCATCCCAAACTCCTTCAGGAGCGCCCCAGGTCCTGCCCCTGCAGTGATGGCTGCCACCAGTGCCACCAGTACAGGACAGGAGCTTTGCACAGGGAGCAGTGGAGCTTTGGGGCAGGTCAGCAGCACTCTGGACCTGGAATGACCCCCTGGAACGAAGGCACCACTTCTCCAGCTGATGTCCTCCAGTGGGAATCAGCTGCTGGCCCAGCCATGGACTGGTGGCACACACACAACTGCAGAATGAAGAATTTTTGGGGAGGAAAAGGATGGAAACCCCACCCTCCTTAAAGCTGCTTCCTCCATCTCCTGATTTCTATTTACATTGTTTGATGGTTTTAATTCCCCAACTCAACAACATCCCAGCACCTGGAGTGCAAATATCAGGTCCACTGTGAGGATGAGGAGGGGGTACAGGGAGTAAGAAACTTCCAGGGCCACAGAGGAGTCAGTGGCAGAGCTAAGATTACACAGCAAGTGCTCCCAAATTCCAGATTATCCATATTGAGACTCTGATTTATTAAAAAAATGAATAAAGAGGACACATTTTGAATTTTTACTGTGCCAAATAACCTAAACCAGGTTAAGATGTAGGTGCTGCCCTGTGAGTGGTACCTGTATTTCTTTCAGTGCTTTTAAACAATTTAGGATTTCTCTTTTGGACTGAAGCAATAAGCCAAGGGAAGGAGAACCAGGATTTGGGATGCTTCAGTCAGCAACAAACTCCTGATGCCAACCCCAGAGCAGCCTGGATTCAGTGACATCAGGTGTTCCAAGAGACAGGAAAGCATTTCAAGCCATGCCAGAAAGGAAACTCTGCTTTTTCACACAGCCTCCAGCTCAAATTTCCCCTTCCTGTAACATTGGAGGGTTTTTTTTAATTTCAAAAAGGATCACTGCTGTGTGCTTGGGTAATTCAGTGTTTATATCATTAAAAAATAATTGGTACCACCCCAAAAATAATCCAATCTATCCCCTGAGTTCAGCTGCTGAGGGGACAGGGGTCTGTCTGTGGCCCCAGAAGTTGGAGGAAATGCAATGGAAAAAAAGGCAAAGGAAAATTTTCTTACAGTTGTAACAGTACTGGAATCAAAGACCTGCTTACCCATAGTTAATGTTTTCTTTGATGTCCACCTCCCTATAGTTATTCAAAAAAGAAAAAGGGATTCATGAACTACTGAGACAACTCCACACGTCACAAGACAGTGCTGAAAGCATTTTCCACATCCCAGCTGCACTTCCAGTGCTCAGTTGGCTGCAAGGTGTCCAGCTGGGCAACAAACTGTGTGTGTGGAGGAGAAAAATCAGCATTTTCTAGAGCTTGCAGCAGCAGATTCATAACTTTTCCCTTCACACACAATGAAGATATTTTAATGCCACAGCCTGCTCACACAGCCTTGAATTTTCAGGAATTCCAGTTGTTGGATGAGTTTTGTTTAATACTGGTTATGTGCAATACATTTTTTTTTCTGGACTACACGAAAACCAGGCCTGCTCTTAACAATTCCTACATCAGAGAGGCCCAAAATGCTGCTGGTGCATTTTATAGGACAGTCATAAAATAAAGACAATGGATGAACAGCCCCCAGAACACTGTAAACCCCAGGTGCCTCAGAGGAACACAAGCCCAAGATCCAGAGCTAATTAAACTCAGGAAAATATTAATACTTAAGAAATTTCTTTTCCTTCAGGCTGCAGAACTGAGGACAGGGTTTTTTGTATTTTTTTTTTAATTAGGGAAAGGAATTGCACTCCAGAGCAAATCAAAGAATATTGAACAAAAGCTTAATCTACTCCTTTTCAGATTTTTTTTCTTTTTTTGTAATTCATCCACTCTAAAATAAACAGAACTAAGCCTTGCAAACCCTCTGGGAGTGGAAATATTTCCATAATCTGTCCATGTAGGAAGAACAGAGGATGCACGAGCAAGGAGAGACAAATCCATCTGTACTCCTGCAGAATCCAAGCCTCTTTCCCAAAAATTCTCTTCCCATTCCTTTTCTTGGCTCGAGAACTACCAAACAATTTCCCAGAGCTGGGTTTGAGATCTTGAAATTTTACCTGAAAACCCCAATCCCCTGAACACTTAAATTTAGGGTGCTTGTTGTGGCCAGGTACCAGCTTTAACTGGGACCAGTCCAGGTGTTTGTTAAACCAGGTACCAGCTTTAACTGGGACCAGTCCAGGTGTTTGTTAAACCAGGGACCAGCTTTAACTGGGACCAGTCCAGGTGTTTGTTAAACCAGGTACCAGCTTTAACTGGGACCAGTCCAGGTGTTTGTTAAACCAGGTACCAGCTTTAACTGGGACCAGTCCAGGTGTTTGTTAAACCAGGTACCAGCTTTAACTGGGACAAGTCCAGGTGTTTGTTAAATCAGGTACCAGCTTTAACTGGGACCAGCCCAGGTGTTTGTTAAATCAGTTCTGCCCCAGCTGGGGCCACCAGCTCCTGCACACTGAACACGCTCCAACTTCCCAGCCTCAGCTGGAATGCTTTTAAATTCTCATGGTTGGGATAAGGAAAAAAAGGGAGAAAAAAAGCTGGAAGAACACACTGGTGTGAGGGAGGCAATGCAGAGCTGGAGAGAGCCCAGGAGAAGCAGAATTCCAAAGGAGATTGGAGGCAGGAAGGGCTCAAGGAGACTGGGAAGGGAGGTGGGGCTGAACCGGAGCGAGCGGAGGCAGCTCAAGCTCTCAGCCTCCTGCTGATGGGAGCTGCTCCCTGTGCCATCCCCAGTGTGGAGGAGGCACAGGGAAGCCCAGGCAGGCTCCCTGCAGTGCAGTCCCAGCCAGGTGTCTCTCCCTGGGCTGTCTCTTACGCGGGGTCCCGCACGTCTCGGGTGATGCGGTAATTCCAGTCCCGGAAGAATTCGTTCTCCTTGTCGAACTCCCGCTCGTCCTCCCCGATGGTCACTGTGAACCTCTTCTCCTCAAAGTCAGGCTCCTGCTCTTTCCTCATTGTTGCCTTTTTTAATACCTTTTTAAAGAGAAGAACATTTTTAATACCTGTGGAAACCCAGGGATATTTCTCTGTCTGCTCTGGGGTGCCCTGACCTCCAGGGCAGCACTGATTTTGACCCTCAGTCATGGAGAAATTTTCCTAAACTCCAGAATAGACTGGAATGCACAAAAGTGTGAAATAGATTATAGAGAGCAGTGTAGGTGTATCACTTGGTGGGACATTTAGGTTTTGTGGTAGTGTGCTGTGGATGGAAGCAAGATGGAGGGCACAGGGTGTCATCCTGGGTTTCTTCTTCACTGACTTTGACCCTCATTCATGGAGAAAGTTTCCTAAACTCCAGAATAGACTAGAATCCACAAAAGTGGAATCTATAATCCATAATATAGATTATTATTATTATTATAGAGAGTAGTGGAGGTGTATCACTTGGTGAGAAATTTAGATTCTGGGATTTTTAGTATATTTTGGATGGAAGCAAGATGGAGGGCACAGGGTGCTGTCCTGGGTTTCTTCTTCATGCTTCTTCTTCCTTCTTCTTGGGTTTGGGTGGCATTTTGTAATTGGGCAGAAAAGTCTGCACTGGGGGCTCTGTGGGATCAGTTATTGGGTTAAAAGGGAAAATAATCCAGGTGTCAGCTCTTAATTAGATTGTTTAGTCTTAAAAGACCTTGGAACAAGAGACAGTTGGCCATTTTGTGCCTTCTAATGAAAAGCTGCTGAGCTCACAGTAGTGAGACTGTTTTACTAATAAGAAATAATAAACACTTGAGTCCCAACACAAATTACTGTCTCAAGTGCCTTCAATCCAAACCCAGAAAAGCCAATGATTGAAACCACCACAAATACCTTTTCAATACCTTTTTTTAATGAAAAAAAAAATTAATACCTTTTTAAAGAGCACAAAAATAGTGTGAGGAGAGAAGGTTCCTGGGGCAGGGAGAAATTGGAATATTAAAAATCCTGCCCTCAGGAGGTTTCCTGCAGCCAGAGCACCTTCTTCCCTCAGAATGTGCAGGATATTGGACTTTTCCTGATTAATTCCATGTTCCACCAGCTCACAGAACAGCAGGAAACAGAAGTTTCCCCCTGCAGCGATCACAAACTGGAGAAACAGGCACTGAAGGGAGGCAAATTGGATCAGCATAAAGCTTTGCTTTGTGGAGAGCTGGACTTGAGGGCCACGAATTCCCACTATTTTTTGAATATAACCCCTCCTAACCTGGATTTGTGCTCCTCTTGGCTGTCTAACAATTGTGATGTACAACAAATCACAATTAACAGATTAAAAGGCAAAAGGAATAGAGAAAGAGCAAGACACCTGTGCTCCAAAAAGAGCTCCTCCAGTGGATTTTGGAGGCAGCCAGCAATTCCCTGAGGAAGGAATTTACCTCTTTAGCATGCCGGAGTCCCCTCTCCCAGGCACTTTCTGTTGGAGGGTCTGGAGGAGGTGGAGGTAAGATTTCATCAACCACTGGGCCTCCCTGTTGGAAAGGTGAGGAGAGCAGGAGAAGACACTTGAGTTAGTTTTAAACAGCAAAGCTGTGCTTTGTAAAGCTACTCAGAGTTACTCCAGATGTGCCTCAGCAGGACTAAGCTGGGAAACCATGGAATTCTACCCCCCTCTACTGGCAACTCCAAGATCTCCATTTAAAAATCACACATCCAACTGGGGGTTGAATTTTGATAGGTATTAGGTCAAAAAAAGAGGAGGAAAATCCCAGGATTGTAAAATGGTTTGGATTGGAGGGGACATTGAAGCTCATCTGGTTCCAGTGGAAGGAACACTTCCCACCAGACCAGGCTGTCCAAAAGCCCACCTGGAACGCTGCAGGGATGGGGAGGGTGGTGCAGAAGCCATGAATGGCCAGAAGAGGTTCCATACCCAGGGGTTGGCTGGCATCAGCGGGTGAGGGCCCATGGGAGGGGCCCCGTTGGGGGAGAAGGGCTCAGGTTTGGAGATGAGTGAGTAATTGCCCTTGTCGTTCACTCCGGGGTGGATAAAGCGACAGTTCATGCCCCAGGTGCAGTGTCCTGTGGGAACACACAGCTGTTAGACCCTGCTCCCAGCAGCACTCCAGCCCCACAGCCAGCAGAACCCCACCAGGCAGGTAAAACCCTTTAAGGAGTAATGTTGTTGGAGGTGTTTTGACTTTTCTCCTCTCCAGCTGGGTTGGGATTTACCTGTTTGTTTGCACTGGCACTCTCCACCTGCCAGAGAGGACAAACAGACCCACACACAGATGGAACAATGTACAAGAACCTTATTCCAGTGGGGAGAAGGGAAGGAGGGAGGGCTGGACACACACTGTTAATTAAATGTAGGAATAAGCCTATGAGATCCTCATTTGTTAATGACAAACATTTCCAGTTGGGAGCTTTGCCTTTCACAGGAAACCTGAGGGCAAAGCAAGCACCACAGTGCATCCCAAACAAACTGGGACAGAATCATGGAATGGTTTGGGCTGGAAGGGCCTTAAAGCCCATCCAATTCCAATCCCAACACTTTCCACTACCCCAGGCTGCTCCAAGCCCTGTCCAGCCTGGCCTCTGTGTTTTATTCCAAAAACCCCTGCAAGTCTCCCTTTTTTCACCTCCTCCAGGCTCACCACGCTGAGGGCAAAGCCCTTTTTGAGTAGTGGCTCCATGAAAATTCAGCTTTGGCCACCAACAAACAGCAAGTTGACACTGAGGACGCTTGGGGCAGAATTTATCATGTAACAGCAGCTTAATGGAGAAGAAAATTCCCCAACCAGGAGCAAGGGCAGCAGCTCTGGCTCCTCCCAGCCCCCAGGGTGGGGTTACCTTTCATGAAGAAGCGGCAGGTGGGCCTGGGCCTCACCTTCCTGTCGTTGGGGTCTTTAACCTCCCCTTCTTCCAAGTCATCATCCTGGAACAGACACAACAAAGCTGACATTTCATGTGGGGCATGCCCTGCAGGACCTGACATTTCCCAGTCTTGTGCAAACACTGAGAGCCACCCTGGGGCAAAACCACGGGAGAAAAACAAGGTCAGGTTACAGGAATGCCCCAGAGCACCTGCACAAGGTGAGGAC
Organism: Agelaius tricolor; assembly: GCF_023055355.1. Lineage (NCBI taxonomy): Eukaryota > Metazoa > Chordata > Aves > Passeriformes > Icteridae > Agelaius > Agelaius tricolor. The sequence continues at coordinate 20,335,940 of NW_027269275.1, read as the reverse complement.
AGAAGATTCCAGGTGGCTGTAAAAGCATCTTCCACTGTCCCAGGGTGCTCCAAACCCCACCCAGCCTGGCCCTGGGCACTGCCAGGGATGCAGGGCCTGCCCACCCTCCCAGCCAGGAATTCCTTCCCAATATCCAAATTAATCCTGCCAGTTCCACCTCGTTCTATCACTCCATGCCCCTGTCCAAAGTCCCTCTCCAGGGACAATCTCACAAAGGAACTTTTCAGGATAAATCAAACAGATTTCTTCCAGTCATCTCCACCTTCCCTTCTACTCCTCAGCTCCACACTGGAGTTGGGAACCAGCTCAAACAAAACTCTGCCTCATCCCCAGGGACTGCAGCCCCAGGAATGAATTCTGGTAGCTGGAGGCTGCTCCGGGATTAAGAAATAACAGCCATGAAACACCTCCAGAAGAAAAGTTCTTGGAAGTTTGAAATACCAGCATTTTCTCCTTTCTCCAAGGAAAAAAGAAAACTTTCCCCAGCTTTGTTAGGCTACACTTGAAAAGCCCAAAGGAGCTGAAAGGAGCTGGGGATGCAGGAGGCAAAGGTACAAAGACCAGAGAGGTGTCACAGGTACCTGGCCAGGAAATCAGGATTTTATCCCAAAGGACACCCTGTTTTTCCCTCTCTCTCTGCCTCCATTTCTCTGTTTTCAGCATGTGAAACATGTGAAGAGGGAGCATCTGGATGGGCCTTCCCTCTGCCTGGCAACAGCCATTCCCTGGGTGCAAAAGATGAGGAAAACTCCCTCCTTTGATCCACTGAGCAGCTGGCAAGAAGGAAAAAGCCATCCCTTGGCTGCAGACAAACCCAGGAGCACAGAGAGGAGGGTGAAGAGCCTCTGCTGCTGCATGCCTGAGCCAGCCAGGGACAGAGCTCTCCTCAACAGCAACGGATTTAAAAGCCTGCACTTATATTCCAATTAAAATTTGCATTAATATTCCCCTCCCTCCACGCCAGGAGGCTGAAAGCAGAAGAAAATGCAGAGCTTGAAGTTTTCCCCAAAGCTGGGGCTGGCTTTCAGTGCTGCATGAATGGGAGAACCAGCTCCACTCTGCTGCTTTCAAAAGAGCTGTGTGAAGTCTGCAACAAAAGGGGAAGTATTTATTTCTGGGAGGTCTCCTTGGAATCAGGCAGCTGAGAATGCTGTTATGAGTTAATGTATGAAAACCAGGCTACAGATTCATCTCCTGCTTTGTGAGGAGAGCTCCCAAGAATGCCTCAGGCTCCAAAGGAGAGCATTCATATTTTAATCAAGGAGCAGGCATGGAGTCAGGACTCCAGGAATTTTTTTTTCTGCCCATAACATACTGGGATTCCTTCTAACTGATTCAGGAATACACAAAACCTTTGGAAAGCACGTGCTGAACAAAATCACCTGCCAGGATGGGCATGAGGGAGAAAAACTGTGTCATTTTTGAAAGCAATTAAACTTGTCAATGAATTATGAAGAGTAAAAACCACACCAAACATGATTCTTTAGAGAAAAGGGAGGAGGATGTGTGCAGTGAGGCTCCAGGAGCTTCCCAGGCTCCTGTGGCCAGCTCAGACCCACAGGAATGGGGCTGCAAGGACAGAGCATCTCCCCTGCTCAGCTGAGGAGCCCCAGCAGTGACCCCAGGTCACTCCAGGGCTTCCCTGCTGTCCCCAGGACAGTCCCACACCCCAGCCCAGGTGCTCTGCACCAGCAGCTCCTCCTTACACTCCCCCCACTGGGATGCACTTCCAGACCAGGAGCCCATAGGAGGGGTTTCAGTGGAATTGCTTTGCCCTTTTTTCTTCATAGAGAAGGAGGAAATTGCTGTTCAGCTGCACAGAACAGCTGCTGCTCTGCAGAGCTCCCTGCTGAGCACAGCCATAGCTAAAGGTGAGATTTTCCCTAATCCCCACCTGCAACTAAACCCCACTTCTGATTTTTCTGAGTATCTCGGTTGGTTCAGGGCTGTGAAACGCTGCACATCCCTGAGCCTATATCCAAACCACGCCTTGGGTATTTTCCAGAAACCACAGCACCTTCCATTGCCCTTCCATGCATCCAGATACTGCTGGAACAGCCCAGGATCGGGGTCTGAGCAGCACAACCACCCCCAGCACCAGCCCCTCAATGTGAACAGCTCCTGGCCACCCAATCCATGGGATTTGCTGTCAGCATCATTCCCAAGTCCCCCTGGAGCTGAGGCAGGGCAGTTTCTTACAGCACTGGAGCCTCCCCACATTGAGAGGTAACAAAGCTCATTCTGATGGCTCTGGCACCAAGTTTTGGTTCAGCACAGGAACCCCTGAGACCAGGGCCTGCTCCATGCTCTGGCCTTACCTCCAGGGAAAAGGGTTCCCTGTACACCAGGGACAGGGATATTCCCACCAGGGGGAGGAAGGAATTGCAGAGGGAGAAGCAACCAGCTCTGAACCACCCCAGGGCTCTGCCCACCTCCTACTTACATCAATTTCTCCATCATCAATTTCCCCATCATCCTCTTCTTTCTTCTTCTCCTTGAGGGGATCCTGCCCGTCCTTCTCATCATCACTTTTGCTGCTGGATTTCTTCTCATCTTCAGGGGCATCATCTCCTTTCTCCTCTTCCTCATCATCCTCCCCAGCAGCTTTCTCCCCGTCCTCCTCTGCAGCAGCAGCACTGGGTTCCTCGGGAACCTCCTCATCATAGTCCAGCTCGTGCTCATCCAGCTCCCTGGTGACAGAGGACACTTCCAGGTCGTTTGTCCTGTCTTCCTCCTCCCCCTTTCGGGGCCGGGGGCTCTTCAGCTCCACGCCCTGCTCGTTGGTGTCGGATTCCTGCGACTTGGCCTCGCTCAGCCGATCCTCCTCGTCCGAGTGGTTCTCCTCCTCCTCGCCCCGGCTCAGGGCCCTGCCTGCCTCCTCCTCCTCGCCCAGGAGGCTCCCCTGGCCACCCTCCCCATCGAGTTCCCGCTCTGAGCCGCTCTCCTTCAGGACCTCCTCATCAGAAAGCTGCTGGTCCTCTTCCTCAGGAGAGCAGGGGTTTCGCTCCGGGCTGTCGGGAACGTCCATCAGTCCCCGCGAGCCTGCGGGAGAGAGCAGCTCTGGTTATGGGCAGCACACGGGGCAAGCAGGGAAACCTCACCCACCCTCAGGGATCCCTCTCCTGTGCTTTGCTTCCCAAGGAAAGGCTCTTGGAGCTCCTGGGAAGCCAGGCTGGATGGGGCCCTGAGGAAGCCAACCCTGGCCGTGGTAGGGGTTTGGAGGGAGAGGAGCTTTAAGGTCCCCTCCACCCCAAACCATTCTGGGATGCCAGAAATTCAGGAATATGGTTTCTCATAGATCCTTCAAGAGGGAAATTCAGAGTTTAAACTGCACAAAGAACTGGCTGCAATATTGCCCCAGACTGGAGTGTGCTGCCCTTCACAGACAATGACAGAGCTTGAGGCTGGAATTTCATGGAGTCCCAGACTGGTTTGGGTTGGAAGGGATCATAAAGATCCCATCCCACCCCTGCCATGGCAGGGACACCTCCCACTGTCCCAGGCTGCTCCAAAGCCCATCCTTGGGCACTGCCAGGGATCCAGGGGCAGCCCCAGCTGCTCTGGGCACCTGTGCCAGGGCCTGCCCACCCTCCCAGGGAACAATTCCTTCCCAAAATCCCACCTATCCCTGCACTCCTCCTTCAGCCTGAGGCCATTCCCTGTGTCCTGTCCCCCATCCCTTCTCCAAAGTCCCTCTCCATCCTGCAGGCCCCAAAGTTTCTCCTCTTCAGGTGAACATTCCCAGCTCTGGCAGCCTTTCCTCCCAGCAGAGCTGCTCCATCCTCTGATCCCCCTGGGCTGGGGTCTCACCTGAGGGGGCAGAACCCTCAGTAAAGACCCCCAAATTCCTTCAGAGCAGCAGATCCAGCTGCCTGCACAGAGACCTTCCTAGAAAATGTCTAAACATGTGCTTGGTGGAAGTTAAAAATGCCATGTCCATCAAGAAAAAAGCAAATAAATACAACAGAAAAGGTCAGGGTGCAAAACAGGGAAAAAATCTGGGCTGTACATTAATTTCTTTTACTCCAGAAACAAAAATCTGATAAATTAAAGAAGTGCCTGACTGGAAATGGCTGAGCTGACTGGGTCACATCCACACAAAAGCTCTAAATACCCTTAAAAAAAGCCATAGAATTACAAATCATCTTCATTTTCATGTTGTACTCCAGCTGCTCTCTGCAAGTTCATTTAGTGCTGCCACAAACCCATGGCATAAATGAGCAGAGTTTTACCTGTTATTTTAAAAACCCTTGGAGCAGAAATGCTACAAATGTCAGACTCTGGTTGCTCCTTGAAACACACCCAGCAATCTACCATGAAATCAGAGATTACTAATCTCTTATTAAGCTGCTATTTCACCTTTTCCTGACACTTTTCCCTATTTGTCCAACTGGCTTTGCACAGGAGAGGTGATTTCCCATCAAAAAGCCACCCAGCCACACCAAACACTGCCCCAAGTAAAGCAAACTGAGCCTTCCCAGCACCTGAACCCCCAAAATCTTTTGGTAACGAAGAGAATTTGCTGCAAACTCCCAAGATCAAAGTCCCACTCCAGAAAATGCTGTTCCTTATACTGTGGGAGGTCTGCAGAGGAGTTAAAACCAGAAAATAAATCCAAACCACTCCCAGAAGCACCTTAAGCTGTATTTTAGGGCTGACTGTGCTCTCCCCAAGCCCCCAGGGCCCTGCTGCTATCAGTGAATTGATAAACACGAGATCATCTCAGCATCAGCAGGCCCCAGAGCAGCAGAAAATCCACATTTTGGGCTTCCTTGCACACTGAGGTTGGTTCTGGCTCACCAGCAAAGTTCTGATTTCCCTGACAAGGTCAAACCCAAATGAAAAGCCAGAAGTTGCCTCCTGGTGACAACAGCTCTGAGCAGTTCCCCAGGATGGAGCTGAACCAATCATCTCCTTATTGAGCACATCAGGCCTGATGCTGAGCTCATAAATTCCTGCACAGATCATTATTGGCTTGAGGAGCCAGCTCAGAGTGGGGATTTTAATTGCCCAAGTGCCTGAGAAGTGACTTTGTGTGAACACAAAGGTCAGCCCAGAGAGGCCACCACAAATATCAAATCTGCCAGGGCCACGTGGACTCAGGAAATTTGTTTTCTGTTTTCTTGCAAATAAGCAGCACCAAAAAAATAAGGGAAAAAAAAGGTATTTAAGTGAAGCAAATGGCTTTTTGTGTTTGACATGGAGACCTTTAGAGGGATGGGAGGAAACAAATATGTTCTGATGGTGAGGAATATAAAACATTGAAATACAAAACATTGACCTGCACAGCAGCTTTTATAAAATCCACAGCATCCAGCAGTTGTAATAATTTCCTATTAATTTCCATCAGCAGAAATGATAAGAAACACAATAAATGATGGCCCAAGTGAGAAGGGTTCACAAAATCCAGGCAGGGAGGGTTTTTTGGGGTGTATTTCCTTGGATTCAGGGATTGGGCTGCTGCTCCAAGATTCCCCAAAACCAACAAAGCAGATTTTGGCAGCAATCTTACCCTGCATGGAAATATCCCAAAACAAAGCCCAGATGTCCAAAGGTAAAATCAGCAGCAGGAAAAAAATTTGGGAGTTGGAAATTAAAAGGAAAACTGCCTGATGATGGAACAGGACAAGTTTAATTCCAGTTTTAAGTGTTGTCTTAATCTGCAAATCAATTCATTCTAAATTTTTTGAATTTTGCAAGGGTTGGGGTTTTTTTTTGAGATGGTTTTTAAATCTGCAAATCACAATTTATCCCAAATCTCTGTAATTGTGAGAGGTTTTTCTGGAGAGGTTTTAAATCTGCAAATCACAATTTATCCCAGATCTCTGAAATCCTGAAAGGTTTTTGGGGATTTTGAGGTGTTTTTTAGGGGTTGTTTGGGGTTTTTGTACATTTGGGGTTTCTTGAATTGTTTTCTGCTGTCCTTTAGAGAAACATAAAGATAAATATCATAAAAAACTGAGAAAAATTGGCTCCATGGAAGTATTTTAACTCAAGCAGCAGTGACAGAAGTGGCAGAGCAGAAACCCCCGGGTTTCATCCCTCCCTTACCATAAACTTGGCCCTTTTTTGTGCCATAAAACTAAGGCAGTTTCTTCCTAGTTCAAAACCAGTTTTAAAAGCAAAACATTAACTCTCCTAAGCCCCAGCTAAGCTTGTTTGACTTGCAGCTCAGGCAAGAGGCAGGGATGTATTAATGCCTCTCACTGAGCAGCCTTTTATCTTGAAAAATCTTCCAAATTCAGGCAAAGCTGCCTTTGGTCCCAGCTGCACAACTATTTCTGCTCCAAAACCAGCTCCTTTTGCTCAAAGTGTGTCAAATCTTCCTTTCCTGAGTGTCTGAGGCAGCCTGGAGCAGCACAGGGCACTGGGAATTCCATCCAGGCTCACAAACCTCTCCTGCTCCCAGGCTAAATGAGCTGGGCCAGCCTTGCCACAGGAAGCAAATGCAATCAATAATGGGCATTTTCAGGCAAAAAAAAAGGGTCTTTCCCCTGGTTTTGGAATGATTTGGGCATGGCTCAGTGAGCTGAAAGCCTCTTCAAAGCAGGTCACAGCTTCTCAGGGAAGAAATTGAGGGTCTGGCAGCAGAAGTTCCCAGGAGTGAGGAGCTCTTAGCTCCACAACACATCAGTGACTTGGAAGTTTCACAGCCTGGGCTCTGGAGTATCTCAAATTAGGGAATGAAGGATGAATTTATGCTCCATTGGAATTGATCAGAGTCCCATGGCTTGCACAAGGTGGGACAGAGATGCTCCTCCTACCTGGCCATCTCACCGTGCCTGGATGCACCAGGAAAGAGCCAATTTGTTCCTACTAAAGCCTCCCAACCTTCTTAGAAACATTTCAAATCACACATTTCCACCCTAAAAACAGGAGGAGACATGCTGCAGCAATTTAAACTCACCTGCCTCACTTCCTTTATAAGATATTTTTATCAAAGCTTAATGACACCCAAGATTTTTGAACTGAAAGCACTGGGATTGAGCAGCCTTGCACTAAAGGCAGGCAGAGAAAAGCCCTTTGCTGCTTAAATTGCTTTTAAAAATCCACTTCCACCTCACCAGGATACATTTTAAATAAAATCCTGAACCTCACACTTTTGATTTAACAAGGCCACAGGAGTCAGAGCAGGAATTTTTACCCAGCAGCTCCTTTTGCAAAATCAGGCCCAATTTATTCTCTGTTGCTAATTAAACAGCACAAAAGGTGCAAAATTAAAAAGGAAGAAATTCCAGGCAGGAACTGAGTTACTACAAAACCTGGAGCTGGGCAGAGCCATCAGTTTCAGCCTGAAAATCCTACAAATGTTCATAAATATGAAGAACCAAGTGCATTCCCAATTTTTGTGCTCCTGGCAGCCCTGGGGAGGTCACAGGACACATGGGAAGGAAAGAAGAGAGGAAGCTTTTTCCTTCAGGCTGAAATCTTTGGGATAAAAGGGTAAAATCCACTTCCTAAAAGCCAAAGAGCTGCTGTGAATCAGACCCATGAAATCCAGGGGGTCAGGCAGGACAGCAAAGCCCTGGAGCAGGGTGGAAGGGCAGGCAGGAGCCAGGAGGGAGCTGAGCAGAGGGAACAGTGCTGACAGGACAGGGGAGGAGAGAAGGGCAGCACACAAAGGTTCAGGGAACAAACAACTGCAAAAGCAGAGATAAAGCAGAAACCAACACAGGGAAAAATGTGGAGGAGCAGTGACAGCAGGAAATCAATTCCTCAGGATCCAGGAGAGGGGAAACACAGAACACTGAGAAGATGAACCTGTGTGCAGCCCTGCCCTGACTGCAATTCCAGCTGCCAACAGGGTTAATGAACTAAAATCCTCATTTCTCTGCCATCCTTAGGGAGCTCTGAGGTGCAGGATGCCCAGGGAACTCAGCAGCTCTCAGGGCACCCTTTAATGCCCAAACTCAGCTGCCCTGTGGGGTCAGTTTGGTGCTGAGAGGCATTTCCAGGAGCTGGGTCTGAAGCAGAGCTCAGAGAGCTCCAATGGGGAATGTTCCCCATGGATTTGTGGTGGGCACCTGAAGGGAAAGGCAGCTGCAGTTTGTTTTCCCAGCACAGCTGATTTTCCTACAGCTCCTTCCTGCAGCTCTCCCCCAGCAAACGCTGAGTGTGAGTTCTCAGGGCCTCAGGAAGAGACAACCAGAGGGTCATACCTGGGTCCAGCAGGATTTGGGATAATCCCACTCAAAAGACTGATATTGGATCAGCAGTTTGGCAAAGATAAACTGGGACCCTTTCCCTGAATTCAGGCAAAGCTTAGGAAGAAAGAATTCACAGCCTGGAGGTGCTGCCCTTGAGCAGCTCTGAGAGACTCACCTGAGAGCTGACCCCAAAGATGATGGACTCCAAACCCATCTCAGAACTGACCCCATGAGTGACAAACCCCAAACCCATCCCAGAACTGATCCCACAGATGACAAACCCCAAACTCATCCCAGAACTGACCCCACAGGTGATGGATGCCAAACCCACCTGAGACCTGACCCCATGCGTGACAAAACACAAACCCATCCCAGGATTGACCTTACAGGTGACAAACCCCAAACCCATTCAGAACTGACCCCACAAGTGACAAACTCATCCCAGAATTGACCCCATGAGTGACAAACCCCAAACCCATCCCAGGGTTGACCCTACAGGTGCCAAACCCCAAATCCATCCCAGGACTGACCCCAAGCATGAAAAACCCAAAACCCATTTCAGAGCTGACCCTGCAGGTGACAAACCCCAAACTCATTCAGAACTGACCCTGCAGGTGACAAACCCCAAGCCCCCTCGGGGCTGCCCCAGGTGCAGGTGCTGCTGTGGTGCCCGGTGCGTGCCCCCACGGTGCCCCCTCACCTCCGAGGCTGCTCTCCTGCCAGGCGGGGCTCTCCGGCTGTGCCCCCGCGGTGCCCCCTCACCTCCGGGGCTCTCCTCTCCTGCCAGGCGGGGCTCTCCTGCCGTGCCCCCAGGCCGCGGCTGCTGGCGCTGTCCCTGCTCCCGCTGCTAGCCATGGGGGACAGTCAGAGCCACCTGCACGCTGCGTCCCTGCCGAGCCCCGCTGTCCCCCGGCTCCCCCCGAGGCCGGGGCCGCCCCGTCCCATTCCCGGTCCCGAACGAGCGGGGGAATTCATTCATTTCCGCGCTCTCCGGCCTCCCCCCGACCCCCTCTAGAACACCGCCGGGCCCTCCCTTGCTCTCCCCGCCGCCCGCCCCATTCTCGCTCCCGGGGCTGCCCCCGTCCCCCCCCTCCCCGGTGCCGCCCCCGCCCCGCGCTTCCCCCCCCGCCGGGCCCGGGCCCGCCCCCCCTCCCCGGCGCTAGGCCGCGGCGGCGCGGGCGGCGGCTCACCGGTGTCGGGGGGCGGCGGGGGCCCGGCGCGGTGCGGGGCGCGGCGGGGGCGGGCCGGGGGCGGCGGGGGCCGGCGGGGCGGCGGCGGCAGCGCGGGACGGGGCGGCGGAGCGGCCTCTACTCGCGGCGGCGCAGGGCGGCCATGGCGTGACGTCATCCGCGCGCGACGGGGCCCGGCGGCGCGAGGCGAGGGGAGGGGAGAGCGCGCGCTCTGCTCCCCCCCCGCCCTCCCGCGCGTCTCTTAAAGGGGCCGCGCACGGCATGGACGGAGCGCAGGTGTGCGCGCACAGGTGGACGCGTGAACGCGCCAACATCTGCACAGGAGGCGTGTGCGGGCGTGCACGTGGAGGGGCAGGGTTCCAGATGTGCCCGGGTCGCACCCGCGCACAGGGACGGGGCACCCGCGTGCCGCAGGACCGGGGGATGTTCGGGAGCTCTGGCAGGGACACGTGGGGCAGGTGACACAGGGACACGTCCAGGTGGGTTTGGGATGGCTCCAGACAGGTGACCCCACATCCCTGGGCAGCTGTGCCAGGGCTCTGCCACACTCCATGCGCACAGGCTCTCCCTCGTGTTCAGAGGGAGCTTCTCGGGTTTGGTTCGTGGCCGCTGCTGCTCCTCCTGTCCCTGGACACCCCTGGGAACAGCCTGGCACCGTCCTGTGACACCCAGGGGAACGTTTGTACGGATTGATGGCACCCCTGTCAGCCTGCCCTTCCCCGGCCGGACCTGCCCGGCTCCCGGTCCCTTCTCAGCCGGACCCGCCCGGCTCCCGGTCCCCCCTCAGCCGGACCGGACCCATTGGGCCCGGCCGAGCAGGAGGGGTGCGGCCTGGGGAGGAGCCTCTGTGACAGGTACATAAGGGCAGGTGAGGAGGACGGGCTCGATCCTCGGGAGAAGAGCTGCTGTTCCCTGGAGGTGAGGGAATGGGAGCTCTGCTGGACCCCGTGAGGCTCCTGGCTGGAGACACCCCTGGATCAGCAGGGCTGGGGGTGCTCCCATGGGTGTCCCTGACCCCCAAAGCCCCAATGTGCTCTCCCAGGAGCCCAGGGCTGCTGTCTCACCTTTGCTCCAGCGCTGACTCAGCCCCCGCGTGTCCCTTTGCGCAAGAGCCCTGCTGGCAGGGGACTCTGGCCGGGCGGCCACCGCTGGCCTGGCCCGGGCCAAAGGGCAGGGCCAGCCCCTGTAAAGGCAGCGGTGACAGAGCTCAGGCTCAATTCTGTCACCGGCATTGCCAGTGGGGAGATCTGGAGCAGACGGGAGCTGAAAGCAGCGGAAGAAGCCCTGGAGCAGACTTGGACGTGCTGGTGGGAACCGATCTTGGGCTGACAGGAACCACTGTCCTTCCTCCCCGCAGGCTGCTCCGTGCTCCTTGGAAGATGGACTACGCCAAATCCCTGAGCCAGCGCCTGGCTGCCCCCGTGTCCAAGTAAGTGCCATGGACCCCCTGTCCCCAGCATGGGGGACATCCCCCCAGATCCCTCCCTGGGTGCTGGTGCTGCCAGGGGGTTCTGCTGGCTCTCAGAACACCCCAATCCCTGTGTCCCTTCCCAGATGTGTCTCAGCCAGCGCCTCCATGACCCAGCAGCTGCTGGCGGGCCCGGCCCCACGGCCCCGGCCCTACCGCGTGTGCAACGGGGACCGCAGCCTGCGCAAGGGCGTCATGGCCCCCAGCCTGGCCGAGCTGCTGTGCCAGGTCTGTTTGCCCCTCTGTCCGTCCCTCTGTCCGGGCTCTGTCTGCCCGCCCCGGGCCTGTCCCCAGCCCTGCTGACCCCCAGCCCCTCTGCAGGCCCAGAGCGCCCTGGCCCTGCCCGCGCCCATCGTGCTGGTGCTGGATGAGGATGGCACGGCCGTGGAGACTGAGTCCTTCTTCCGGACCCTGGAGGAGGGCACAACCCTGATGGCCCTGAGCAAGGGGCAGAGCTGGACTGCCCCCAAGGTGAGGGGACCCCTGAGGGGCTGGTTTGTCCCGTGTGTCCCACGCTGGAGGTGGGATTGGGAGGGTGGGGTGCAGCAGGTGACCGTGGTGCTGCTCTCCTGCAGACACGTGGCTACCAGATGAGCCTGTCCCGCAAGCCCCCGCGCAGGATCGACGTCGCCTCCGTCACCTTCGACCTGTACAAGACCCACCCGAAGGACCTGGGCTGCCTCAACGTCAAAGCCACCCTCTATGGCACCTACAGCATGTCCTACGACCTGCGCTGCTACGGGGCCCGGCGCCTGGTGAAGTGAGTGCGGGGCTTTGGGGACACTCTGGGGACAGGGGACACTGCCCAGCCCTGCTGTGGCACACTGACCCCTTTCTCCCTGCCCAGGGAAGCCCTGCGCTGGGCGCTGTTCAGCATGCAGGCCACGGGCCACGTCCTCCTGGGCACCTCGTGCTACATGCAGCAGCTCCTGGATGCCACTGAGGAGGAGCAGAAGGAAGAGGAGAAGAGCTCGCTGCCCCTGCAGAACCTCCTGCCCTGCAGCCTCCCTGCCCTGCCCTACAAGAAGATGTCACAGTGAGGCTGGCTGGCCTGGCCTGTCCCCTCTGCTGTCCCCCCAGCCCTCGGGGGTCCCAGCACCCCGCTAGGTCAATGCCTGGGCAGAGGCTGCCAGGGTGCCTGGCACAGCCTCTCCTTGCACTCCGCTGGCTGAGTGTGGTCAAACCTGCTCTGGAATAGCTGCTGCTCTGTAAATATATTTATTTAAGTGAAGTTCTCCTGAATTCAGCTGTGTTTTGTGTTGTCTTTTGGGGGGGGGGGGTGGGCACCCAGGACGCTCAGCCCTTGCACTGCTTGGCACCCTGAGCTGGTGATGGTGTAAGAGGTGCGAGGAGGGAACCTGTCGCAAGCGCTTCCCCAGGGGAGCTGCTGCCTTCATCCTCCTCCTCCCTGGCACCAGAGCCTGGCTCCCACCCCTTGGCACAGAGCTGAGACACCCACAACACAGTAATGGGGCAAACCCCAAAGCCCTGGCCTGTGGCAGCTGGCACCATGCCTGTCCTTACTCCTTTCAAAGGGCTGAGAAATCTCCCTGCTCCCTGTGCCCCTGACTGTGCAGGGCTGGCACAGAGGGAGGGACATGAGGGGGTGTTCTGGTCCCTGGGGTCCCCAGCCCTGGGCAGGGGCAGTCCCTGTGCCCACCCCAGCCTTGCACAACCCCAGGTGCTGCTGCTGCTGGCCTGGCCAGGTCAGGGCCATCCCAAGGGCCCAGCAGCTCCAGGAATACCAGCTGGGAAACAAACAGAGTGGGGGCACTGGGCCCCAGTGACCTGGCCCGTGGGGACTGTCCCCAAGTGTTCCCAGAAAGATCCTGAAGCACCACGCCTGCCAGAGAGGGTGGGAGAAAGGGGAACAACCCACTGCCCACCTGTGCTGGACTGGGGATACTGGGAAACACTGGGATGAGCAGTGGGGAGGCGAGAAGCCATGCTCTGGGGGTCCTTAGGGCCATCCTCCCCTGTCACCCTGTGGGGGACACCTGACCTGAGCCACACTCACCTGGGCACTCACAGCAGGGTCTGGAGCTGCAGCTCAGGGGCTGCTCCTGTGGCAGAGACCTGACCCCACCCGGCACTGTGGGGCTTAATTACCTTGATAATTAATGAGCCATCAGCACCAGCTGAGCCCCATCTGGGAGCTGCACTTTGCCCCACGGTGTGTGACCTCCCTGGGCTGCTGAAGGTGCCACCCGGGGACAGCGTGGGGACATTGTGCCCTGCCCCTGCTGTCACCATGGCTGTACACACCCCATGTCCCCATGGCCCTCGGGATGCTGGTGGCCGTGCCAGCCCCTGCAGTGTCCCCCACCCCACACAGGTGTTTAGCAGACATATTTATTTCTGTACACACTTATTTATACACACAGTTCCCATGGCAGCTCCATCCTCGCTCCCAGGGCTGCCTCCGTGCAGGGTCTGCTCTGTGGTGGGGGCACCCCCAGATTTCCTGGGGTACCGTGCCCCCCCACCCCAGCCCCGTAGTGTCTACAGGGAAAAGCCCCCTGCAGCCCCCAGGGCAGGGCCATGCACAGTCCTCCTGCCTCAGTTTCCCCCCGGGGCACAGGTGGGGGCTGACCCCTACCTCCAATGTCCTCACCCCCCAACCCCAGTGAACTTTGGGGCTCTCCAGATGCCGAAGCTGCCCCGGTGGAGCCTCCTGGGGGGTTCCTCCATCACCCCAACCCCTGCACAGGGGCGGGTGTCAGGCACCGGTTCCATCCCCCAGCCCCTGCAGCCCCCCGAGCGGTGCTGGGGGGCTCTGGGGGGGTTACTTGACGTGCTCGGCGGCGTGGGAGGAGCAGTAATACTTCTTGTGGGCGATGAAGGTGGACAGGCTGCTGAACTTGATGTTGCAGAGGCGACAGTACCTGTGGTTGCCGTTGGGCACCGGGCCGGGCACAGCCTTGCCCGGGGGGGTCTGCACTCCCCTGTCCGTGTAGGCGGGGGGCGTGGGGGGCTTGCGGGCGGCTTCCCGCAGCGCCTCGGGGGCTCCGGGCGAGGCGGGGGCGCGGGGGGAGCCAGGGGGCCGGGGGCTGTCCCGGCCCTCCTTGGTGCTGTCCCGGCGGAGGCGGGGGCCGGGCGGGCGGGGAGGGGACACGGTGGGCAGCGGGGGCTCGGGCATCCTGCTGGCACCGGGGGCCTCCGGTGGCCCCGGCTTGGCCACGAAGAGCCCGTGGGCGTTTCGGAAGTGCTCCAGGAGGTCGCCCTTGATGGCCCCGTTGAGGGGACAGTAGGGACAGGCGGCCAGGGGACCCTTGGCCCCCGGCGGTGGCAGGGAGCCCTTGGGGTGACGCTGCAGCGAGTCCGCCCCGGGGTAGGGGATGCCGGGGCTCCCCGCCGGGGCCGCCCTCACCCGCACCCCTCCTTCGGGGTCCCCTTCACCGGGGCTGCCGGGGCTGTGCCGGCCCTTGAGGGGGGCGGCCATGGCCCCCTTCATCTTCTGCAGGTGCTCCAGCGTGCGGGGCTGCAGCGGCGTGGCGGGGCACTGGTACTTCTTGTGCGCCAGGTACGCGTCCAGGCTGTTGAAGCTGATGCGGCACGCGGTGCACTCGTGGTAGTCGGCCAGGGGCAGCAGCGGCGCCGGTGCCGGTACCGGTGTCGGTGCCGGCTCGCTCTGCCAGCGCGGCTTCTTGCTCAGGTCGATGGGACCCTCGGTGTCCATGGGGCCGGCGCGGGGCTCAGGGGCGGCCGCGGGCGGCTCTGCTGGCGGGGGCTCCGGGGCCGGCGGGGGCTCTGCGGGGCGGCGAGCGGCGCCGTGGATCTCGTAGAGCTTGCGGCGCTTGCGGGTGCGCAGGGGCTGCGGCAGGAAGGGCACTTTGGGGGCGGCGGGGCGGCGCAGGGGGGGATCGTGCCGCGAGGCGCAGTAGAAGCGCTTGTGCACCACGTAGGTCTCGTGGCGGCTGAAGCGGATGTTGCACGCCTCGCACAGAGTCTTGCTGGGGTCCTCGTCCCCCTCGTCGCCCGCCGAGCTGCCGGGGCTCTGGCTGTCCTCGCTGCACCGCCCCGAGCCCCCCTCTGCCTCGGGGGACCCCGCTTTGGTGCCCCCCTCCTCAGCCTTGCCCTCCGGTGCGGTGGCCGGCGGGGTGGCATCGCGGCCCGTGTCCCCGTCCCCCGCTGCCGGGCCCTGCCCGTTGCCCGCCGGGGGGGACAGCAGCGTCCCCGGGGCGAGGGGACCCTTGGGCGCCCCGGGGGGGGCTTTGAGCTTGCGTGCCCCGGGCGGGCTGTCCTCGGCCAGGTGCCGGCTGGAGCAGTACAGGCGCTTGTGCACGTAGTAGTTGTTGATGTTGTTGAAGGTGATCTCGCACTCGAAGCACGTGGCGCCCTTGGGCACCGATGTGCCCGTGTAGATGGCGGGCGGCACCGCGCCGCCGTGGTGGCCCTGCTTCAGCCGGCTGTGCACCAGCTCCGACATCTTGGCCAGGATCTCCGAGGCCTGCGGCACCACCGCGGCCTCGTGGCCGAACACGTACTGCGGCAGGAAGACGGTGCCGCCGGCTGTGCCCGTCCCCGGCTCGCTGGGCACGGGGCTGGAGCCCGGCGTGGGGCTGGCGAGCTCCGACTTGACCTTGGCCGAGGCCAGGCTGCGAGGGGACGAGGTCCGGGAGCCGCCGTCGGGGCTGCCGGCCCCCTCCCCGCTCCTCGGTGCCTCCGCCTCGCTGGCCGGGCTGCCCGCCGGCTCCTCCTTGATGCGCACGGGCTCGCCGGACGTGGAGCAGGAGGAGGATGAGGAGGATGCCGATGAAGGCCCTTCCCCGTTCTGCGGCTGGGTTGGGGGTGAGAGTTTGCCGGCCCGGGGGTCGGGGGGCGAGGCGGGCGGTGCGGGTGGTGCCGGAGCGGGGTCGGGGCCGGGCAGCACCACGTGCTGCGGCAGGGCCGGCAGCGCCTCGGGCAGGAACGCGCCCAGGCTGCACTTGCGCAGGGACGCGTTGTTCGGCTGGCTCAGCCCTGCAGGGGGACAGAGGTGACAGCGTCACCAGCAGCCCCGGCACAGGGAGGATCAGCACTGAGAGCACCAGCATGGGGTGCTGCCTTGTCCCCCCGTTACTGACACCCCCAGGGCAGAATCCTCACCCCGTTCCCTGTTCCACACATCCTGGCTGAGGGATGCTTGCCATGTCCTGTTCCCAACACCCCTGGCACCCCATTCCCCATTCCCAATGTCCTGGCACAGGGACACTGTACCATCCCCGCCTCCCTTCCCACCAGCAGGCCCAGCTGGGGACAAGCCCTGGGTGACAATGGCATCCTGTGTCCCCCAGGGCCACAGCCCCAGGACTCACCAGGAGCGAGGGGTTTGGCAGCAGGAAGGGCTGACCCTGGTGAGAACACCTCGCCCTTGGAGCCTGGCTGGCAGATCATGTGGTTGGTGACCAGGTGGCTGTACAGGATGTCCCTCGTGGTGGAGATGAAGCCACAGCTGTGGCAGACACCTGAGGGGACAGAGCAGCGGGCTGAGCGGGCAGGGCAGGAAGGACGGTGCCCATCCCTGGGTGGGACAGGGCTGTCCCCGTGGGACACTCACCGTTCAGGGTGTCCGTGTGCACCTTCAGGTGCCGCTCACAGTTGGCCTTGGTGGTGAAGGCGGACAGGCAGATCAAGCAGACAAATGGCCGCTCTCCTGCCGGACAGACAGATACTCAGTGCTGAGGGGAGGGGGATAGGGCCCATGGACACACCCACAGGGCCACCCCACAGGGCCAGCTCCCTCTGTCTCTACAGGTCCGAGTTGGGGGAAGACCTACAAGTGAGCAGTGCCAAACCAGTGCCCCAAATCAGCTGGGGAGAGCCTCATCCCACTGCTCAGTGTGCTCCAGCCCTGCCTCCTCCCTGCCCCTCCAGCAGCTCAGCTGGGGCCAGCCTCCTCTAATGGTCACCGTGCTGCCACCCCAAAGCCTCCAGACGAGGGGTGCCATGCCATGCTGTGCCATGCCGTGCCAGGCCGTGCCATACCGCTATGGCTCCGCATGTGGATCTCCAGGGAGCTGGCACTGGGACAGCTCTTCTTGCACTGTGGGAAGGGGCAGACCCTCTCGTTGGGATAGGTCTCCTTGGGCTTCTCGTCCAGGGCGGGGGAGCCGGCGCCAGCGCTCTGCCGGCTGGCACAGTAGTACATCAGGTGGGCCTGCAGGTTGCGCTCGCTGCGGTACCAGATCCCACAGTCCTTGCATGGGAACACATCCTCTGTGGAGAGCAGGGGACAGGGACATTGCTGTGGGACAGGCTGGGGACAGGGACGTTACTGTGGGACAGGCTGGGGACAGGGACATCGCTGTGGGACAGGCTGGAGAGCCCCGGCAGGGCCATGGTGCTGCATGTCCTTCACCGCATGTCCCTCCCTGCGTGTCGCTCCCTGCATGTCCCTGCATATCCCTCTCTGTGTGTCCCTCCCAGCATGTCCCCTCCTGCGTGTCCCTCCCCACATGTCCTTGTGTGTCCCTCCCAGTGTGTCCCTCCCTGCTGTTCCTCCCCGTGTGTCCCTCTCTGGGTGTCCCTCCCCCATATCCCATGTGTCCATCCCTGCCTGTCCCTGTGTGTCACTCCCTGTATGTCCCTGTGTGCCCCTCTGTGCTTGTCCCTCTCCATGTGTCCCTCCCCATATGTCCCTCTCCGTGTGTCCCTCTCCCATATCCCTCCCTGTGTGTCCATCCCTGCCTGTCCCTCCCTGCATGTCTCTGTGTGTCCCTCCCCTCGTGTCCCTCCCCTCGTGTCCCCGGACTCACTGTTGACCACGGCGGTGGCCAGGATGGCGGCCATGCCGGCCTGCTGTGGCAGCAGCTGGATGTCAGAGTGCAGCGCCGCCGGGTACGGGGACTCGCCGGGCTCCGCTTTCACCCCGTGCTTGGGGACAGCCGGTGGCTCTGCCACCACCAAGGCGCTCAGGGGCTCGTCCTCCCGCAGCGCCCGCGTCGTGCGGCACCACAGGGCTTCGTCTGGAGAGGGGACAGCGGTGAGAGGGGACCCGTCCTGCCCGCCTGGCCTGGCCCCTCCGTCCCGCCCTGTCCCCGCGGTCCCGGCACGGCCGCTGCTCCCTCCCGGCCATGGCCTGGAGATGGCGGTGTCTGCCCGCGCTGAGCCCGCACAGCCCGCCCAGAGCCGCCGCTCTGGCTTGTGCCCGTGTCTGCACATATCCCAGTGCCACCCCCGCCACATCCCTGTGCGATCCCTGCATCCATCCCTGCCACATCCCTGTGCGATCCCTGCATCCACCCCTGCCACATCTCTGTGCCCATCCCTGTGCCCATCTCTACACCCATCCCTGTGCGATCCCTGCATCCATCCCTGCCACATCCCTGTGCGACCTCTGCATCCATCCCTGCCACATCCCTGTGTCCATTCCTGCACCCATTCCTGCGCCCATCCCTGTGCCCATCTCTACACCCATCCCTGTGCGATCCCTGCATCCACCTTGCCACATCCCTGTGCGATCCCTGCATCCACCTTGCCACATCCCTGTGCCCATCCCTGCACCCGTTGCTGTGCACATCCATGCACCCATCCCTGTGCCCATCTCTGCACCCATTCCTGTGCCCATCCCTGCCCCCATCCCTCCTTACACCCATCTCTGCACTCACCCCTCTTCCAATCCTTGTGCCCATCCCTGAACCTTTGTGCCCATCTTTACGACCATCCCTGTGCCCATCCCTGGATCCATCCCTGTGTCCATCCTTACACCATCCTTGCTCCCATCCCTGCTCATCCCTGTGTCCATCCCTGTTCCCATCCTTGCTCCCATCCCTGGCCCATCCTTACACCATCCCTGCATCCATCCCTGGATACATCCCTGTGCTCATCCTTACACCATCCTTGCTCCCATCCCTGTGCCCATCCCTGCTGGGACCCTCCCCAGCCCCACTGGCTGCAGCCACCCAGGGAAGCTGGGACAGGGACAAGCCCAGGGACAGCCAGCAGTGGGACAGGAGGATCAGACACTGGGACAGGGGACACAGATGGGGAGCCCTCCCACCCCCAGTACCAACCCTTCCTGTAGATGACGGTGTTGGCATTGGTCTCTCCGGGCACGAGGGGCAGCAGGGACAGCCAGCAGCTCTCGTCCCCCAGCACCAGCGTCAGGGGGGGGCTCTGTGGGGCAGGGACAGGGGTCAGCACTGGGGTCACACTGAGGTAGGGTCACATGCTCCCCAAAAGGGGCTGGGGTCACACTGAGGGGCTGCCAGGGCGGTCACAGCACTCCCTGCTCAGCCCGTGCCCAGCTCAGCCTCCCCGCATTCTAATGAATATTAATGAGCACAAGGGGGGGGAAATTAATCTCCCTGATCCTCCGATGGCTGCTGCAGTAACGATATGAAATCTAATTATCCATCCCAATATTTCCAACCCCTCCAACTCAGCCTGACAGTCACAGCCAGTTGGGGCCTTATCACTGCCAGGAGCCGAGTGCTGGCAGCCTGATAAAGCCCCCAACACATGTGTGTGACACTGGCACATGTGTGTGACACACTGGCACAGGGGTGTGACACATGTGTGTGACACTGGCACAAGGGTGTGACACACTAGTGCATGTGTGTGACACGTGTGACACTGGCATAAGGGTGTGACACACTGGCACATGGATGTGGCACACTGGCACATGGGTGTGACACACTGGCACATGGATGTGGCACACTGGCACACGGATGTGGCACACTAGTGTGACACTGGCACAGGTGAGTGCACCTCCCCTGCCCCTGTGGACACGGGAAATGGGGCTGGGGGCTTTGGGACCCCCAGCATCTCCCCAGGGATGGGCACTGCTGGTGCCACATGGGCGGGGCCCCCTCGGGGAGAGGAAAATCCCTTGGGAATTCTGCTCCCGGCATGGGGACACCCCTGGCTGGAGGGGCTGCCCGGGACCCTGCAGCACCCCAAGGTGCCCCCAGCACCCCGGGGTGCCCAGCCCGGCTCCCCGCGGTGGCCCCAGCCCGGCGTGAAGCCCTTCCTTGTTCTCCCTGAACAAAGAGGTCGCTGTGTCGCTGCACAGCCCGATAACCATCGCCAACCCATCTGAAACCCAATCGGCTCCGCATCCGCCGGGAGCGCATCCACACGGCCCTGCCCTCGCCGGGGGGGACGCGGGCACCCAGGGGCTCGGGGACAGTCCCAGAGGGGCTTCACCTTCCCTCGGCAACCCTGAGCTGTCTGCCAGAGGGCTGCCACAGCCTCCCGGGCAAGGATCTTTTGGGGGAACCCTGTGGGAGCGGGTGGGGGTGGGTAGGCATCTTCCTCCTCCTTCTCCTCTTCCTCCTCCTCCTGCTGCTCTTTTCCCTCCTGTTCTTTCTCCTTCTCCCTCCCCAGATGGGGACACACAGTGCTCCACACCACGGAATATTAAAGCCACCCAGTGCTCACAGCTCCCACCAAAACCCCAGGATGGGATCATCTCCCACAACTCCACATCCCACCAGCTCCGCCTCAGCACAGGGAGGAGGAGGGATGAGGGAGCTGTTTGGGATTTATTCTCTGGAGATGAAGAGCAGATCCAGGCAGGATCTGGGGGAGACCCCCTGCACTCCCCCCAGCGCCACCAGCAACAAAGAGGAAAGGACCTGAGGGTGACAGCCCCTATCAGGGATGGGGCTGCAATTCCTTCCTCCCTTCCCTGAGCAGAGATAGGGAGGGAGGAGAGTGGCAGAGGAGAGCAGGGCTGGGAATCATCAGCCGGGCTCGATAAGGGAGCTGCTGAAATGGGAGCAAAAATATTTAGACAATAAATGAAGTATCAGAAAAAAGCTGAGCATATCTTGGGGAAATCAATCATCCTGTACCGGGTGTCTGGACACACGGCGCCAAGCGGGAGATAGGGAGCCAAACTGGGCAGATAAGGGTTAATCAAGGATTTAATTCAGCAAAGATAAACGGGCCTGAGCTTAAAAAAAAAAGAAAGAAAAGAAAAAAAAAAAAAAGAGCAAAGGAGAGAGGAGGAGGAGGAGGAGGAAGAGGTGGGGATGGAGCCAGGGCTTGAGGATCCTGGGCTGGAGCTGCCTGTGTGCAACTCAGGGGGGATGTGGAGGGAAGGACATGGCTGGGATGGAGGATCCAGAGCCTAAAAACACCCAGAGTCACACTCGTGGCCACCTCCCTCCTCTGCTGCTCCGCCAGTGATGCCACCAACAGCCACCACCCCCTCGGTGCTGCTCTTCTGCCCCTTCCCCATGGCTGCTGGTCCTTCCCAGACACCACCAGAGCCCCCAGGGAGCAAATCTGGGATGGGAAAAGGCAGATCCCATCTCCTCTGTGAGGAGACAGGTGCCACCAAGCAGCCTGTGCAGAGGGGATGGCAATGTCCTCCTGTCCCCTGCCTGCGGGAGCGCTCTGGGCTGGCAGGGAAACCTCAAACCAGGAGATTCCCTGAGGAATCTCAGCAGCTCGGGCAGGGACTTCCCAAAGAATGTTTCCCCCACCTCACCGTGCCCTGGGGGTGCTCCCTGTCCCCCTCGGGGTGTCCCCTGTCCCCCTCGGGGTGCTCCTTACCGTGTCGCTGCCGTGGCCCGGCGATGCCGGCTCGCTGTGGATGCTGCCTGGGAAGGGGCCCCAGGAGAAGCCCTCGGGGAGGCTCCGGCGGCTCCGCACCCGTCTGTGCCCATCCCGCAGCTCCAGCTCCAGCTCATCTGCGGGGAGACACGCGCAGCATCAGCGGGATGCGCCCCAAAACCGCCCCGGACTGCAGCACCCCAAATGCTGGGGCTGTGGGAACCGGGCTGGAGCTGCTGCTGGGGGTCCCGTGGGGGGATCCAGCCCTGCCCGGGGGTCCCGGCGCGGCCCGGGCAGAGGAAGGAGCGTTTCCCATCCCCGCACCCGGAGTCGCAGCAGCTTCAGGGCTTAATGGCTTTGATTATCTGATAAGGCTCTGGTTTAATGGGTTAGATAACATGTGAATACGCTATGAAGGCTGCTCGAAAATGTTTTAACTGTGCCTTTGTCTTTGGGAGCGCAGATAAGATGGCAGGTAACCAATACCCAGATGGATGTGCTGCCTGCCCCTCGCCGGCTGCCGCCCCCCAAAACCGAGCAGCTCCCCGGGGACAGCGAGTGAACCCAGCCCGTGCGCCCGAGCCCCGGCAGGGCAGGACAAAGAGCCCCCCGAGCCCCGAGGGGCTGCAGCCGGTCCCGGGTGCCGGGGACAGGGAGGAGGCTGCGCTGGCTGAAGGCAAAATTGCCTCTGGAGCCGGGAGCGCAGGGAGGATAAAGCGATCCCATGGCTGCGGAGATTGAAATCTGATGTGTTTATTAGCAGGGCTGACATCTGGATCCTCCCGGCGCTGGGGTGAGCTGAGGTGAGCGACTGGGAGCGCTGGGTGGTGTCACCTGGCATCGCCCAGGTGCCACTGCCACCCGCGGGTCCCCTCTGTCCGCCCCGGACACCGCCTGGAGCTCATCCCAGGGGAGTCACTGGTGCCATCCCGGCAGAACCGGGAGGTCTGGGCAGGTGTCCAGGTTCCTCGAGGTGTTTGGGGTCACCAGGCTGGTGCCTGCCACCCTGCAGCCCTGTGCCACAGCCCCCAGCACTGCTGGTGATGGGCTGTGCCTCGGCTCCCCTGTCCTGCCCACTGCCACAGCCTGGGAGCGCCTGGAGCCAGAGTGCTCCCAAAGCCACCCTGGCCATGGAGATCCCTGCTCTGTGTCTGGATGGGATCTCATCCCTGCAAAGGGGTTTGGGGGATGAGCACGGCAGGGGCTGTGCCTGCCCTGCATCCCTGGCATCCTCCCACCCTACATCCTCCACATCCGTGGCATCCTCCTGCCCTGCATCCCCCTGCCCATTTCCTCACCAGCTCCACCTCAGCACAGGGAGGAGAGGGATGAGGGAGCTGTTTGGGATTTATTCCCTGGCACAAACTGAGCCTGAGGAAGGGTCCATGAAGAACCTGGGCAGGCAGGGAGCAGAGTGACCACCAGAGTGGCTGAGCAGGGCAGTCAGACCCTCACATTATTCCACGCTTCCAGCACCTCCCATCCGATCCCAAAGTGCTGCTGGAGTGCTGGACTCCCCCATCCTCAGCATCCCCGAGCTGCCCAGCCTCCCCTGCACCCCTAAACCCCAGCAGAGCCCCAGCAGCCCCTCTGCCTTTGGCACCCCCAAGATCCTGGCTGCTTTTGGGGCCCGGAGCCCAACGGCCACGTCCCCCTGCGGGTGCCCCCCCGTCCCCGTCTCAGTGGTAATCAGCAGCGTTTGGGTCAGGAGACCATGTCTCTGAGATAAGAGCATTCGCCTGACACTTCCCATGTCAGAGCACTTCATCTTGTGTGTATCAATCCCCAGCAGAGAAAACACGCAGGCGCTGATAAAGAGAAAACCGTTCCAGACAGGGGGACAAAAATAGTGCTGCCACAGCCAGCCCCGTTCCCGCCAGCCCCACGGCCTCCACCCACCCCAAAATGGGGTGCTGGAACCCCACTGATGCTGCTGAACCCCTGCTCTGTGGCGCTGGGAGCTCCTCCAGAGGGATGAGTGTCCCTGGACCAGCCAGGGATGCTGCAGAGCCCCTGCTCTGCACCCACGTTAACAGAGCGAGGAAAAAAAAGGAGGGAAAAGATGATTTTTTTCCAGCTAAACACACAGCACTGCTGAGTGGGAACAGGGAAAATGATGGGAGATGATGTGTGCTCTACACTGGGAACAAAGCCCAAAGGCAGAAGCCGTGTCCCCACATGGGACCACCAGGCTGCAGAGGGTGATCCCACCATGGATCCAGGCACACCCCACTGCCTGCAGGGTTGGCAAGAGCTGCTGCCAGCCCCTGGGGTGTCCTGGAGCAAAGTCCCTGAGCTGCAGCTCCCTGTGGGATCCCCTGGCAGGTGAACACCCCCCCAGGTATCTCACCTGGCCATCGGTCCCTCCTTATCAGGGAGCAGGGCTTATCTCCCAGCTCATTAACCAAATTGGGCAGGGACCGGCCTGTTTGCTCTGGGGCACAGGGAAAAGCAGCAGGGAGGAAGGAAGGAGGAAGGGAGGAAGGAAGGAAGGAAGGAGAAGCCCCCAGAGAGCCAGGTGCACCTGCCTGGTGTGACAGGGACTGGGAACACGGGGCTGCTCCTGGCTTATCTTCCTATCAAGGGATTCCAAAGGAATCAGCTGAGCTGTGCCAGGAGCAAAGATTAATCCTGCCACCACCCCATGGCCAAGCAGGCATGGCTGGCACCCACATTCCCACCCATCCCGTGGGTCCAGGGTGGGCTCAGGGGAGGGAGGAAGCCTGTGGGGATGCACAGTTCCAGGGAGGCATCACGGAGCCTTCCTCCAGCACGGGGTGCGATGGAGATGAAGGCCAGAGCCATGGGCATGGTGACCACAGCATTGCCAGGGCCAGGGAGAGGAATGGCACTGCCAGGAGCAGCACTGGAAGCTCTGGAGATGCAGCCACATCCTTTTGTTTTCCTTGTGGGAGCGAGCAGGAGGGAAGGGCAGAGGGCCCCCAGACAAACCCACTCATCCCTCCCCATCCCATTCCAAGCTGTTCCTGCATCCCTTTGCCTCAGCTGCATCCAGAGCACTTGAACCCCATCCAGACCAACTGCTCTGCCCCTCAGTGGGCACCCAGGCTCAGAGGTCCCTGCAGTGTTTGCAGCTGCCTGGATACAATCAGGATAAATACTGCTATCAGTGTGTCATGGGATCACAGCCCGGGATCAGCCACCTTGCTCCTGTGCCAGCCTGGGGGGCACAGCCAGATCCAGCCCTGGGCATGGAGAGACTGGGAAATGGGGATGGATGGATGGATGGATGGATGGATGGATGGATGGATGGATGGACGGATGGACCTCCAGATTCCTGCGAAGGGACCAAACAGTTTGCGGTTCAAATCCTGTGGATGCAGGAGCAGTTGGAATGGGATGGGGTGGGATGGGTGGGTTTGTCTGGGGCCCCTCTGCCCTTCCCTCCTGCAAGGAAAGCGAATGTGGGTGCCTGGATGTGGCTGCAGGAGCTGGCCTGGCATTGGGATGGATGGAGGGATGGATCCATCAATGAGTACCCAACCTCCCATGGCTCCCCTGCTCCTGCCTGGGGAAATCCGAGCTGGAGAAGCCCCAGTCCCCCCCAGTTCCCCAGCCTGGCCCCAGCTGCTGTTTTTAGAAGCGGCGAGAGCGCGGCGGAAGGAATAAATCCTGACAACTCAACTACTGCAATGATGTGATGGCACCGCTCCGATAAGATGGAGGGAGCCGATTGGGAAGAGTCTTAAGCTGTGAACATGCAGCATCTCCACTCTTCACCTCGGCTCACAAAGGGAAATCTCTCCAAAGGGGCTAAGGAGATTATCCCGGCTTTGCCGTCCCGGGTGCTCGAGTAATCAGGGCAGCCTTGGGGACGACAAAGGAGTGAGGAGGGTTTAAATCGAGCCTTGCTGGGCTCAGCCTGCTTGGGCTCAGCTCTGCGGATGGAGAGGGGATGGCTGTGGCACAGCTGGGCTCTGTGCCCTGCTTTGGGGTGCTGGGGAGGCCCCGGTGGGGCGGGAGCCAGGGGGGTTTCTGCCTTTATCTCTGCTGCCCATCGCTCGCCACTTATTGATTGTTTGCTGCCCGAGTCCAAAAGCGACTCCTTATCGGGCTGAACCCTGCCCCTGGATAATGGAGCAGCCAGCCCTGCCCCGTGGGCACCACCCAGCACCTGTGGGGCTGGACAGGGGGCTGCACCCCAAGAGGACCCGCTCCTGCTGGCCAGCTGTGGGGCACAGCTGGCAGGCGGGTGGCACCGGCCCTGCCATGTGTTCCCCGGATCACCCCACGGAAGCTGGGGTGCCCTGCCCCTGCAGGATGGGCTGATAAGCATTCCCAGACATTTGCCTTTGGGGTGTTGCTGTGCCTTGCTGGGATGGGGCTGCGAGGGGGTCCCCATCCCGAGGGGTGCCCATCCCTGAGTGCTGCCATCCCTCATGACGGGGGCTCCCATCCCAGGGAGGAACTGGCACCTGTGCCTGCAGGGATGTGGGTAGAAATGCTGGAATAAGGTCAGGAAAGGCTCGGGGAGGATGGGAAGCAGGAAAAGTTCCTGGCTTCCCTGGGGCTGCCAGGACCTCTGTGCCAGGGGCACCCTGTCCTGCTCTGTCCCCACCCCTGGACCCCATCCCAAGGGGTTCCCATCCCAAGGCAGCCCCCATTCCCTGGGGTCCTCCTCACAAGGGACATGCAGGAAACACACAGGACCTGTGACCTTTGGAGGACAGGAATAAACACTGGGGAAAACACCAGAACTTGCTCAGGAAGGATGGGAAGGAGGAAAAGCTTCCTGGCTGCCCCTGGGCTGCCAGGGGGGTGGGACCCCTGTGCCAGGGACACCCTGTCCCCTCTCCTGGGACCCCTGGCTGTGCCCAGGCAGCGGGAGGAGGGCACTGGGGAGGGCAGGAAGCCAGAGAGGGGAGGAAGGGGATGCAGGGGCCCCGGAGCTGATGCAGAGGGAAGATATCCCGAACGGAAAGGGAGGGGAGCACAGGGGGACCCTGCCACAGCCCCAGTGCCTGGGGAGGGTGGGAGAACCCCCAGGAGGGGGTACCCAGATGGAGATGGGGGGGTTCAAGCCCCAAATCCCCATCGGTACTCAGATCCAGGCAGGAAGGTGAGTGATTGACAGCTGTCAATCAGCACCAGCCTGGAGGCATCGTCCTCAGGGCTGTCACCATGAGAGTGCAGGTAAATGCCAGGGAAAATGGGAACAGATGCCTGAGCAACCCCCCCTCCACACTGTCATTGTCCCCAAAACCCCTGAGCATCCCCCCACACTGTCACTGTCCCCAAAAATCCCTGAGCATCCCCTCACACTGTCACTGTCCCCAAAATCCCTGATCATCCCCTCACACTGTCACTGTCCCCAAAATCCCTGAGCATCCCCTCACACTGTCACTGTCCCCAAAATCCCTGATCATCCCCTCACACTGTCACTGTCCCCAAAATCCCTGAGCATCCCCTCACACTGTCACTGTCCCCAAATCCCTGAGCATACCCTCACACTGTCCCCAAAATCCCTGAGCATCCCCTCACACTGTCACTGTCCCCAAAATCCCTGAACATCCCCTCACACTGTCACTGTCCCCAAACTCCCTGAGCATCCCTCCATGCTGTCACTGTCCCCAAACTGGTCTGATCATCCTTCCACTCAGCAACATCCCCAGACCAGTCAGAGCATCCTGTCACCACATCAGTGTCCCCAAACTGTCCCCTCCACCCCGCAGTGACCCCAGGCACAGGAGGACATCCCCCAGCAGGGGCAGCTGCTTTTCCACATCCCAAATCAGGGGGAGGGGTCACCATCACTGCTGGCACGGTCCCCACCCTGCTGCCTTTGGCAGGAGGACCCACGTGGGGCAGGGGGAGGATTTCAGGGTGCTGGGCCCCCCTGATTTGGGACCCTGGGGGGGCCAATGCCCTGAGTCCCAAGTGCCCCCAAGCCCCAGCAGCCTCCCACAGCCACAACTCTCTGCTGCTCCTCTCCCAGTGATAACAGGGAATTGCTGGGATAATTTTTCCCACCCACACATGCCAGGGTGGAGGGGGAGGGACGCGGCAGATGTGGGGGGGCTGTCCCCCCCATTGTGCCCTGCTCACCCCGATAATGAACCTTGAGGTTTCCAGACAAACCCTGGGCAGCCAGAGATTATTGAGGAGGGAGATAAACACAACTGAAGGGAAGGGGGAGCTGGGAGGAAAAGGGGAAAAAAAAAAAAAAAAAAAAAGGACTTGGGAGTTTTAATTAGATGCACTAAAAAAAAAAAAAGAGAAAAAAAAAGAGGAGTTGCTCTGTGCCATCCTGATATGGAGGATGGGGGTGAGGGGTTTGGGGGATCAGGAGAGGAGCCTGAGCTCTGTAATCAACCTAGAGCCATCACTACTGCCCAGAGGAAATATTAATAGTAAATTAATATTTAATAATTAGTAATTAGTTACTAAATAAAGCCCAAACAGGCAAGACAGCAGCAGCAAGGGGGTTCAGCAAGGTGGAGCTGCAAACGGTGATGCTGATGTAGGGAAGGGGGTGAAGAATTCCCAGGGAATCCCCAGGTGGGATAATGCAAAAGCCACCCTGGGTTTGGTCACAGCTCCTCCAATCCCATCCCTGCCTGTGCTGTTCCCACAAGGGCCAAAGCAAAAATCTGCATCCCACCAGGTGGAAAGGGAAGAATCCAGGATTCCCAGGGGCTGCAGCAGCTCCCAGTGGGAATCCTCTGGTGGCTCATCATGAGGCCGAGCAGCCTGTCCCTCAGCAGGGCTCTCTGCTGCATTCCTGCCCCAGCTCCATGTGAAATTTGCCAGTTTTTCCTCTTATCCTTCCGGGAGAGGTGGCTGGAATTGCTGAGGTTGGCAGGGCAGGGATGGGGCAGCCCTGGGATGGGAGCTGGAGGCTGTGGGTGCTCCCGAAATTCTCTGCTACCCACCCTTCCCAAAACGAGGGGGAAAGATGGAAACCTGAGGCATGGATGGAGGGGCTGTGGGGAAGGCTTTGGGGGAATTTGGGATGGTTTGGGGGAATCTGGGAAGGATGGACATCCTGTCTCCAGCCCCAGCAGAGGATGGAGTGAGCACAAAGCATGGCCATGATCCCATTGGCAAGGAGAACAGAGCCAGGGGTGTCCCAGCACCCTGGATGAAGGGGTGGTGAGTCTTCACATCTGTAAAGACTCCCAGGTTTGGGATTTCAGCTTCCAGCTCCTGGGAGCTTGCCCATCAGTGGGACAAGCTCAGTCCCCTCCAGGGAACAAGGTCACTCCAAAGCTAAACCAAACCCTCCTCTTCCTCCCTCCTGCCACGTGGGGCCAGGCAGCCCCAGGGCGAGGTCCTGGCAGGCCACATCCCCTCTGGGTGACCCTTGGGAACACTGACCCACAGTGGGGGTGACCCAGTGACCCCCAAACGGGGTGCAAGCGGAGCCCCCGGCACGGCGCATCCTCGCGCTGACCCGCGGCGGATCCTGCCCGATAAAGCAGCAAACTCAGGCTGCTCCCAGCTTCCCTTTTGGGCAGCTCCATCCCTGATAAAGGGCGAGCCTGCAGAGCCCCTGATAGCCGGGCCATGGCGGCGGTTGGAACGCGCTATCGGCGCGGCATCGCCGGCAGCTCCCGCCACCAACGCCACTCCAATTACAGGGCGCAGATGGGCTGCCAGGGCCCGATAATCAAATCTCTTTTACATAAAGAATGCAAATAACCCGCTCCCCCCCGAGGGGAAGGGGAGGCACGGCCTCAGCCAGGCTCCTTCTGGGAGCTTTGGGATGAGCTTTGGGATGAGCGCGGTGCGGCGACCCCACAGGGGATGGGGGCGGCTGTGGGGTGGGAGGTGCAGCCCCATCCCACCCTGCCCTGGGAGCGCTGGGGGCAAAGGGCTGGGAGCAGATAAGGGGGAGCAGGGGGTGGCCTCGCAGCTCCTTCCTGGACACCACATGCAGGAAGGGCTGGGATATCAGCGGGGCCCCGGCAGGAGCTTCCCCTCGGCCCCGACGGGAAGGGGAGCGGGGTTCCCGCCGGGCCGTGGGGATCTGGGCAGCTGCAGGAGCACGTGTGCTGGCAGGCCCCGCTTCCCAGGGCTGCTGCAGCCTGGTGGCCTTGGGGACACAGCAAGACCTGCCCAGAGCGTCCATCCCCAAAGGGCCATCGCTGTCCTGTAGCGGGGCCACCACTGCCCAACACTCCCAGCCAAAGCTGGGAGCTCCCCTGGGAGGAGCAGGGTGTGGGCAGCACCCACAGGGCCCGAAATGTGCCCAAAACGTGGCCCATTCACCCTTGGGGATGTCAGGTCCTCCTGGTCCCATCCCATCCACCTGCCAGGAGCCACTCCCAGTGGAACAACCCAAAGCCCCAATCAAGGAGTGATGGCCATGAACTAAACCACAGGAAGTTCCACCTCAACATGAGGAAGAGCTTCCCTTGGAGGGTGGCAGAGCCCTGGCACAGCCACCCAGGGAGGGTGTGGGGTCTCCTGTGTGGAGCCATCCCAAACCCACCTGGATGTGTCCCTGTGTCACCTGCTCCAGGTGTCCCTGCCTTGGGCTGGATGATCTCCAGAGCTCCCTGCCTACCCCAGATATTCCATGATCCTGTGAATCTGTGTGGCACACGTCTGTAACCCCGTGGCTTTGGAGATAAGTGGGTGATAGGGCTGGGGGTGCCCACAGGGCCAGCCTGGCCTCGCTGGTGCCCCGGTGCCCGCGGCCCCGGCGTGGAGATACCAGGGGGAGATAGAGGCTGAATTTGCTCCTTGGGGTTTTGATAAGCATCACCAAACCACCCCAGCGTCGCTCTTGTGGTTGCCAGGATGTTGGTGAAGCGCCCTGGTGCGATGCAGGACGGGCCCAAACCCTGCCAGTGCCAGGGAGTGTGATGCCAGCTTGGGGATGGCATCCCTGCTGCTCCCACATCCATGCTTTACCATCCCAACGGCACCCTGGAGATGTCAGGGATGACAACCACGAGCTCACACCTTCCCTTCAGCAGGAGTTCTGGGGTTTGCAGCCTGCCCAGCTCCAAGTCCTCCTCTCATACTGGTGTTTGCAAGAGCAGGTGGATGCTGGAGGGCTGCTCCAGCAGATCCAGCCACGACACTGGGATGGAGCAGGACAGCCCCACACCAGAGACTCACCTGGCCCATTCCAGCTGTCTGGCTCTTGGGGATTTTCTCCAGGATCTGGCTTCTCTGGCTCCTTTGGACTCTCCAGAGCATCTCTGGACTCTGCGACAGGAGGGGGAAGGCAGCTGGTCAGAGCAAGCATTCCAGAGGCAGCATTCCACAGGGGCTGGGACCACCAGAGCAGCGACACCCGGGGCTGGGACGGGCACAGGGAGGGCATTCACATCCCCCTGGGAATGCCCCATCAGCCCACCCCAAACCCCTGGCACACCCGTGCCATGCCATGCCACGCCAGCGGGCCGAGCCCCGCTCCCCTCACGGCTCTATTTGTGGCGTATTCATAGCAACTTGATAACAATTATTTTCTCCATTAACTGCTGCTGGAGATGGGCTGATAAAGGCAATCTGCATATGACAGTGTGGCAGATTAGTGCCCAAAGTACATGTTTGCCTTGGCGTCCTGGGCGGATCGAGCAGCGGAGCCCAATCGATCGGCGCCACCGCGGCCGCCCAGGGGTGACGTCACCACCACTGCAGATTATTAATACAGGTGATAAGCGCCATGATTAACATCAAATAAATCAATCACCGGGTATAAAAGTCCTATTATTTTTGGCTATAAATCAAAGTGCCTGGCATATCGATTTTTATCCATCGCGCTGAAAGCTTTAGTGGCCGTTATTGCTGCTGGGCCTTATCTCTGCTATCACCTCTTTATCGAGGCAGGCCAGTGCCAGGTGCAGCTCCGCGCCCCGGCTCCGGCTCCTCGCCCCCAGCCCTGCTCCCCCATCAGATAAGGGCCCTGATTCCCTCCACCACTGAGCAAAGTTTGCCTGGGAGACCTCCCTGACTCAGATACCGGGGTCCCTTCCCTGCTCCAGTTATCAGGTCCCCTCCCTGTTCCAATTATCAGGCTCCCTGCCCTGCTTTGCTCTAGGATCCTTTCCCTGCTCTGGCTGTTGGGGTCCTTTTGCTGAAATCGGGGTCTCTCCTTGCTCCAACTAGGATCAACTCCTTGCCCCAGCTTTAGGGTCCCTGGCCTGCCCCATATACTGGGGGGGGTCCCCTCCCTGCCCCAGGAACTGAGGCCCCTTCCTTGCCCTTCATTCTTGGGGTCCCTTCCCTGCCTTGTGATTTCCCTCTACCTCATCCTGTTGGGGCTATCAGGGTCCCTAAATGTTGGTATCCCTGTCTGTCCCAGCTATTCATGTCCCTTCCCTACTCCACTATCGGGATCCCTCCCTGTCCCAGCTCTCAGGATCCCTTCCCTATCCCAGCTGTCGGGGTCCTTCCCTGCTCCAGCTGTGTGGATCCTTGGTGCACCATGGCCTGGCTGCCCTGGATCCCTGGTGCACCATGGCCTGGCTGCCCTGGTTTGGGGTACATTTCTCCCCAGATGCAGCTGGAGGCAGCGGGGTTTGCTGGGAGCTCGCTGAGCCGGCGCAGCCTTGCCCCGGCGCGGTTATCTCAAAGGGCACTGCAAACATTAACTGATTGGGATTTGCCCCCACCTCCACAGGAAGGAACTCAAAGGATATCTGGGGCTGTTTCAGCCCGGCCCTGAGTCGCAGCCACCTTTGGGGCGCGGCACAGCAGGCTCCAGCCTGGCGGCTGCGTGGGCAGCACGGTGCCACCAACGGCCCCGTGCCCCCAGCCCACCTGGGGCACGGCCACCTGTGGCCTCTGGGGCTGCTTGGCACCCTGGGGGAGTCACTTGGTTCACCAAGGGATGTAATTTTGCCCCCCTGAGCGGGGGAATTTTGCACCCCAAGGGACGTGACTTTCATCATGGGTGCGGAGAGGAACTTTGTACAGCAAAGGATGTGACTTTGCACCCAGAGAGGTCACTCTGCATCCCTGGGGTGGGACACTTTGCACCCTAAGAGAACGTGACTTTGCACCCCAAGCTAGGGGGAAGGGTCATTCTGTACCTAAGGGGTCACTTTATATCCCAAAGGTCACTTAACATCCCTGTGAAAGGTCACTTTAAACCCTGACTATGTGACTCCACATTCCAAGGGGGTCACCTCATATGCTAAAAACTTTGCAACCTGGGCTGTCCCCAGGGTCCCAGAGGGACAGAACCCTGCAGGGACATGGGGCTGTCCCCAGGGTGCCCAGAGGGATGGAACCCTGCAGGGACACAGGGCTGTCCCCAGGGTCCCAGAGGGATGGAACCCTGCAGGGACACAGGGCTGTCCCCAGGGTCCCAGAGGGATGGAACCCCCAGGGACAGGGGGCTGTCACTGGCCCACCAGCCCCGAGGGGTGGCCAGGCTGCTTCCTGAGCTAACACTGCGCAGGTTGCTCTGGTGGCAGGGCCTGTCCCCGTGGGGAGGGGACAGCAGGGACAGCCCAGGGCTCACCTTCACTGCCGGGGGGGCTGCAGGTGTCGCGCTCGGCGGAGCCCTCGCAGTCCGAGGTGGGTCCGTCCCTCTCCGAGGGGCTCTTGTCCCCCACCGGGGCATCCTCGCCTTCCTCCATCGCTGCCAGGGACCCTGTGGGAGCAAGGACAGGATGGTGAGGAGGGCACAGCCACGGGGAAAAGATGCCAGGGGGTTTTCCCAGCTGGGAAATCAGGATGCTGGGAGGAGATGCCCCACAGGGAAGGAAGGGAAAGCCCTGCCCAGCCATTCCTGCAGTGCAGCATCTCCCTGGGGTGCTGTCCCCTTGCAGAGGTGGCCATGTCTTGCTCCAGGTGTCCCCTCCCTGCGGCACCGTGGGGAATCAGCCTGGCAGCAAGAGTGGCCCTGTGCACACAGATATGGCATCACCTGTCCCCAAAAGAAACCCCAGAAATGGTCCCCACCACCCCTTACCCAACGGGGGACACCGACCCGCGGGGATGGCACTGCAGGGGGGACGTGGGGACAAACAGGGTGCACACAGGGGACACCCCTCAGCCCTGCCATCTGTTTCCATGGCAACGCAGCCACATCCCCAGCCAGGCAGGCAGGGCCCAGCCCTGGTGGCACACATGGCACACATGGCTGGCACCACACGACGCTGCAGGACCAGGGACCACGGGGGGACCACGGGGGGATCACGGGGGGACCACGGGGGGACCGGAGCGGGGCCAGCCCGTCTGCAGACCTCAGCTGCTCGCCGTGACTCCAGGCATGTATATTTACAGCAGCAGAACAAAGAGCCCATAATCTATACAAAGCACACAACAATGAGCGTGAATAAAGAGGCTGCCGGAGAAGGGAAGGCAATTTATTCTAATTCTGCTAATTTCAGTTCCAGCACAATTAAAAAGGCTCTGATAATATTCAGAAACAATCGCCAGCTAACAAATCGTTTCTCCCGCTGTAAATGAAACATTGTTAGGCTAATTTCTTCCTTCACGCCTTCACGGCTCTTGGGCTTCTGATAAAGTTAACCCGACGCTCGCCTGCGCCGGGGTTTGGCACCTCCAGCCTGCCCAGGGAGGGCTGGATGGGGCTGGGAAGGGATGGGTGGGACCAGGAGGGCACCTGGCACCCACCCAAGGGTGCTGAGACCTGGGAAAAGCAGGAAGCAGGAGGAGGATGGGGATGGCTTTGGGTACCACGGCATTGTGGCCTACAGGGATGATGGGCAGCCAACAGCATTCCATGGATGCATCCCATATCCCACCCCAAAGCACCCATCCCCAGCCAGGAGGGAAATGGGGATGCCCCATATAAATCCAACTTTGAGTGCTGTGGAGTCACCAAGTTCCTACAGGGATGGTGGGTGGCCACCAGCATCCCAGCACCACATCACTGGGGTCCCTGGATCCACTCTGGGATGACCCACATCCCACCCTGAAATCTCCATCCCCAATCAGGAAGGAGATGGGGATGCTCCACCTAAATCCAGCTGGGGTTTGGTGTCACCCAGTACCTACAGGGATGATGGGGAACCAACAATCCCAGAATCTTGTCACTGTGATCCCTGGATGCATCCTGGGACCACCCATCCCAAAACAGCAAGGCCCAGCCATGAGGAAGATGAGGCTGCTCCATATAAATCCAACGTGCCAAACCTGGTATGGGGACGATTGGTGGCCAACAGCATCCTGGAATCATCTCACACAGCCCCTGAATGCATCCCACATCCCACCCCAAAGCACTCCCAAGGGAAATGGGGATGAATAAATAGATCAATATAAATAAAAATAAAATAAAAAAATAAGATAAATCTAACCCTGTAAAAGCAGGGGTTTGGGGACCACAGTGTCACCAGAGTCCACGGGGAGGCTGGGTGGCCAACAGCATCCCAGAATGATGTCCCTGGCTGCATCCCAACCCCACTGCAGCACCCACCAACCCCCAGGGATGCACTGCCAGTGCTCCCAGCTGTGTGGGTTAAACCAATCACTGGGGGAAAAAAAAAAATCAAAAAAAGGGGAAAAAAGGGAAAAAAAAGAGCGAGTGAGGGAGAGGGAGCAGGAGCAGGAGCGGAGGGAGCGTCACTTGCCCGGGATTGCTGGGAGCCCTGCACAGTTATCACCGCACACAGCCTCCCTCGGCTGGCCTGATCTGTCTATTCTTCATTAAGCAAATACGCTGAAATGGAAATGAAAACATAATAGCTATTTGATTCTCGGCGAGATATTTTGCATATTGGTTCAGTGCTGATAGTGGAATTTCATCAACTCCCTTTTTTCATGCTTTAAAACTGAATTACTGAGGCTGGTTTTACAGAGAGGGGAAGAGCCAAAAAACACTCCCTTCCAAGATACTCCGCTTCGACGATTAACTCTTCTCCCTCCCTCCTTTTTTTTATTGATAACGAGCAAGGATTTCTTTTTTTTTTTTCCCTTATTTTTGTTCTTTTTTCCCCTCAAAAAATAATATTAAAAAAAAAAAAAGACAGTGACTGTACAAACTTGCAGGGAGCTGAGGAGCTGTGCCCGTGTCAGCAGGGCTGGGCCGAGGGTCGGCATTCCCAGGGAAACCCGGCGTTATCCAGGTAATGATTTGATCACTGCACTCCAATTAAGGCTCTCCCAGCGCAGGAACAATAAAGCTTTTCTTGATTCTTTGTGCTTAGCTGGTAAATTAAATAAAAGGCAAAAGAATATAGGGAATCAAGGAGGATGGGGGGGGGAACTTTTCCAGGCTGCCAAGAGCGAGACCCTGGGTGCTCAGAGAGCCGGCACGGAGACAAGAGCAAAGTGATAAGGGGCCTTGATAACAGATAGAAAATAGCAACAGCCACAGACTTTCCCACCGGCTCTGGAGCAGGGAGGAGGAGGAGGAGGAAGAGGAGGAGGAGGAGTTCCCATGGTGGAAAGCAGGTCCTGGATTGGGAACACGTGCAGGCTGGTGGCAACCTGCCTTTGCCGGCTGGCGCTCAGTGCTGCTGTCAGGTCCAAGTGTTTATTTTTAAATACAAATTTAAATAAAATTTCCCATCCGACTCCTTTGCAATTCCCATCTCTGGAAGTGTTCAAGGCCAGGTTGGATGGGGCTGGGAGCAACCTGGGCTAAATGGAATGTGTCCCCGCCCGTGGAGGGGGAGGAAGGAGATGAGCTTTAAGGTCCTTCCAACCCAAACCATTCTGGGAATCCACAATCCTTATTTCTAAAAATAAAAATTCCTCCAAGTCCCATCGGGCAGGGGATGAGTCCAAGGAAGGCTCTGGGAGTCAGGGAATGAGAGACAGAGCCTGGACCCGGGTGAACTCACATCCCAAACCTTCTCTCCAGGCACCTCAAAGCTCAGCCTTAACTCTGGTGGGGACAGTGGGGACATCTCAGCTGTGCCAGGGCATCCTGAGGGACATTGCAGCTCCACCAGGCAGGCAGCATAATGGAGGATCCCTTCTCCATCCTTCCAGCTCCTTCTCATCCCTGCGCTGGCACCATCCTCTTCCAATTACAAACCCACAATAAATAACAATAACAATAATAATAATAATAATAAATACCAACCCAAAAGCAGGTGGGCAAGGCTCCAAACAACCTCCATCCAGGTTTTGGGATGCACAAAGCATCACCAGGATACTCATCCATCACCTCATGCTGGAAATGTGAGAATTCCACTCAGCCATTGCTTCCTCTCTGCCCCTAAATCACCTCTTTTCCCCCTAAATTATGAAGCCAAGAGCAAAGTGCTGCAGGAACAGGGCAGAATTCCTCAGGGAAAGATGCTCCCGGAGCCAGTCCCAGCTGCTCCTGGAGCAAAGGCAGCCCTGGTGGTTTGGTGGGACCTGGAGCATCCCGGGATTCCCCAGGGTCTGGTGGCAGGGCTGTGCCAGAAACACCCAGAGAACAACCCGGGCTGCAAATCCCGGTATCTGATGGGCCACCCGCCCGCTCTTCTCACCCAATTCCTCCCTGGGCCCTGCCGATGTTTGTTTTACCAACGACCTCGGCTGCTCCCCGGTTCCCCGCGGGCCGGGAATGCCAGGCCGGGACAAAGGAGCCGGTGCTGCTCCACCGGGAGATCTCCCCCCAGTGATGCTGCACTGAATTCCAGCAGTCTGGGCTCTGTTTGGGAGGAAAAGGGGTTTTTGGAGCACAAATCAGCCCTCTCATCCCCCCTATCAGGCTGGCTGCAGCATCCCAGGCCAGGCTGCTCCCATGGGTATCTCCCCATGAAAGATCAGCCCCGTGCACGGAGCTGATAGAGGCTGGGGCCGGCCCCAGGGGGCTTTATCTCAAATTGGGGGCCCTTCTCCATCACCTCCAGATAAAACTCACCCTGACCCTGCCTGTGGTGCCCTGGGGGAAAAGGACAAGGCAAAAAGAGTATGGTTGGAGAATTGGAAGGTGTAGGGAGGGTTTATAATGTATTGATCATTATTAGGTATTAAATTATTACTGGTTTATCCAGGAGGTGGTAGGGATGCTGGGATTGCTGATGGGGGATATTTATAATCATTTACAAATTAATTTTATAGACTTATTACGTTTTTGTGTTTAGGCCTAATTTATCCCAGAGGGGAATAGGGGACAGAGGAGCTGGGTGATGCTGTAATTCTTGATGGGAAGATGCTCCAACAGCTCATGAGGGGTTTTATAATGATTAATATTATTACATTGATAATCTATTAGGCCTAATTTATACCAGGAAGAGGAATAAAGGGTGGTGGGGGAATAGAGATGGTGGGGGCATGGAAGGGGTGGGTGATGCTGCCATTGCTGGCGGGACGGTATTTACAATAATTGTTAAATTTATAATAATTGTTAAATTTGTAATAATGATTACATCTGTAATAATGATTACATTTGTAAATTTATAATAATGATTCCATTATAAATTTATAAATAAATGATTCCATTTATAAATTATCACATTTATAATATACTTAGGCCTAATTTTTCCAGGAGGGGAACGAAGGACAGGGTGGGAATGGAGGTGTTGGGAAGGCTGGGATTTTTTGGGATGGGATGGGATTCCTCAGGATGGGATGGGATGGGATGCTCCAGTCACTGCTGGGGAGCTGCTCTGTCCCAACCACCACAGGTCTGGTGGAAGGTCCCTGCCCTAGAACCGGATGAGCTTCAAGTTCCTTCCCAACCCAAACCATTCCAGGGCGAAATCCAGAACGCCCCCCATGGGAGGGAGCCCCCAGAGCATCCCTCGGTGCTGTGCTGCCCCAGGGGAGCCCCCCAGGGAAGAGCAGGAGCGGGGAGAGGCCGAGCCTGAGAAAAAGCAGCGCTGCTGATAGGGGAGGGATTGGTTTCAGCTGGAGCTGCTCGCGCTGCCAAGCCCAGGTGGGATCGCGGCGGGTGCAGTTACTGAACATTCATCACTGCCTGAACTCTGTAACTTTATCAGCAGCGAGCGGCGCCAGCGCCGGCCCCGCCAGCCCCGGCTCCGATGGGCCGATAAAGCACCGAGAGATTCCGGGAGATTGGGGCGCTCCGGGGGCCGCCATTCCCAACGGGAACGGCCGGCGCATCCACCGCGCGCCAGGCAGGGGAGGGAGCCGGGGAACAGATCCGGGGACAATGACAATGGAGTGACTTTAGGTTTCAGATGGGGTCGATAAGGCCCTGATAGATTCGGAGAGAGCGGAATGGAGCCGTGCCGGGCGCGGAGGATGGATGGGGATGCTCCGGGAGAAGGGATGCGCTGAACGTGGCCTGGAGAGCGCACGGAGCCACCAGAAGCTGCTCAGAGCGCAGCGGGGAAACTGAGGCAGCTGATGAGACTGGGAGAGAAGGACCAGTCCCTCCTGGAGCTGTCTGCATCCAAAGCCCATCCAAGAGCAGCGGGAGGTGTTTGTCCCCATGGTGATACAGGATGTGGGCACTTCGGGAGCAGCTGGAGGCGCAATGAGATGGGAAAGAAATTCCATCCAGGAAGATCAGGCTCCAAGCACACCAGCCCTACTCCCTGCCAGAGGGTGGAACTGGGGGAAAAGCCCTCAATGCCACCCCTGCTCCCTGCCAGAGGGTGGAACTGGGGGAAAAGCCCTCAATTTGGGTACTTCTCCCACCTGGAATAAAGGCATTCCGGGCAGGGGGTGGGGATGCTCAGGCAGCACTTGAGCACATCAATACCAGGTGACAGCGAGGACAGAGGTCAAGCTCTGGGCTAATCCAGCGACAAATTACCCTGAGATGCCGAGCTGGAGCCATCCCCCTTCCTGTGGGAGGCGGCTCCAGGTCCTACCAGGTCCACCCCGCTTCCAAACGTGATGGAAAGGGAACAGGGATGGTTTTCAGTGTCCACCCCAAGGCTTTCAGTCTGTGACAGCCCTGGGTGACAACAAGGCCCAAGGGATGGGGACAAGGATGGGGACAAGAGGACCTCAGCAAAGATGCTCTGGCTGGGATGTCCCTGCTGCTCCCAGTCCCACAGGATGCCCGATCCCAGCTCCCAGAGCCATCCTGGAGCACTCCAGGGCAACCAGCAGGAACCAGGGGGGCTCCAGGGGCAGGGAAGGACCTCGGAGGGCACAGCCAGGTTGGGTGGCCCAGCTGAGAGCAGCTGGCACCAAACCTGGCACACGGAGATCCCTGGGACAGCGCTGCTCCCAAAATCCTTCCCAGCACCCCAACCCTCTTCTTCCTCCAGCTCCAGGCCCTTCTCCTGCCCGGCTCTGTGGACACCGAGTTCTCTCCGTGCAAACGTGCCTGTGCTGCCTCTCTCTCTCTTTCTTTTTTCTAATTTTTTTTTTTTCCTGTTCTTGGCATTTTGGTGGAGCGAGATAAGAGCGAAAAACAACAGAGCTGCCCGGAGAGTGAAAAAGGGAGATAGATAACGCAGATACCGACTCCTACACAAAACAGTCCTGGCTTTATCTCTGCTTTTTATCACAGTTCCCCTAAAAAAAATAAAGAGAGCAGCCCAACTGGAATGGGGCAGCACATTAAAAAATGAACTTTATACTGTTTGCTCTTTAGTTTTATGTTTAGATGAAACAAACTCAGAGGCTCGTGGTCAATACCTTCTCCAATCTAAGGAGTCTGGAAGCTCTGCTTGCTCCAGTGGGGATGAGTGAGGAAAGCCAAGGAGTTGAGTGTGGATGGGGCAGAGGGATGAGGCTGCTCCGAAGTATCCAGGGCAGCATCCTGCAGCAGCAGCAGGGAGGTGGACACAGAAATGGAGATGCTTCCCGAGCACCCCTGGCGCTGCCAGCTTGGGGACAGATCCCACCTGAGATGGCCCAGCCACCACCAGGATCCCGGCCATGTGGCACCGCTGGCAAAGCCCTGCCCGTGCTAGGAGCAGATCCCTGGGTGCAGGAACAGCATCTCCATCCCAGCACAGGGCTGCCCTACACCCCACCCACGAGGCTCCCAAAAATCCTTATTCCCCCCATTCCTTAGGGCACCTCACAGGGCTCTCTCTGCCTTCCAGCTGGGAAGGGCGTTTTGGAGCAGCAAAATCCCAACTCCCAGGGCACGGCCAGAAAGAGGGAAGGAAGGAAAAAAAAAATAAAATAAAAATGGACTGGAGGTTTTTCCCTCCCCTCGCACTCCCTTCCCTACCTTCTTTTTGAAAAACATAATTTATCTGTGTATTATCAAGAAATCCAGACACTTTAATCAGTGAGCTATGAAGTCAGTATTTCCATTCTTATCTAGCGGAGGAGTGGAAATGGAGAGCAGATAGGCAGCTCCGAGCCCGGCCGTGGTGGGGAATGTTAATGGGAGGAGCGGCGGAGCCATTGGCTACCGAGCTGCCGCTATCGCTGCCATTATCGCGCCCTTATCGCCGCAACCATCGCAGCGCAGTAATGGGGCCAGTTCAACTTTCCGCATTATCATAGGAGCTGCGAGTAGCATGAGAGGCCTCGGCTGGGAGACGGAGAAGAGAGAGAGAGAGAGAGAGAGAGCGGCCAAACTTCCCGGCGGAGCAGGGAGGGGAGGGAAGAGCGGCTTTTCCTCCCCGCCGTGCCCTGCCGGGCTGGGGATGCTCTGCTCCCGGTCTCACATTCCCAAAGCTCTGGAGGAACATCTGCAAAGCCCCGGGGACTGACTCCTCCAGCATCACAAAGCTCTCGGTATCAACCCTAAGGCACATCCTCAAACCCCAGGCACTGACCCAGAGAAGCATCCCCAAAACCGCAGGCACCAATCTCATCAAGCATCCCAAAACCCTGGGTACCATCCCAGGGCACATCCCCAAACCCCAGGCACTGACCCAGAGAACCATCCCCAAAACTGCAGGCACCAATCTCATCAAGCATCAAGTTGTTTTTTGCTCTTATCTCGCTCCACACAATATCCTGGGTACCATCCCAAGGCACATTCCCGAAGCTACAGGGACTGACCCTGCTGAGCATCCCCCCAAAGGCTCAGGCACAGCCTTAAGGTGCAGCCCCAAACTCCTTCAAGCATCCATAAATTCCTGGGCACTCAGCCCAAGGCGCATCCTTAAAGCCCCAGGCACTGAATCTGTGGGGAATTCCCAAAGTCCAGGGTGCCAAATATTCCCAAAATCCTGGGCACCGACCCCAAAGCCTATCCCTAAAGCAAGGGGTACTGACCCCATCAAACATCCCCAAACCCTGGGTTTGCTTTCCCAAAACTGCAGGCACCATTCCTAAATATTCCCAAAGCTCCAGGCACTGACCCCATTGAACATCCCAAAAATCTCCAGGCACTGACCCCATCAAGCATTCCCAAAAATCCTAAATACTGCCAAAGCTCCAGGCACTAACCTAATTGAACATCCCAAAAATCTCCAGGCACTGACCCCACCAAGTAGCCCCAAAAACACAGGGACTCATCCTAAATACTGCCAAAGCTCCAGGCACTGACCCCATTAAACATCCCAAAACCCCATGCACTGACCCCAAAATCTTCCAGCCATGACCTTACTGAGCACTCCCAAAGCTCTGGGACCCTGACCCCACCGAGCATCCCCAAGCCCTGGCACTGACAGGGAGGCACATCCCCAAATCCTGGGGTCAGGCTCCCAGCTGGCCAAGGCCGAGGGAAAACAATGGATCCACATTTCATCAGATGGACAAACCCGAGGAGCACATTTCCTCCACGCGCTATCGAAG
Source organism: Agelaius tricolor (assembly GCF_023055355.1). Taxonomy (NCBI): domain Eukaryota; kingdom Metazoa; phylum Chordata; class Aves; order Passeriformes; family Icteridae; genus Agelaius; species Agelaius tricolor. The sequence goes on along the minus strand of NW_027269275.1, from coordinate 20,294,133 downwards.
GGGAGATGTCAAGAAAATATGTTGATGTGAGAAAGAGGAGATAAAGAATTATTTTGGAGGAAAAAAGCCGTGGAAGGCTCTTATCTGGAGTGACTCATAGGCACACACTCCTTAACCCCACTGCAGCCCAAGGTCAGCAGTTGCATTCCTTTCAGCATTTCAGCCCTTCCAAAAAAACATGTTGCTGCAGGAACAATGTGGAGCCTTTACCGGGCAGCCATCGGAAGAGGGAACTGTATTACCCCGAAACACTTGAACTTTCCTGATAAAGGGAGCAGCAGGACACAGCCTGGCCAAGCTGGAGCGGCCAAAAGCCCTGAGTCAGGCAGCAAAAGCAGTCATGGGATGTGGTGCAGAAAAAAAAGGGAGATATTGGCCTGCTGCTCCCATTCCTGCTCTTCTCCAAAGTGGGGGAGCTGATTTCTTGGCCCCACGGGAAGAAAAATCCACGTCCTCAGCAGGGAGCAGAGGTGGAGTGTGGTGCAGGGCTGGCACAGAGGCCTTTTCCAATTCATCTTCTCCAGTGCTAAATTCCAAGGAGCTCCAGGTTCCTCGCTCCTGCCGGTTGCCCACATCCTTCTCCCCGGGCATCATCAGCTCTCAGCCCTGGCTGTGCCCATGTGGAAGCCCTGGGCTGGTTTTCCCTCCACAGCAACGCCCCATCCAGTGTTTTCCAAGGCGGATCATGGGTTTTTTTGCAGCAGGACGGATGGAAAACATCCTCAAAACATCCTCTTCCTTCGGCCAGCACGGCTGCGTTTGACCCCAAATCCACCAGCACCACGCAGGGCCCAGCAGCTGCATCCCCAGCCCTGCTGCTCCCACTTTGGACAGCGTTGTCCTTTCCTTTCCCAGGGATGTGGGTGTCCCCTCAGGGCTGGGAATGTCCCATGGCATGGAGATTCCTGTCCCAGGGTGGATGTGGACAGAGTGATGCCGCCTTTGGGGTGATGCCAGGGGTGATGCCCCTCTCCAGGAACCTGGGATCACCAGTGCCGTGGCGCTGCCTCCTTGCACAATTCCTGCAACACCCGTGGGGAAAGGATTGCTTTCCTCCCCAGTGCTGATTGCTGAGCTGGCCACATCACAACTTGGCCAAAGGGGAAGCTGCAGCTTGCTAGGTGGCCTCGTGATTCACCGTGGAAAATAAGACCTTGCCCAACCTCGCCATTGGGATCCCGAGGTGTAAATCCCGGCTGGAGGTGGCTTCCCCAGGCTGCCAGGGACAGTCCATTGCTGTGGCTCTGTGCCCATGCTGGGGATGGTGTGGGGGTGTCCCCTGGGGGCTCAGGAGGTGGAAGGAGCTGCAGCAGACACAAAACCAACCCAGCCCCAGCGCCCACGGCCCTGGAAGGAGCTGCTGGCAGAGCCTCCCTCACCTCCCTCGCTGGGCCCTCGGCAGAACTGGTTTGGCCATGGCCAGCCTGGATCCAGCCCTGGCTCCCTCAGCATCCCCCTCATCCTCCTCTCCTGGGGGTGGCCAGGAGGAGCCATCCTGGGATGCACCCCTAGCACAGCCCCAACAGGGCTCACGGGGTTCCCTGGCATTGAGGGATGCAGTGTGCCACGGCTGGCAGGGCACGGGGTGGTGGCACTGGCCAGCAGTGCCATTCCTCCATTATCCATGGTGAATGCATTTCCTGCTCCCAGCTGTCCCCTTGGCCACCAGCTGCCAACCTTCTCTGCAGCTGGGGCCTGCAGGGATGCTCACACCTGGCTGTGCAAGAGGAGGGAAACTTCTTCCAGCATCACCCGAGGCTGGGGCAGACCCTCCACTGGGCAGGAATGTGGGAAACACCTGGGGATGGCTGGGAGAACTCCCCGGGGTGGGCTCTGCTGGGTGCATCCCACCAGTATCCCACTGATCCACTGATATTCCACCAGTATCCCACTGATACCTCACGGGTCACTCCTCTATCCCACGCATGGGATGCTCCCCAGCCCTGGCAGCCCCCAGTGTCACCCAGGGCACATCCCAAGGGGCCGGTGACAGCCGGGCTGGGCCGAGCCACTGCGGGGGCAGCGGTGCCACGGGGCTCTGCCACCCTCGCCCTGCCAGCTGCTCGGTGCCACCGCGCCAGGGCTGGCAAAAGCCCCGGGGTGTTTGCACAAGAGGGGAGGGGCTGGCAGGCAGGCAGGCAGCGCCCGTGGGTGTCACAGACATGTGGGACACGGGGATGCCACCTTGGGGATGCCACCAGCGGGGTACAGGGGGGCTGAGGGAGCCCCGGGATGTGCAGAGGATTCCGGTGTTGGGAGCGGAGCTGGGAGGCCCTGTTGGCACCCGGCTCATCCCGGGAGCAAACCCAACCCACCCCATGGAGCACCCCAGGGTAGCACCTCCCCAAACACCCCCACCCCGGAGGTGCGGATGGGGAAACTGAGGCACGGAGGTGGCGGGGATGGAAAAGTGCAGCTGCATCAGAGCGCAGAGGGGAAAACAGGCCAAAAAAAAAAAAAAAAAATAAAGGCAACAAGCAGAGGAGGTTGAAACAGAGTCACCTGAAAGGGAAGGACTCGGACTCAGGAGGGAGGGAAGGCAGCGGGAAGGAGCAGGCAGGAGGCGTGCCGGGAGCATCCCACGCCACCGGCTCACCACGCCGCCGCTAAAAATAGACGCTGGGCTGGCCACTGTCATCTTTAAAAGAAACGCGATTTTCCAAGCTCCCGGGAGGGAAGGACGGCTCTCCCACGGCCACCCCGCGCCCGGCTCCCCCGTCCCCTTCCCGGCATCGCCGCCGAGCCCACGCGGGACCGGGGAGCAGCCGAGCGTGCAGGAGGAAAGGAAAAAAATAAAACCAAATAAAACCACCCGAGCCCAGCACAGCCCATCGAGAGACGGCGGCTTTAACAGCGCAGATCGCACTCCTTATCTGACACCATCTATTAGCAATTAAAGAAAATCCACATGCAAAAATATGACGGTGTTTTCACCCCCCCCCCCCCACCCCAGCCCGGGCGTTCGCTCGGCGGTGCAGAATGGGAGATAATGATCAAAAAAAAGTCAAAGCTCTCATCAAACTAATGCAACATCTGCAGCCGATAACAGGAGCTGGGAGAGCTCGGCTTCTCAACCCAGCTCGCTTCACAGAGCACGTGGAGGGGGGGAAAACCACCCCACCACCTTGAGAAATAAAAACACACATGCAGCTGCCCCCCATCAGATAATTAAAGTGCCTGCGTTAATCACATTTGCAGTGGAACAAATTGTTGGAGCCCTTTTGCCCCTCTTTGCTGTGTTTGTTGTTGTAGCGAATCCTGCTCCGGTCTGGTGGGGAGAGATAAGTGGTCCTTATCAGCCCTGGCAATCTCTATCAGGATGGAGATCGGGGCTTGGCGCTTATCAGGAGCTCAGATCTACTGTAGCTGAGCGCAGAATAAAAAGGGAAAAGGAAAAAAAAAAACCAACCAAACACCATAAAAAAAAAAAATAACCACAAACAGGCCCCTGCAACTATGACAAAACATTCGCTTCCAGCTCGCTTAGGAACAAAAAAAAAAAAAAAAAAAAAAAAAGAAAAAAAAATTAAAAGAACAAGGGAGGGGGAGGCACATCAGCGCGATGAGATCAATCTCCCGCTTATCAGCTCCCCCATCGCAGGACCCGGCGCTGTGAAAGCACCGGCAGCTGCCAGAGCCTCGCTCATCAGCTGGGCGCCCGTGCTCCCATGTTTGAAGTTAATAAATATAACAGGCTATCTGGGTTGGAGATCAGCTCCTGCTCCCTATCAGCCCCTCACATCTATCTACCAGCAGAACAAAAGACAGACACACACAAAAAAAAAAAAAAAAAAAAAAAAAAAAGAAAGAGAAAGAAAGAAAAAAAAAAAATCAACCACCCCATAAGGCAGAAGCAGCTGCAGGGAGGTTGGTGGTACAGGCAGGGATGGAAAGAAACTGTCCTCTGCGGGCAGGAACCCCCAAAAATGAAAGGGAGAGATGCTCGGGGTGTTTTCTCTGCTATCGAAAGCCACCATCGCGATGCAATCGGCTTTCAAAGCCTCCCCACCGCTGCCGGGGGGGCTCGGAGGGAGCGGCACCCCCGGCCCCTCCATCCCCGCTCGGCTCCAGCCCGGAAAGGCACCGAGGAGAGGAAGGTTAAAGCAGCCGGTTAAATATAGTCCGGTGTCTGATCTTTGTCTTATCTCTGCTGGCGATCGCCCGCTCTCCCGGCGATCTCCCCGCGAGCCTTAATCTGCGCCTCGCATCGGGCTTCAAAAAAAAACAACAAAACCCCAACCCCACAAGAGAAGGCGAAGCCAGAGCGAGAACATCGCGTCACCCAGGAAAATAAAATCAGCAGATACCAATCTGGAGGAGGTTTTTAATGCTCCAGCCGAGATGATAAGGAGGATAGACTTTGTGGAAACAGGTCCGGTCTGTACATGAGAGGAGTCTGGTTACCGGAGCCCTGATTCATGCATACCTTCCCTGATGGAGCAGCGGCAGGGCGCTCTCGCCGCGCTCGCCGCGTCTAATGACTGTTTTCATGTTGACACATACAGGAAGGCTTCCAAGCTCTCAGCTTTTAATCACTTTTGGCCATCGCCGGCGGCCTGAGATCAGCCTCCCACTTTATCATTTCTTCACATCTCTGCAGAAAAGCAGCAGAGGAAGGAGATACGAGGAGCCGCCGCCGCCGCCCGGCCGAGCTGCCACGGCCTCGTCCTGCCCCAGTTTGCCCCGCAAAGTCCGCGCTGGTGGGCGCTGGGAGCGGGCATCCCGCAGGGGCTCCCAGCGCCACCGCTCCGAACGCTCCCGGCTGAGCGAGCTGCAGTCACCCAGGCAGGGCTTTTTGCCGAAATAAAGCCGCGGAAGTTGGAGAAAGCCAAAGGAGAAAAGTATCCCGGAAAAAAAAAAAAAAAAAAGAAGAAAAAAAAAAAAAAAGAAAGGAGGCAGCTGGGACTATTTTTAACTCTCCCCGGGTAAAAGTCTAGCTAAGCGTTATCACCACAGCAATCACCCCAGGCAGGGAAACAGGTAGGTGCAACTCAGCCTTGCAATTATTTCAGGAGAAAGATAAAGGTAGATTATCACATGGTGGCCAGCCTTCCCTATCCTCCCATCTCCCTCTTATCACCAGCTTCCATCGACTCGAGGGGGAAAGAAAAAAAACACACACACACACCGGAGAGGAAGGAGAAAAGCCAAGCTGAGCCCGGCACCAAAAAAACTTCCAGCACTTTGCAGGATTTCTCTGCTCTGCTGGTGCATCCTCGCTGGAGCAAAACAAGAGCCCGGCCGATGGAAACCCTCGGGAACCACCATTGCCCAGGGAGGGACAGGGATGTGCCCAGGGAGGGACAGGGATGTGCCCAAAGCCCCGAGGGATCCTGCGGCGCTTCCTCATGGCCACGTCCCACCTGGGCTGGGATGCAGAGCGGGACCTGGGGGGCCAAGGACAGCGTGCCCGGTGGGGAGGATGGCACATGGGGACCACGGGGACGGTGGCACGGCGGATCCAGCAGCGCCCAGGCAAATAGGGGTCCCCGGCAGGGTCAGGGCGCTGTCCCCACGGTGAGGAGCCCCCGGCGGGGCTGGGGTACCCCAGGGTGGATGGGGAGCCCCTGGCAGGGTGAGCGGCCCGCAGCCGGGGTGAGGAGCCCTCGGCAGGGCTGGGGTGGCCCGGCGGCCATCGGGAGCCCCGGGGGGGTTCGGGGAGCCCCCGGCCCTGGCCGCCGGCGCTGGATGGGAGGCAGGCGGGGGAGATAAGATCACAATTTCAGGCCGTCCCGACAGAGCGATGTTATCAGGACGGGACTTGCAGAACGGAATATTTTAAAGCCTTATCGGGGCCCCCATCGGGAGCCGGTACCGGAGCCACCGCGCTGGCGGGGGGGAGGCGGCGCAGGAGGGAGGGGGGAGCGGCGGGGACAGAGACCGAGGCAGGCGAGCGGTCGGTAGCGGGAACGGGCACCCACGGCGGCCGTCCCGGAGGGGTCCCGGGTGTGTCCCGAGAGTACCGGGGGGACCGGGGGAAGGGGTGCGGGAGCGCTGCCGCCGAAGGGGTGGTGCAAAAAGATAAGCCGGGAGGGGGAGTGGGTGCGGTGGGTCCAGCAGGGAACGACGGAAGGGGTGCCGGTAGCGGCGACTCACGTTTGATCTGCCGGGGGTTGCTCTGTTTCCTCCTGGACATCGCTCGGCGAGGGGCGAGCCCGGCGCCCCGGCTGGCGGCTGGGCGGGCGGCAGGTGGGTGGCGGCGGGCGGGCCCCCGGCTGCTCGCATGCCCGCCCGCCCGCCCGCGGGGCCGGGCCGGGGCCGGGGCCGGGCCGGGGCCGGGGCCGGGCCGTGCTCGGCGGAGCGAAGCCGCCGCCGCCGCCGCCGCGGGATTTTCTCAATGGGCGCCGCGCCGGATCAAACCCGCGGAGCGCTCCGGGGGGCGGGGCCAGCGCCGCCGCCGCGGCCGCCCATAGGCCCCCGCCCCCCGCCGGCCACGCCCACCGGATGGCGCGCGCGGCGGGGCGGGGGCTAACGGCAGAGGGGGCGTGGTCTCGGGGCGCGCTCCCTGCGGGGGCTCCGTGCGCGCTCCCCCCGCGGTCCCCCGAGGGTCCCAAAGGTGTCCCAGCCCCGCTATGGGTGCCCCGTGAGGCTCCAGCCCCTGCTTTGGGTCTGGCCCCACCCCGTTAGGTCGGACCCCCCCTTTTGGGTTCCACGACCCATCCCCAGCATCCCGAAATTCCCCTTTGGGGTCTCCCATCCTTCTTTGTGTTCCCCAAATTTCCCTCTGGGATCCCTTGTGACTCTCTGGAAGGTCCTACACCCACAGCAAATCCCCCTGCTGGAACCTCAGTGCCATCACTGAATCCCAATTCACCTTTCACAGATCCTCAAAGACTCTTATGGGGCCCCCCAAACCTTCTGTGGGGTCCCCAGGGGCTCTTTTGGATCCCTTGGAACCCCTCTCATTTCCAGATGAATGGTCCAAAACCTCCCACTGTGACTCCCATGACCCTGGCTCAGGGTGGGGGACACCCCAGGACACCCAGAGGTGGTGTAGGTGTCCTGGGGTCCCCCCCTTGGCATCATCCCAGCCAGGTGACCTCTGAGTATGAAGAAATTTTGGGGCGAAATGTGGGTTAAACAGGAGCCACATAGATTTTGAATCCACAATGGGAATATTGTCCAGTGAAAAACAACAATTTCTCCCAAACTGGACCTTGCCATGGCTGACCTTGGATCGGGGGGATTTGGTGGTGATGGCTGGTGGTCCCCAAATAAGGATGGAGTTTTTGGATCATTGCCAGGGGTGATGGCTGGTGATCCCCAAATAATGATGGATCAATGGAGAGGGCTGGTGGGCTGTGGGGACACGGCACAGCTCGGTCATATCCCTTCTCCATCTATCCCCGGACATGGGATGTGCTTTTTTCCCCCCTTTTCTTTTTCTTTTTTTAAAGGGTTTTTAATTAACTTCCTGTTTCAATGGTGGGATAATGAGTTTTAAGCAGCGCATGATTCCAGTAAAGAGGTCAAACCGGCAATGAGGATGTCAAAAGAAATTAAGTTAGGAATTAAGAAGAGATCCAGGGGAGAAAAAAAAAACAAAACAACCCAATGGAAGGAGGGAGATGCTGCTGAGGACGAGGCTCTCTGGCTGACCACCCCCCAAAACCATCCTGGCGGTGCCTTTCACCTCAAATGGCCTCGAATCGCCGCCTTCCTGGAGACCATCCCTGGAGACCATCCCTGGAGAGCATCCCTGCAGACCATCCCTGGAGACCATCCCTGGAGACCACCCCTGCAGACCATCCCTGGAGACCATCCCTGGAGACCACCCCTGCAGACCATCCCCAGAAACCATCCCTGGAGACCATCCCCTGCAGACCATCCCTGCAGACCATCCCATCCCCTCGGGGAGCAGCTCTGCTTGTGGAGCCTCTCCCCTCCCTCCCTCCCAGCCTGGCTTTGCTGGGCCCGGCCCAGGGAGCCCGCACTGGGCTCTGCTCCATGCCAGCCGTGCTGGTTCTGCCTCCAGCAGGGGCTGCTGAGGGGACCCCTCAATCCAGCCCGGCCCTTTTGGGGGTCCCTGGGCTCCCCCTGGCTGGGCTGTGGGGATTTAGGGGCTGGGGGCACGGCAGATCCAGCCGGTTCCTCTGGCACATCCACGGAGCTCCCCCGTGGTACTCACCTGGCGTGTTTGCTTACACCGAGATAATTAGACAAGCGTTTAATTAAACACAGCATTGTTAATTGCGCGGGTTTGAGGGGCTGGGGGGGAGCGAACACTGATGAGATGCCCAAATTTCCTCTCCCTGTGAGGCAGCAGAGGGATGGAGGCTGTCCCTGGCTCTTTGTGCTGGAAGAAGCGGTGGCAGCATCTTGAGGGGACATTGTCACACCCACGGGGGGCTGCATTTCCCCCCAAAAAATGCCCCAAAAAGCCTCGCTGGAGCCGGTGGGCTCTGCCACCCTGCCCTGGGGAGCGAAGGAAACAGGTTGCAGTCCTTCCCCTGGCACATCCCTTGCCAAAAATATCCCTTTAATTCCCTTTCTGGCACCATCCCAGAGCCACCTAGATCCCCCCCAGGGGTGACAATTCTCAATCTTGACCACCACCCAAGGGCTGGATCCCGACACAGGGATGTCCCCAAATGCCCCATCCCCTGCGGGCACCCATGGGTGGCCCTGCACAGGGACAAGCAGCACGGTGGCAGAGCAGTGGCAGGGCTGGGTGTCTCCCTGCTCCCTTCCCGAGGCCGTGGTGTTTGCAGGGAGATGGTTCCAGGGGAGCCGAATAAACAGCGTGTTTTCCCGAGGAGTGAATTACACGCCTGCAGAGCAGAGATAATGCGGGAGCAGCCGTTCCCCCCATTGTGAGCGAGGTGACATCTTTTTATGGAGCTGTGTACATTTGTATTAGTGCCAATTAATCTGCCCTGATATTATTAGAGACGCGGCGAGAGGAGGCGGCGGCGCAGGAATGTCAATGGGAAGAGCCAGGAGCTGCCTCTGCCGGATTTCAGGGTTCAGGGGTGGCTGGGGGGCATTTTGGGGGGCTGTGCTGAGCCCCCGGTGCCACTGCCCGCTGGCACGGCCTGCCAAGGCCCCAACACCAGCTTTTTTCCCGCTCAAAATATCCTATTTTAGAGGGTTTTTTTGTCCCAAGAGGGAGGACTGGCATCGCGGTGCCCACCTGCAGAAGGGCCCTGCCACCTGCTGGCAGCAGAACCCGGCCCTGGGTGCCACTTGTCACCTGCCCGTGGCTCAGCCTCGGGTGGCTGCCAACAGCCCGGGCTCCTCTGGGGCTTGGGCACAGCTTGGGCACGGGTGGGACACGGGTGGGACAGGGCAGGAGCAAAGCCTGGGCACGGTTTGGGCAAGGTGTGGGCACGGTGTGGGCACAGTTTGGGCACGGTTTGGGCACGTTCCTCCCTGACTTGGGCACGTCCTGGGCAGAGACGCTGCTGTGGAATTCCGGGCTCCCGGGAGCTGCGGTGGCAGCGTGGAAGGGTTTGGGATTAAACCAAATCCCAAGCGTGGAATGGTTTAGGGTTGAAAAGCCTCCAAGATCATCAAGCCCCAGCACTGCCAAGGCCACCACTGAACCATGTCCCCCAGTGCCACATCCATGTGGCTTTTAAATTCCTCCAGGGACGGGGGCTCCAGCACTGCCTTGAGCAGCTGGGCCAGGGCTGGACAAACCTTTCCATGAAGAAACGTTCCCAATATCCAACCTAAACCTCCCCTGGCAGAAATGATGCTGGATGCTCCTGAAACCAGGTGGGAATGTGTGGGTGAGCAGCCCCCAGTTCCCAAATCCAAGGCTGGGATGTCTCAGTGCTTATTTCCCCCTCCCTCTTACTGATCTCCTTCTGTAGGAATGATGTTCTAAGTCCCAAAAGGAGCAATCCAACCAATTCCTGGGCTTCAGAAGCATCACTGCTGGCAGGATGGAATCCCTGGGCTCCTGTTCACAGCTCCCAGGGCTCCAGGTTTTCCTGCATGAATTCAGCACCAGGAGTGCAGGATCCCTCCCTGTCACACACCCTGGGGAGGGAGGTGGGAGCTGGGCTTTAAATTCCTGCTGTGCAAGGAACGGCCAGATTTGACTCAAAAGCAAGAAAAAAAAAAAATTCCTAAATCTTCAGCCCCTGCTTGCAGCGTGACAACCATGGTGGATCCCGTTATCCTCCAGGCTTTATGGAGAGGCTTAAAGCACCTCTGGCTCAGAAACTTGGCTGTGGGGCTGAGAAAAGAAAGGCTGGCTGGATTTGGGGGGGGGGGGGGGGGGCTTGAAGAGCAAACAGCTTGAGGGAAATTTAGGGTGGTGGCAAGAAGCCAAGAAATCCCCCCCAAGGGGCTCCATCGATGCCAGGCACCTCCCATCAGACCCACCCTGCAGCCCCAGGGCCTGGAGCTGTCCCAGGCCTGAGGATGTGGGTGCAGACTGGCCCCACATCCCGGGGGTGCTGGGTCCCAGGGGAGCCCCCCTGTGCTGCTGTCCCCTGCTGAGCAGGGAGTTAATCCCCAGCAGGGAGAAGCTGCCTGGCTTTGCATCCTCACTGGAATTATGGTGACAGGGGCCTGCAATCTCCCAAGTGACAAACGCTGCTGGATAATGCAGGACTCAGCAAACCCGGGGGCTTTGGGGAGCTCAGAGGAGCTGATGGTTGGGGGGGACTGAAGGAATTGGATGTGGGGGAGAGCAGGGGGAAAAAACCTACTCACATTTAGAGGGGAAAGGATAAATTAAATAATTCAGCCCCCAAAGATGAGGGGATGATGCCAACATCTCCCTGGGGAGTGGCATTCCCGAGCCAGAGGTGGGCATCACTCATGCTTTGTGCTTCCAGAAAATGGGTGCAGCTTTGGGAAGGGGTCCCTGCACCCATCCCAGGGCCCTGGGGATGGGTCCCATTCCTGCAGCATTCCCCTGGCTCCCAGGAGACTCATTTCCAGGTGCCCAGGTGATGAATCTGGAGGTGTGGGAGAGCTCTGGTAACAACCAGGCATGAAAATCTCCTCCTCCGCCCTGCAGGTTTGCTGCCCTGGTGAAATATAGCACAGGGAAAACATAAAAGTCCCATTTCCAGCTCCATAATATTTCCTGCCAAAACAAAGTAAAATGTGCTGCCTTAAATTTTCTGCAAAATTCTTTTGAGGTTATTTTTTTCCCTAAATTAAGCCATACTAATTATTTTCAGCCACTTTATCTCCACTCTGCAACACACCAGGAGGGTGCAGGCGGCAAGCATTTTAAGCCTCCATAAACAAAAGAGTAGTTTGGAAAATAATTCTATCAATTAATCAAATTAATCCTGCAGTTTTAGTTACAAGCCCCGAGTGGCGAGGATCCCAGCCGGCAGTGCCGAGCTATCTCTCACTGACAGCGGCTCCGTGTTGTGATTGCGGCAGTAATTAAAGGATGGAATACAGGAATTAAAGGATGGAATACACCGCCTCCGTGGGGGCTCCCAGCCCAGCCCAGCGCGGCCGCAGAGGTCAGCTTGAGGACAAAGTGGGCATGAGAGAACTGGGCCTTCAGCAGCACCGTCATCATCATCGTCATCAATCACCAGCAGCAGCAGCAGCATCGTGATCTTCATTGCCATCACCAACACCATCATCATCAAAAAGGGATGAGCAAAATGGGCCCTCACCAGCATCATCTTCATCATCATCATCATCATCTTCATCATCATCATCAATCACCAGCAGCAGCAGCAACATCATGATCATCATTGCCATCACCAACACCATCATCATCAAAAAGAGATGAGCAAAATGGGCCTTCACCAGCATCATCTTCATCATCATCATCATTGCCATCACCAACACCATCATTATCAAAATGGGATGTGCAAAATGGGCCCTCACCAGCATCATCTTCATCATCATCATCATCTTCATCATCGTCATCATCGCCATCACCAACATCATCATTATCAAAATGGGATGTGCAAAATGGGCCCTCACCAGCATCATCTTCATCATCATCATCATTGCCATCACCAACACCATCATCATCAAAAAGGGATGAGCAAAATGGGCCCTCACCAGCATCATCTTCATCATCATCATCTTCATCATCGTCATCATCACCATCATTATCAAAATGGGATGTGCAAAATGGGCCCTCACCAGCATCATCTTCATCATCATCATCATCGCCATCACCAACACCATCATCATCAAAAAGAGATGAGTAAAATGGGCCCTCACCAACATCATCTTCATCATCATCATCATCAATCACCATCATCATCACCAGCAGCAGCATCATTGCCATCACCAACACCATCATTATCATCGTAAAATGGGGATGAGCAAAATGAGCCCTCACCATCATCATCATCATCATCATCATCATCATCATCATCATCACCAGCAGCAGCACCATTATCATAATCAATCACCATCATCATCATCACCATCAAATGGGGATGAAGAAAATAGGCCCTCACCATCATCATCATCATCATCTTCAATCGGGAATGAGCAAACTGGGTTGTCACCATTATCATCATCATCATCGCCATCACCATAAATTTGGGATGAGTAACGGGGCTGTCACCATCACCACCACCACCAACACCATCATTATCACCATCAAAAATGGGGAATGGTTAAACTGGGCCATCATCATCACCATCACCAACACCAACACCATCACTGTTACCACCTTCACCACAAATTGATCACCAACCTGGGCCATGAACACTTGGTGACAACCAAACCAGGCAAGCCCATCACCATCACAAAGTGATGATGACCAGACTGGACCACCACCATCACCAACTGATGATGATCAGATCAGGCTCTTGCCATTGCCAGTTGGTAATGACCAAATTGGGCTGTGACAATCACCAATTCATGATGACCTAACTGTGCCATCACCACCACCAGCTGAGGACCACCAAACCAGGCCACCACCACCACCATCACCACCACCTTGGTTTTTTCCCCTCAGGGACAAAACTCTCCTGCTATGAGCAGCACCTGGACAAGATCTGTGAGGAAGAGGAGCTGCAGGAGCATCTTCACTGTTGAGAAGCTCCAACACTTTGCAAACCATTGAGGTGACAGCAGTGGCACCAAGGTCCTCCTCAGCCCCTTTACAGAGGACGCCTCAAACATCCCACAAACATCACGCAGACAGGGAATTTCTGTGAAAATATTGGAATATATTTGAAAAGATTAATCATGGATGACTTTACAGTACCACCCCATATTTTTATCTCATACTTTATTTAACAATATTAAAGAGGCGCTTTAAAAGCACACGGACAACATCATAAAACGGCGTTTCCTGCTCTCTCTCTGCTTCTCTGGACAAAATATCAAAATAAAAACTTTTGACAGAACACATTGCACCCAAGGTAAATTACCTACAATAGTTTTTTATACAATACAAAGAATTGTAAAGATACATATTAACAGAATAAAGCCTCTTTTTTTTTTTCTTTTAACTCTAAAACAAAACAAAAAAATCATTGCAGGACAGACGCAAAGTACTCTGACTGTTCATATCACATCAGTGCATTACTTCACCTCCTTGACTTGGGAGTATTTCAATAAAATCTTTCTATGTCCTCATTTGCACCTGAGATTTCTTTCTGGATCCAAAAGTTTGGTTGTAGAACATGCTTGTTTAATGTGACGTAACATTTCTGACACTATGGAGTACCAGCATAGAGGAGCTTTTTCCCTAAAGTTGTGTTTTTTTCCCTAAAATTGTATTTTTTCCCTAAGTTGTATTTCTTCCCCCAAGTTGGATTTTCCCCCTAACGTTAATTTTTCTCCCTAAGGCTGAATGTTTTCCCCCTTGAATTGGCTTTTTTTTTTAAATTATCTTTTCCTGCTCCACTTTTTTGACAAATAATCGCTTCTCCCTACCAATTTCCCGTTTTTTTTTCAATCAAGGAAGTCTGTATTCACATTACAAATGAAGAATAGCACCAGTAACTGCATAGTACAAGCGGATACCTATAGAGCCACTACGTCAATACAGTAAGAGAGTTTAGAAGTGATACCGTTGAGGGCACTCGGACAGTACCGATTTTTGCTGCGGTAAATTGGCACAGTTTTCTTGTTGCACAAAAAAACCCCCCCCCCCCACAAACAAAAAGAAAAAACACACACACGCTCACACACACACACACCCAAAAAAACCCAGAAAAAACCCTAAAAAATCAGAGTTTGTCACAAGTGTCAAGGTGCAGTTTGCTCGCGGGGACGCCTCTCCTCCAGTCCCATCGTCTACAGTGGTCAAAGAGTGGCAGCATCCTCTGGAGGGCTCCGACAGCCCCAGAACCCCAGAGCTGGGTCGTCCTTCTCTTGACGATGTAGAAACAAAATTCTTAGGGATGGCTGTCAAAATATAGGACACTTGGGTCTTAATTTAATTTTTTAATTGTATCATCGCTCAGGCCAGCTCCCAATTAAATGAATTGTACGGGATTATTTGTGCAAAATCTTCCACAAAAAAAAAAAAAAAAATTTGCTTTCTACAGTGTACTGCACCTTATGAATAAGACGTCTATGGAATGAAGTTCATCTCTTCAAGTACTTTGTACAAAGATAACACAGACACAGACTCAAAAGGGTCTGAGATTTGCAAGTATCCTTATAACCTCAGCACTTCTGCAATAAAGCAATTGCTCTCGACGATTCAGTCTGCCCAAAGCGATTACAATTTCAGTTCATGAAAATCATCAGCAACATCAAAGTTCTAGCATTTGCATGATAAATCAGGTGAATTAAAGTAGATTAGTAGACACAAAGCAAACTATTTCACAGAGGCTGCAGTGCAAGTTCATTTAAGCTAGACAGAGAAATCATGCTACACAAACGAATTTAATGCTTTGATAATTTTTTCCCTTGCAAACCCCATGAAAGCAGCTGAGGATCACCATAAGTCACTTCCATAAATTATTCTGAAGTATCTCTCCTTAAAGGAATTTTAAAGCTGGTTAATTTTTGCCCAAAGAGTTGGCTGAGCAGGTTGTTCTGGGACTCGGCACTGCGGTAGCTGGCCGGGCCGGCCGCCTTGGCCCCGCGGGGGCCGTGCCAGGAGCCGCGCGGGGACGGCGCCGGCCCCTTGGCCAACACCTGGTGCAGGCTCTTGCCCAGGATGGCTTTCCTGCGCTTCACGTCCCCGTTGGCGTGGCGGAGCTCCCCTTTCTTCTGGTTGTAAGGGTCCAGGACCATCTTCTTCAGCTGGGGGCCCGTTCTGGGCTTGGGTGCCAGCTTGCTGCAGTGCGTGTCCCTCCTGCCGGGGGACAGGGCGGGAGCCTCGGCGTTGCTCCAGCTGCCACGTTTGAGCTCAGCGGCGCTCTCGCTCCTGCCCGGGCATGGTGGCCGGGCTTTCTTCTTCTTCCCGTCTCCTTCCATGTTCTCCCGGGAGCCGGAGCTGCTCCGGTGGCTCAAGGACTTGTGTTCTTTCCTCCTCTTGGGGTAAAGCTTGCTGGTGGCTCTGCCTGGCTCTGCGTGGCCGTGTCTCGTGGTGTTGCTGGACACCTCATCTCTGGGCTGGTGGCTGCTGGATTTGCCTGGGTTGCCGCCTTGGTCCTTGGTGTTAGTGCTACTGTCCTTAGCCTCAGGCATGGATTTCTCCTTCCCTGAGATGGGCTGCTGACCCTCCTCGGGGCTGCCCACACCGGGAGCAGCCTCACTACCCACAGTTTTCTTTGGTGGCACTGCATCTTTGGAAGCTCTGTTGAGTGGGGGTGATGCTGACTTGTCCTTTGGGGGCAGGGGCTGGTGGGCACCTTCTGGAGACGCTGGCTTAGCTGCATCTTCCCAGGCAGAGGCATTGCTGCCACTGGGGCTGCCCCATTTGTGGGTGTCCGTGGCTTGTGGAGACTCTGCCTTGGGGGAAGGAAGCTCTGAGACCTTCTTGGCAAGCTGGAGAAAAGGGATGCCCTCCATGGCATTGGTGTCTGTGCTGGGATTTTCCAGGATACAGGTCCTGTATTCGTCTTTGCTTCCTGTGCTTGTTGTTTTATGGGCATCAGCACCGACACGTTTCTGGGTCAGGAGGGGAGGGGACAGTTTTTGGTTGGTGGCCTGGTGACAAGCCAAGCCAGCAAGGTCCATGGGAAACTCAGGTGAGTCCAAGAAAGGAAGTGGTTTCCCATCAAAGGCTCCTTTCTCCAGCTCCTCGATGGACAGGCCAGGGATGTGGCCGAGCTCGGGGCTGCCAGCAGCAGCCAGTGGCAGAGATGGGGACAGGCAGGGTGGTGGCGGCAAAGGGTCAAATGGAGACTTCTCCATCTCTGCCAGGAGCTCTGAGAAGTCACCCACCATGACTTCTGCCTTCACGGAAGGTTGGGGTGCTCCCAGGTCACCAGGTGCGGTTGGGAAGGAGTCAGTGGGAACCTGCAGGCTGGGGCTTCCAGCTTCTACCAGCTGAAGGTCGCTCGTGGGGGCCAGGTGGGCTGGTGACCTGTGTGGGATTGAGCTGCCATGGTGAGCCACCTTCCGCTTCTTGCTCGGTGGCATTCCCTCCCGGAGAGATCCGTCCTCCTTCACCTTCTCCCTGCCCTCCCTGCAGGCAGCACCAGGCCTCATGACCCCTCGGAATTTGAAAGTCTTGCTGCTGCCCGCCAGGTGCTTCTCCATGTGCCGGTCGTACTGCTCCTTCTTGGAGAAGGTGTAGTTGCACATGCTGCAGATGAAGGACTTCTTGATGACGTGCATGACATCAGCACAGAGCTCGCAGGCGTACAGGGTGGTGTGCTTGATCTCCTGCTCCTCCACCACGCCGTGCTCCTGGCTCAGGTGGCTCCGGAGCTCTTTGGTCTCCTGGTAGAACATGGGGCACTTGTGGCACAAGTAAATCTTCTGCAAGCTGTGCACGACCAAGTGCCGCTGGAGCTTGAAGGGCTTGGGGAACTGTTTGCCACAGTGATGGCAGTCCCGGGAAGGATCCTTGCAGTCTGGATGCATGGGGACAGATTTTGGGGTGTTTTCACCTTTCCCCGTGTGCTCTGGAGATGGGCTGGAGGGTGCTTTGGACGAGCTGGGTGCAGGTGGCTTCACTTTGACACTGCTTTCCACGGGGTCTTTCATCACCTTCTCCTGCTCAAGGGGCAACTCCTTGGGGCTCTTGCTCTCTCTGCTGACCCCATGCCGGCCACCAGGGTCGCCGTGCCGGGAGGATCTGGAGGGTTTCCGGCACATGATGGTGTTGAGGAAGTGTGTGACAGCAGCATTGTCCTCACCAAAGCAGCCTGGCAGGCCCATCACCGACTTCTGCGCCTGCCCCTTGCGCGCGAACTGCGTGGCGTGCTCCCGCAGGTGCTCGTTGTACATCCAGACGTCGGAGATCTCCTTCAGGCACATCCCGCACGCCCACAGCCCGGCCTTGTTCCTGGCGTGCTTCTCCTTCAGGTGGTCCCGGAGCTGCTCCCGGGAGCTGAATTTGCGCTGGACGCACATGTAGCAGGTGGGAGGAGGGGAAGGGTTGTGGGAGAGCTTGTGGAAGTCCAGCTCCCCCAGCGTCAGGAACCACTGGAAGCAGACTTTGCATTTGTACTGCTTGTCTTTGGTTTTGATGGTGATGTCCCCGCGGTTTTTCCCCAGTTTCCCATCTTCCAGCTTGCTCCTGTGCTTGCCCGACTTTGGCTTCAAACTCACAGCGTTGTCCTCGCCATGGCGAGGAAGATCCTCGCAGGGGCTGAAGAAACACACGTCTCTCATTTTCAGCTTTGCATTAAGCATCTCAATGTCAATGGTATGAAATTCGGGGGAGTCCGAATCGCCGTTATCTTTGTCATTGTAGGACTCTTCTGCCAGGTCAGGGGGCTCAGAGTTCACTTCTTGGAGCGAGTGCTCATCCTCAAGGTCCATCAGAGGCTCAAACATGTCCTCGGCAGAGAGGCTTTCCCCCTCCTTCTCCAGACTGCCCCAGATATTCAAGCTGGGGACGTTGTCCATGTGGCTGTTTTGGCACAAGAAGGTCAGCATGTTGTCCTCCAGGTCAATGTCCTCCTTCCCTTGGTCGGTCTCCTCCTGGTCCAACCTCAGCTCGATGCTCTTAGATCCATCTGGAGCAGCATCTCCGCTCTTGGCCTTGCTGCCATGACACATGTTCAGCATGAGGGCATCGTCAACGGAGATGGTCTCGTACTCGCAAGGGTCCTCCCTGGTGACACAGAAGGAGCTGTTGTTGCTGAGGTCAGAGGCCAGGCGGATGGTGAAGAGGTCGATGGCCCCTGCTGGCTGCAGGCTGACCTCGGGGACAGGTTTGGGTTTCTTGCTGCGCTTCCCGTACACCCGCGTGCACTTCCTCCGGACAAACTGCTCATCCCTGGGGAACAGCTGGGAGAACGTGGAATCATCATCAAAAAAGCTCTGGAGGTCTGAGGTGGCAGTGCTGTCCCCACAGTGCTCCCTGCCTGGTGGCACATCTGCCTTCACCCACCGCTGTGGCTCTGCAGGAGGAGGGCAGGTCCCCGGCGCGCTCTGCAGAGCACCATGGCCAGGAACATTCTGGGTTGTTCCCAAATCATGGTTCTCCAGCAGCAAAGCCCCTTCAGCAGGAGCTGCGGGACCCTGCAGGGCACCACTCCAGTTCCTGGTGTCACTGCCTGCCACAGGACTGTCCCCTGTCCCAGCATCCATGTCCTCTGTGCCATCAGCACCACGATGCTGCTCTGTGCCCACCTTGCCCCATCCCTTCGCCACTTGCTCCACAAACCCACTGATCCATTTTTTGCAAGCCTGCATGTCTTCCACTGCATCTGGATCTTCCACCTCCCCAGGACAGGTGACTGTGCCCGTGGCTGTCTCCTTGTTGACCATCTCCTTCAGAGACCCCATCCTGCTGCCCAGGTCTTCCTCAAGCTCAGCTGCACAAGAGGATTCTTTGGCTTTTTGGGAGTGCTGGGCTGTGCTGGTCCTGTTTGGCTCCTCTGTGGAGATGCAACCCTCTGGTTCGTGCAAGCCCTCCGTGATCCCGGGCAGGCTGGAGCTGAGGGCAGCAGGACCTGTGCTCTTCTCCAGCTCACAGGGCTCATTCCTGCTGGGAAACACCTTCGCTTTCCTTCGCCTCACTTTCCTGTTGAGCTGCTTCTCTGAACTGCTGTTCTCCCCGCCAAGATCTTTGCTTTGGCTCCTTCTGCCCTTTTCTCCTTTCCTGACCTGCCATCCTGAATCCACCTTCCCAGTCCCTGCCTCTCCTGATCCCCTCACCGCCAGGCGCGGTCCCTTTGCCTTCCCCTCCCTCTGCAGGACACGTGTGTGGTGCAGCTCCTGGGACATCTCCAAGGAGATCACGCTGAGGTCACTGAGCACTCTGCTCACCACCTCCTGCATCTGTGTGCTGGGTTCTTTCTCCAGGTCTGGGAGTATTTTCTTGGGAATGCGCTCAACGGTGGAGGTCAGCGCCTGTGAGCTGCAGGTTTTGTCTTTGACTGATGCCTTCAGGCTCCTCCTGGGCACTTTTTGGGCTGCTTTTGATGTCTTGTGTGCAGGAATCAGAGAGGACCTGGGAGTCTTGCTGGGCTGTGGCAAACCACCATTCTTCACCTGGTGCTTGACAGCTTTGTGCCTGGTCAGGCCGGGCTTGGAGCGGAAAGTGGCTGAACAAATGTCACAGGTCACCGGGAGTCCATTGGGCTTTCTTCCTTTGTGGAGCTCATTTTGGGACGGGTCTGGAGTACTGCTGGGTGTGTAGTCCTCTCCTTGGCCCACGCTGCTCAACACACAAGCCCCAGCTTCTGCAGCCCCATGGCTTTTGGAATTCTCCCCTTTTAAACTCTCTCCTTTACTCTCTGTGGTTTTGGAAAGACCAAGGCTCACCTCTGCTGCCCCTGGAAACTCGTGGCCATTTAATTCAGCAGGACCAAGATCTCCAACCCTTGTAAGACCTCTGCTGATGGCAGCTGACATGTCCTGAACAGCAAAACCATTGCACAAAGCCTCTGGTTCACTTGGATGCTTATTCCTGACATGGGAGCAGTTTTCAAGCTTGTTTTCTTGGTTCAGGTTGACCTCCCTTTCTTCCATGGGCAGAAGATCCTCTGTGGGCTGGGTTGGATAATCCTGGGTTTCTGGAGAGGTGGAGTTAATGACTGTGTCTGTGATAGCACACCCTTGGTTTTCTTTAAAATTTGGCAGCACAGCACTGGTGTTTTCAGGGACCTCTCTCCCAACACCCTTTTGGTGGAAAGGTGGCGAGCAGGGAAGAGAACAGTCCTTCCCAGGAGGTTCCTGGGGACCACCCATCTCCAAGGCAGAGCCCACCAGACTACCACCATGCAGCAGAGTGCAGGGTCTCACTGTGCCCTCTCTTCCAGGTGATTCATAGCTACCCAAAGCACCATCAGGGAGGTGATGAGGATGTTCCTCAGCCACTTCTGTCGGCACAGCCCTGCAGTGATGCAGCAAGGGAGGGAAGGCAGGTGCCCCTTCCCATGTCCCTTGCTCCGCTGGGCTCACGGTGGGATGGATGTGATGGCTGCTGGCCTCAGGAGGACAACTCTTTGTGACGAATGAACTTGGTGTTGCAGGCAGGGAGGAGCTGTATTTCTTCTCATCTGAGAGCTGAGTGCTTAAACTGGGGACCTCTTCTCCCTCAGCCCCACTGCTCTGCACGCATTTGAGGTCGGAATATTTGGCTGGTGAGAGCAGGCTGGCTGGAGATTTGCCTGTGTAATCACGGCCATTGAGGGACAACTTGTCATTCCTTTCTCTGGGAACATCTGCACTGACCATGCTGGCTTTTATCTCCATCCCCAAGCTGTGATCCTGGTGGAGATCCCCTTCAGAGGTACCAACGGGGCTGACAGGACTCGTGGGAGCACTGCCCTGGTGCTGTGCCCCCTTCCCCACCCAAGTCCTTTCCAGACTCTCTCTCTCTTCTGTGCCCAGCGTTTCTTCCTCGAGCAAACCACGGCTGGGGTGGGATTGCTCATGTTTCCTAAATGCCAAGGTCGTTGTGTTGTTATCTCCCTCCTGCTCTTCCCTGAGCTGATCAGCTTTCCTTCCCTGCCCTGGCAGCGAGGTCACGGCAGTGCTGCTGGGTGGTGAGAGGTCATTACGCTCCTGGGAAACACCATCTGCAGGGATATTAATGTCCCTCGGCTCTGGGGCTTCATTTGCTAAGTGCTGCAGCTCTGTTACATTATTTCGCAGCTCCGGCTTTGCCGACGTGGATTGTTCTGCATGGTAAGAGCCCTCTGCATCCAACAGCTCCAGCTGCTCACATCCACTGGGAGAAAGCACCTCTCTCCCTGGAGCAGCGATATTTCCAGTGCTGCTTCCAGTGGGGAGATCCCCTTCTCCCTGGGTCTGATCTTCTCCTTCCAAGGCAGCACTGCTCTGCTCCTGGTGCTCTGTCTGGATGCTGGAGGTGGCAGAGGGGTGGCTGGGAGCCAGCAGCCCAGGGAAGCATGGCATCAACAGCTCCTCCTCGTTGTTCTTCACTGTCCGGGCCACGAAGAGCTGGAGCTGCTGCAGAGGGTTGGCAGAGGCCTCCTGGGATGCCCCCACCATCTCCTGGGAAGGGCGGTCGCTCTCCTTGGGCGCACTCAGCATCTCAAACAGCAGCACTTTGGGCTTGCTGGCTTTGTCACTGGGTGCAGGGCTTTGATAGGTGTTGGGACTCCTCGTCTCCTCCATCTCCTCCACCAGCCCGGGCCCACCACCAGCCCCTTTGAGATCCACAGCATTTTTCACTGTTTTGGGGGGCTCAGTCCTGCTCAAGGGTTTTTCTTCCGTATCTGGGACCTCTTTGCCATGAGGTGAAAAGGCGAGATCCAAGGCTGGGGTGGGACCCTGCTGAAAGCCAAACTGGGGTTTAGGGTTTGGAAGATGGGCATCAAACTTTTCTAGCTCTGCAGGATCAGTGTCTGCTTTCCCTGGCACGAGGAAGCCCTCAGCACTGCACTGGCATGGCAGGGATGGCAGGGGGTCTTTGGTTACTTCTGCTGCACCCATGGTCTCGGGGAACATGGAGCTGGTGACAACAGGAGGGCTTTTGGCCACAGGGCTGGTGTAGATGGGAGCCTCTGTTTGGTCAGTCGTGCTTGAGCCAGGTAGACTTTTGGAAGAAGACCCATTTTCCATCTTCCTGAGGTCTCTTTCCTCGGTGGCCTCAGCTCCCTGGAGCTGCTCACTGCTGTCTTTGGAGCAGAAATGGTTTGTGGCCAGCGGGGTTGGGATGCCCATCCCGGTTTCCAGCGAGCCCAGCTCCAGTGGGCACGCCCAGGGCTCTCTGGGTCTCTCGTAGTCCTCACGGGCAGCCACCATGTCTGGCTTCTCCCCTGCTAGCCTCTCCCCACCGCAGAGGCTCGATCTGCCCAGCTCACCTGCCAAAAACAGCCCTTTCTCCTGGCCTGCCTCTGGCTCTCCCGGCAGCACCGGGAACCTCTCGGCCCCCTGTGCTCGCAGGTGGACAGCCACGTTTGGCTCGGATTTCTGGAGGGTGACGGCCACCTCAGAGTCCAGCTTGCTGGTCTGCAGTTGGCTTTCCAGCTCCGTGACCAAGCGCTTGATCTCCAGCTCGTCATCTGAAATGTTGCTCATGAAAGCCACGCTGTAATCCGCGATCCTGTCTGGCAGCGGCAGGGACAGCTGGCTGCTGGGGACAGCTCCTTCCTGTTCCTCGGGGAACTTCTTGGCCGGCGGCTTCTCCACGGAGAGGCTGTGGAACTGAGTCATGTCCTCTGGCAGCATGGGAGCCACCTCCTCCATGAGGGACCAGTCTTTCTCGGGCAGGAAGGGCGGGTAGGGCTGCTCGAAGGGCAGCGGCTTGCGGGGGGCACAGGGGAAGGGTGTCACATATCCGTCCTTGCTCTCGTAGGGATCGAACTCAGAGACGGGCAGCTCGCCAAATATCGATGAGGAGTCAAAGCTGAGGGGGGACGACACTTTGCCCTGCGGCATCTCCGTGGCGAAAGGGGAGATGCTGGAGTGCTTCTGCTCGAAGGAGCTGGCGCTGATGTCATCCCGGCACAGGTACATGTCATCCATGTGGGAGGAGCCCAGGGCTGGGGGCTTTGGGAAGAGGTTGTCCTCATAGTGACCGGGAAGGCCTTTGGGATCAAAGAATGCATTGTCACTGCTGGCACTGTAGGGATTGGGTGTCTTGGCAGCGAGCATCATTCCCACTGCATCCCCGGCGTAGGTGGGAGCTGCTGTGGGATTGGGATAATCCTTCTGAGTATCACAGAGCCCCTGTCCCTTCGTGAATTTGATTCCTGCTTCTGAGCAGGTGGCACTCCCACGGCCAGGACTCGATTTGTTACCGCTGTGGGGTGGAGCAATCACCTCCTCTGTGTGGTATTTCAGCCCCTCGCTTGGGAAAGGGGCAAACTGGTGCCTCTGGTGGTCCACGGTGAGCTCAGGAGAGCCCTGAGCCTGCAGGGTGGGCTCCCCTGCCTCACCCAGGAGCTTTGCTGTTCCTCTGGGCTCTTCCACCCCCTCCTTAGAGGAGAAGCTGGCAGGGCTCCTGCCTGGGGTGGCCGTGCTGGGCATTTGCCTTTCCTGGGGCTGCGGTGACGGCTCCTCCTCTGCACAGTCCATGGCAGCAACATCTGGTTCAGTACTCGGCCGTGTCCTGGAGCCTGCCAGCAAAGGTTTGGCTGAGCCAAGCCTCCTGCTCCCCCTGGGAATGTCCTCTTTGCTCTCCTGGCTTGTCTTTGGGCTGCTGTGCTGGGGAGGGCTGAGGGGAGTCCTTGGCACATGGGCTGGGCTGCCCGAGCGCCTCCTCCTCTGGGTGCCACCCTTGTCACCAGCCCCACCAACACAGGGTGGGCTTGTGCCCATCTCTCTGGGCACGCTGTGCTTGCTGCCAGCAGATGAGTGGCTGCTCCTCCTTCGGGCTCTGGCATCACAATCCTCTTTCTCTGCATCCTCCTGACACGGGACATCCCCGTCCTCCTGTGCCTCCCTTTTCTGACCGTCCCTTTTCCGGCTGTAGCTCCAGGCTGAGTCTTTCTCCCTGGCCCTCTCACTTCTGCCCAGGCGTTTCTTGCTGAAGCTGTACTTGCTCCTCCCCATGAACCCCGTGCCACGCTTCCTCCTGCCCCGGGGCTTGCTGCACTCTGCCCCCTCCTCATCCGAGTCGGACACGTAGTCGTATTCCCTCAGCCCGCCCTCCTTGGTGGCTGCCAGGGGTCTCTCGGTGGCCTGGGGCACCTGGGCCTGCTTGCTGCTCTTCACCTGCAGCTTGTGGAGCTTGTTCTTCTGCTGCACGATCTTGTGGATGAGCTCCTTGCTCCACGTCCCGCTTCGGGGCTTCCGCTTCCTCACGTCCTTCATGGAGAACCGCGGTGGCTTGGAGCTCTTGGTGGCCATGCCTGGCCCCACCTCGCTCTTCATCGCAGGGTCTTGGCTGAGTTTCCTGGGATGCTTTTGGCTGGAGGTGCTGGCTGGTGGGATGCTGTTCTTCCTGCCTGCCCTCAGCCTGGCTGTCCTCTCTGCTCCCTCTGCCGCGGGATCCGGCTCCTGCGGTGCCACCCTCCGTGCCACCCTCCCTTTGTGAAGGTGCCGCTTTCCTGCCCCTCTCTTCACCTGCTCCCCATCTTCACAAAAACAGCCAGCCTTGGCCTCTCCTGCTGCCTTCTCCTCCACTGCCTGCTTGGATTTGCTCTCTGAGGCCAGCCCTTCCTTGGCCTTGTGGGCCATGCCAGCCGCCTTCACGCCTGGCAGCTCCTCATCAGCGAAGACGTCGATGAAGCTGCTGTCAATCTCTGGGTTGTCTGACTGGTAGCCCAGGCCGTTGAGGGCCTCGGTGATCAGGCTGTCCAGCTTGGCATCGTCGATGTCCAGGTCGGAGGCGCTGAGTGGGAGGGAGCCGGTGGCCAGGCCGTGGAAGAGGCCGCCCTTCAGAGCGTCCTCCTTGCCCTCGCTTTTGCCTTCCCCATCCAGCAAGAAGTCATCACTCTTGTTTAGTGCCAACAGATGTCCCTGGGGGTCTGGAGAGAGCGCCAGGCCGGGGGGTTTGGAGGGCTCTGGTGGGAGCACCTTCCTCCCCTCGGCTGCCCGGGGAGCATCCCTGGGCTCTGCCTGGGCAGAGGGGTGGGAGGCGCAGAACTGGCGGTGCTGCAGGAAGGAGGACAGGTTGCTGTAGTTCTGGTCACACTGTCTGCAGGTCAGCAGCACGTCCAGCTGGTCCAGGCTGGCACTGCTCAGGGAGGTGGCCAGCAGGTGATGGGAGGAGTAGGGTGGTGGAGGCTGCTCCCCATCCAGCCCGTCTGAGCATCCTTTGGCCACCTCCCCTCCAGGTTTGTGGAACGGGCTGCCCGGGGCACATTTCAGGAGGCTGTCGTCTTTCAGAGCATCCGGAGGGAAGCTGAAGGACTTGACAGAGTCTGGGGGGTGGTAATGAAGCGAGCTGGGACTCAGAACCTCGGAGGCGTGGAAGGCTTTGTTGGCATCCTTGGCATGGCAGGGGTGCTGGAAGAAGGGCGAGGGGGTCAGCGCTCTGGACATCTGGCTGTCCTCGAAGTTGAGTGGGCTGCTGGACATGGGGGACAGCGACGAGCAGGTGCTGCCACACGTGGGGTTGGGGACAGGGGACGGCAGTGGGGACTCGCAAGGGGAGGCAGCTGCCAAGGCTGATGGTGGCAGGACCAGCCCTGAGCCTGATGAGCTCCTTGAGGGAAGAGGAGGAGCTGCTTGAGCCATAGTGTAGAACAGGGCTTTGCTTCTCGAGTCACAGGCAGGAGACCCCGGTTCCTTCCCACTCTCAAAGGAGAAAGCTCCCGTCACGCTGGGATCTCCCCTCTGCAGGCTCTCTCCTGATAACAGCTTTTTGCTGTGGTACCCTGGAGAATTGCTTATGGGGGGCCCTTTCTGGGCTTTCCCGCTGCCCTGCCAGTCCGACGTGCCCAGGGGGAAGGGGAGCTTCTGGCTGCTGATGTGTCTCGACAGCTCCAGCCTGTTGGCACCGGGCACTGCAGGAGGGAGGTGCATCTGCTGCCAAGGCAGCCTGGCATTTTTCTGCCTGTGCTGCCTCTGCTCGGGGCCAGACTGGCACTCGAATGAGAACTGGTTTCCAACAGGGTTTGAATAAGGTGCTGAATTCTGGTCCATGGGAGAAAACGCCTTCGTGGCACCTTCCCAAGCTTGCACAAGCCGGGGGTGGGTGGGTGCCGTAGTGGGAACGCTCGTCTCGAAAGGCACGGCTCCCGCGGGGGAGCTGCAATAGGCCTTGCTCTGAAAGTGCACTTGGGACAGGGACTTTGGTGGCACGGTCCTTCTCAGGGGGCTGCTCTGCACCAGCAGCCGCGGGCTGGGGACGCCGTCCTTGGCCGAGGCTTGCCTCTTCCCCACCAGCTTCGGCATGGTAGGCGAGTGTAAACTAGACGGAAAAACAGCTTGGTTTTCTTGGAAAGTGCTTGGGTTTTGGTCGATAGCACCAGACGACGGGAGAGCACCAGTGGGCTCGGCGGGATGCTCGGCCCTGCCCTTGCAGCAGGGCAAGGGGCCGTGGTGCAGGGCCGGAGGGGGCGGCGGGTGCACGAAGGGCGGCGGGGGCGGCGGGGCCGCGGGCAGCGCGTACAGCCTCCCCTCGGGGGACGCGCTCTCGTAGGAGCCCCCGCCCAGCGGCTCCTCCGGCCACTCTCGGGGCGACGAGTGGAAGGCGAAGGCAGCGGGAGCCAGCTGGGCGGTGGCGGCGATTCCCACGTCCAGGTACTCCTGGCTGCTGTGGAACTGCTCCTTCCCCGCCTCGTGCAGCAGCTGGAAGGGGAACTGGCACGGCAAAGCCCCCAGGCCGTGCACAGCGGCTTTGCCACCCTCGGAGAAAGAGCTGGGCTTCTGCACCGAGATCCCGTAGGTAGCACCGGCAAAGCTCTTCTCGGGGGAAGGCCAGGACTCGGCCCGGTTTGCCTGGAACTCTAAATAATGTAGCTGCCCATGGGTGCCGGGGCTCTTGAGGGGGATGCCGGCGGCGGGGGGCTGCCCCTTGGGGCCGAGGCCGGGGCTGGGCTGTGAGGTATAACTGGCGGAGGCCCGGCCGCCGGCGGAGTCGGGGAAGCAGCGGCCAAAGGCGATTTCCTCGGGCCGGAGCTCGGCGTCGCGCTGGGCGATGCCGGGCACGTGGAAGCGGTAGCTGCCGGCCGCGGGGGCCACCTCTGGCTTCTTGGGGGGCGTCACCTTCTGCTGCGGGTAGGCGATGCCGATGGTGGGGCTGGGCCGGGTGCCGGCGATGCTGAGCCGGTAGAGCTGCTGGTGGCCCCGCTCGCCCTTCGCCGAGCGCCGGCCGCGCTCCCGGGCCCGGCCCTTCCCCGGCGGGGACAGGGGGCCGCCCTTGACCTCTCCCCAGGTGCTGCTGTCATTGCCGAACTTGGGCTTGCACTGCAGGGATTTGAAGTCGATCTTCCCCGCTTGCTGCGGCCGGATCACAGCTTCCCGCTGGCTGTGGGGCTCCTTGTCCTTGGGGAAGGGGGATGTCCCCTCCCCGCCCAGCGCCCTGCCATCCTTGTCCCCACAGCCTTCACAGCCAAAGTCCTTGTCGGGCTCTTTGGGGCCGGCCTCAGTATCGCCGATGGTGTAAACATGCTGGGTCTCTCCAGTCATGATACCGAGGAGGGGACAAGGCTAGAGAGCCCCGCTGTCCCGTTCCCGTCCCGCTGCGAGCTGCCGTGCCCCGGTCACGGGCATGGTCCCCCTCCGATGGGCACCGGCAGAGGGGCAGCAGCTCCCCGGGGCCGGGCTGCGGGCGGGTCCCGAGGGCCGGCGGGGCTCTGCCACATCCTTCAGACCTGCAGCGAACAGGAGAGAAGAGGGGAAGGCTGGGTGTCAGTCAGAAAAAGGGCCAGAACAGATTTTGGCCCCTTTTCTTGGGCTGCGGTTGGAGGAGGGGGCACGGCAAACCCCATCCCGGGGTGAAGCCCTGCAGCTTCGGGCTCTTCAAAGGATGCTCAGAGCAGTTCACCTCTGGCAGAAGCTGCTGAGGAAGCACTTTTTTCCCCCACGGGAAAGCTATTTCTGGGTTACTTCTTAGCAACATAAGCAGAAAAAGATGACAGAAGAGCTCCACCTACGGATTAGTGGGAAGGGCTGTCGGGATGGGCTGGGAGAGGCATCCTGGGAAGGGCTCTCTGTCCCCATGTCCCCGAGTGCCTGCGTCCTCATGTTCCCGTGTCCCCAGGTCCCCGCTGCTGGAGGAAAGGCGAAGGGAAAGGTTTCTGCTCCACCACTTTCCCCCTGGAGCTGCCCCTCATTGCTCCGAAATCCTGGGAGAAAGGACTTCACCAGCCTCCCTGCGAATTGCCCTGGAAATTTTAGATGTTATTAAGGAGGCAAAACCAGAAAAGCTGAGTCCCAAATTTCCCAGCTGATTTTACATCCCAGACCTCGGGGCTTTGGACACGGAGCACAAGTCAAGCACAGCAGCCTTTTAAAAGGCGCCACCAGGATTTTATATGGAGAAGGTTTTAATAAAAAGAAGGGTGAAGTTTTGCTTTAAAGAGTCTGTTTTCTAAAGGGAAGTCTGCTGGAAACAGTGAGGGGTTTTTTTCTCCTCCCTCACTGGAAATGTTTCTTTACCGTCTGCTGCAATGGGTCAGGGCACGGCACTGCTGGGAGGGCGTGAGCAGCAGGAAATTCAGTTTATTCCTCTCCTTCTGGGTGTAATTCCCACAGATCCCAACTCCACCGGCTTCACCCATCCTGCCCTGGTGTGACCCGAACACAGAAGATTTTCCAAGGAAAAGGGGAGCACCCTGCCCCTATCCAGGACCTCCCCTCTCCATTCCCACCTGGAATCTGAGCACCCAGCACGCCCAACGCTGCATTAATACAATATTTGGGATAGACAGGGGTGGCTGCATCCCCTCCCCTCTCGTTCGAGCTCCCAGGCCTGAATTCCTCCCCAATTTCACACCCTGCAGAGTGAAACGGATCCGGGGTCGGGGCCGAGCGCGCGGCTCCGCGGCCAAAGCTCACACGCGGCCCAAAGGGCTCTGCTGGGAAAACAATGCCCCACTTGTGCCTCAGCCAGCCACAACTCCAGAGCCCGCTCGCTGCTGTTCAAATTTGCAAAGGCTCCTTGCCAAGATAAAATACCCAAGGCCAGCGCTCGCTACATTATCACAGTCGGGCTTTTCAGCCACATAAAGGAGCCTTTTTTTGTTTTTGCCAGGGAAAGGCTCGGCGGTGTGGCTGGAGAGCTGCAGGATTTGCATGGCAAGGGCTGGGGGGGGAGCAGTGCTGAGTGCCAGGAGACACAAACATCCTGCTCCCTGTGCTGGCAGAGGCATGGGGACGGGGACAGCAGGGCTGACAGTGGCACGCAAGACTGTCCCACTCATGCCCAGAGCCTGGGCAGGAAATGGGTGTGGATTTACTCCATGCAAATCACAGGCGGTGCACAGGTATAAGGGCAAGGTGTAAATTAGGGATTTGTTTGCCAAGATCTCCCTGCCAGGGTTTGAGGGTCCCCTGTCCCTGCCTGGGGGTCCCTCCTGCTGGCTGTGGCCACGGGGCATGGCTCTGAGGTGGCCCAGCAGCCCTGGCAGCAGGGAAATCCAGGGCCTCGTGAGGCTCCGATGGGGCAATTGATAAGGAGGGCTGGGCTGTGCTGATTTAAAGTGATACTGCCCAGGCAGCTCCTGCATCCATCTCCTGAAGGGTCACGGATCTGGCACAAGCACAGCTCACCACCCGTGGGATGGGAAACCCAGGAAAAAATGAAAATTGGGACTGTTCCCTCTGGCTTTTACAGCCCCAGCCTGCCCTCAGCGCCAGGCTCTTCCATGGGTTACCACTGGCAGCACTCCTTGAATTTTGACATTTCAGCTCCTGGAAGAGGAGGTGGAAAGGGTTGGAACAGAGGCAAAGGGAGTTTGTCTTTTTAAAAACCCCCTGTGGTTACTGCCAGGCTGGCTGGCTGCAGGCACAGCCATCCCCACCTGCACTGCTGTGTCCTGCTGGGGGCTTGGAGCATTCTCCATCTCCTGGGGCCTCCCGCAGCCCCTCGGGGACAGGGGGCACGGCCAGCAGCGGTGGCAGCAGCCTGGCTGGCACGGAGAGCCGTGCCTGGCACTCTCCTGGCAGGGCAGGTCCCGTCCTGCCAGGAGCCTGACGTGCCAGACAGGTTGTGATTCACTGGGGCTGGCTGTGCCCGCGGGGCAGGGCTGAGCTGAGGGTCCCCAGCACCTCTGAGCTCCCCAAATTCCCTGCAGGGTGCAAATCCCAGGGGACAACAGCACCCCCAGCATGGAGAAAGGCTCCTTCCCCTGAGAGAACAGTGAGATCCCACCAGCAGCTCATGTGGGACACCCTACAGGGAGCAGAGTGTGGGGAGGGCACTGCCAGGGGAAGGATGTGCCCAGGGTAAACCCCACTCTGCTGGAATCAGACAGAACGGTCGTGTGAGCAGGAAAAAGCCAAATATCCCGCCAGGAAACGCCAGGGCAGAGGGAATGGCTCCTTCCCATGGCAGGCAGAGGGGGCACAGGGTCTGGCAGAGCCAGGCTCAGCCTCTCCCCTGCCTGACCTTGGCAGTCGGTTCCTGGCGGTGACTCAGCTCCATCTGGAAATCAGCCTGATAACGCTCCCCCCGCTTATCTATCGCTCCTCTATCGCCCAGGCTGATTAGGGAGGCAGGGACTGTTCCTGCTCTGCCTCTGGACAGTGCCCAGGGCAGCCCTGCTGGGGCTGGGACACGTGCAGGGCTCGGGGTGAGGGGCTCTGCTCGGGGGGCTCTGCCTGGGGTTTGGGCCAGGTGAGCTCAGAGGCTGCAGGGGGAACAAACCAGCCTGGGATGGGTCCCTGGGACAGGGACAGCGCCCAGGGAATGGCTGGAGCTGTGCCAGGGAGGTTTAGGGTGGGAATCAGAAAAGGTTCTTCCCCCAGAGGGTGCTGGCACTGGGAATGGCCCCAGCCCTGAGGCTGCCAGAGCTCCAGGAGAGTTTGGACAGTGCTCTCAGGGGTGCACAGGGTGGGGGTGTTGGGGAGTCTGTGCAGGGCCAGGGGTTGGATTGATGAACCCTGTGGGTCCTTCCCAGCTCAGGATATCCCCTGATTCCGTGGAGCTGCTGCTGTCACAGTCAGGATTGTGGCAGCTCAGCTCAGGGATCAGGGACAGGCGTGGGAGTGGGTGGCTGGAAAAGCTCAGGATGCCAACTGGGTGGCAACTGCCAGGGAACTGCCCTTTGCTGTGCTGGTGGGAGGGAGAGGGGTGGGGGCAGCGTTCCAGGGCCTCAGGGAGCTCCAGGAGAGGGACTGGGGACAAGGGATGGAGGGACAGGACACAGGGAATGGCTCCCACTGCCAGAGGGCAGGGCTGGATGGGATATTGGGAATTGGGAATTGTTCCCTGTGAGGGTGGGCAGGCCCTGGCACAGGTGCCCAGAGCAGCTGGGGCTGCCCCTGGATCCCTGGCAGTGCCCAAGGCCGGGTTGGACAGGGCTGGGAGCAGCCTGGGACAGTGGAAGGTGTCCCTGCCATGGCAGGGGGTGGAAGAGTTTTAAGGTCCCTCCCAACCCAAACAATTCTGGGATTCCATGAGGGGATCCCAGATTCCGTGCTCCCACACAGAACCCCCTGGCTCTGTGGGCTCTCAGCAGCTTCACGTGGCACAAGGGTGACTCTGAACACACTTTGTCCCCAAAAAGAGGCTTTTAACCCCTGCCTAAAGGACTGAAACCCCACCCAGCATGGCTCTGTCTGGAGCTGGGAAAAATCCCTTCCCCTGTGAACCGACCCCTTCTCCAGTCCCTTTAAACCCCCTCCCTCCTGCCACTGAGCAGCTGCAGGGCCAGAGAAGGTCCCTGGGTATCCCTGCAGCCAGAGACATTCCCAGAGCCCATCTGGGCTGAGGAGGAGAGTCTGCCTCCCAAAAACAGCATCTGAGCCCGTGCTGTCAGCTGGGCCCTACCTTGGCACCCTCCGTGCTCAGCTACTGCCGGGTCTCGCTTTCACCTCCCATGAAAAATGAATTTCTTGGCTGCAAAGGAAAGAGAAAAATATGTCAGGAATCTGTGCTTGGCTTGGCTGTGGTGCTGCCGCTTGTGGGGAGTGCTCAGGGCCAAAAGGGGGGATTCCACCCGAAAATTCCCATCCTGGCCACACCCAGGTGAGTGGCTTTGATCGGATGCTGTGGGAATGAGGGAATGGAGGAGATGGGGTCCCATTTCCCCCTCTGCTGCATCCCAGCTCACCCCTGCATCCCTGATGCCTTTGGGGTTCATCCTATCCATGAACCTGAGAGGCAGGAAATGATGGAGGAGGAGGAGGAGGAAAGGGGAATTGAGGGTGCCCAAAGCCCAGACCCCAGCCCTGGGCACACTCTGGGCACAAGGAGCTGCCAACCTCTCCCAGCTGTGCCCAATCCTGCCCCTGCCATCCCCAACCCTTCCTGCCCCCCCAGAGGGAGCTTTTCCCCCAGTTTGGGTAAAGATGGGGATTTTAAGGGCTCGCTGCTCCCTCCCTGCCAGCCCCAGCTCCAGCCTGGAGCTGACCCCAGCGTGAAGAAGAAAGCATGGATCACATCCTGACACCTCACACTCATGTCCCAGGCACAGTAAAAGCAGGATCAGGGCTCTGCCTCCTGCCAGGACACGAGGCAGCAGTGGGAGCATCACATTCAGGGGGATGGGACACTTTCCTTGCCAGCCCTGAGCCCTGCTTGTCCCCAGGGAGGGGAGCTGGGACTGGGGACTGCCACTGCTCCAAAGGGACAGAAATCCTGGGGGATCCCTTGGAGAAGGAGCCAAGTCCTGGTGCTGAGAGCTTGCAAAGGACCTTGGGAGAGAGGCTGGGAAAGATTTTGGGGATGCAGACACACAGAGGGACAGACACAGGTACAGAAGGACACACGGACAGGGATGCACACAGGGACACATGGACACGGCCCTGGATGCTCCGGTCTGGCTGTGCTGGGGCAAGAAGTGATGTCCAGCAGATTCTTCTGGCTCAGGGAAGTCGGAAAGTTGTTCAGAAAGTTTCTTTCCTGCTCCAAATGGTCCAAAATTGATTTTCTGGATCTGAGCAGCAAATTTCCAGATTTCCTCTGGGGATGCAGATCTTGCAAAGAGTCCTAATCCTTCCTCACTTGTCGTGCACCATCACAGAGCAGGAGAAAAAGGAGGAGGAGAGGCTGAGCGTGGCAGCCCTCAGGACACCCCACAGGGTGCAGGGGTGGCACCAGCTGCTGTCACAAGCCAGTGTCACACAAGGCTCCATGCCCAGGGTCCCCTCCCAGCCCCGAGGCGCTCCCAGAGGAGGCTGCACCGTCTGGTGGCCGGGATGGGGGACAGGAGGTGACACCAGCAGGGCTCAGCCCCAGCTGGAGGCCACCCCAGCCCCAGGATGGGTGTCAGGGTGGGCGGGCAGTGCCCTGCTCCGGGAGCTGGGTGTCGGCCCCATCCCAAAGGAAATGGGATGGCTGCACACAGGGAGAGGGGAGGCTCTCCCAGGGCTCAGCTCTGCCCCTCCTCACCCACCACAGGGCAGGAAAAGCAGCTGGGATGTGCCAGGCGGGGCAGGGAGCTGCCAGGTGGGAGCCACTGCAGGGAAATCCAGGCTGGATCCACGCATCCTCCACGGGGGAGCAAAGGCAGAGCCGGGAGCTGCATCCTCCGAGTGAGGGGCGGCTCCCAGGTCCCCTAAACAAGGGCGGCTGTGATTCCCTGCCCTCCAGAGCGTCTGCATCCCTAAAAATCCAGGGCCATGGGACATCTGAGACCTCCTGAGCCCGAGGGGAGCTGGGTTCAATCTCCCTGGGGATCAGCAGCAGGGCTGGGGCTGACAGCAGCATCTTTGTGGGGCTGGAATAAAGCCTGACTTCTTCTGCCATTTATTTAAGGAATATTAATCTTTCATTTTCCTTCTAAATGCTCCTGTTTGCTGAGGACCTATCTGTTACCTAAGTGCTCCGATAAATCTTCAAAGGTAAAATTACATGTTAGATGCTGCCAGAAGGGTACATTTAAGAATACTTCCTAAATTATCAACTGCATTAATCTTAATTACTTGGGTAAAAGTAGAGTCTGGCATTAGGGTGGACTAAATTGAGCGGGTGTTTGTTTGTCTTTATCATATCACATATTTGAGATCATTTAACAGAGCCCAGATAAAAGGGGCAGCCAGGGGCAGAGCAGCTGCCTCGTGGAAATGATGGCTCTGGGTGACAAAGAGCAGCTGGGAGGGGACCCTGGGGTCCCTGCGATGGCCTGGAGCAGGTGGAACCCCAGAAAAAATATCCAAAAAAATGCAAACGAACTGCTAAGATACCAGACTGGGTGATGGAAGAGTTTCACAGAGCATGGAGGGGCAGGATGGGGAATGGCTTTGAACTGGAAAAGAGGAGGTTTAGATGGGATACTGGGGAGGAATTCCTGGCTGGGAGGGTGGGGAAGGACTGGGATGGAATTCCCAGAGCAGCTGTGGCTGCCCCTGGATCCTGGGGAGTGTCCAAGGCCAGGCTGGATGGGCTTGGAGCACCTGGGACAGTGGAAGACAAGGGCTGGATGAGCACATCCCCAGAGTCTGAGGGCCCAGAACTGAAATGAAGCAGGGGTTGAGGGGCTCCCTTTCCCCGGGCCTTGCACAGGTGTTAAACATTCCTGATGGGAAATGTCCCCATCCCCAGAGCTCCCTGACGTGGGCACATTCCTCATCCAAGAGAGAATTGCTGAAGCAAAAAAGGGAGGGTTTTCCTCTCTCTGGTTCACTTTTGTTTGAAATGTGAGGAAAATTTGGAAATCCCTGTGCAGGGGATGCTGAGGGGAGCTGCTGGCAGGAGGGGAGAAATTATTCCATGCTGCTGGAGATGGGGATGAAGGATGGATTTGGGAGAAGGGGAGCTCAGAGGCCACACCAGGACCATCCACATCCCCAGCTGTGGGGCACCTGGGCATCACCAGGGCATCACCTGTGATCCCACATTCCCTCATCCACTGTCCCAGGATCAGGCCCCACTCTGCATTTCCCTCCCAGCCTCCTGTGATCCCCGAAAAAGGGAGAAAAAGGGAGAAAAACGCCAAAAATCCCAGGCAACGACAGCACTCCGAGGCCAATCTGACATTTCCTTCCTCCCAGCAGAGCCTGGGTCTGCTCCAGGCCTGGGCAAACGAGGACAGGAAACCTGAGAGCCACGAGCACATCCTGGGATTTCCACCCCAGCCCCATTTAGCTCCCTGTCCTTTTGGCCCCCTGCTCCTCAGGGGTGGGGGTGGCTCTGCCTTTGGGCACACACCCACACACATCACTGACAGAAATTAATTGGCTCCCTGCAATTAAACACCCCAGCTGGGGGTCAGGGCATGAATCAATCACAAATCCAGAAATTCCTTTGGATGCTGCGAGCCCCTGGAGCGGGAGAGGGGCAGAGGGAGGCGCTTCCCTGCAGGTGACACCCAGGTCCTGGCTGAGACACGGTCCCTGCTGAGCCCTGGCAGGCACAGAGGGATCAGCAGAGCCAGGGCAGGGAAATCTTGGTGCTCCTTCCCAAGCTGCTCTGGCTGAAGGGATCCAGAGGGCCAGAGACCTGGACACAGCTGGGATTGGGCTGATGGAGAGGCAGGATCTCACCTGGGGCTTGGGTGGACCATGGGTGGCACAAGATCCATCAATGTCACAAGGACCACGGGAAGAACAAGGACCAAGGGTGACATCAGGACTATGGGAAGCACAAGAACCATGGGAAGCACACAAAAAATGGGAAGAACGTGATCCATAGGTGGCACAAAGACTGTGGATGGCACCAGGACCACGGGAAGCACAAGATTCATAAGTATCACAAGGACCATGGGTGGCACAACATCCATAAGTGTCCACAAGGAGCACAGGAAGAACAAGGAGACCAGAAATGGCATAAGGACCATGGGAAACACAAGATCCATAAATGTCACAAGGACCATGGAAAGCTCAAGATCCAAAAGCACAAGATCCGTGGGCAGAACTAAGACCAGGAATGGCACAAGGACCACGGGAAACACAAGATCCAAGGACCACGAATGGCACAAGGACCACGGGAAATACAAGATCCAAGGACCACAAATGGCACAAGGACCACGGGAAACACAAGATCCGAGGACCCCAAATGGCACAAGGACCATGGGGAGAACAAGATCCAAGGACCACAAATGGCACAAGGACCATGGGAAACACAAGATCCAAGGACCATGGATGGCACAAGCATCACAGGAAGAACAAGATCCATGCGTGTCACAAGGACCACGGAAAGAACAAGGACCAAGGATGACACAAGGACCACGAAAAGCACAAGGGCCATGGGAAGAACACGATCCATAGGTGGCACAAGGACCACGGGAAGCAGAAGGACCATGGGAAGCACACAAACAATGGGAAGAACACGATCCATAGGTGGCACAGGGACCATCACAGCACAGAGCAGCAGCCCCAGCACGGGTGCTCTGAGCCCACCCACCCAGCTGGTTGGGGTGACCCTGTCAGCCCAGAATCCTGGGATGAGCCACAGCCAGAGCCCACCCCTGCAGACTCACATCCCTCCCATCCATCCCAACGCTGTCCCAGAAAGTCAGGATGCTCCTGTCCAGCCTGAACCAGTTCCCACAGGATCTGATAGGAGGGGACTGCTGCCAGATTTGGGGGCTTTTAAGCTGTCAACTTTCCTATAATTATTAGCAATGTTTTCAATCAGTTCTCCTCTGAAATTTGCTTCGGAAAGACAAGATTAATGAGCATTTCCTTTGGGGATTTATTGCACTGTTAATTATTCTCTGCCCGAAATTTGGTGCAGAATATTATCAGCTTTTCTTTTTTTTCCTTTTTTTTTTTTCAATTAAAAGTGATTCTAATTTGCTCTCTATAAAAGAAAAGTGGATTTCAAAAAAAAAATATATAATATCTCCCCTTTCCTGATTAAGTATAATAGTCAAGAGATGGAGATAAAAGTAGCCGGTGGCTCTGGCAGGCCACGTTGTGCGACATGAACTTGGGCTCCCCCCGGCAGCACTTCCATCTCTGCTGGGGTCCAGTTTTTTGGGATAACGGGATTCTGAGAGGCCAGCTTGTAATTGATGGAGTTTTCCTGCAGAGGGAAGCAAAGGTGTCTGAAAGGAGCCGCCCGCGCGGTGCCAACTTTGGGCGAGGGGCTCAGGGAGGAGGAGGAGGAGGAGGAGGAGGAGGATGGGGAGAGCCAGGGATGCCGCTGCTTCTCCCAAAAAACGCCCGGCTGCAGTTTCAGAGGGGCCGGGAGATGCTCTGGGGTTATCAATCCCACCGGGAAGGCGTTGGAAGAAGCCACAGTTTCTCTTTGCAAAGGAAGGAACAAACGCCTTCTGCAGCGGGACCCGAGCAGGGCCAGCCCTGGCGAAGGGGCTCTGTGCCCCCTCTCTGCCTCGCAGGCTGTTTGTCCTGCCCAGCACGCATTCCTCGGGTGTCTCCCGAATGCGAAACATTCCGAAAATGCTGCAGGACAAACCCTTGCTTGGTGGGGGCCGGATCCGATTTCAGCGGAGCACGGGCTGGGGGGAGCAGCTCCAAGCGGGGCTTTGCTGGGAAACACCCCCGGCCCAGTCCCCTGCCGGGCTGGCTTTAAAGCCAGGTTTAACCCCAAGCTGGCCCTAACCCCAGGCTTAACCCCGGCCTGTCCCTGCAAAGCCCCACTGCTCCCCTGGCTCTGGGAAGGGAAGCAAAGGAGAAGTTGAGCTGAACCCAAATTTGGAGGATGCCCCGTGCTGGCACTGGGAATGGGGAGATTTGGGGGATCCCTGGGGGGGACGTGGCTGGGGAGGCCCCGTGTCCCTCTGGGGGTGACAGGGTGCTCGTGCTCCAGCTGCCACCTCTCCTGAGCCCATTCCCAGTGCTGGCCCCACACCAAAAGGGATGCAGAGGCTTCTCAGGGAAGGGAATCACATCCCACGGAGCAGGGAGGGCTCTCATTGTGGGGTTGTCTTTCCTTCAGGCTCCCTCTCCCAGCCGTGGGGCTGGGGTGCCCGGGTGGGTACCACATCCCAGGGGGAGCTGCAGCCATGGAGAGGGGAGAGG
Organism: Agelaius tricolor; assembly: GCF_023055355.1. Taxonomy (NCBI): domain Eukaryota; kingdom Metazoa; phylum Chordata; class Aves; order Passeriformes; family Icteridae; genus Agelaius; species Agelaius tricolor. The sequence continues at coordinate 20,256,255 of NW_027269275.1, read as the reverse complement.
CGCTGTCGGGATTTTGAGGGAGAATGACCTGGTTTGGCTTCCTCCAGCTGGAGCTGCTGCCTGAAGCCAAGTTTGCCATCACCCTGAATCCACGGCTCTTGGAAGGCAGCAGGGATGTGCCACACAGGAAAAAGCTTAGGGAAGGAATGGATAATCGAACCAGGACACTCCCAGATCTGAGCTACAAACCAAACCACTGCCAGGGCAGAGCCACAGGGGGGGAAAACTGAAATTTGGGAAGCAGAATCCCAAAAAACCTGTCCTGCCTCAGCCCCCGCAGCGCCGCTGGCCGGCGCTGAGCGATGCTCTCTGTTCTCCACGGGAGCAGCAGCGCCCGCGGCCAAGAAAAACGCCCGGGGCTATAAAAAGTCTGGGGAACAGAGACACATTCATGGACAGCTTCAAGCACGCCGCTGCTGCAGCCGGGCGGGATCCAGGGAGCAGCCCCGGCCCCGGGCAGTGCCAGCCTGGCCCCGGGCACTGCCAGCCTCACCCAGCTGGGCCAAAGCCATGGAAAAGCGGGATGGGCTCACACAGCCCGCTGGGGCTGGGCTGGGGAGGAGCTGTGCTCAATTCCGGGGTGTTTTCCATTGCTTTGCCATCAGTGCTCTCTCGGTGTTCCCTCGCTTTCCCATTGGTTTCCTCCTGGTGTTCCATTGGTTCCCCCTTGGTGTTCCACCACTTTCCCATCGCTTTCCCGTTGGTGTTCCATCAGTTTCCCATTGCTTTCCCATCAGTGTTCCATTGGTTTCCCCTCAGTGTTCCATCAGTGTTCCATTGGTTTCCCTTCAGTGTTCCATGGGTCTTCCATTGCTTTCCCATCGGTGTTCCATCAGTTTCCATCAGTTTCCTCTTGGTGTTCCATTGGTTCCCCCTCGGTGTTCCATCGGTTTCCCATCAGTGTTCCATGGGCCTTCCATTGCTTTCCCATCAGTTTCCCCATGCGGTTCCATCGGTTTCCCCTCAGTTTCCCCTTGGTGTTCCCATCAGTTTTCCATGGGTGTCCCCATCAGTGTCCCCTTGGTTTCTCATTGATTTCCCCTCAGTTTCACATTGGTGTTCCACTGGTTTCCCCTCAGTGTTCCATCACTTTCCCATCGGTTTCCCCTCGATGTTCCATCCGTTTCCCATCGGTGTTCCATGGGTCTTCCATCAGTTTCCCATAGGTTTCCCCTCAGTTTCCCATCGGTGTTCCATCAGTTTCCATTGGTGTTCCATCAGTTTCCCCTCGGTGTTCCCAGCCCCTCAGCTGGGTCAGGTTTGCTCGCAGGTGCCAAGCACGAGCCCGGCACATGCCTGGAACTTCAAAGGGCCAGGAATGGAAACCATCCCGCCCAGGGATTTGCAGCCCTTCCTGCTGCTCCAGCTGCTGGGTGGCAGATGTGGGACACGGCCGCATCCCTGTGCTGCGCCACGGCTCGGGCCATCCCGAGCTGCAGAAACCCCTCTGTGCTGCTTCTCCTGCTGCTTTTCCTGCCTTTCTGCTTCCCCAGGCCCCATCCCTGCATGAATAATGCCAATATTCATGGCCCAGACAAATCCAGGCTCTGTTTGCTCCCAGGAATGTTTTCTCCAGAGACACTCCAAGCGACAAAATCCCCTTCCTCACGCTGCTGGATTTTTCTTTCATCAGGCAAAAATAAAAATGAGCTGAGGGCTGCAGAATGGCATCCTGTCAATATTTTCCTTTTGCTGGTGCTGAATGAGCTGGAGAAGCTCTTGGAGTCCCAGCCTTTTGCTGCTGTGCTGCTCCAGGTACAACATCCCTCTTTAGGGATGCAAAGCAAGGATTGGGAATTTCCCTCCTGTTTTGGGATGTGATTTTCAGGCAGAACAGGGAGATTTTAAAGTGTTGCCTCAGAGGTCTGAGGAAAGGATGCTGCTGCTCTTCCCACAGGTCCCAGAGCTGAATCCCAGTGCTGAAGGATGCCGAGTGGGAAAAGGTGCTGGGAAGCACAGAAATGAAGGAATCTGGGAATTTCCCCCAGCCTGGGGTAGGCAGCACCACCAGGGAGTGGGATCCATGTGACTCATCCCTTTCCTCATCTTCAGCCACTGAAGGAGGAATGAAACAGCCTAATCCTCTGGGAGTCTGGAGAAAAAGGGATATTTTTATATCCTGGCTGGAAAACTGAATTCTTCCCAACAGCGACAATTAAAAACAATAAACATGAAAAAAAAAAAAAGGTGAAAACCACTCATTAATGGTTTCTCTCCAGGCCCTGAAGGCAGGGAGGAGAGGGAAGGGGGTCACGACAGCACTCCCTGTCTGAAGGGCCACACTCATCCCAGGAACATTTTGCCTGCCCACAGAAAGAATCCCAGACAATACCTAATCCCATGGACACCGGAAAGGATTCCTTTCCCTCAGCCCTTCAGCAATGCCACCAAACCCCACATATTTTCCCAGTGAATTCACAGACCAAGAGCATTTTTTCCTTCACCTGGAGATTTAAAGCTCTGGAGATTTAAAGTCTCTAAAAGGGATTTTTTTTTTTTTCCAGGGAAAAGTCATGTGGGATCTTCATCCCAGCATGGGGATGAGGAATAACTTTGTGCATCTCTCATCTGTGCTGCTCCTTTTCCTCCCTTTTCCAGCCAAACATTGCAAGTAATAATTTTCCCACATGGAGCAGGAGCTGCTGTGAAGTGGCTGCTTCTTCCATTAAACCCCAGGCTGCTGCTGGATTTTGGGGAAGGGGGTGTTGGAGAAGGGCCTCCCCATGGGGTATCACTTTTCCCCGCTGCTTCCGGCCCAGGTGATCCCACACAAACCTGCCTGTGTGATGGAAAACATTCGGGATCTGGGACCCAAAACACAGCCTGGATTCAGCTTCCCTCCCCTGCTCCCAAGGCATCCTCCTTTAGCCACAGAAAGTGGCCTTCATCCCGGGATTCCTCAAAGCCACGGGGTGAAAAAACAGGGGAAACATTCATTCTGGGTGTGGGTGTCTGCCTGCCATGGCTGTGCCCACACCTCCCATCTCCTCCGGGCACAAAAGTGCCCCTGGAGCAACCAGAGCTGCTTGGGGATGCTGCAGGACGATCCCAAATAAACCAACCCTACAAGCCAGAGGGAAATGGATTCACCACCAAAAACAGCTGAGCTGGGGACAGGGACAGACAGCAGGAGGACAACTCCCTCCTGTCCCTGTCTGCTCCCAGCCCATGCAGCATCCTGACACCCAGCCCTGCTTCCCAGGAACCCTTTAATCTTCCTGGCCACTGCTTCCAAACTGAGACTTGCAAGGATTGACCAGGACAGGACCTCCCCGGGTTGTTTTTTTTTTTTTTAAAGCTGCTTTGCAAGAAAAAAACCCATTAAAAAGAGGAAAAAGAGGAAAAAAGAGGCAAAAGAGGAACAAACGCTGCCCCGGGAGGGCTGCAGGGGCTGCGAGGGCTCTGCCCAGCAGAGCCTGGGGGTTGCTTTTCCCTTTCATCCCATGCCAGGCTGCAGCCCAGGATTCAGACGGTCAAATCCAAGAATCCCTGGAAGGCAGGGCTTGGCTCGGTGGGGCCGCAGCTGCTGCCTTTCCCTGCCGCTGTAATTACGGCCCCAAACTTAGAAAGCAGCGGAAGAGCCGCGTGTAGCGCTGCAATTAAGAAGCTCTTTAATTGCAGGGCTTTGTTTTCCTCTGCCCGGCTCCAGGGAGAGGTGGAATCCCGGGAATTGCAGTTCCACAGCATCCTCAGAGCTCGGGGGACAGCAGGTTTGTCCCCAAAGGTGACCCTTGGCTCAGGGGCAGAGCACCCAGCTGGGGAAGGAGCGGCCAAAATCCATCCCTGCTCCATGCAAGGAGGTTGTTTTGAGGAACAAACATTCCCCTCTCCTTGGGAGTCCCCTGCTCCTGCTGGAGAGGCCTCTGGAGCAGGAATGATTGTCTTTGTCAGCTCGGAGATTTCCATGGATCTGTGGGTGGGAATCAGCAGCAGGCATGGAGAGGACATGGAAGAGCTGCTGATTTATATCCCCATGGATGATCCCATAAATCCACTGCTTCCCAAGGCCAGGCAGGAATGGGAACAGCTCTGCTTCATCCCCTCACTGCCTGACTTGTCCTCAGAACGTTGGGCATCCTGTGGAAGAGGGATGGATGTCACATCCAGCAGGCTGGTGTCACAGCAGGGACGTCAGAACGGCGCCACCACCAAATCCAGCATTGGAGCCAACGGGGATCCAAGGGGCAGAATCCCAGTTGTTCCCAGTCTGACACAGGCAGGTGCACACTGGCTTGGGCAGAGCCTCCTGCCCATCCTTGGCTTCAAGATGGAGCAAAGCTTCCCGAGATTCCCAGCAGCTCTGCAGGAAACTTCCATGGATTTATCCACCAGCAGAAGGGAGGGGCAGACCTGGAGCACATTCCCTGTGTGTTGGGAGCCTGGCTGGTGACAAACACAGGCAGATCCTGTGGGATCTCCAGCAGGATGGCAGCAGCACCAAGAGCAGGGATGAGATCCTGAAATGTGTGGTTTAAAACACAGGAATGGATTTGGAGAGAAAAATGGGAGAAGCTTTGTGTTCCCACCAGGACTTGGGTGTCCTCTGAGCCTCCCCCTTTACAATGCATGGATCCAGTGACTCACCTCTCCCATTCCAGCACTTCAGTCCCAGAATCTGATACCTGGGAGCTGGCAAGGAGGCTGGGCATCCTCCAGTGGCCAAAGCTGAGCTTCCCAGTGCTCCCAGTGCCGGGACCCCTCAGCTGCCCAGCCCAGAGCCGGGGCTGTGCCGGAGGGGCCGTGCAGGAAGGGGCTCCTCTTGTTTTCACAGCTGACACTGGGGCTGCAGAGGATTCCTGGAGCTCCGAGGAGGAGGAAGCACAGCACAGGAACCCCAAGGCTGCTGCACCTGGGCTGGGGCTGGCCCAGCTCCCGGGGCCACAGGGAGGGCACAGGAGGTTTCCAGGGAGCAGCTGCCGCTCCAGAGCCTGCAGAGCATCCCAGGCAGCATCCCTGGGGATGCTCTGGTGAGGGGCCCACAGGGAGAGCTGCTCGAGCCCTGCAGAGCTCTCCAGAAGTTCCTGCAGGATCACTTGGTGGGAGAGCAGCAACCAGAGCCTGGCATTGTCCCCCTGGTGTCCACCACTGTCCCTTTGGTCCTGGGATGTGCCACACGCTCCTGCCAAGGAGGGTCCTTGGAGGTGGGGATGGAGAGAACGTGGGAGAGGCATGGAGGGAGGGATGTGCCAGCAGAGCCAGGGGTGTGCAGCCACCCCCAATCCTGGTGGCAGTAAAGACAACATTTGGGAAAAATCCTGGCTCCAGAGACTGCCCTTCCCTTGCTTCAGTGATCTGCTCTCCACAAAGCCCCAAAAGGAAACCCACATTTATATGTATATATATATATATATATATATATATATATATATATATATATATATAATGGAATCATAGGAGGGAGGGGACACTTCCAGGGATGTTGTGACTTAACTCTCCCATATATATATATATCTCCCATAATCTGTAAAAGCTGGATATAATTAATAAGTAAAATAACTGGATATAATTAATAAGTAAAATAACAATAGCTATCATGATACAAACAGGATTCCCTCGTTTATATATATATATATAAACCTCCCATAATATGCAAAAACTGGATATAATGAATAAGAAAATGACAATGGCTATAATGATACAAAGAGGATTCCCTTGTTTGTATTTGTAAACCTCCCATAATATGTAATAACTGGATATAATTAATAAGAAAATAACTGGATATAATTAATTAAGACACTAACAATGGCTACAACGGTACAAGCAGGATTCCCTGGTTTATAGATGTAAACCTCCTATAATATGTAAAAACTGGATATAATAAGAAAATAACAATGGCTCTAATGATACAAATGGGATTCCCCCATTTGCATTTGTAAACCTCCCATCATATGTAAAAACTGAATATAATTAATAAGAAACTGACAATGGCCATAATGATACAAATGGGATTCCCTTGTTCATATATGTAAACCTCCCATAATCTGGGAGGTATATCCAGTGATAACTGGATATAATTCATAAGAAAATGACAATGGCTCTAATGATACAAATGGGATTCTCTCATTTGTATATGTAAACCTCCCACAATATGTAAAACTGGACATAATTAATAAGACAATGACAATGGCTCTAATGATACAAGCAGGATTCCCTTGTTCCACCCCAGTGCCAGCTCCTTCCTGGGAAGCCACAGCTTTCCCTGCACAGGCCTGTCCCCAGCAGCCACTGTCCCAGTGCCACTGTCCCTGTCCCCCTGCACAAACAGAGGCAAAGAAAGAGCCCCTTTGTTGCTGCTGCTCTATTGACACAGCTGGGAGCTGCAGAGGGGGAGTTCCTGCTCCAGAGCCTCTCCCACAGCTCGGGGAGAGGCAGAGCCCCCCCGGCACGGCCACAGCAGCCCCTGCTCCATCCCTGGGCCAGGGGGCAATGGGGAGATGTCACCCAGCTGCTCCTGGGGGTGTGCAGCCCCAAAGGAGCCCAGCAGCTCCTCCTGCTGCAGCCACATCCAGGGGCCCAGAGCAGGGATGTCCCTGGGGGTGGCACTGGGGACATGCCGTGCTCAGCTCCCTGGGTGCACAGGCCGCTGGCTGTCACCCTCCCCATCCCAAGGGACCTTCCCAGCTCCTTTGGACATGCACAGACAGATCCAGCTGGGTCCCACAGGCTTCTCCTTGCCTGGATCATGAAGGCACCAACCCCTCCTCTCCCTCCATCCCTGCTGCCTTCCATGGACATCCAACGCCACCATTTGATTCCTGCTCACCCCAAGCCCTCCAATCAATGCCATGGGAGGAGATTCATTAATAAATCCTAGGGATTTGCTATTTTTCCCCATAAATAAACCCTGAGGCCTTGCTGTGTCTGCATCCCCAGCCAACATTTAAGAGCATGGAGCGTCCTAAGCATCCCTTCCAAGCATCCAGGATTTTCCAGGGCCCAAATCCATCCACCTGGAGATCCATGGGTTTGCTCCTCTTTGCCTCCAGCCTCTGAGCATTCCTTTACCTCCTGCCTCTCCTGACTGACAGGCAAAGCAAAGCAATAAAATGCCTTTTTTTATAGAGCTGTAAACTTAATTTCCTTTAAAACCATTTGCTTCCACTTAGAACTCCATAGAAATCCTGCCCTCATGGCAAAGCTGCAGCATCCCAGCCCTGCCATCAACGTATGGAGCTTTTTGGATGAGCTTAAAAGTTCAAGGAAGGGAAGATGGGGGAAGAGAGGTGAATTCTTAGGGCATTAAGGGCCTATTTTCCATCCTCCTCCTGAACCTTCCTGGAGGGAAGAGCTGGAGCTACTTTATGGGGCACAATTAAATCCAGCTCTGTCTGCAGGGCAAAAGTTCAGCCCCAGACAGAGCTGAGGGTTCTGGGAGTGAGGGAAAAATTGGGATTTTCTGGGCTGAAAAACCACCTGGAGCTTTAAATCTGGGACTGGAACCCAAAAGAAGCAGTGTGGGCTCACGGACATGTCCAGCATCCTCCGACCGTCTTCCAGCTCCAGAGGGAATTTTCCCAGGGAGCAAGGCAGAGGTGATGAGATCACCAGCCCCTGGCACAGGAACCAACCTTGGCAGGTGTTTGGGTGATCCTCTGGGTGGGATCCTGCCTTCCTTCCCCAGGACACCAATCCCTGCTGGCTGGGCCAGCATTCCTGGGAGCGTCCCTTGGTGGAGCCCACGGGAAGCCCAGGGAAAGGTTTGTGGAGTGACAGTGGGGACATGGAGATTCTGGGATTCTGGGCACCCAGCACTCCCTCAGCATTCCAGGGGCTGCATCTGGATCAATCCTCTCCTCCAGAGCTCCTGCAGCCTTTGCAGTCCCCATCCCCATGGAGAGGGATGAACGGGACCCTCGGTGGTGCCAAATGAGGATTCCCAAGGCACAGAGCTCCTCCCGAGGCTGGGAGCATCCTGCAGCAGCCCTGAGCACCTCCCCTGTGTCCCCTGAGGGCTCCTCAGGGCTCTGCACACACAGAATTCCCTGGCACAGCAAAGCCCAGAGGCCGCAGAGGCCATTCCTGACTGTCCTGCTTGCTCCGTGTCACTCTGAGGTGGCTTCCAGGGAGCGGAGCCGTGGGAGAAGGGAGCACCCGGCTCACGTGGGAATGACTTCCCAGGGCTGCTGCAGATGGCTCCAAGCTGGCCCTGCTGGGACATCCAGGCCATGGAGCTCTGATGGGAAGATGCTCCAGGAGTCAGGGGTTTTGGGCCTGGCAGGGAGGGGGATGATGTGGGGGGCTCCCCCCAAAGCTCTGTGGGGCTGCTACAACAGCATCCCGATTTTTTAATGGAATAATGAACAAAAAGGCTCCAAACAGACCCGTGGGGGAGCTCTTCTGTGCCTGCCACTGCCTGCCCCACATTCCATGGTGTGGGAACTGACCCAAACCCACCCACATTCCCATTATTGCAGTTCAGGATCCCAGTGATGATCACTCAGGGATGATCCCAGCACAGAGTCATTTCTGCAGCTTCCAGCTGGATTCTCACAGCTCCAAGAGGAGAAGGTGCCTTTTTGGGGTGAATTTTAGGGCAGGCAGCCACAGCCCCAAAGCACAAAGGAGTTTTACAATGACCCAGACAGGCCCAGCCCTAAAAACCTCATCCCAAAGCCAGGAGCTCCTCCGGAATCAGGATGTGACCATTTCCAGTGCCTCGGGACACAGTGGCAAGGCCAGATGTTCCCAAGAGCAGCAGGACCCAAATCCCACCCAGCCACATCTGGGCTCCTCCAGGCACTAAATCCTCTGCTTTCCTCCCCAAAATGGAGTGTGAGCACTGCCCTGGACACCCCTCAGTGGCCACAATCCCTGGATACGGGGTTGGGGTGATCCAGCCCTGATGCCAAAGGTTGAACCCCCCCAGGTTCTGGGCCCACTTCAAAGAGCTGCAGCTTCCTCCAGCAGGGAGAGCATCGGAGTGGGGATCAAAGGCAGCATCCTCAGAAACCCAGCGAGGGCAGGGGAATAAAATCCCTTCCTCTGAGCATTCCTGCCTGCTGGAATCAGCTGCTGCTTCAGGAAAACTCAGCCACTGTGCTGGCAGCAGAGGGGATGCTCAGCCGGGCCCCTCTGGTGGATTGGGCTGGAGTGGGATGTGCATCCCCAACATCCAGATCCCATTGGGATGTGCATCCACCACATCCAGATCCCATTGGGATGTGCATCCCCCACATCCAGATCCCATTGGGATGTGCATCCCCAACATCCAGTTCTGATTGGATTTCATCTCCCACATCCAGACCCCATTGGGATTTCATTCTTTACATCCAGATCCCATTGGGATGTGCATCCCCAGCATCCAGCATTCACTGGGACGTGGAACCCCCACATCCAGTTCTTATTGGGATTTCATCCTTAACATCCAGTTCCTATTGGGATGTGCATTCCCAATATGCAGCTCCTGTTGGGATGGGCATCCCTCACATCCAGCATTCATTAGCTTGTACATCCCCCACATCCAGTTCCTATTGGGATTTAATTCTTTACATCCAGTTCCTATTGGGATGTGCATCCCTCACATCCAGTTCCTATTGGGATTTCATCCCCCACATCCAGCTCCTATTGGGATGTGCATCCCTCACATCCAGCTCCTATTGGGATTTCATCCCCCACATCCAGCTCCCTCTGGTATTTCACCCCTCACATCCAGCTCCCACTGGGATGTGGATTTCATTCCCACACCCAGCACTCCCTGGGATGTGCATCCAGCCATTCCTGCCTCCAGGGTTTATCCAGCCCCACCCAAAGCCATCCCACAGGGATGCAGGACCCCATGGACATAATCCCCACAGCCAAGGCCTCCCATGGCTGCTGCCACTGTCTGGTGCTCAGGGAAGCTCCTGCTGCCTTTGGATGCTCCAAAATTCCCTGGGTGTCTCCAGCAGTGACACCTGCCAGCCAGGGGAGGGATATTCCACTGAAAAATCCCCTGGGATGCAGCCTGGATTGGAGCCCTGTAACCCTCCCCAAGACCTCGGGGTGAACTCTGAGTTGGGAAACTCCTCCTGGCTCACATTCCCACCCCATCCAGGGAGCTCAGGCCGTGTCCCCCAGCAAGGATTCCTCCCTGCTGGAAAAGGAGAGCGTCCAGAGGAACCTGCCCCTGCCTCCTGCTGCTGGGAATCACCCTGGGGAAGGGAGGGATTGCAGCTGGCAGCAGGGATGGCCCGGCCCAGGGGAGTGCCTGGGGATAAATGAGGATTCCTGCTGTTCCCTGCCAGTGGCCAGGCACGGCCCAGGGATCCTGGCCCCATCCCTGCGGCTGATGGAAGCAGGGATTTGACTCTGGTGGCCAGAGGCTGCTCCAGGCTCTCCACAGGACAGGGATTTCACCCTGGATTTTGTAACCTCTTCCTAAATTCCTCATCCCCGCTCCCCAAGGCTTCCCTGCATGTTCTGCTTGGAGCTGGAACGATGGGAATGATGGAATCTCCAGGAATCTTCCCTCCAGCAGGGATCCTGAGCTGAGGCTTCTTGGTTGGCATGGGAGGGGAAATCCTCCTCCTTCCCCAGGAGCAGTGCCATGGATGTGGGAACTGCCTGCCCCATCCAGCAGCCCATCCCCAGGGATGCACAGACAGGTTTGGGATGCTCCAGCTCCTTCCAGCCCTCCCCTCCAAGCTCCAGGGATGCATCCCTGGCTCTGAGGGAGGTTGGGAAGTGCTGAGGGTGCTCCAGGGCAGGGATTTGTGTTTATCCCTGATAATCACCGTGGGAATTGGGATCTCAGTGGAAATCCTGCTCTGGGTTTATCATTTGATCCATCACTAATGGGTAAGGGAGGAATAGACTCTGGCAAAGCTCAGGAAAAGATTCAGGGAAGCCAAATTCCCTGGTTTAGAGGAAAAAATACCCAAAAGCACACCTGGCCCAGCCACCAGCCTGAGGACACTTGGTCAAGGTTGGGCTGAACAGCCAGGAAAGCAAAAAGGATCCCAGGAAAGATGGAAAAGGGCTGGGAGAACACCTGGATCTGAACCAGTGCTGCCTCAGTTTCCCCTCCAACCTTCTCCCTGTCATGGCTACTCCAGCTAGAATTTCCCAGATGATCCATCCCTGCCTCCCAAGCAGGAGGGACAGGCAGCTTCCCTTAATGAAAAGGCAGCAGATTCAGCCCAAAAAGAGGCTGGGTTCTGAAGGGGACATTGTCCTTTAATGGTCGTTTTGATGCATTTTCCAGGAGCCTCCAGAGAAGATCTCCCTCGAGGAGCTGCTTTTGGCTGGGGACACACACAGGACACAGGGCAGGAAAAGAGCAGGAGAAGGGAAGGAGCGGGTGCCAGGCCCATGCCAGGCTGGAATGCAGGTGGGAATGCAGGGAGGGCTGGCATGGGAGCAGCTGGAGGAGGCCAGAGCAAACACCTGCCCTGGCCCTGCCAGCCCCAGGCACTCCCGTGCCACATTCCCAACCCCAGAGCGGCGACAGCTGACCAGGAACCAACCCTCAAACCCAAAGAAAACAGATTCAAACCCAAAGGAAAACACAGGGGACAGGGCCAGGCCCTGCTGGATCCCATCCCTATGGAGCAGGATCCTGGAGAAGGGGGATGAGCGTCCGCACAGAGCAGAGTCCATCCCGCATGGGGTTTGTCTGTCCTGGTGCCCCTGAGTGCATCCCACAGGGAATGGGGTGGGAGCAGCCCCAGGCAGGACCCTGCTCGTGGGAATGCTCATCACTAACTGCATCCTAAAGCTTTGGGCTGGAAATTCCCTCTGCAGCTGGAGTTGGGATAAATCCAGATGGCTTTTTTGGATATGAATGACCCATCCTCTTCTAGGATGCCTCAGGTTCTGGCTTTCAGCCTCTTCCACAGTGGTTTGATCCATGGATTCTCTGTTCCAAAGTCTGAGGCACCAGATCCTGGCACCCTCAGGAGATGCTCCAAAGGGAAACCCATCCCTGGTGGCTGCTATCCTGTGTCACAGCCAAGGTGGCCACGACACACAGAGAGCCAACACACGACTTCAGAAGGCTTTAAGCACTCACCCAAACAGAGGAACACCACACCAACAGCAGAAAGCCTCTGGCATCTGCTCCTCTTGTTCTTCAGCCCAACCTTTTATCCCCTCACATTCATGCCCTGCACCTGTGTGCCCTCTGTTCATGCCCTGCCCCTGTGTGCCCTCTGCTCCCTGATGTTCATGTCCTGCCCCTGGGTGCCCTCTGCTCCCTCCTGTTCATGCCCTGCCCCTGGGTGCCCTCTGTTCATGCCCTGCCCCTGGGTGCCCTCTGCTCCCTGGTGGTTGCCCAGCACCCCTGGGCACTCCATGGCTCGTTGCTGTCAGTGCTGCTCTCCTGCTCCTCACACTGTGCCCACTTAGGGATGGGCTGGGCCAGCCCCACTCCAATCACCACAGACTCAGTGCCTGCAATCCTGGGAAACCCACGCCAGGCAATCCTCACAGCATCCAAACCATCTCCCAGTCATTCTGCTGTCCGTGTTTCCCAGAATCCTGGATCACCACCTGGTTTGGACGCTGCTTTTGCAGCTCCTCCGGGATGTGGAGAGGGGGGACACAGATCCCTGGTGTCCCAGGGAATTCTGCTCCAGGACTTGTGGACCCTTGGCTGAGCTGTGGGTGTTGACCTGACCACAGCAGCCCCCAGCAGTGATTGCTGTAGGAATTCCCACATTCCAGCAGCTGGGATTCAGAGGGAAACCCCAAACAGCTCCGTGGGGTCTCGTGGCCAGGCTGTTCCCTCTCCACAGGCACCAATCCCTGCTGTGTTTGGGACAACAGGCTCAGGCTTCCTGGGAAGCCACATCCACACCAGTGGGTGACAAGGAACAGCACTGGCCATTCCCTCCAGGACTCCTCCAGCCCCCTTTCCATCTGCCCTTCCTCGGGAGAGACAGGAACCCCTTCCCATGCCTGTGTGGGAATTTAAACTGGGTGCCCAAAGCAACTCCTGCCATGATTGTTCCACATTTGCCAACGGTTGGGATGTGGAACTCATGCCATGGATGTGGACAGCACAACCCCCAGCTCCCCCTGCCAGCCATGGGAATCATGGATACCCTCTGAACTTCTGCACATCCCCAAATCCCTCAGCTTCTCCCACGCAGCAGGATCATGGATACCCCCTGATCATCTGCACATCCCCAAAATCCCTGAGCTCCTCCTCCAGACATGAGGATCATGGATACCCCCTGACCTTCTGCACATCCCCAAATCCCTGAGCTTCCCCTTCCATGCGTGAGGATCATGGATACCCCTGACCTTCTGCACATCCCCAAAATCCCTCAGCTTCCACTTCCAGACACAAGGATCATGGATACCCCCTTGACCTTCTGCTCATCCCTATAATCCCTGAGCTTCTCCTCCAGACATGAGGATCATGGATACCCCCTGACCTTCTGCACATCCCCAAATCCCTGAGCTTCCCCTTCCATGCATGAGGATCATGGAGACCCCTGACCTTCTGCACATCCCTATAATCCCTGAGCTTCTCCTCCAATCCACAAGGATCATGGAGACCCCTGACCTTCTGCTCAACCCCAAATCCCTCAGCTTCCACTTCCAGACATGAGGATCATGGATACCCCCTGACCTTCTGCTCATCCCTAAAATCCCTGAGCTTCTCCTCCAATCCACAAGGATCATGGATACCTCCTGATCTTCTGCACATCCCCAAAATCCCTCAGCTTCCACTTCCAGACACAAGGATCATGGATACCCCCTGACCTTCTGCACATCCCCAAGTCCCTGAGTTTCCCCTTCCATGCACAGGCATCATGGATATCCAGAGCCCCTGCTCCTCCCCAAACCCCTCTGTGCCACAGTCCCAGATGTCCCCAGTGGCCGAGGGTGACACCAGCCCAGCTCACGCACCCAGCACTCCTGCAGGTGAATTCCCAGCTGCAGGAATCACCTCTCCCGAGCTCTCCGCTGCCCACAGCCTCCCTGAAGCCGGAGCCACCGCCGGGTCTGGCGCTGCCCGAGCCGCGTTCCCAAATCCACTCGGCTCCGAAGGGGTTAAGGGAGCCGAGCCGCTCGGATTCCTCCACCTACCCCTCCAAAGTCCCGCACAACCAGACTTGGCACTTGGAGAGAGCTCCACAAATCCAGAGGCTCCAACGTGCTGCTGCCTTCCGTTGGTCGGGAGAAGGCAATTCCCAGCTAATTGAGGAACCAGAGCCTTCCCCAGCCCCTTCCAGGCCATTATTTATTTAGGGTTTTTTCTCCCCTTCCTCTTCTTTTCCCTCCTTTCTTAATTTTCATCCTTTTTTTTTTTTCACCCTTCCTAGGGCGAACATCAGGAAAAGAAAGTGCGAATTAATTTGGTGGGGAACGGCTGCAGTTTATGATGCTCCCCAGCTGGTGAGGGCTGTTAACCCCTGGGTACCCAGGGTGCTGCATCCTCCCAGCTCCCTGTGTTCCCCACCGTCCCATTTCCCTGCTCCCCAGGCAGGGATTTGGGAACAACATCAGGAAGCCACATGGAAACAGTAGCAGATACCGTTTTTCTTCCCTAAATCTCCTTCCTTTGCTTCCCTAAATCTTTCCTGCCTCCCCAAATCTCAGTTTATGCCCTACACATCATTCCCCCCCCGCTTTTTTTGCTCCCCTCTGCCTTGCAGTTGCTGAAGGTTCCCCGAGTCATTTTTAACTCCCTCTGCCCTCCTGCACACAATTCAGAGGAAATCTGGGAAACCGAATTCTCGGCTCTCCAAAACAGCAAATGGAAAGTCACTTAAAGGGACACTTCTGCCTTAAAGCGGCAGCAGCGCTTTTCTCCAGCGGCGCAAAAATGGGGTTAAAATCCCCTGAAATCTCCCCCCTCCCCAAGGAAAAATTCCACCCCAACAACACCCAACGCCTCCGGGCTCAGCCTTCCCAGGGCACCACAGGTGAGAAGGCGCTCGCCGCCCCCTCCCTGTCCCTGGTGTCCCCCCGAGGGATGCGCATCCCGGGAATGGGGCGCCACATAAAAAGGGAATTCCAGCCCCCCGCGTGTCCCCCCTGCCACGCACACGGAATTCCCGGGGCTGGGCTGCAATTCCAGGCAGGCACCGGCAGAAGGGTTAAGGGGGGAAGGAGGGGAAGGAGGAAAGGAAGGACCGACAGCAGGACCGACATCAAAGCAACTCCTCTGCTCCGCAGATGAGCGGATCCATCCTCACTTCATATTTTTTGCAGCTGAAGTCGAGGGAGGGGGGGAAAGGGGGGGTGGGATTAACCCCTGCTCTGCCAGGGGCGGCTCTGCTGGGGCACGGGTGGCACTGCCCCGCCAGGGGTGGCACCGTCACGGGTGGCGACAGCGGCCAAGAGTGGCCGGGGGGACCCAGGAGCAGGAGCGGCCCCGAGCGGGGGCCCGGGGGCAGCTTCGGCCTCGGGAGGGAGGAATGGGAATGGCAACGATTTTCCTCCGCAAGTTCTGGGATGACACAAATATCCCGAATAGTTTGAGCAAAGAGCATCATTTTTTAACTCTGACAAACCTCGTTGAGTCATTGAATGAGGCAGAGACGGGGGAAAGGAGGGGGGAAAGTTGTGTCTGCAGAGGGGAATGCAGGAGCTTCCAGCCGGGAATGCCGAGGGGAACAAACCCTGGGAAAGCGCTGGAGCGAACCCCCAGCAACGAGGACGTGTGGCAAAGAGCACATTCCCCTTCCCCCGAGGAAAAATCCCACTTTTATGACATCAGGCAGCAAAGGAAAGGGAATTCACTCACCTCATCATAGGGCGGCTGGAGGGGAAGGCTGCATTCTGCTGGAAAGGGGCTGGAAAAGGCCAAAATTCGGGAATTAGGAGCTGCCGGCTGGCCCTGAGCGGTGGCTCCGTGCTGCGGGGATGAAAAGAGCAGAAAGTCTTCATCACTGACCACAGGCACGGAGCTGCTCACGCCCCTCGCGCGGCACCAGCCAGTAGCGCACAGAAGTTGGGATACGGGAGAAGGAAAGGAGCGCAGGAGACCGGGAATGCTCCGCTCCCGGCACCGGCCGGGGGGGAAAGGGGACAGGGAATGGGAGAGAAAAAATGGGAGGAAAGGGGGACAAGGGAAAGGGGGAGAAAAAATGGGGAGGAAAGGGAAAGGGGGAAAGGGAAAGGGAGAGAAAAATGGGGAGGAAAGGAAAAGGGAAAGGGAAAGGGAGGGAAAAAATGGGGAGGAAAGGGAAAGGGGAAAGGGAAAGGGAGAGAAAAATGGGGAGGAAAGGGAAAGGGAGAGAAAAAATGGGGAGGAAAGGGAAAGGGGAAATGGAAAGAAAAAACGGGAAGAGAAAAGGAAAAGGAAAAGGGAAAGGGAAAGGGAGAGAAAAATGGGGAGGAAAGGGAAAGGGAAAGGGAAAGGGAAAGGGAAGGGGAAAGGGAAAGGGAAAGGGAAAGGGAAAGGGAAAGGGAAAGGGAGAGAAAAAACAGGGAGGAAAAGGAAAGGGGGAAAGGGGTAGAATAAGTACGGGGAAGGCAAAGGGAAAGGGAAAGAAGAACTGGGTAAAAAGGGAAAGAGGAAAAGGAAAAGAGAAAGGGAAATAAAAAATGGGTAGAAAAAAAGGAAAGGGTAGAAAGGCGGGAAAAGGGAATAGAAAAGAAAAAATGGGAGGAAAAGGGAAAAAGGGGAAAAACTGAAAAAGGAAAAGGGGAAAGGGTGGAAAGGGGGAAAGGAAAGGGAAAGAAAAACAGGGTAGGAAAGGGGGAAAGGGAAAGGGGGAAAGGGGAAAAAGGGAAAGGAAAAAGTTGGGTAGAAAGGGAAAAAGAGGGAAAGGATAGAAAGGGGAGGAAAAAGGAAAGGGGAAGAAAAACAGGGTAGAAAAGGGAAAGGGGAAAGGTAGAAGAAGGGGGAGGGAGGGAAGGGAGGGAGGGAAAAGGGAAAAGGAAAAAAGGAGAGAAAGGAGAAAAAGGGTTGGGGAGGGGAAAGGATAGAAACAGGGGGGAAAGGGGTAGAAATGGGGAAATGGGGATAGAAGGGGGGAAAAAGGAAAGGAGGGAAGGAGAAATGAGGATAGCCAGGGAAAAGAATGGAAAGGGAAATAAAGGTGACAGAAAGGAAGGGAAGTGGGATACAAGGGGGAAAGGAAAATGAAAAAAAGGAGGGAAATTCATAGAAAGGGGGGGAAATGGTACAGAAAAAGGAAAATGGAAGTGGGATAAAAGGGGTATAGGAAGGAGCGGGGGAAGATAGAAAAGGGTGAAAACAGAGGACAGAAAGGGGAGGAAAAGTGGACAGAAAGGGGCAGAAAGGCTTGATTCCAAATGTGACACTGGAGGAAAAGTGAGCCCTGGAGCTGCCCAGGGTGCCAGAGGCTGGGATGTGCCAAACCCCTGGGGACAACCCCCCCTCCCCACCTCCCCAACCAGCCCCTGGCCAGAGCCTTAATTCAAAAAGCTGCTCCCAACTATCAGATCGTGGATTGCATTTCCAGGCCCCTCTGGAAGCGCGGCTCTGCTGGCAGCGCTTCCGCGGCGCTGCCAGAGCGGGGAGCGCTGCCAGCCCCGGCTCCGATATCAAAGGAGCTGATCCCGCGGGAGCTGCTGCGGAGCCACCCCCGGGGCAGAGCCCGCCTGGGGTCGGGGCAACGTCCCTGGCTGGGCAGGAGATCTGGGGGGTTCCCCCATCGCCGGGGAAATGGATGGAGTAATTCTGAAATAATGGGATATCTGACCCTGGGCTCAGCGCGTCTCCCACAGCGCTGTCTTCCTGGGGTATTCATGGGGTATTCCTGGGGTATTCCTGGGGTATTCCTAGAGTATTTCCGGGGTACTCCCAGGGTATTCCTGGGGTATTCCCAGAGTATTTCTGGAGTATTCCCGGGGTATTCCCAGGGTAATACATGGGTATTCACAGAGCATTCCTGGGGTATTCATAGAGTATTCCTGGAGTATTCCTGGGGCATTCCCAGGGTAATACTGGGGTATTCACAGAGTATTCCCGGGGTATTCCCAGAGTATTCATGGAGTATTTCTGGGGTATTCCCAGGGTATTCCCAGAGTAATCCTGGGGTGTTCCCAGAGTATTCCTGGAGTATTTCTGGGGTATTCCCAGGGTAATACTGGGGTATTCACAGAGTATTCCCGGGGTATTCCCAGAGTATTCATGGAGTATTTCTGGGGTATTCCCAGGGTATTCCCAGAGTAATCCTGGGGTGTTCCCAGAGTATTCCTGGAGTATTTCTGGGGTATTCCCAGGGTATTACCAGAGTATTCATGGGCTATTCCCAGAATATTCCTGGAGCTTCCCAGGGTATTCCCAGAGAACTCCTGGGGTATTCCCAGAGCTCCCCAGAATACTCCTGGAGTATTCCCAGGGTATTCTCAGAGTATCCCCTGAGCTCCCCAGAATAGTACCGAGTATTCCCAGGGTATTCCCAGAGAATTCCCGGGGTATTCCCAGAGTATTCCCAGAATATTCTCAGAGTATTCCAAGAATATTCTCAGAGTACTCCCGGGGTATTCCCAGAGCTCCCTGGAGTATTCCTGGAGTATTCACAGAGTATTCCTGAGGAATTCTCAGAGTATTCCCGGAGCTCCCCAGAGTATTCCCGGCACTCCCCAAGTGTGGAGAGCCCTCCTTTAATCCTGGCAATCGAGTGGAATTGCAATCAAACCCCTGGCCTGGAGTCCATCCAAGCCCCTGGAAGAGCAGATCCCTATTTACAGCAGCGGCTGCAGAAATCCATGGAAATCCTTGGGAATCCTTGGAAAAGGCCATTTTTGAGGGTGATAACCGGGATGCACCAACTCCTGACCGGGTTTGAATTGCTCACATTTAATTATTGGAGTTGAACAACTTCTTTTCCTCTTTTCTGGCATTTTTCCAGCCCCAGAAGAGAGCAAACATTTCCTGGCATCTCTGGGATATGGCTGGGACATGGAAAAGCTCCGATCCCTGGGTTTGCTCTCCAATCTCCTCTAGAAATATGGGCTGTGTGTAAATAAATATATTACAAATATAAGATTTAGATAACAGATGATGTGTGGATACATAGAAAAATGTGGTGAATATAATCTATGATGTGTGTGGAAATATATTAAAGTATAATATATATATAATATATGGGGTTTATATAGACGGTCTGAATAATACATGGGGTATATACATGAAAATATATATATTAAAACTAAATCTATAAAATAAGAGCCACTCGTTCAGATCCAAAGCCTCTTCAATTCCATCCAAGGCCTATTTTGGATGAAACCCAGAACCAAAATATTGGGGTTTTGGTTTCCCACTCTGCCTCCAGCACATCCCAACAATCCCGACCTCTCCATGGGAGAACAGCTCCTGGATGCTGCTGGTGGCATCCCAGTTCTCCCAGTGCTGAACACACCTGGGGCTCTTTCCCTGATTTTTCCTTGGGGGAAACACCCCAGTCCTTCCCCTGAACAGCAAATCCATGCATCCATCACAGATATTCCAGGGAAAGGGCTACCCTGGGCTGGATTTTAGCTTCCACATGGCAAACATCCCTGGGAATGGAGCACTCCCATCCGGGAGCAGGGATGGAGGAGGGAAAAACGCTCCTGAGGTAAATCCAGAGGAGCTCTGGGGCTGCCCTGGCTCTTGGCTCTGGCTTCTGGATATTTTTGGAAGCCTCATTCCGAGGGCAAAACGATTCAGCTTAAAGTTCATGCAGGATCCGTGGATTTGGGTTGATCCCTCATGGGAATTGCCCCAGAGCAGCTTCTCCTTGTGCACACCAAAACCCCAGGGCTGGGTCCCCCCTTCCCAGCCCTGCTCCCTCTGCCTCAGCCAGGACCCTCCTCATGGATCAGAAATCCAGCCCAGGAGCCTTTTCCTGCAGGAATCACCTCACCAAGAAATATTCCTTAAAAACTGCACTCAGAGCCCCCCCACACCATCCTCTGGAGGCCCCAGAATTCCCTGCTTCCCAAGGAATGGTGGTTTTCCCCCCAAAGGGGTGATGACCCCATCAGCTTTGGATGCAGGATGGAAGTGCCCTGGTCCTTGGCACATGGAATTTCTCCCGTGCTCATCTAAGTCACATGGGAATTTCCTAGGAATCAGGTGGGCTCAAAACCATCTTCACCTTATCCTTGAAAATGTTTTCCAAGTACAGCTGGGTATGTAATTTTAAATTAATTACAATTATGTATTAACTATCCGCCATGGTGCACTGCAGTGCTGGATCCTATGGAACATTTTCCCCCTGATTTGATCCCGTTTATCCAGAGGCTGCTGCAGGACAGGGAATTTGCAGTATCACGGCCACGAGATCAGCATTTGGCCTCCTGGTTTCTCTGCTCCTCCGGGACGTTCCCACCACTGGAGTGAGATGGTTCCAAGGAAGGGGCTGAGGATCCAATCCCAGAGACCAGCCAAGGGCTGATTTGTGGAATTCCAAGATGGTTTGGGCAGGCAGGGACCTGGAAGCTCATCCCATTCCATAGGCAGGGACACCTTCCACCGTCCCAGGCTGCTCCAAGCCCATCCAGTCATGGATGGGAATTTTGGAGGCAGCACCACCCATCTCCCCCATTTCCTTGTTCTCTCAGCCTCCTCAAGCACCCAATCCAAGCAGCTCCAGGCTGGAAATCAGGAAATCAGGACATTGGCAGGACCAATACAGGGGGGGATCATCCCTATGCCAGGACAGTGCTGGAGCATCCCTCCCCAGCCCTTCCCAGCCTTCCATGTGGGAACGCAGCTATGGAAAGGAGAGCAGAGGCCCAGGGTGTGGTGGCTGCAGAGGGAAGCAGGGCAGGCATGAATGGAACCTTTCACCGAGGAATTCCCGAGCTCCAAGGCGGGCGGGGAACGTTCCCTGGGACACCGGGACACAAATCCCTTCAGCTGGGGACAGGGAGAGCCACGGAGGACCTGCAGGAAGGGGAGAAAATAATCCCTGGCCCAGCAGTGGGGGGCTGCAGGAGGCCCTTCTCCCCCCCAGCCCTGAAAGCTGTCCTTATTTTTCCCTGAAATTCTGTCTCCGAGGGCTCCCGAACATTTACATTTTTCTCGGAGCTGCGGAGTTTATTCAGGGGGGAAAAGCTCCGCTCATAAATGCCTGCATTGATGCTCTCACACTTCCATACATCCAGCTCCATCCACCTCAGACAACCGGCCTATTTTTCCCTGCTCCACATTGTGCAGGAATTATTCCCGTCTCCCGCCCGGCCACGCGCCCCACACACCCCCAGCCGAGCCATGAATGGCCACAGTGTCCGCAGAACCCTCGGAAAAGGGGGGAAAAACTCCAAAAAAGCCCAAGGACGGGGTATAATGATCCCTTCACGCTCTCCAGACAGGATTATTTCACCTCCACGCCCTCCTCCAGCTCCTTTTCCCGCTTGAAAAATAAATATATAAAGGGAAAAAAGCCGAGGAAATGATCCCTTAGTGCTGCCGCACAGAAACGCCGCGGCCTCGCTCGCTGCCGCCTTCCTCCTGCAGCCAGAACAAACTCCACGCTCCTTTCTCCTGCTCCTCGCAGGGAGATTACTACAGGGAAATGTTTTCCCTCCCACACTCTCAGCCGTCTTGGAATTCTTTCTGTGGAACTCAGCTGGAAGCTTCTCCCTGTTCCCAGAAGCTCTGGGTACCTCCAGGCCAGGGGCAAAGCTGAGGCTGGGAGGGGGCGGATGGAGCTGGGGAGGTCTCAGGCCTCCCCTGCACGGCCTCATCCATGGATTTGGGGAGCCATTCCCAGCAGCTGGGATTGGCTGGGATTTGGGGAGCCATTCCCAGCAGCTGGGAGCTCAGCACTCAGCCCAGCTTTTGTTGCTTTTCCCTGGAGCCAACACCTTTGTTCGACCTTTCATCCCCCCTGCCCTGCACACCCCACTGCCCCACCAGGCTCCCCCTGCCCCAAAACCCTTTTCTAGGGGGAGAGCAGCATTCCCAGCAGGCAGCAGCCCTGAGATCACTCCAAACCCCTTTTCTAGGGGGAGAGCAGCATTCCCAGCAGGCAGCAGCCCCGGGATCACTCCCTGCATCCCTGCTGCAGCCCAGGATGGCTCCAGAGGCAAAGAGGAGCCCTGTGTGCCTCTGAGCACACGGACACATAGGTGCCATTATGCTCAGCTGGCCCCAAAAGCTCGGGGATAATATTTTTTTTAGCACTGGACTAAATATTTTTAACATATGCAAACATCCATGACTGAGGCAGCCACAGAGGCCGGGAGCTGGGATGCTGCTGCAGCTTCCAGGGTGGAACAATGTCACCTTTCTCCTCCCTGTCCCCAGTACCAGCACAGGCACGGGGGAAAAGGGGGCAAAGCCAAACGTGGCAGCGTTCCAGGGTGGATTCTGCAGTGGGGAAAGGGCTCTGGGTTCCTCCAGGGATGCACAGAGCACAGGTTTGTGTCTCCAGCAGACATTGCCCCCGTGTGTGCCCGGCCTGGCCGAGGGGAAGCGCTCCCGGCTCTGGGCAAACAAAAAGGTGCTGGGTCAAATAAGTGGAGCAGAAAGTCCTGCTGGAGGGAAGTAGGTCAGTCCTGGATGGAGCAGCCTGGCTGGGAATGTGCCAGCCTGGCTGGGTAGGAACCCAGCATTCCCAATTTATGGATGGGGAAACTGAGGCACGAGCCCGAGGATGTGCCAGCCAGGCTGGCTTTGCACCCAGCATTCCCAATTTATGGATGGGGAAACTGAGGCACAAGGCCAGGGAAGTACCAGAGCCAGTGTTCCCAATTCATGGCTGGGGAAACTGAGGCACAGGGCTCCCAGGGGGGAAGCTGTGCTGGGGATGCCCTGGGATCTCTCCGGATGGGTGGATTTGGGTGCGTGGCCCCAGGTCAGTGCTGCAGTTTGGGATGTCTGGGGTTATCCAGGAAAGTCTCCCTGTGGATTTGTCCTTCAGGAATCTTTGTGGGGTCCATCCTGAGGTTTCAGCAGCTTTTGGGGGGCAAAGGAGGCTCGGGGCAGGGTAATTCCAGGGAGGAGAGGGGCTGTGGGGTGGGATTTTCCCCGTGGAAGGTCCCTGGCCTTGCTGGGCACTGTCTCCCATTCCATCAATTTCTGGCTCCCCCTCTCAAAGCAGCCCAGATGTTTCTCCCTGCTCAACATCTGCAGCTCCTGTGTGCAAGATGTTTTCTGGGGCCAGATGCAGACAGGCCCATCCCATCCCCACATTCCCCTGGAAACGGGCACACTTCCATGGAAAAAAGGGCTGGATTGGGATCTGCTGCTGCATGAGACTGGGATCTGGCTGCTGGATGTGACTGGGATTGGGATCTGCTCCTGGATACCCAGGATTGGAATCCAGACTGGGATCCAGCTGCTGGATAACATGGGACTGGGATCTGCTGCTGGATTTCACAGGATTGGCTGCTGCTGGATACCCCTGGATCAGGATCTGGCTGCTGGATGTGATTGGGATCCAGCTGCTGGATACCTGGGATTGGGATCTGGCTGCTGGATGTGATTGGGATCCAGCTGCTGGATACCCAGGATTGGGATCCAGCTGCTGGATACCTGGGATTGGGATCTGGCTGCTGGATGTGATTGGGGTCTGGCTGCTGGATACCCAGGATTAGGATTGGGATCTGCTGCTGTCCCCGGGCTCTCCCAGCTGGAGCAGCTCCTCTGACGTGAGGATTTTGCTGTTGGCTGTGCTGGCCCAGCTGGGACGTGCGGGTTTGGGCTCAGGACACGGAGCCAGGGCTGCTTTGGAGCTTCCTCTGGAGCTGCAACCCAACCAAATCCAAACTCACCCTGGCTCTGCTCCTGCTGAGCCCAACCCACCCCTGGGAATGGCCAGGAGGGAATTGTGCCCCTGGGGACCCGGGGGCACTGCAGGGGTCGCTGGGGAGGCCCCAGAGCTCTGCCCCATCCCCGAGGCTCCTGTTTGGCCCGGGGGATGTGGGGTCCCTGCTGGTGCCCCAATGCCACCGCGGTGGCCCCGGCTGTGTCCCCATTCCCACTCCCAGGCTGCTGTCCCCTCCAGGAATCCCCCACGCATCCAGGGCTCTGTGTCCATCTGACCTGGCACGCGTGAAACTCCAGGGATTGGTTTGGAAGCGATGGAGCCGGAAAATCCAGGATTAACTGGGTTGATTGGAGATGGTTGGCACCGCGTGCCACCTCTGCACTGCCTGCTTGGCACAATCCCCAGCTTCCTGTGCCTAAATGGCTGCAAAATGGGAGAGAAAAGCTGGGAATCTTCCAGGAGTGAGGCAGCAGCTGCCCCAGGGCAGGGCTGTCCTGGAGCCTGGCACCTGCCCGGAGGTGCCACCACAGCTTCCAGTTCTGGATCCAGGATTGTGCCAGGCACAGCAGGCACTGATTGTCCTTCCCCATCTCCAATCAACCCAGTTAATCCTGGCTTTTCCAGCCCCATCACTTCCAAACAAACCTCCTGGGTGTCACCTGCAGCCCTGAGCCCGTTCCTGCCTCCATCCCCCCGAACCTGGCTGCAATTCAATCCTTCTCCTTTGCTTTTTTGGCATTCAGAGTCAAACAGAGCAATGAGGAGGGAACAGCACCTTCCTCTTCCTCCTATCCTGGACCTGGCCATGCCCCAGTCCTGCAGGGATCATCCCAGAGCCCCTCTGGATGGGCCATGGCTGATCCAGAGCTGGAACAAGGATGCTCTGGGGACCTGGACACTCCATCCAGTCCTGCTGCATGCCCCAATGTCACCACAGCCAGGAGCTGTCCCAGATTTCTCCTAACGCCAACCAGGCTTTCCTTCATTCCCATTTCCATCCCAGCTCCTTCCCAGCACCAAGTCCAGACCCTCTTTAAAGTTTTATTGGAGCCACAGTGGCTCAGCCTGAATTTTTTTGGAGTATGTGAATCAAAAGCAGCTTTTCAGAGGGCTTTGAGCTGCTGGAGGGTTAAAAAATCATAAAAAGAGGAGGAGGAGGAGGAGGGGGAGGAAGAGGTTTCTGCCCAGGTCTGGGTCTTTGCTCTACACAGACTTCATTCCCACCCCGAGGTGCTCAGGATGCAGGGACACCCCCCAGAATTCCAGAATTTGCAGAATTCCAGAGAAGTGCTTTTCCTCCAAATTGTGGCACAGGAAATTCAATATTTTTTTAGGACTTGGCTTTGCATAACAAGGACCAGCGTGGGGAGAACAATTCCAGCTCCACACAAACAGCTCCCAACAGCCTCCCATCAGCTCCAGCCCCACCATGGCCCAGGCACTGCCTGTCCCCAGCTGCCACCTGCAGCGCCAGCACACGCTCCCAGGGACACCCGTGGGAGGCAGAAGGTGACAAAGCTCTGCCAGGACAAAAAGCTGTGGCCTCAGGCTGTGCCAGGACAGGCTCAGGTTGGACATCAGGAGGAATTTCTGCATGGAAAGGGGGGTCAAGGATTGGAACTGCCCAGGGAGGGTTGGGGTTCCCGTCCCTGGAGGTGCCCAAGGCCAGGCTGGGTGGAACTTGGAGCAGCCTGGGATGGAGGAAGGTGCCAGGTTTGGAACTGGATGAGCTTTGAGGTCCCTTCCAACCCAACCCTTTCCATGATTTTAATATGGGATGGGGACTGGGAAAAGAATGAGGACACCCTCAGGGCTGAGAGGAAAGACCTCAGTGGTGGAAGAGGAGGGGATTTGGTGCTGCTTTGCCCAGAAATGCCCCATTTACACTGGCACAGACCCAATCCCAGCAGAAATGTAGGGAAAACCATTTGGAACATGGCTTTGGCCAACATTCCTGGAGTTCCAAACCAAGAGGGAGCAAATCTGTGGAATCCATCCAAATGGATGGAGACACGGGTTGTTTCTGCCACCCAAAACCCACCTGGGAATCTGGAGGTGGAGACTGAGCCACTTTTGGGCTCTACTGCCCCAAAAGTCTCTCCTTGCCCTGTCCTCCCCCATGGTGCCACCAGCCTGGGCCACCCAGCCCCAAATCCCAGCCCCAAAGCCCAGCCCCAGATCCCAGCCCCAGATCCCAGCCCCAAATCCCAGCCCCAGATCCCAGCCCCAAATCCCAGCCCCAAAGCCCAGCCCCAAATCCCAGCCCCAAATCCCAGCCCCAGATCCCAGCCCCAGATCCCAGCCGCAGATCCCAGCCCCTTCTGAGATGTTTCTGCAGAGCACCAGGGGGATCCAGCCCATCCCCAGTTCCTGGGGGAGCAGATCCTCCATCCCTCAGCAGCTGGGTCCAGGACCAGCCCAGACATGGAGTTATTTGCATCTGGATAAACACCAACACATCTTCAGAGCAAAACCAGCAAAGGGAACACCAGGAGTGAATTCCCCAACCAAAACTTCCTGGGAGAAAACGCAGCACAGGTGAAGGACCCCAATCATGAACCTGAATTTATTTCTGCTTCCTACCCCAAATCCTGGTGCCTCTTGGCTCCAGCCATTCCCTGTGCTCCCCTGAAGAGGGAATTCAGCCCTCTGTGAGCAGCTGGGAGGCAGCCCCAGCCCCAGGGCCGCTTCCCCAGCACTAAAATCCCACTTAGGGCTGTTTGTCCTGACCAAACAGTAGCGGGTTTGTGCCATAAATCCCCATTAATGAACAATCCCCACTGGCCCATTCCTGTTTTCCAGAGGGGGAGAGGTCTGTGGGAGTGGGAACACAGCTCCCTCCTGCAGCAGCCAGAGCTTCCCACTCAAGGGCTGCCCATTAAATGTCCAGGCTCATCCAGGGAATCCAAATATTTCAAATCCTGACAAATTTAAACACGCAGAGGCCTCGTGGAGTCATTTTCCTGAAGGCTTCTTTCAAACAAAAGCCTGACACTTAATCCATGAGCACGTTATCCATGGAAACGGGGGGAGCACGGGGGTTTATCCCAGGGGCTGGGATATCCTGCACATGCTGTGTCAGCACGGAGCAGCTCTGAGCTCTGAGGGGAAGGAGGACAAACCCAGCATGGGGGGGATCCTGGCTTTATTGCCATATATCCAAAATATCCTAACTTTTTAGCAGGGCTTGTTGCAATAGGACGCAGGGAATGGCTTCCCACTGCCTGAAGGCAGGGATGGGTGGGATTTTGGGATGGAATTGTTCCCTGTGAGGGTGTGAGGCCCTGGCATGGGTGCCCAGAGCAGCTGTGGCTGCCCCTGGATCCCTGGCAGTGCCCAAGGCCAGGCTGGACAGGGCTGGGAGCACCCTGGATAATGGAAGGTGTGGGATGGGATGGGCTTTAAGGTCCTTTCAACCCAAATAATTGTGGAATTTTACCTGGAGCTCTTTCAGTGACTCCCCATCACATGAGGGTGACCCTGAACTTTGGGTTTTCATCCTGGTGCCCTCCTGATGGAGAGCTGTCCCATGGGATGCACCCTGGTGGGATACATCCTAATGGAGCTGTACCCTGGTGGGATTCCTCTGATTTCAGACTTTCCAATAGGCTGCATCCTGATATGGGGCTCCTTGATGGGGCTGAATCCTGGTGGGAAACATCCTGATGGGGCTGAATCCTGATGGGGCTGAATCTTGGTGGGGCTGAATCCTGATGGGGCTGAATCTTGGTGGGGCTGAATCCTGTTTGGATATATCCTGATGGGGCTGATTCCTGGTGGGATCTATCCTGATGGGATGCAGCCTGGTGGGATCTATCCTGATTTGGGTTTGAATCCTGTTGGGATCTATCCTGATGGGGCTGAATCCTGTTGGGATTTATCCTGAAGGGATGCAGGCTGTTGGGATCTATCCTGATTTGGGGTTCAATCCTGTTGGGATCTATCCTGATGGGGCTGAATCCTGATGGGGCTGAATCCTGGTGGGGCTGAATCCTGTTTGGATATATCCTGATGGGGTTGAAGCCTGGTGGGATTTATCCTGATGGGATGCAGCCTGGTGGGATCTATCCTGATTTGGGGTTCAATCCTGATGGGATCTATCCTGATGGGCTGAATCCTGTTTGGAGATATCCTGGTGGGGTTGAACCCTGGTGGGATCTATCCTGATTTGGGGTTGAATCCTGATGGGATCTATCCTGATGGGATGCAGACCGGTGGGATCTATCCTGATTTGGGATTCAATCCTGATGGGATCTATCCTGATGGGGCTGAATCCTGTTTGGATATATCCTGGTGGGGTTGAACCCTGGTGGGATCTATCCTGATTTGGGGTTGAATCCTGATGGGATCTATCCTGATGGGATGCAGACCGGTGGGATCTATCCTGATTTGGGATTCAATCCTGATGGGATCTATCCTGATGGGGCTGAATCCTGGTGGGATTTATCCTGATGGGATGCATCCTGGTGGGATCTATCCTGGTTTGGGGTTCAATCCTGATGGGATCTATCCTGGTGGAGCGTCGTTCGATGGGGTGCACCCCCATGGACTTGCATCCCAGTGGAATTTATCCCAGTGTTTGCATCCTGGTAAGACTCGTCCTGCTCTGAGGCTGTCCCAAGGGGCTGATCCCGGTGGGCTGTGTCCTGATGGGCTCCTGCCCCGGAGCTCATCCCGCTGGGATCCATCCGGCCGGGAATTCTCCCGCTGTACGTTCTCCTGCTGCAAACAGGTGGCGATGTTGTACTCCGGGATTTCAGCTTCCCGCCCCAAAACGCCGGCTGCTGTCCAAAACCTGCTCGGGAGCCTCCCCGGCCCATGCTGCCCCCCGGGAATCCTTTGGGAACCGAGGAGAGCGGTGCCGCCGTGATCCCGAGCTGTATCCCGCACTTTAATTGGGATAAACTCAAGCTAAAGCCTCTCCTTCCATTCCCCTTTAGTCAAGGCATGGGACAGAACTCCATCCCTTGCAAGGGCATTTTTCCCTAGAGCCTGGAAGCGAAGAGGAAAAGTGGGGATGCTTTGGGGAAGGTGCACAATCCCATGGATGCAGACACAGGAATTGCGTTTGGGATGCCAAGATGGGACACACGAGGGTGTTGAGCAGAGGGAAGAGCTCCCACAGGGAAGCAGAGATCCATCCTGTGAGATGATGCCAGCACAGCCTGGACCTGCACTGCCCAGGCTGGAACTCTGCAGGATTCCTGCACTTCCCAGGCTGGAATTGTTCAGGATCTGTGGGCACGGAGGCTCTGGAGCAGCAGGAATGTGACTGGGATGGGGGGATCTCCCTCTGCCATGGGAGAAATTCCTCCTTTTGAGTGAAGGAAGCTCCTGTGATGGGCTGGATGCTCCCAGGGGTTGGTGCTGGGGGTGGGATCCCAAGGGATGCAGCTCAGAGGGTTCAGGGCCTGGCTGGTGGGGCCACCCCTGCCCCCACATTCCCTGCGGAGCACCTGGAGCGATGCCACCCCAAATTCCCACAAAACCAGGAGCTTCCAAGGGCTTTGCATCCCCTCCTCTTGATTTCCCAGAGGAGCACATCTGAAGGTGCTGGGCTCACTCTCTAACCCAAGCCTCTGCGCTGGATCTGTGTCCTACTCCCTGTCCTTCCCAGGGAAAGGTGGGAGCTCCAGGAGAGGCTCCTCCAAGCCTGTGCCACACCCAGGACATGGGGCAGTGCCACATCCTGCAGTGGTGGCACTCTCAGCCCAGTCCTCGTGGCTGTCACTGCAGCCAGGCCGGGCCGTGGGTGATGCCAGAGGGTGGAGGGCAAAGGGACAACGGCTCCAGAGGCACCTGGATGAAGATCTCCATCATTTCACCTGCCCAGGAAAAGCTGGGGGTGGCAGCCACGAATTCCAGGGGCTCCTCAGCAGCTCTGGGGATGACAGAGGCCGGGGAGGCGAGGGAGCATCCACAGGAATGGTGAAGAGTGGCAGGGTGGGAATGCCAGGAATGCAGCAGCAGTGCTGGGAGCAATGCCCAGGGTGAGGAGGAACGGGCTCTGGGCTGGGATGTGCTTAAAGGCTGTTGGGAAAAGAGCTGCACTTCCCTCTGACAGGGATCTCCTGACTATCTGAGGGTTCTGCTGGCTCACCCACGCTGCACAGCCCAAAACTTCCACCTTGGAGAGGGCACGGGAGTCACGGAAGGCACAACCACACTGCAGGAGCCAGGTCCCCTCCAGCAGCCCAAATCCCATCCTCTTCCCACAGCTGGGATCCCTGGGCAGCCAGAGCCTGCAGCACAGCCCATGGGATGGTGAAGCAGCTCTGGCATGGACACTTTTCCTGCAAAAACTTTTCTTTGCCGTCCCCAAATCCTGGGAGATTCTGGGAGCACAACGTGCCAGGAGATGCAGGGAATCCCTCTGGATGGATCCAGGGAAGGCCTCTGCAAATGGGCTCGGACAGATGGACAAATGTCCATGGATGTTTTTATATGGAGCTAGGGAATGGCAGCTCAGATCTGAAATAAATCCACCTGCCCCTGGAAAATGCCCTTCCAGTGGCTTCCAGCCCTTCCAGCAGCAGCAGCAGCAGCAGGGCCGTCCTGGGAAAGCTGCCTTGGGATAAAATCACTGATTTTTAGAGGCTTTGAGTAAATGTCAATTTTGTGTTCTCTTGGTATTGCCTGGAGTGGTAATCAGCAGAGGGATGGGCACCTCCAGAAGTGATTCCTACTTTCCCACCTTTGGATGCAGCCCAGGCATTTCCCTGGGAATGCTCAGCCCTGTGGGGGGAATTCTGTGGAACAGAATCATGGACTGGGACCTTAAAGCTCATCCCATCCCACCCCTGCCATGGGCAGGGACACCTCCCACTATCCCAGGTTGCTCCAGCCTGGCCTAGGACACTTTCAGGGGTGGGGAAGCCACAACTTCTCTGGAAAAAATGTGCCAGAGCCTCCCCAAAATTACCCCAGAGCGATCCATTCCTGGAGAATCTGTGTCAAACAGCACTGGGATAACGTCCTTCCTTCCTTCCACACCTGCATTTCCTTCTTGGCTGCTGCCTTGATGACCTTCCAGGAGCCCAAAATTCCCAGGAAAAGAGCACATGGCACCAGGAGCATCCCAGAACAGCCCCACAGACCCAGCCCAAAGCACGGGGACGTGCAAATCCCAGCTCCTCACTCCCGCTCTGCCGGCAGCCAGAGAAACTCCTGTTCTGTGAAAGCATCGTAAATATCCCAGCTCTGCAGTCCCCAGGGGCTGCATGGGGAATGCTGTCATCGAGGAAGGAGCAGGGAGCAGCAGCCACCCGCTCCTGACTCACCCAGGGAAGCTGTTTCCATCCTCTCCTGCATTTTATTTGCCTGAGGTTGTTGGTAACTGTTGCTCAGTAGTGGCCACGGGCCCTTTAACACCTTTCTGCTCCAAGCACCGCCAGCCAGAAGGGATGGGGGACATTCCAAGAGGGTTTGAAGCCCACAGAAAGCTCCCCCTGGATGATTTTTAGGTGTCTCAGAGCCCTGCAACCCCCTGAAAGCTGCGGGGGAAATGCCACCAGCACAAGGAGGGACCGGGATATTTGCATGGGATGGAGACAACCAGAAGGTGATGGAGCAGCTCCAGCTGAAACCGAGCTTGGGAGAGGGACAAAATCCATGTGCTGGCTGGGGAGAGGAGCATTCCAGCATCCCAGGTTCTGAAACGTGCTCCCATCTCCCTCCAAAGGCAGCCAGAGCTGAGCCAGGGGTCGGACTTTGCCACCCACAGCTGGCCACAGCTGGACCCGCTGCCAAGTGGGAGACCAGACCCTACCCACAGGAAAAAAAGGAGGAATTGGGAATTTTTGCTCATTCCTAGCTCGGTGCAGCCACAAGCCCAGATCAGGCAGGATGCACCAGGGGAATCTCAGATTTGGGGAGTGCCAGGATCACCCCGAGAGCCGGGAGAGGGAAGCTGGGCTGGGAGGGTGGCACGGAGGTGGCACACATCACCAAGGGTCAGGGAATTCCAGAATCCCAGAACAGGATTGGAAGGGACACTGAAGATTATCCAGTCCCACTCTGGACACCTTCCACCATCCCAGGCTGCTCCAAGCCCCATCCAGCCTGGCCTTGGGCACTGCCAGGGATCCAGGGGAGCCACAGCTGCTCTGGGCACCTGTGCCAGGGCCTCCCACCCTCACAGGGAAGAATTCCTTCCCCAAACCTCATCACTGGGGCTTGCCACCACAGGGCTGCAGAGATGTCACCCTAAAGTGCCTTTGCTGGGAGCACAGGGATCCTGAAAGGGGACAAGCTTCCCAGGAAGGCAATGCAACGGGATGGCAGGGGAACATCCCTGTTTTCCAGGGATGGGGTTTGCAGGGCTCTGCCTCGGGACAGAGGTGTTGCTTTCAGAGTAGCTCTCACTTTTTGGGATATGAGGAAACGATGCTTCCACAGAGCATCAAAAATGTAATCCTGTCACCAGCCCTGCTGGGAGTGCCTAGGCCCAAAAATCCAGTAAATGCTGATATCCTGCTAATCCTATATGGATAAAATCAGGAGATTTTGTTTCTCACAGATGCATTTTTGCAGCGAGGAGCGGGGTGCTCCAGGAGATCCCCGAAACCCGGGAGCTGCCTCTCCGCCCGCCTCGAAATCCTCGCGGTGCCACAAGCTCGGACGCTTCTCCGAAAGGAAAACTCAAATTCCATGAGGCAGAAAACACAAAATTTGGGGACAGCCAGACTGAGGATCTGCACAGCGCTAAACCCGAGGCAGCCACTGAGTCACCAGCTCGTTTCTAACTGCTGGAAAGTGATCTGTGCTCAGCTTATCCCAGGAACAATCCTGGAGCCGTCGTCCTGAACGGGTTAACCTCGGCTGTTTAGGAGCAAAACCTCGTCTGCATATTTTTCTTGCATTTCTCATAAACAAAACTGCAATGTTTTCGTGTGGGGACTTCTTATAAATTAAACAGCCCCGGCGACTCATCAGCTCCGCCGTGGATTTGGCCACGCTGGAGTTACTGGGTTTAGCCCTTAGGCTCAACTAAAACTTTGTTCTGTCCTAAGTTTCTGAGTTATTCCCAAAAAAATTCCAACTTTTACAGCAAAGGTAGGACCCAGGAGGGACCCATCCCAACAGAAAGGACCCAACCTTTGCACAGCTTCTTTGCAAAGTCCCACAAGAGCAGAAGGATGGTTTTTAACGCTCTAAAAACTGCCCAGGGATTTTTCCAAGTGGGACTAAGGCGGCTGCTCCAGCTCCATACCTGGACACCACCAGGACATCTCCATCCCCCAAAATCCCCACTTCCCAAACTTTCCAGCTGCACAGCCAGCACCGTCTGCTTCCCCCTTTCCCCACCCCCGGCAAGCGCCGGCGACAGAGAGGAACCCGAGGGGTTTCCCAAGAAAAGAAGGGATTTTCCAAGAGAATGCCCTCACCTTTCCCGCCGAGCCGGGAGCTGCCTTTGCTGCCTTTCCAAGCCTCTCTCTGCGCTATCTCCAGTCTTCCCGCAGCTCCCGCTGAGCTGGAAATATCATTAAGCTCCAGTGAGGCGAAAAGAAAAAAAAAAAAAAAAAATCCCAGGGAAAGCGTGGCAATATCCAAAGGGAGGGGAGCAAAGGTGTCGGGACGCGGGTCCCCGCCGGCCCCGCTCCACCTGCGCCGGGCTGCGGGAATCCTCCGGCGTGGAGCAGGCATGGATACTCCTCTGGTGTGTGCGGATGACTTCACTTCATTAGCATGCTCCTGAGAGTTCTCCCCGACTGTCTTTTTTACTGACTTTAAGGCTCTGCTAATCAAAATCCTGGAGTGGTTAACTATTTCCTGGCGCCGGGGCTTCGGGAGGGTGGAAATCCTCGGGACGGCGGTGGCCAGGCTGGAGCAGGAGCCAGAGGCACCGACTCGCCCACGGCGATTCCTGCTCCCAGGATTGGCAGGTCATGGCTCCCAGCACGTCCCAGTTTTGTCTCCTCAACCTCCGAGCTCTGCCGGGACCTTCCAGCGGCGATGGAGGGAGAGGGAAAGTGGGGATGGGATTCCCAGCCCAAAATTGTGGTGTTTTGGGACAAGGTGAAGCAGTTCAGGCACTCGTTAACCCGTGGCACGGCACCAAGTGTCCCTTCCACAAGGGGAGGTGTGATTCCAGGGGCTTGGAACCGCCTGGGATGGTGGGACGTGTCCCTGCCCATGGCTCAGGGAATGGGATGAGCTTAGGGTCCCTTCCAACCCAACCCATTCCATGATTTTGTGACCCAGCCACAGCTCAGGTGATGCCACACTCTAGAAATGCCACTTCGTCCTCTTCCTCATTTATTTTGGGAGCAGAGTTGCCTTCAAGAGGGAAACCCGCTCCTGGGATGGAAAAGGGGGAAGCGAAGCATGGAAAATACAGCAACTGCTCCGTGAGCACACCTGGAGTGTGTGACAGGGCCAGGGACACTTCCAGGGCTCCCAGCTCCAGCCTCCTGCCTGTCCTTTGGGATTCTGCCTGGTTCCGAGCCCAGGTCAGGTTTTCCTCTGACAAGGAAAAACGGGAGTGGATTTTGCAACAGTGGGACGAGAAAAAAACTGATTTAAAAGAGGGATTAACTCCCATGGCCAGGGGGCACACATGGACACGAGTGACCATCAGTGTGTCCATGGACACGAGTGACCATCCATGTGTCACCCTGTCCCAGCACACGCAGATGTCACACCAAGCACACGCGTGTGCACACATCCATGGGTTGGGAATTCCAGGTTGAACCGCTTGGATCCCTGCTCCCAGCACCAACTCCATCCCTATGGAACAGACCCCAGCCCCACAATCCATCGATTCTGGGGGTTTGGGAGCCTTTCCTGAAGCCTCTGGAGCGGGATCAGGAGCAGCTGTGGGGTCTGAGCCCGGATTCCTCCCCGGCACAGGAGCACAGGAGCTCACCCACATTTTTTCCTCCTGATTCACGGCTCAGCTGCACTCAGGGCTATCTTTAGCCCCAGAGAGAGATGAGGAGAGGGCCCCTGTGCAATTCCAGCCTCCAAGGGCTGGGATTTTTCTGGGATATAAATATGTGTACACACCTTCCCTGCTTCCTACGGCGTCTCCCGGAGCAGAGCGGCGCAAGCCCCCGGCGCAGGTCTGGTGTACGGAGGAGAATCCCAGGATCATTCCAGCTGGGAAAGACCTCCAGGATCATCCAGCCCTACCATTAACCAGCACAAAACCCCACGTGGAGTCCAAGGGCCTCCTCAGGATCAGCTCCCACCCAGCCAGAGCTGATTGTGACCCATTTTGGGACCCTCTGGGAACGGCGCCGGCTGCGGGGCGTCGGAGCATCGGGAGAGGGAGTTTTCCAAACCCATCTCGCTGATGGAGCCACCCCGCAGTCACCCCTGAGATGGGGGCCCCCCAGAAGGTGGGGGAGCTGTTTTTTAAGGGCAGGCGATGCCAAACAAATCCGTTCCCTGCTCCAGCTGCTCCCGGCCAAGCTCCCAGGCACTTTCCCGAGCTGGGGAGGAACTTCTGCGGTCGTGGCCGCGTCCAGCACCCCCTGCACAAACGATAACATTGGAGCACTGTTTATCCCTGTCCTCCAGGGTGGGTTTTTTGGGATTTAAGCTGTTTCAGAGCCCTAAAGCCCATGTTTACTTTCCTGATGAGTAAAGCCCCGGCGCTGGTGCGGGGGAGCCTCCGGAGCTGGTGTGAGGTTAAGGATGTGCTTAAAGGGCTAAAAATGGATTTTCTTTCTTTCTCTTTTCTCCTTTTTTTTTTTTAAGCAAAGCCACAAAGTGGTAAAAAACCCATCCCTGGGACTGGTGCATGAGACCTGCAACCACCACCACCCCCTCCTTGGGCAGAGCCCTGGAGACAAAAATGGACTGTGGACCTCAATTTGGGATTTTTTTGGCCCTAAACAGCCCTGATCCAGATCTGAAACCTTTCACCTGAAGATGTTACTTGATTTCAAGAGCCAGCACCCAAGTTCGGCAAAAATCTGTCACCAACCTCCTCAGAGACCAAGGGGTCTCCAGGAGAACTGGGTCAGGAACCTGGACGGGGTTTGCTGGATCCTCAAAAGGAACCTGGACAGGGTTTTGCGGACCCTCAAAATCAGGTCAAGTCATGGTTAGAAGAGATTAGGAATGGACCCCCTTCTCCCACCCCATGAAATCCACAGGGGCTTTCCCAGGAAGCAAGGTTAGGTGGGATTTTTAGGTGAGAACGCCTCCTGTGACCAAAGTTTATGTTTTCATTTCCTTTGTAAAACTGGAAAATAACTCCTAGGAGCTAGGACAGATCTCCTGGCATCCTGAGATGCACCACTGCCACTGGTGACACCTCAGTTCACCTGCTGGGATGGATGGAGGGAGTTTGTCCACTGGGGTTTTCACATCCCACCAGGAGCCAGGCTGACACTCCCCCTTACACTCCCAAATCTCTTAAAAAAAAATCTCCTTTTCCCAGCAGCTCTGCTGAGGTCAGGACATCAGATCCTCACCATGACCTCGATTCCTCTCCTGGGTTTGGGTGCTCTGCCTTTGGAAAGGTGTATCCCAACAGTTCCTTTTCCTAAAGCCAAGAATCAATTATTTAAAAGGCATAAATCCCAAGAAATGCTGCTTCAACCAGAGGTGTCAGAACACAAAGTCTCTTCCAGCCCAGACTATTCTCAGATTCCATGATAACCATGGGAAGAAGGCCAATGGAGCTTCTCACACTGATAGTGTAACCATAAAAATAAAATGCCAGTCTGGGAATTTGAAGGCCATTTAAAGTTATTCCTGAATTATTTCACACATGGACACCAACCACAGCAAGCTGATGCCCCACAAAATCCCAGGTGGGTGCTCTCCATCCATCCATCCATCCATCCATCCATCCATCCATCCATCCATCCATCCTTCCATCCATCCTTCCCCCTCCCTCCCAGCTATCCCACGGAATGTGACTCAACTCTTTCATAACAAACACAAGTTGGGGAAAACCAAGAGAAAAGAGAAAAAAAATAACCCAACCCAGGCAGCGGCAGCAGCACAGGCTTCCTTCAATAATAAACATCTAAAAATGTTAATTAAATCATGCTTTTCATGGAAAACGATGGGAAAATACTTTCACACAATGCTCAAATCAACACAGATTTTTTTTTTTTCTTTTTTTTTCTTCCCCCTCCGTCTCCTCGCAGCCAGAGGGATGGAGAGTGGGATGAGCTGCGGATCCGAGGGAGCCACTTTGTGCTGCAGGGAAGCATCTCCAGAGGACGCCAGATGACTTCACGTGCCATGAATGTGGCTCCCAACGAGCCTGTGGTAAACAGAGATATCAGA
Organism: Agelaius tricolor; assembly: GCF_023055355.1. Classification (NCBI taxonomy): domain Eukaryota; kingdom Metazoa; phylum Chordata; class Aves; order Passeriformes; family Icteridae; genus Agelaius; species Agelaius tricolor. Next base: position 20,219,392 of record NW_027269275.1, on the reverse strand, counting down.
CCCAGATGTTTGATACTGGCCGCTCCTTTTGGGCGGCCACGGCCTCCCAGTGGCGCTGGAAAACCGCAGGAAAGCTTGGAGCCTTCTCATCTGGGAGCTTCATCCCTCCAAAGAGGGCATGGGAGAAACACCAGCCTTGGAATTTGGGGTGGATAAGCCCAAAAAAAGGGCAAGGTGGCACCCGGGAGGGAGAAAGGTTCCTGCAGCTTGGGGTTTCTCCCTCCAGATGTGCGAGCTCGGGGCAGCAGGGGCTGAAATCCCTCTGGGCAATAGCAAGGCCTTGGAGCACATCCACTCTTTTCCCTAAAATCCATCCTCAGGGATGTTTTAGGGACAATTTCCAGGGTGAACCAATGAGGTGAGCACACCTTGCAGAGGGGTCTTGGTCTGGTTGCTGCCTCTGCATCTCCCCCAGAGCTCTGCAGTGGTGCCATGGGGAAGTTTATGGAATAAGTCCTGCCTGGCTGCAGGAGACATCACACAGCCTGTTTTCCTTGTGTCTCCTTTCAATCCTGGTTCCAAAGGGCTGCCTGCAGAGGAGCTATGAGCCCTCTGCTCGTTCCCAAAGCTGGGCAATGCTGGATCCTGGGTCCCTCCTGGACACAGCTGCTGTCCCAGCAAGACCAGTGTCCCATCTCCAAGGGTAGCGGATGGAGAGGCGCAGGCATGAGAGGCCAGGAGCAAATTCCTCCCCACTTGTGAGGACTTTATGGTCCAGTCATTCCCACAGGAATTCCTTCTGCGGCCTTTCCTGGTGAGGGATCAGTCCCAGGCTGGATCCAATGATCTTGGAGCTCTCTTCTAACCTTGGCAAACGTGTGATCCTGTGGATCTACAGCCTCTGCTAAGGTCACCAGGGGATGTTTGGGACCACCAACCCTCCCATCCCAAGCCCATTCCCAGTTTTAAAGCTGGGAAACACTCGGGTGGTGGGGAAGGCTGGGGTGGCTTTGGGTGGCTCCTTGGTGGCTCTCCAGCAGCTCTGTCCTCCCCAAGTTGCAGGAATTCCCATAGAGCGTGGCTGGGCTGGATGACGAGGGGTGGACTCAGCTCCTCACCAGCTGCTGCCATTCTGGAATTGCTATTTAAAGCCTTGAGAATTCCTGGAAAAACCAACCCAGAGCAAGCAGAATAGCGAAGGAGAGGGAGCAGAAAGGGCACGTCTGGTGCTGTTAATGGGCTCTGACACTTCCAGCAGCCACATTTTCCCGATTTTCTGGGATTCTCCAAGTGTCTCCTTGAGAACAGCTCTCACTGAGCCATCCCCAAAAAGCAACCAGACGAAAGCTGGTTAGGAAGCAGTCAAACAATAGACCAGCAGATCCCATGGATGGGCTCCAAGATCCCATGGATGGGCTCCAAGACCCCGTGGACGGGCTCCAGCCTGCCCCAAAAGTGGGAGGGTGAGGAAAAGCTGACTGAGAAGGGACAGGGAAGCAGGAGGCTTCCTCGAAACCCAGCAGCCACTGTGCTCCTGGCTGGGAGGAGACTGGGAGACACTTTGGGGTGGGACTGGAGTGGCCTGAGTCAGACAAAAGCATCCTGACAATAACGCTCCAGGGCCAGGAATTCAGTGGGAACCGAGCGCTGGAAGTCGCCCAGCAGGATAATTCGGAGTGTGTGGAGCTGGCTGCTCCCAGCTGTTTGGGGAAAGCCAAATCTCTGCCACCATCCCCTGGGCGCTCCCTCCACCCTCTTGGAGGGAGCTCATCCCAGTTCTCATCCTCACAATCCCACAACTGATGCCGTCATTCCAGAGAGGAGAGAGCCCGGATCCGCTGCCTCCGCCCCTCGTCTGTTCTCCTTATTCTTGGATTGATGGAAGGATCCTCCTGGGAATGCCGTGGTGGAGCTGCCTCCCAGAGCAGCCAAAAGGAGCTGATGAAACCTTGGACACGGACAGGGAGCCCATCACTGAGAGGCTGAGCTTTGCTTCTCCAAGAAAATCCCTGCAGGAATGCTCCAACATCATCCAAGCACGTAGAGAAGAACAGGTTGGAGCATCATGTGGAGCATTCCCACGTTATCCAGGAGCATTCCCACGTAATCCAGGAGCATTCCCACATAATCCAGGAGCTCCACCCCAAAGCCAGGGATCCAACCTCAAAGCACAGTCCTCCCATCCAGCCTCGTTCTCTGCATCTCAGAGAGAATTCCTTGAGGAGTTTTTCCAGCAGCAGCTCCCTTCTCCCCACACGTGGCAGGGCCCTGCTGAGGGGGAGCAGCCCCAGTTGTTGACTCCAACTTTCTCCCAGTGGGATCCACCAGGCTCCCAGGAAACCCTGCTGTGCTCCCAGAACAAACCTCCTTCCATCCCCAGCTCCAAGGCCGGCACCAGCCAGGAAAATTCAACATCAAAGCCAAGATCCATCCATCCATCCATCCATCCATCCATCCATCCATCCATCCATCCATCTATCCATCCATCCATCCATCCATCATCCATCCATCCATCTATCATCCATCCATCTATCATCCATCCATCCATCATCCATCCATCCATCCATCTATCATCCATCCATCCATCCATCCATCATCCATCCATCCATCCATCCATCCATCCATCCATCCATCCATCATCCATCCACCCATCCATGACTTGGGACAGCAGTGGGGGGAAAAACTGCCCCCAAAATTGGGCAGAAAAGGGTCAGGCTGCATTTTTGGGAGCAGAATTTTGTTGACACCACTGCTGCCAAGGGGAGGGGGGCGAGGGAAGGAGGAGAGGCCACGGACAGTACAGAGGGTCACCAGGAAAAATGCAGATTCCGAGAGGAGCAGCCGGCGGACACGCTGGGAAACGCTTCCAAAGCGCTCCAGAAGCTTCGCCCCAGACTAAAGTAAACAAACCCCATGGAGGGACAGATCCAGCCCCTTCCCAGGATGGTGTCCAAGCATCTCCAATTCCTTCACTGCAGGCTGAGAAAGGACAGGATTCAACCACGACCCAGCCAGGTCATGTCAACTTTCCCAGCACGATTTCAGCAGCCACAGCCCAATTTTCTTTGGATATCCATCACCCTTTGGAAGCTGGAAATGCCTTTTTTTACCTCCCTTTTTCCATGCCAGGGCTTGCTTTCTCCCATCACCTAAGATGTAGGGATGCTGCTGAAGTTTGGCTGGGATTTCATCGGTCTGGAATGGGGAAAAGCTTGGAAAAGTTGTAGGTTTAGTTTTTTGCACTGTATAGTTCTACATTTGCTTTTGCTATTTTATTCTGTTTTATTTTATTTCTTAAATTTTAATTTTATTTATGCCTTAATTAAGAAAATATCATCTCTGGGACCCAGCACGAGCCCCAGGCGCAGCCATGGAGATGCCAATCCCTGGCCAAACCCAGCAAAGACCAATAAACCACGGAAGATTTGCTGTTCCCAACAACTCCTGCTTAGAAGCCCAATTCCCATGGAAAAAGGGGACTTTTCCAGAACAAGAATCACCACTCAGTACTTTGCAAATCCAAACTCCCAGTAAATCATCCCAGCCCCAGGTGGGGGGCTGGAAAAACAGATTTTTTTAGTTCACTGCAACTTCCAGTGAACTTGGAGGGGGCAATGCTCTGAGAGCAGCTCTGAGAATAAACTGGAGGCTGGATGAGCTGAAAAGCCGTGGGAAAAGCCTCATCTAGACCAAATCCATCTCAATCATTGTGGCATTTTGACCTTTTCAAAGGAAACCAAGGGTGCTCCCATTCCCCAGCAGAATTTTGTGATGTTCCAGGTATTTTAGGATGTTTTTCCCTTCGGTGTCTGAGGGAAGCAGCTCAGGATCTGTGTCCTTCTTTTTCCCTTCAACAAAACTGTACTGACCAGAATTTCCCTTCCATCCACGCTGCCTCACTAAGGGACAGCCTGGATTTCTCAGGACTCTCATCTTTCCCTTTGTTTTGTTTCCCAGGGATTTCTCCTTCCCCTGCCTTAACTCCTGGAGTTTGGGGCACAATAATTTCCTGCAGGCGGCCGGAGCCGTGTGACCTTTATGAAACAACCCAGGGAGCACCTCCATTCCCAAACCTGCATTCCAAAATCCATTTCCTTGGAAGCAGAAGGGACCCTGGTGCCAGCCAGCCCCAGCTCTGCAAAGCCACGGCACCGAACGGGTGCAAAATTCCTGCTGGAGTCACCGGAGCCAGCGACATCAGCAACACTTTGGGAAAAGCCAATTTTTGTGATTCCTCCATCCCTGCATGGCTTCAACAGCTCTTCCTAACCACCATATCCAAGGAAAATCTGTCCTGCCCAGGTGGGAAACACCGCTGTGCAGGAAAGTGCAGCTCCATCCAAGCTCCATCATTCCTGCATCCCAGTGCTGTCCCAGAGACCCTGGATGGCAAAAAGTGACCCCAAAAAGTGACCCCGGAGCATTTCCAACCCCCACGAGCCTCGCTTGCCCTCCCATTCCTCTTTTCCCAGCAGCTTTCCCAACATCTCCCATGAAAATCCAAGGGAATTGCATTTCAAAGGAGCTGTGAGTGGAGCTGACACCTCGATCTGCCAGGGCGTGAATCACGCTCACGTTATCAGCCAGCGGGAGAGAATTCCAGGATCCAGCCGGGAGCATCTCCAGGCTGCGGGGTTGTTTGGACAGGAGAGAATTCCAGGATCCAGCCGGGAGCAGCTCCAGGCTGCGGGGTTGTTTGGACAGGAGAGAATTCCAGGATCCAGCCGGGAGCAGCTCCAGGCTGCGGGGTTGTTTGGACAGGAGAGAATTCCAGGATCCAGCCGGGAGCAGCTCCAGGCTGCGGGGTTGTTTGGACAGGAGAGAATTCCAGGATCCAGCCGGGAGCAGCTCCAGGCTGCGGGGTTGTTTGGCACAATCCACTCGGCTCCTCTCCCGCTGCTGGTATCGTTTCATTTCAAAGTGTTGTGGAAGAACAGAAATCAAGGAAAAAAGGGGAAAAAAGGATTTTCTGGGGCCGGCCCCTGCTGGAGAATTGAAATCTTTCAGCACAAAATGTGTTTTTTCAAGATATTTGCTTTGCTTCCCATGGTGGGAAAGGAGTTTATTTATGGGATTATTATCCACTAAAGCAGGAGGAATTTGAGAATTCCTTAAGTGGCATCTTGGCCTGCTGGCTTCAGGAGCCTTCAGATTCAGCTGGATCCATGGAAAAGTCGCTTTTCCCTCCACACACCACCCCAAAAAGCCGCTCTCCTCCAAATCCACCCAAACTTTCCAGGGCTTCTCCTTGCTCCAGCGCTCGCCCACATCCACCCTGCTCCAGCAGATCTTCCCCGCTTCCCTGCCAGCTTGGAGCAAGTTCACGGGAGCAACCCAGCCAAAACAAGCCATTTCTGGGATATTTTTGAAAGGTTTGGGTTGGAATTTTTGCTCCCTTTGGACAGATGGAGCAGCAGCTCTGCCGAGGGAGAACTCGCTGCTCCGAGCTGGGGCAGAACAGTTGATTCCCAATAAAAATGTGGTGATTTCCCAGTTTTACACAGGAAATGGAAACGTAAGGTTTGGTCAGAGGAGGTTTTCGCTTACAAATCCCACCTAACCTGGGTTTTGTGGAGTGGGAGAGGAGGCTCCATTCCCTCAGGTGAGCAGAGGACATTCCCCACACACACAGTCTGAAAAAGGCCAGGTTTAGATGGATTCTGGGAATCTGAGCCAATTTTGCATCCTCTGCTGCCTGGTTATTTTATTTTATTCCTAATAAATATCTCGCTCTCCCAAGCCCTCTTCCCTTACAAGAAGCCATCTGCCATGAGGACCAGGTGGGACACAGGGACCTAGAGCAACTCCTTGATTTTACAGCCAAATCCCAGGGCACTGTCCCAGTTTCTTTTACTTTTTCCAGATTTAAAGATGATTTGAGCCATACAAAGCTGAGATGTTCATCCCACCCAAGCCTCTGGACGTCATCCCATTGGGATTGACACGGACATTGACCACAGGCAGCTGGAAAACCCATTTTCCACTTCCCCACATAGGCAAACCAGTCCCGTAGTCACCATCAGAAACACCACCTGGGGGATATTTGGGATGAAGATTTTGTCTCCCAGGACCTTTCTTCCCTGTGAGGGTGGGGAGGCACTGCCAGTTTTCCAGAGAAGCTGTGGCTGTCCCTGGAAGCATCCAAGGTGAGGATGGACGGGGCTTGGAGCAACCTGGGATAGTGGAAGGTGTCCTATGGATGGAAGATGGAATGGGATGAGCTTTCAGATCCCTTCCAATCCCAAACCATTCCATGGCTGCCCCACCTTGGGAGGAGCGGAGAGGGAGAGCCAAACTCTTCATCCACACGCGGACGAGGAGTTCCAAAGGCAGAGCCAGCAGGACAGGTACCTCCCGGGAGTGTCTGTGGCCGTGGCTGCCTGCCAACCCCTCCTCCTCCTCCTCCTCCTCTTGCTCCCTCTGGGTTTTCCAGCAGCGCGTTTCCACGGGAGCATCTCCCGCCTCCACCATTGTTCCTGGTCCCAGCTGCTCCCGATCCCCCCTGTGCCCTCAGGCTTTGGGAACCAGCCCCAGCACGCGGGATGTTGCTTTTAGCAGCCTGACAGATGCCAAACCTGAGCGCCGTGCTTGATAAACCCAAGGTCAGGAAGGAATTTTAACTCCACTTAATTGCTGGGAGGCACCTGGGATCCGAAACACACCCAGGCAGGCGGTGGAAAGGCAGCTCGGGAGGGAAAAGCTACGGAGAGAATGAAGGGATTAACTCGATTTCTTGTTTGGGTTGGGTTTTTTTAATGGAAATCCCGCTTTCTGCCAAGTTTTCTTGGAGCAAACGTTTCTGTCCTGCTGCCAGCCCTGCCAGCCTCAAGGAGGCAAAATTCCTGAGTCAGGTTTCGCCAGGCAAAGTGATGCTGCCTTCAAAATAACTCCACTGGGGAAAAAAAGGGGTGGATTTGCTATTCTCTCCTCACTCTGATAACATTTTCTTGGGCTTCCAGTTCCACCATTTTTAGTCCAAATGAACCGGGGAATCTCCAGGAATCTCCGGCAGCGGAGGATTTCAGGGAGTCAGTGAGCACCATGGGATTTGGGGTGCCACTGCTCCAGGATTTGGGTACCACTGTCCCAGGATTTGGGTGCCACTGCTCCAGGATTTGGGTGCCACTGTCCCAGGATTTGGGTGCCACTGCTCCAGGATTTGGGTGCCACTGTCCCAGGATTTGGGGTGCCACTGCTCCAGGATTTGGGGTGCCACTGTCCCAGGATTTGGGTGCCACTGTCCCAGGATTTGGGTGCCACTGTCCCAGGGTTTGGGTGCCACTGTCCCAGGATTTGGGGTGCCACTGTCCCAGGATTTGGGTGCCACTGTCCCATCTGGGGACCTGAATTCCTGCTGGGGGCTGCTTCCCATCCTCATCCCACTGCTCCATCCCCCTCTCCCCATCCTGGTCTGGATCCTGACACTGGAGGGGAATCCTCCCTGGAGTTTTCCAGCCCTGCACCCATCACAGCTGTGGCCCCCAAGCCAGGGATAAATCCCTTTCCCTGCTCTCAGCTGCTGGATGCAGGAATCTGGCCGGCGCATCCGAGCCCTCCTCGCTCCTCGGCCGCCGCCTCTCGCGCTGCCCTCCCTTCCAAGAAAAATGGAAACAGGAGACAAAGGAACTTTCCTACGCCGCATCCAGGCCTGCCTGCTGCCAGACGAGCATCAGGAGGTTGTCTGAACGTGCAAATCCCGATTGCTCCCAAGGAAAACCAGCAACAGCCAGAGCCCGAGCACAAAGCGGGAGCTCCAGCTCAGCCTTTGGCAGGAGCCGCACCACGGCCAAGCGCAGAGTTGGGATGGAGTCACCAAAAGGGGATGAGGTGGGATTTTTCCCCCCAGGAATATTTTTAGCTGCCCAGAATTCCCTCTCCTGCCTCTCCTTGGGCCGGGGTTTGCCCTGAGGGGCTCCTGGAGCTGCTGGGATGTGTCGGGCCAGGTGTTTGAGCTCGCCAGGGTTTTGCCAGAAGGGAGAGGATTCCTGGGCTGGAATTCCTAGAGAAGCTGTGGCTGCCCCTGGATCCCTGGAAGTGTCCAAGGCCAGGCTGGACGGGGCTTGGGGCACCCTGGAATACTGGGAGGTGTCCCTGGCATGGCAGGGGGTGGAATGAGATGAGCTTTGGTGTCCCTTCCAACCCAAATCATTCCATGTGAGATGAGGTTTCTGGATTTGGTTTGGAGGGATCCAGAACAAGCTGGATCAGATTGAAATTGTTTTTCTGTTGAAGACACGGTGATCTCCAAATGGAGAATCCAGACAACAGCAGGAAAATCCCCCTCAGGAATGTTTGGGATGAGGAAGCGCTGCAGGTCCTTTCCCCAAACTGCTGTTCCCATTTTTCCATCACATCCCCATTGAACCCAAGGAGCCGGTACTGGAAAATCAATCCCTAATTCCAATTATTTATGAGTGTCTTGAGATGGCCCCGAGCTGGAGCCTCGTCCCAACATCCCCACCGTGGATCTGAGCAAAGCTTTATCTCCAGCCAACGAAAGAGAAATTATTGAATTGTAGGAAATAAATAAAAATTCATGGGATTTGTCACCACCTCCACTCCACAACTTCCACATTTTGCGCAGCAGAACCACGCAGGGACCATTTCTTGATCAACCTTTTGAAATTCCGACCTTCTTGGGAGGAAATCCAGTAAAATCTGACCTTTCCTCAAACACCCATAAACCCTCTCAATTTTTTTTCATTTTGCTTTAAGATTCCCTGTTTTTATTGGGCCCCAAATGCCGAGTTATTCCTCATTTTTATTTCCCTGCCCTTTTTATTTCCCTCCCCTTTTCTTGCCACTGAATCCGGCAGGGAACATCCCAGAGGAGGGGGAATTTTCCACCCTTTCTGGTAGCAAATTCCTTAGGTTGCATTTGAGCCTTTTGTGGCTTCAAAGGAACAGCTTGAGCTCCACAAGGCTCCGGATTGGCCAAGGAAACCTGAAACATCCCAAGATTCCTAAGGGCAGAAGAATTTTTAAAAGGTTACATCGTGGAAAAAGAAAATCTGGAAACCTTGCAGAAGCCAGGAGCTTCCTTGGATGCTCCGGCAAAAAAGGGCAGAAGAGGGGGAGGGAACGTCAAAATTCCCCCCTGGAAGCAAATTCCACCCGACAGAAGGAAAAGCATTTGATGTCCTGCAAAGCCAAAGTGGTAAAGAGCTTTCCTGACCCTTTTCCCAGATCCTTGTGGATAATTTTCCCTCTATTTGCTGGCACAGCACTCCAAAGGCACCCTGTGCTGTCCCTAGCGACTTCCAAACCCCTTTTCATGGGAATATTTCCATTTCTCATTCACTTTCTCAAGGCCCTCTGAGCACAAATCCCTAAACTTTGGGATTAAACCTGCAGAGGGAATATCCCAAATTCCCTCTGCTGGCGTTTGGGAGCTTTGAGGCAAGTCCTGAGCGTGGGGCTTTGGGTTGGGAGGAAAATCCTGTGATCCTTCCCTTATATTCAGTCTAAGAGGTATTTTTGCCACTTGGTTGGGGAATGGAATGGAATAAAATAAAATAAGAAAACAAATAAATAATAAAGTAAATAAAATAAAAATTGAAATAAAATTAAAAAGAAATAAAAAGAAAAAAATTACATTTAAAAAAGAAATGGCATAAGAAGAAGACTGAAATAGAAAGTAAAACTAAAAAATAAAATAAAAATAAAAATTACTGAAGTACAATGAAAAGGAATAAATAGAAATTAAATAAAAGAAGGAAATAAAAAGACGAAAATAAAAGTAAAATGAAAAAGAATTTTAAAATTAAATAAAAAGTAAAATAGAATTAAAATCAGGAGTAAGATTAAAAAATCAAAACGTAAAATAAAATAGAAATAAAAACATAAAGGAAATAAGTAAAATAAAAAGACAAAAATAAACCAAAATAAACATTATAAATAAATAAGCCGAAAATAAAAATATAATTAAATAAATGAACCGAAATTAATAAAAATATAATTAAATAAATGAACCAAAAATTAATAAAAATATAATTAAATAAATGAACAAAAAATTAATAAAAAGTAAAAGTAAAGTGAAAATAAAATAAAATTTGGAAAACCAGAAAAAATAAAATAAAATTTTTGCTAATAAAGCCGGAAAAATTTAAATAACAACGAAATGAAATGAAAAAAAAAATTCCCCCCTCTGGAGCAGCCCCTGGATTGCGCAACCCCATAAAACCCGGAGCAAACTCTGGGCTCTGGAGCGAAGTTTCCTATGGAAGACCAAGGAGCGCGAGGGGCTGGAGGCAGCTCGGGAATGGCTTTAGCAGGGCCGTCCCCAGGGCAGGCGATGCCTCCTTTCCCTGGAAAAGGGAAAAAGGGAACCCGCCGGGAACCGAGCCTGCATCCCGCATCCCTGCGCAATCCCCGCTTCCCTCCGCCGCTTCCAGCAGGGACCCGCGCTCCCGGCAGGAGCCGCGGTGCTCCAGGAGCAATTCCCGTCTGCTTTTCCAGCAAAATCGCCCCAGGAGGGGGAAAGGCAGCCGGAGCAGAGCTCGGGAAATCGGCTTGGAGCTCCGGCAGCCTCGGGATTCCCAAGGAATCCTGGAGTTTCAGCTGGAGTGAAGCGGATCCCTGAGCTCCCTCCTATCCTTATCCGTGTTCATCCATCCCGGGAACCCGGCTGTGCCCCATGGATTGAGGAGCTGGGGAGCCCCAGGCTGAGGGCTCTAGGTGGGACAGGAGCAGGTTTTGGGAATGAAGCCTTGGATGCACATCCTACCCCTCCAAACCAACCAAATCCCAGCAAACAGATGGAAAATCCTTTCCCACCCATGTAAATAAACCACTCCAAACTGGAAAAAAAGCTTTTGTCCCCATTTTCCCAGTGCTGATGGATTCTAATCCTGATTTTCCCTCTATTTCCTGCCACGGCAGCCCAAAGCCACCTAAGCTGTCCCCAAAGCTGCCTGGGGATGTCAAATCCCATTTTAAGGCTCCAAAAATGGGAAAAAGTCCTGGAATCCATAATTTACCCTTTGGCAGCAGCCAAAATGAACCATAAATGAGATTTAAACCAAATCTACCCCAAAAATCAATGAATTAATGGCTTTGAACTCTCTTATCAATTGAAATACCCACAGGTAGCTGTTGTCCTGCTTTCCTGCTTTTCCCTGGAGCTGGGGATGGAGCAGTGGGACAGGAATTGCTGCTGGAGCACCAGATGGGGATCCAGAGGCTTGGAGCCACCCCCGTGCCCCTGCCCAGAGGTGACAGCGTGGGAGGAGAGGCAGAAACTTCCCTCAAAAGGTGTGGAGAGGCAGGAGAAGGGCAGGAAAGCTCCAGAGGGAACTCCCTGGTTGCCAGGAATGCCGAGGTGTGGAAAAGCTCCCTGCTGGAGACAGATGGGAAGCGTGGAACGAGAGCTTCTCCGGCTGCTGCTTCCCACAAACAAACAGCCCTGGAGCCTGATGGCAAAGGCAGATATTCCTGGGAGATCTCCACAGCCAGGGGTGCTCCACCAGCTCCAGCACCTCGTTCCTTAATTAGGGATTGTCACTGGATAATGGACAAATCAAGGAAAACACAACAATGCTGGGAGCAGGAATGGGATGGGGGAAGGAGAGGTGTGGGATCTCAGCACATCGTTCCCGATGTCCAGAGATGCCAGGAGAACCCTTGGGGGTCTCGGAAATCCTGGAATGTTGCCAAGAGTGTTTGGTGGCTTGATTTTGATCCATCCACAGAAGTGACAAGAGTTTGAGGACATGAGAATCACTTTAGAGTGAAGGGTGTAAAAGGGACACATTTAGAGGGTGAAATATAAACCTTAAGGTTTTTGGTACAGGGGGGTTATGGAGACAAGATGGAGGGATCAGGGCGTGTCTCGTCCTTCTTCTTTCTTCTTCTTGTCCTCCATCTCCTGTGGTGATGTTGGCACTTGGGGATTGGTTTATGGTGAAGGTGCACTTGCTAACATGGGTGAAAAGTATTGGAAAATAAAGGTAAATATCATGTACGTAGATTTTAGTATAAAAAGACATGACCGCCCTGTGGGTGGGCAGAGTGCCCTTGGCTGCCTTGCAGATCAGACCTCTGTTGGGCAGACAGAAAATTCTGTAGATAAGAAACAAGAAACAATCTGAAGACCGAAAAGCAGAAGAGTCCAGACTCGTCCTTTGAAACGCGTCCACCCAAGAACCGCCCTGCCCGTGTCGGGGCAGAGACAGACAGACGGACCCGACAGAGAGGGAGAGCCGGGATGTGGTGCTGGGGAAAAGCTCGTTAGTGCAGCTGCAATTAGTGCTGCTCTGGGGTGATTGGATGCCAGGACAGCTGGGGATTCCCTCCTGGAGCTCACACAATTCCTTCAGTCTGCAGGGTGGGAACAGCCAGAACTCGCTCAGCGTTGCCCTTTTTCCCTTGCTTTGGGCATCTCCAAGCCTGAGCTCCAGCTCTCCTGAGACCTGGGATGTCGGGAACATGGGATGCCAGAAACTTAAAGCACTGGAGATTTTTTTTCTTTTTGGCTTTGTTTCTCAATCTTATCCCAATAATCCATGAAAAACATTATTATCCTGCAAAAAAAGAAAAACCCGGATGGTTTCGGGAGCCTTCGTCCTGCCTGTGAACTCTGCTCACCGAGGGCATTTTCGGTCTGTGTTTTATGACTGAAAACCTCCTGGATCTGTTTTTCCCATTGCTGTTTTCCATGGATGAGCCTCTGGAAGCTGCACAGCCAGAAACACCCGGCTCACTCAGACAAAGCGGTTTTTAAAGCTGAATTCCGGCGCTGAAAGGACCAAAGAGCGGAGCTGGGGGCATGCCTGGATCCCATGCTGGGCCTGAGCAGGGATCCTCTGGAAAAGGACGGGAAGTTAGGAGAGGGAGGAATTCCCAGCCCCTGTTTTTGGGAATGAAGCCAAGGCAGCTCCTGGAGGGGAGCTCAGGTGCATTGGAGCAGGAGGAGGGGGGATATGGGATTGTTCAGAGGGCTTGGAATTGTGTTCAAAGACCTTTCACCGTGCATTACAGGCAAAGGAGCAGGAGAATGGATTTGGACATTTATTATTTTGTCTAAATCTGCGTCTTGGCTTAGCTGGAATAAAGCACCAGGGGTTCTTTGGGATTGGTGGTGCTCTCCAAGGCAGAGCTGGCTCTGGGACAATCCATGCTGGGATCATCCTGTCTGGATTCCCGGCTCACTGCAGAGCACCTGAATCCTTTCACCCATTCCCATGCACGGAGCCAGCTTTTCCATGGATCAGAGGCTCCTGACAAAGCTCAGCTTGGTCCTGCAAACAGCAGAGCTCAGGGGGGACAGGAATGTGGGACATGGAGGATAAAGGACATCACACAGAATTTGGGATCATCGTCCCACCTGGCACAACACAAGCAATCAAACTCTGATTTAAATCTGATTAACTCTGATTACATCTGATTAACTCCTATTAAACCCTGATTAATTTTAACTCTGCTTTTTCTGGCAGTCCAGCCACAACCGCGAGGTTTTACCACACTGTGGAGCATTCAGCTGGGGATTGCTGGAATGCTGGCACCGGGAATGACTGGGAGACAGGATGCACTGGGAGACAGATAAGAGATAAGAGATAAGGACCAGGATCCCGCCCAGCACTCGGCATCCTCACACAATTAGGAGCTTTATTCCACTGCTCCTGGGACTGGTGCGCACTAATTTAACCCAATTAAAGTGCTATTGCAACAGATTGAATTAATGACTCCACCGAGGGCAAGGCAGATCTTATCCAGGGATTGGGAAACCTCATTTGCTGCAAGAAATGCACGGGATTGGGAATAACCTGCAGAGGGAGTGGCGGAGTCAGGAGAAGCCCTGGTTATGTCCAGGTTTGCAGCCCTGCAGGTTCCAGAGGGATGGAGGCACAGCAAGACCAGCATCACGCTGGCATTTCCATGGGTTTTGCTCTCTCTGGGGGAAATCTCTCTTTATTCCAGCTCCAGGGGAAGATTTCCAGCTGGACAAAAGGCTGCAAGGTGCAGGGTGTTTTCCCAGTCCCCCTGGTGTCTCCTGGCCCACAGGAAATGTCACCCCACAGCTGCTGGCCCTGCTGAGGCTCTGCCTGGGACCCTTCCCATGCACTGCAGTTCCCAGGCTGGAATGCCTCGTGTTTCCCTGGGAATGTTCAACCCCAGTGACCTGCGCCAGGTGAAGGGGTCCCTGCTCCTTGTAGGACCAGATGAGCTTTAAAGTTCCCATCCCAAACTTTCTACGATTCCATGACCTGATAATGCTGGAAATGCAGATAATTCTCTGGAATCCCTGGACACAACCAGAGCCCAGCCCAGCCCCAGAGAGTGTTGTCCCCAAGGAAGGAAGGAAGGAAGGACACGTGTTCCTGATGGCCACATCTGGGCTGTGCCAAAGCGGGGATTGAGGAATAAAACTGGGATTCCTTCCAGGCTCCCAGCAGATCCTCCTGCGTGTTCCTCACCCAGCCCAGCCCTGCAGGGTCAGAGGTGCCTCTCCCCAGCCCCATCCCAGCCACAGAGCCTTTCCCATGGTCCTGGAGTCGAGTCCCAGAGTGGGAATCACTGCAAAACCAACAAAGCCTTGGAGAGTGTGGAAAGATGCCAGAGAGAGAGAGATGGGAAAAACTCCCAATTCCAAGTGCCAGAGAAGACAATGAGACATAACAAAGCTTTGTTTGGGAGGGGGATTTCTTCAGGGAAGAGGGGAGAAGGCTGGACAGGGCGTGGGGGGAGTTTCAGTCCATCCCACATCCAATCCAGCACTCCAATAATTCAGTGGAAGCCAAAAATTTTTCACATCCAACGACCACATTTTGGTGCAGAAAACAGCCTGTCCAGACAGAGTCCTGGAGCAGCTCATTCCAAGTGCTGGGAGCTTCACTGGGATGGTGCTGGAGCAGCAAAATGTCCTGAGACAGGGAAACCTTTCTGCCTCATCCAGAGGGATTCCCCTTGGGAAACTCAGGGAGGTCCCAGTGAAGTCCTGAGCCCCTGCAGGGACCCCTGCACTGAGTCCTGTCCCTCCCCTGGGGACCCAGAGGCTGCTTAGACCCATCCAGGAGAGGCTGGAATTTGTGCCCCATGTCCTGGGGACTCCTGGTGCTCCCCCAGATCCCAGAGCCACCTGCTTGAGGACATTCCAGGTGCCTTTCCGTGGTTGTTCTGGGATGATCGGCTCAGGTTTGGCATCTGCCTCAGCTGCCTGAGGTGAGGCAGGTGAATCCACGCTTCACCTGCCAAGGAGTTTCCACTGGGAGCAAAGAGAGGCTGAGCCAGAGAATTCCCCACTGTGACAGCAACAACAACAAAAAAACCCCTCTGGAGTGCACTGACCTGGCTGTGAACTTTACAGGGAGAAAAAACATTCCAGGAGCTGGGAGCTGCTGTTCCCTCAGCCTCACTGGTTGTACCTGCGTGCTGGAGCTGACAGATCTCACCTGGCAGCAGCCACAGCCCTGGCACAGGGACCAAGCCCTGCCCTGGCCCTGCCAGGATGGCTCTGGAGGGAGCAGCTCCCAGCCTGGAGCACCCTGGGATGGGAGGGCACAGCCAAAAAGCAGCAGGAATTCCGCAGGGGACAGCCACAAATGGTGGCTGGGGTGAGCAAACCAGCAGGGCACGGGCACCCTGCGTCCCAGCAGGATGTGCCAGCAGCAGGGCACTGTGCTGGCTCACAGGAGTCATGGAAAGGCCATGGCAGGGACACCTCCCACTGCCCCAGGCTGCTCCAAGCCCCAGTGCCCAGCCTGGCCTTGGGCACTGCCAGGGATCCAGGGGCAGCCACAGCCAGAGCCTGCCCACCCTCACAGGGAGGAATTCCTTCCCAAAACCCCATCACCAGTGGGAAGCCATTCCCTTTTATCCTGGTGTCTCCCTGAAAAGTTTCCCTGCGCTGGGGGACAGGATCTGAGCAGCTGGAAGAGCTGAACCCCATGGAAAGGGCAGCTCCAACATCTCCCTCCCCACCAGCACAGCCACCCTCCCTCCCTGCATCTCCCCTGCTGCCATTCCAGCATTGTTACTCCAGGGATTTCTATTCCAGGATTGCTATTCCAGGATTTCTATTACAGAATTGTTACTCCAGGACTGCCATTCCAGGATTGTTACTCCAGGATTTCTATTCCAGGACTGGTATCCCAGGACTGCCATTCCAGGATTGCCATTCCAGGACTGTTATTCTAGGATTGTTACCCCGGGATTTCTATTCCAGAATTGTTATTCCAGCCATTCCAGGATTGTTATTCTAGGATTGTTACTCCAGGATTTCTATTCCAGGACTGTTATTCCCGGACTGCCATTCCAGGATTGCCACTCCAGTGCTGTCATTCCAGGATTGTTACTCCAGGATTGCCATTCCAGGGCTGTGCTGTGGCTGCCAGGAGAGCAGGGATCTGTTTTCCATGCACCTGATGCAGGAGGAGTTTGCCCTTTCCCTCCCTCCCCTCCTCAGAGCCAGCAGGACACAGGCACATTCCAGCAGGAGGAATTGGAGCCCAGCTGGAAAACACAGCTCAGGAACTCCAAAGGCTGAGCCCATCCAGAGCCAGCTTGGTCATTTTTACCACGATCCAAAGCATTTGTTTGGGAAAAGCTCTGGGCTGGGCTTTGGAGCTGCCCCTGGCACTTCCAGCCCCACCAGTTTTCCCTGAGCCATGGGACATCCCTGCTCCAGAACCTTGGGATGATCAATCACCACCCAGAGGCTGCTCCATCCCCCAGGATCAAGGGCATTTCCCAAACCTCTTCCATCCTCCCTGTTTGTCCCACTGTGCTTTGTGTTTCCCCCATGGCAGGAGGAATTTCCTGCTTCCTGAGGCACAGTGAATACTTAAATATCCCAAAATATCCCACCTTTGGGGAATGTGTGCCTGGATTCTGGAAGAGCTCATCCCTGCTGGTTTTCCCTTCATCCTCACCTTGGTGCATTTTCAATTCATTTTTGGCAACAAATTCCCAGCATTTTTTTGGCACAGCAAACACTGCTGTTCTGGAGAAAACTCCCAATCCAAAAGAAGAGAATTCCCAATCCAGCAGGATTTCAAAGAGCTCAAGAACAAGTTCACTTTTCTTCCTTTGTATTATTTTTTGAAATATAAATAGAAATCTTTCTCCCTGTTGCCTCTCTCCTTCTAATTCCTAATTGGACAAGGCAGGCTCTTTCCTATTTCTAATAGGGCTGTGCAAAATGATGAGATCCATTAAATTTCCAAGGGGGAAAAAAACCAAAAAACCCTCCAAGCCTTCTCTGCTGATTTCCAAACCCTCCCCTGAACTCACGTGCTCTGGGCAGGGTAATTTTGTTTGTGGTAATTCACTTGTGCTAATTTCCTGGAAGTCTTGCAGGATACGTGACTCCATTTTTGGGTGTTTTTCTACATACATTCAGGATTAATTTCCCTGAGAAATATTTAAGTGTAAAATAACTCCAGAGAGAGCAGAGGTTGGTTTTTGGTTTTTGTTTTTAATTTTTTTTTGGATTGCAGGAACAACATGGCCTACTGGAAGGTAGAATTGGAATAAATAAATTTTAACCAAATTCCAACCCAAACCATTCTGTGGATCAAATCCTAGGCTAATGCATTGCTGTGTTTTAGAGCTAACAGGGGGCTGTTATCCCAAAAAACACCTCAAACAACAGTCCAAACTTTCCCTAAAATCCCGAGCACTTGGAATTGTAATTCCATTTAATCTGGGTCACTTCATTCAAGTGAATTGCTCTGAAATGAAAAATGAGGGTTCTATAAATCACCCACGATCTGTGAGAAGGCTGAAGGGTGAGTATCAGATATTCAGGATGGGTTCATTAGGGATATTTAGGATAAATGCTCCAAATGGGGAAAATTTGAGGAGGAGGCAGCTCTGGAATGCCCAAGGAAGGAGCAGGAAAATTCAGCCCTCCACACCCAAAGGGAATTTGTGCCCTGGGAAGGGAGATCCCTAATTCCAACCAGGGGAGATCCCTAATTCCAATCAAGGGAGATCCCCAATTCCAACCAGGGGAGATCCCTAATTCCAACCAGGAGAGATCCCTAATTCCAATCAGGGGAGATCCCTAATTCCAACCAGGGGAGATCCCTAATTCCAACCAGGAGAGATCCCTAATTCCAACCAGGAGAGATCCCTAATTCCAATCAGGGGAGATCCCTAATTCCAACCAGGAGAGATCCCTAATTCCAATCAAGGGAGATCGCTAATTCCAATCAGGAAAGATCCCTAATTTTAGTCAGGGGAGATCCCTCATTCCAGCCAGGGGAGATCCCCAATCCCAGTCAGGGCAAATCCCTGATTCCAGTCCCCACAGCTGGACCCAAGGAGCTCAGCAGTCTCCTGCAGAAGGAGCAGGGATTGGGATGGAGCCTGGAGAGCAGCAGAGCAGCTCCTCACACTTCCCCATCCCTCTGCTTTTCCACCATGGATTCTTTCCCTCAATAGAACCCCACCAGGGAGATCTCTCCCCTTTGGGATTTTTGGGATGAGCTGCTGCCCTACAAATCCCAGCTGGCCCCGAGCTCTGCTGGAATTTGCTTTCACCTCCAGGTGGAGCAGGGCTGCTGTGGCAGGGCTCAGTCCTGCTGTCCCTCCCGGAATTCAGCCTCCTCTGGATCCCACACCGGGAAAATCCCACCCCTGGATCCCAAAGGTCACCTCCGGAGCAATCCTTTGTTGGGACAGACGGACAGAGCACATGAGGTCCTTGAACCTCGCTGCCCACCACCATCCTGGGAGGTTCTGCAAGGGACTGGACTTTGGGATATCCCAATGCCATGAGGGGGTGCAGGTTTGGAGCATCTTTCCCACTTCAGGAGGAAGATTTGGGGCTTTCCAGGGGAAAGCCTCTCGGTCCAGGATGGATTTTCACGCTCTGAGAGGCAGAATTTGGAGGCTGCTCCCAAGCCAGGAAGGGAAAAGTGCAATCCAGGGAGGAGGGGAGGAAAACCTGGATGCAAAGCCACCCTCCTCACTTACAGGAAGGCAACTGGGAGGACGCAGTGTGGAAATGAACTTCCCAAAATAACGGGAATTTAACGCTAAGCAAAACACCCGGCCGCAGACGGGCTTAATCACTCCGAAGTGAGGGAAGGTCATTAAACAAACAGCACAATCCAAAGTGCTGATTTTGGGGATATATCCAGCTATCAGCTCTTCAGGAGAGCAAATAAACCTCGGGAATTGCACGGCACAAAGGTCCCTGGAGCGCTGAGACAAAGGGAAAAACCCAAACCCGAGCCTCTGCTGACACACCAGGTCCATAAAGGCTCTTTCACAGGGATGGAGGCAGGGCTGGGAAGGGAATGGGGATTTCCAACAGCACTTTATGGGCATTTTTCTTCCCTGATTCCTTATTTTTCTGCACCATAATCCCCATTCCACCATAAAAAATGTTGATGTGGATTGTGGTTGGTGGAACCGTCCCTGGCCAAGAGCAGCTCCTGGGCTGCTGCTTCCCTAAAATTGTGATTCCTGGTGGCTCAGCCACTCCAGTGACCTCCTCAACCTTTTCCCTGTGGTAAAACCTGGGATATAACTTTTTATCCTCCTCCTCCTGTTTTCCTTCCTATCCAGCTCTGTTTTCAGAACAGATGATCCAGGGATCAGGGCTCACTACGGAGTTTCCCGTTCCTTTTGCCGGCGCAAGGAAATCTGTGCAAAAAGGGCGCCAAAAGTTCAGCTTTTCCATAAATCCAGTACCCTGGAAGCCTCTAATTGGCATGCTGGGATCCTTACACTGGGTTTGATGGGAGTTCTGCACACGGAAATTGTCCCTGAAACTTGTGGGACCATAAAATGGGAATTCACCGAGTGCTTTCGACCTTGAATCCCTCCCCAGTCTCCTGGATGGGGAATTTCACTGGTTTTATAGGAATAAAGCTGGGCAAAACCTTTGGAACGATCTTTTCTGTCACACCTACATTTTCCAAAGCAGGAGAGGGATTGTCCTGAACAAGCAAAGATCCTTTACAGGAATTTAGGAGCGGGAGTGATGCAGAATGGCTGTGGAGCCTCTGGAGAGAGGATTTTCATGGAACAACCACTTGGAATAGATCACCCTCCTGGAATCACAGCTCCACACCACAGAGATGCCCAGATGCCAATGCACACACTCAGCAGAAGTAAAGAAATCAAAACCAGAGCTAAAAATCCCCCCAAGAACCAAGAGGGAACCAAGTGAATCTGCCTCTGGAGCTGCTTTTGGAAGGAGTCCCCAGAGCTCCCCATGCCAGCAAAAGTTCTGCTGGGCCCTCCTGATTTTCCTGAGTCACCAGACGGTCAAGCAAACATCAGGCACAGGATTCCTGTCCAGATCCCCATCAAGGCGTTTGTTCCATACAGGAATCAGCCCCGGCAGGGACAAATTCCCCTCCCCAAACAACCCCGATGATTAGCGTTGATTAATGGGGCTGTTAGAGGCTCATTCATCACCAGTAACTCACAACATCTTTTTCCACACCAGTTCCAACTCCCGAGGAGCTGGAAAGGGAAATGGTTCTTTTTCATGGCTGTTGTTGCCTGTTCCCAAACACATCCCGGGCTTGGGGTTTTTTCAGGGTTGCCCACAAGTCCTGCCCAGGTCCAAAACCTCTGCACAGCACAGGATTTTTCATTAATCGCCATCTCTCTCCCGTATTTTCTTAAAATAATGGAATCATTTAAATTGGAACAGCCCTCTAAGACTGAGTCCAACCCATCATTCCCTCAGTGCTCCACTGTCCGTGTCCCCAGGTGCCACATCCTGTTCTCAAATCCCTTCAGGGATGGGGACTGTACCACTGCCAGGGTTGGACAACCCTTTCCAGGCAGAGATTGTCCCTAAAATCCAACCTAAACCTCCCCTGGTGCTAAGGAGCTCCCCTTACTTGGAGGTTGCTCAGTGCTGCTCAATTTCTAAAATTATTTTATTTCCCCCCACCCAAGTTTAATTTTCCAGCAGGAAAGAACTGCCATAAAATCCTGGAATTGGAAACCAGGCAGTCTGGGATGCTGGGTTGGGAATAATACAGCACAAGGAAAAATGAGGTCAGATTTTGGGCTGCAAACACGTCCTTCCACCCAAAACCACAGAGTGTCCCACCCACGGGACCTGAGCTTGGCTTTCTCCAGGAGCACCCAGGAAAACCTGGAAACAGAGTCACACACCCACCCTCAATGGCCAAGATCCCACCTGAGACATTCCCTGCTTCCCAAATGTGGGATTTGAGTGTTGGATTGCACAGGTTCCTACAGAGGAGTTGTTTGGGAAGGCGCAGGATAATTTGGGCTCACCCTATAAAAGGCATCACATCCCAAGAGCACAGAACCCTACAGATCCATTGGGACAGGACGGCTCCATCCTCAGGGATGCAGGAATCAGGGAGCAGCCAGCAAAAGCTCATAAGCAGAGTCCATAACATGGAAAACTTTCTCCACAGTGCTATTTGATTTACCAATCAAAAAATAAGGAGCTGATTCCTTACCTTCCTTGCTGGATCCACACTCCAGAGGGGATCAGAGCTGTCTAGGATGGCCTCAGTGTTAATCCAGGCTTCTGCTCCAGTCCCAGCCCCTCATCTGCCCCTGGGCACCTTTGGGATAAATAAAAAAAACCCATTAAGCCATTAATTTGTTTTTAGCAAACAGGAAGATCTGTGTTGCTGCTCCTCTGTTTTCCCACTTTTCTCTTTATCCAGAGATATCAACAAGGGGACAGCAACAAGGCAAAGCACCTGAGGAATGTGAGCAGAAAAAGCTGCAAGGCAGAGCAAAAATCCCTTGTGACAGTGGAACTGATCCCTGTCCTCCAGGAATGGGGCTGGGAAGGCTTTCCCAGGAAGTGACACGTCTGGGATGATGCTGTGGATGGAACTGGGGCTCCTCAGAGCCCCCCACATTCCAGTTCTTTCCCCAGACACTTCCCATTGTTTCAGTTCCCAGCCAGGCCTGTGGGAGGAGAGGCTCCTCCGGCCTCATGGGGGGTGACCTAAGGGTGGGGACCCAAATGGTCCCACCCCAAACCATCTTCCCTGTGCTACACGTGGGCACTTCCCAGAGATCCGGCAGCGCTGAACCTCAGGAAAGGCAGGAATTTTCACTAATTCCTCCTCTCCCTCTGTTCCTCCCCAAAGCCAAGTGGTGGAGGCCAAGCTGGCGGCAGGGGCTGGGTGTCCCCTGTCCCCATGGAGGGTCTGTCCCTGGCAAGGATCATCTTTCCATGGAGCCACAGGGAGCTGCCATCATTCCTCTGACAGCTCCGCTGGACTCGCCCCCTGTCACTGCAGATCGGAAAAAATCTCCAGTCATCCAAAAGTGGATTCCAGCAGGCCCTCCAGGTAATTCCTCAACCTCGAGACAGGCCTGGAGAGCGATCATTCCCTCCTTAATCCCCTAAGAAACATCCATGGCAATGGCAAGCTGGCTTCCCCCACACGTCTGGCCCTTGCCCCGGAGCATCGCTGCTCCCTGCTCGGGGCTGGACAGGCTGGAATCCCGGCTTCTCCAGGAGCTCAGTTCCAGGTCAACGAGCCCCTGAAGAGTGACTGGGTGGAAGGAATGGCACATGCCATTCCCATGATGGGATGTGGCCAGAAGGGCTTTCCCCGGCTGATGCTGTCCTTGGGCCAGGTTATTCCTGCAGCACCTGGGTGCTGCCCCATCCCAGGAATGCAGCAGCTCATCCCAGTGCTGGGAGCCTCTGGAAATGAACCCAGCTGGTGGCTCTCCCCTCCTTCTCCCACCAACCCACATTTATGTGTTAACAGCAACAATTGTGCAAGCTGGGATAGTGGAAATTGTTCCTTCCCATGGCAGGGGGTGGGATGGGATGAGATTTAAGGTCTCTTCCATCCCAAACCATTCCAGAATCCTCCAATAATTTATTTAAAAATTTTATTTATAAATTATTTTATTTATAAATACATTCTGTGGGCTTATATCTATATTTTACATGAGGCATCAGCTAGGGAGGGAGAAGTGATCAAACCACCTAACGGATCAAGGAATTATAATTCCTAGAGTTAGGATCATCACAATGCAGAATTTTGCACACTGAGGCTGCAGACAGAACTGTAAGAGGGTTTTTAAATTCTCCCTTTCTAATGATCAGTTCACATAAATTATGGGAAGGAAGCACCTCCTGAAAAATTGGATGCAGGAGTGGGTTTGGGGATTATGGTGCTGAAAACAAGGATCACAGGGTACAAGGAGTGGGAAACTGGGCACCATCCCCCTCAGGAATCTCCTTAGCTCTACAGAAGAGTCCCTGGAACAAGTGTCCCTGGAATTGTCCCTTTTCCCATTAAAATTCACAGAGGAGGATCCAGGGTTAATGGATTCAGGTTTCTCCTCCCAAAGCCTTTTTGGTGAGCACCATCCACTGGCTCCCCAGCTTCAGCTGTGCAGGATATTTCTCCTGCTTTTCCTCCATCCCTTAAGGATTTTCCTCTTTGTTCCTATTAACATCATGCACATTCCTCCCAGGACTGGATCCTCCAGGACTGGATCCATCCTTTGGCAGGATTAAACCAAAACAAAGGATCCTGCCAGTTTGTTTGCACCCATTCCCAAGGGAAAAGAGTAGGTCCTACAGAAATGGAGGAGGAGAGCAAGCATGACTCCAGCAGTTTTCATGGCATTGAGCCAGGCTGGAAACACTGATGGCAATAATTGCCTGGAGCCTCCCAAAAAGCACTGGCCACTGATTTTCCAAATTCTGAAAGACCTATACTTGTGAGCAACCACCAGACCCCATCAGCTCCTCCTGACCAAATGCTCCACAGTGACATCATTCCACACTGGCATCATCCTGAGAGAAAAACCACAGCATTCCTGGAGCCCCAGCAGAAACTCGACACATGGAATGCCTAATCCTAGAGTGGACCTTATCCCCTGTTTTCCTATGAGTCATTTTCCATCCCACTGTCTGCCCAAAAATGCTTTTTTGTTGTTTATTTATTAAAGGTTCTCTCAATGGCTTCACTGATGACCGAAGAAAGGAGGGAAGGAGGCAGGGACTGGGCATCCCAGGGATCTGCCACTGAGCCTGGCCTAACTAAACCCAGCTGCTTGGGCCTGTCTGCCATCAGATCTGCTGCCAAAATCTGGGACAGCCTTGGAGCAGCAGGACGCAGACCAGGCTTTGTGTTCTAAACCAAAGTCATGTCACAAATAATAACAAAAAGAGAAGAGACGTTCCTTGATTTTCCAGGAGTGGCATGGGATGGAGGGATGGCATTGTTTTGGTTGACTGTCAAAGCTCCATTTTTTGGCACAAAAGGAAAGGCCCCCAGGCCTGTCTGATGGGAACTGGAGGAAAACCATGGACCAACCCCAAAAAGTGAAACTGGCTGGTCCAAATCCATAATCCAAAGAAAATGCTGGATCCAGGCCTCGCCTGTGCAAGAGTCTGTGCAGAGCTCAGCCCCATGGGTGCAAGGCAAAAGGAGGATAAAGAACCCAATCATTTAATAAATACCATTAATTGTGCAATTTGATCAATCTCCATCATCCCAGCATCTCAAGGACCCCAGTGGTGACCGTGCCATGAAGGAGCACATTGTCCTTCAACATCCTTCCAACACTGTCCTGGCGCAGGGTGGGACTCACAGTTCCACCAACACCAAAAATCACAGATCTAAAACGACAACATCCTCAACTCCCTGCTTCAAAGAGAGGCTCTGCCTCCCCCAGCCCCAGCCAAACACAAGGAATGGACTCCAGGCCGTGCATTTCCATCCACACCTCCATAAATCTGTGACAGGAGCAGGACGGCCACGCCAGCCCCGACCTCTCCTGGCGCTGACAGGAGGTTCCCAGAGCAAATGTTCCGCGTTTGTCTTCGATTTGTTCTTCAACAGGAGGAGCAAAGGTCAAACCTGGGCTCCCCCAGGAGGGCCCATTTGTTGTCCAGATGTGATGAACGTGAAGGACTTTTCTGGGAATGGACAAGCAGCTGCTCTGCAGGCCCAGCACCATTCCCACCTTCCCGCTGTTGGGAATGTGTCTGTTCCCTTGGGCTTGTGCACCAGGGATGGGGCTTGGGACCGGCAGAGTGCAGGGAGGTGTCCTATTCATACAGCTCCTGGTCTGTACTGAATCATGAAACCATGGAGGGGTTTGGGCTGGGAAAGGTCTAAAAGAGATCATCTTGTTCCGACTCTGATCCATGGGCAGGGACACCCCTCACTGTCCCAGGGTGCTCCAAGCCCTGTCCAGCCTGGCCTGGGGCACTGCCAGGGATCCAGGGGCAGCCACAGCCTCTCTGGGCAACCTGCACTCACCCTCCCAGGGAAGGATTTTGCTTCCCTGGAAATTCTCCAGGAATTTAGATGGAATATTTTCCCAATATTCCATCTAAAACGACCCTAGTTCAGTTTACAAGCCCAAGGAAGCTCATCCTGGAGCTTGACCACCTTCACAAAGCCCCTGTTCCCTGGGAAAAGGGGCAAACCCCACCTCCTGTGAAGATGAGGAGAGGCATAACCCTCTGAGCCTCCATCCTGCCCTCTGCCAGGTCCCACAGTGGGGAAGATGCTCGTGGCAACTCCATCCCGACCACACAACCCCCCCTGCAGCAAGCACTGGGCAGAATCTCAGATCTGGGGGGAAAACCCCAGCAGGGCCATGGCCCAGAGTCAGGGAGAGCCTGATCCAATAGTCCTGGAAGCTGCAGCAACTCCCAGTGGTTCTGCTTTGTCTTCTTGGGCTAATTGCTTTCAGGCTGTCAAGAGCTGCACATCCTCAGAGCCAAGCCTAAGTCTGGTCCAATCCTGACTTATCCCAGAGCAAAAAAAATTCCTTATTGTCACTCCAGCCAGGAATGCACATAGTTCTACTGGGCTGAGCAGCGCAATCAGCCTTGGTGCCCACCTGCCACCTCCTCTTGATTCCAGGCAGATCGAGTTCCTTAAACCTGTGGGGTTTTATTTTTGAGGTTGAACACCAGGTAAGAACAAAGATCTCTCCTCAGCTGGAGATTTTTTAATCCGCTCCCAACGCTGAACTTATTGTGATGTGAAAATTGTTACCCCAACAGAAGGAAAGTTAACTCCCCAGGACAGTCTGAGGCGTGCAAATATATCCGTGATCTTTGCCATTTGCAGCGCAGTGGAAAATTGCTAAGAAAAGTTCCCATTGTGTCGGGGATGCCACTCCAACCTCCTGGAATTTCTCTCTCCCTCCCTTCCCCCTGGTAGCTAAAAATGGCTCCAAACTCCCCGAAATGCTGGAGGTTGAACAGGGATGCTGGAGCTCCACGAGGAAAGGACTGAGGATGTCCAAGTGCTCACTGCTCCCAACCCCTGCTCCAGCACTGATGGATGCTCCAGGGGTGGAGATCCTGCAGTGCAGAATGCTGTAGGACTAGTACAGATAATTCCCAGATAATTCCCAGATAATTCCACCCCAAGACCTTGGCATCAAGCTATGGATAGGGGACATCCCTGACATCTCCAATCCATGCTCCAAGGCTGAGGGGTGCTCCAAGGGTGGAGATCCTGCAGTGCAGAATGCTGTAGGAATCCCCATCAGGTAATTCCACCCCACGACCTTGGCATCAAGCCATGAATAGGGGGCATCCCTCATCCCTGACATCTCCAATCCTTCCCACCACCATGGAAAGTGGTGAAAGACCTTTCCCAATCCTCATGGCTTTGAAGGCACCTCCTTTGGACACTGCTCTCCCTCCTCCTCCCTCTAACAGGAAAACACACATGCCCAGCATCCATGTGTTGATCCCAGCCCCAGGAATGGAAGCCCAGACACAAGAATGAAAAACTGGGACAACATTCCCATAGCTGGATGGCCAGAGTGGGACTCCTGGATCCATCTTTTG
Source organism: Agelaius tricolor (assembly GCF_023055355.1). NCBI lineage: Eukaryota > Metazoa > Chordata > Aves > Passeriformes > Icteridae > Agelaius > Agelaius tricolor. Next base: position 20,192,697 of record NW_027269275.1, on the reverse strand, counting down.
GCACAGGGTGGCCTGATTCCTTTACAGCCCATGAGAGCTCCCAGCAGTCTGCTCCTTAAATGGGGTCATGGCTCCTGGAATACCAAAGGAGAGATGGAAAACCCAACTCCAGGCTCCCTGCTTTGAGGGCTGTGAGTTTTCCTGAGGTTTTCCTGCCTTAATTCCTTCTTAGGCTCCGGGAATGAAGCAGCAGGACAGGGGTTGGGCAAGAGAAGAGGGAAGTGCAGCTCTCCTTGGATGGGCACTTGTCTCTCCCACTTTTTCCAACCCCATCCCTCCTCCTGCCAGCTCCTTGTGCCTCAGACCATCCCTGTTTTGCCTCAGCCTCTCATCCAGCCTTTCCTCAGGAGGAAAGTGCAGGATCCAAGTGTGACACACACGAGATGCAAAATCCAACCTCGGATCTTGGCAGGGAAAATGCCCATTCCAGGGCAAATGGGGGAAAATGGGAGATTTCAGGTGGAACCACTGGATTCAGTGTTTCCCAGAGGCAGACAGAGGGTTTAATTTCTGAGCATTTGTTAATTATCTCACTATTTCCAGGACCATGTGCTCCCTATTCTGATAGCAAAGGGACATCTGAGGTTGGTTAAACTGTTTGTAATGGGGCCATCTCCAGCTTTTTGGAATTTCCTGGCTGGCACCTGCCCAAATCAACACATTTTCTACGTAAAACAAGAGTCCCTCCAAGGAGCTGCTCTAAACAATTCCCTCACTCAGCAATGTTGAATGCACTGGCTTTAGGGACTTCATAAATTGTAGGGAAAAGGTCCCAAAACTGAAAAACAACAACAGAACGTGAAACCTCTTTGACCCCTGCAGTTCTCTGATGAGTGCAGACAACAAAAATAGTTTGGAGATTGGGGAGACTTCCAATGAAGCATTTTTGGGTTTTCCCCTCAACTTGTGGCTGACAGAAGCTGTGGAAGGAGCCCCATGGAGCAGCAGCATCCCTGGATGCTGGTTTAGGAAGCAGCAGTCTGAAATCTCTTATCACATCTGGAGTAGAGCGAATTGTTGGGATAATTCCCAGGTATCTGCTCAGATACCAACACAGATCACCCCATCCTTCCAGCCCTGACAGCAGCTAAAAACCATGGAAAAATTATCCTGGATCAGCTTGTCTCCATCCTTCCCAGAAAGCACCTTCACCATCACGACCTATGTCACAGCATCCAGTTTGGAAAGGACCATGCTGGGACACCTGGTCCAACCCCTCTGCTCCACCTGGGTCACCCCAGAGCACTGGGCAGTGTCCAGATGGTTCTGGAACATCTCCAGAGAGGGAGGCTCCACCACAAGCTGCAGCTTGTGGCCACCTCTGGATGCCTCTGGAGGAGCTGGACATGGAGCCTTCCTGGCATTTTGGACTTCCCTGAGGTTCACGGGTGGCCCAGAGTGTGACACAACCCTGAGCTGTTAGCAAAGCCCAAGGATTTGGGTTACAGTTCCTGGCTGGAAGTGCTGGATGTGACTCCTCTCCTCGGAGCTGAGCTGGCAGATCAGCACTGCTGGGGAAAAGCTGCAGGGGAAGGGAAGGGGAGGAAATCCAAGCATTTCCCAGGTCACCTGTTTTCCTTATGCCAGCACTGCCGGTTTCCTACAGAAAACCCAGCCTGCAGATTGAACTGGTGCTAAATGGGATTCCTCTCCACTCCTCCCTTCATTCCCACACTCCTCTGCAGTCCTGGAGTTGCCATTCCTGAAAATTTCACACCTAATTATTCATTATCCCTAACGAGCCCTCACCAGGCCTCCCCTGCTCTGTCTGGAGCTGGTTGGAATCGGGCAGAGTTGTGCAATCTCTGGCACCAGCCCTGCTCCACCTCTACTTGAATCCCAAAAAATGAGCCTGGAGGATTTTCTCTGGTCTGCCCACTGGGTCAGGGCAGAGGGAGAGAGGGATTTGTCTGGGATAATGTTGATCAGCATGGTGGCCTCATTAACAGCATGGCCCAGAGAACTCCATCCTCCAGGGCTGGAATTCCTCTGGGCTGAACAGGCACAGCACAAACCAAGGAGAGATTTGGTGGGAAGGAAAAGCCCAGCCCTGCTCCCACGTGCTCTGCTGGTGCAGATTTCCACCCTAAAGGTCCCAACAATTCTGCTGGCATGGAGCAGCCAGGGATAATCAACAGCTCCCTGATTCCCAGTGCACTGGTGCCCACTGGGATCCATCCAGTCCGTGGCAGCCACCTGACAATCCATTCATCCCAACTAAAATCAGCCCCTGACTGAGTGCTGGCAATCTGTCCCAAACTCCCCTTCAGGACCCAGACCCATCTTCCAGTTTGTTTTCCAGCTCCTCTTTTACTGAGGAGCAGCAGTCTCCTTCCCAACTTCAGTGTACTTGTTTTTCCACTTCTCCCAGGAGCCCAGAATTCCTTCTCCAATGGTTTGCCCTGCAAGGTAACCTCGCAGAGAATTTCTGAAAATGAAAATTCCCATTCCAAACGCTGGCTGTGCTTTGCAGCTCTGCCTGGAACAGGCAAGCAGTGCCTTGGATCTTCTGGAAAGCCAAGTCCCAACTTCCAGCAAGCTTCACCTCCACCTCCTCTGGGACTTTGGGACCTCTGTCATTCCAAGGCCTTTTTAAAATGTCATCATTCCAGCAGAAGCCAGTGGGGGGCCTGAGCCAGCAGCGGCGACGGAGAGCTGAGATCAAAGCTGTGAACTCTGGGCAGTTTGGAGCGCTGAGGGAAGCCAGGGCAGGAGGTGACATCAGCCGGGACAGCACAGGATTCTCCCGGAGCTGCCGGAGGGATCCGGGAAGCCGGGATGCTCAAGGGCTGAGTCACCACGGCTGGAGGCTCTCCTGGGAGGAAGGAGCAAGATTCCCTCACAAGAAGGAGCTTTTTTCCACTGTAAATCTTCGGAGTGCAGCGAGGAGGCTGAAAGGTCACTGGGGCTTGGCGCTGCTTTGGCAACTGGGAGCCAAATGGCTTTGGTGGGAATGAGGATGATGCTGCCTCCTCCCGAGGGGCTCTCCCCTCACAGGCTTCACCCACAGCCTGTCTGGGTCACTGTGGAGCAGCTTTCCTCATCCCCTGGCTGCTCCAAGGTCAAACAGGCCTTGGCAGGGCTGGGAATCCTGCTCCACCAAAGGAAAGGGGAGTTTTGTCTTACAAGGGAAGGATTTTGAACTTGGACCCTAATTTGTACTTTGGGAGGGATCTGTGGTGAGGAGTGAAGTAGATCTGCAGGTATTCCAAGGGATCCAGAGCTTTTAAATTAAGTGGATCTGGAGCTTTTAAATTTTTGGGGAACTCAGATCCCACCAGCGCTTTGCCCCCACTCAGATCTGTGGGGTCCCTGATAAGAGTCAGTTCCTCCCACACAAAATTACTCACTGAATTCCCTCTCCTTGGATTTGGGAGAGGATCAGCGACATTAAAGGGCACACAGATAGGAGACCCTTCCTCTGGAAAGGTGGGGAAGATTTGCAGTGCTCCACCTGGATGGGGCTGACGCTGCTCTGGCATCCCGGGGGAAAGAAATTCCACGCTCAGGAGTACAAGGTGGGAGAGCAAACCCACAAAAGCCAGCCAAGACTGACCTCTGGAGAAAGGCTGGAGCAACCACAGCCGGAGGAAAAGCCAGGGAGCAGCCGAGGAAAGGTGGGAAGAAAAGCAGGGCGAGGATGATGACAACAAAGCCCCCTCTGTGCAGCCATCCCTCAACACCTCCACAGCATCAATTACACACAGCAGCCCCCTGACGACACCAGGGGTGATAATGACTTTCCAAGGTCCCTCCAGCTCAGATTTTTGTCCCTGGAAGTGGCCAAAGGCAGATTTTAAGGAAGGGTTTAAGAATACCATAAACACACTGTGATTTTTTTTTTTCTCCCCCAGCCTAAAAAAGTCAGCAGCTGAGGGATTTCCTGAGCTGAAGGAGGAGTTATCTTTGCATTAAACAGGACACCGGGGATTTTCCTCCTACAAACCTCTCCATTGTCCCTCAGTCCATAAGGAAAGAAGAGAAAGAAACATTACAACTTTTACTGATGATGAGGTGTCAGCTGAAAATGCAGGGCAAGAAATTAAATTTCTTCACCTGCACCTGAAGTCGGTTTGGAGAAAGCCCCAATTCTCCCTCTGACAACAAAGTCTGGGTTCATTAACGAAAATTGTGCTGTAAAATCTTTCCCCTGACTTAATGGGACGGCTCCAAGGTCCTTGGAAGGATTATTTCAACCCCACAGGCTCAATCAGTTGGTTCATTAAGCAGCAAAGTTTGGGAAAACCCACCAGGGATTCCTTCCTTCAAGGTTATTATTCCTGCTACAAAATGTCCTTCTTGATTTTTCAAGCAGCTGTGAGCGAGTTTTGGCTTTTAAAGCAAATGAGTGGGGACCCATCAGCACCCAAACACATCTGGGTGGAAGTGTTAAAGGGTCTTTTGGGGTGAACCCCAGCACCGGGGAATAAATGGAATTTAAATGGTATTTAATGGTGTTTAAATGCTATTTAAATGGTATTTAAATGGTATTTTAAGGCACTTGCATGCCTCTCCTCCTCACACATCTGGAAGGGGCTCCAGCTGCACATTTTACCCCTCCACAGTCCCATTTTTTAAAGGAATTTGTTGCGTTGTTCCCACTGCCACAACCTGGGCAAACACGGAGGCTCTGCCCTCCGCACATCCCTCCCGGATGGCATCCCAGGAATGCTGCTGGAGCTTTCTGCTCCCTGCAGAGACCCTGAGTGTGCTCAGCAGGACAAGCCTGGGCAGAAGGCTGGGCCTAGGGGACCTGCCCCAGCCTAATTCCTGCACCAGGAATTCCTGCCTGGCACTGCCACATCCCACAGCGACACCACTGGGCACAAAACACATTTTCTGGTGAAAAATGAGACCTGACTCTGTTTCCACCCAAATCCTTTAAGACCCAGGGCTGCAGCACTGAGACCCTTGAGGAAAACACGGAATAAGTGGAAGAGAATGTACCCAAAAGGGAGGTGGGAAGGGGATTTTGGAAAAAAAGGAGGAGAGCATCACTAAATCAACACAGCAGCAGAGCAGGTGATGAGCAAGGAAAGCAGCTCCTCCTCACACAAACCTTCCAAATTCCTCACTTCCATGGCAAATACCAATTCATCTACAGCCTTGGCTTTGTGATCCTGGCCATGGACACAGCACTGGCAATTCCTAATTGCCTTTTAAATCATTAGCAGGGCACAAAGGAGTGGGAGGAATTCCTGCCCCCTTGGGCTGTCCCTGCTAATGAGGGATTTCGGCACCTCCTCGGGATCCTGAGGGGTCCCTAATGAGGGGGAGGGTGTTTGTGGGAATTGAACCTGTCCCTGATTAGTTCATGGCACAAATGCTCCCTGCTGAGCCTGAGATTTGTGAGCTGGAGTTGATCCTGGAGAGCTGCGAACCTGGGCTGGCCACACTCAGCTCATCCCACTGGGGAGGCACCAAAACCCTGCGATGGAGACGGAGACAACACCCCCAGGTCTTCATTCTCTCCCCAAATCCCAAAATCTGGGTGATCTACAAACTGGTTTGGCTCCAGTTCTGCCCCATGACTCAGCCTGATGTCCCTCAGTGTCACTTGAGGTGGGAGCAAACTCAATCCAACCTGAGCTCCAGCACCAACAACCAGCACCACACCCATTCCCAATCCCACAACCATTCCCAGTCCCACATCCATTCCAGTCCCACATCCATTCCAGTCCCACACCCATTCCCAATCCCACAACCATTCCCAGTCCCAAATCCATTCCAGTCCCACACCCATTGCCAATCCCACAACCATTCCCAGTCCCAAATCCGTTCCCAATCCCACCACACCCGTTCCCAATCCCAGTCCCATTCCTAGTCCCATTCCCAATCCCACACCCATTCCAATCCCACACCCATTCCCAGTCCCACACCCATTCCAATCCCACACCCATTCCCAGTCCCACACCCATTCCAATCCCACACCCATTCCCAGTCCCACACCCATTCCAGTCCCATTCCCATTCCCACATCCCCACATTTGGCTGTCTCAGAGGAGGAGTTGGGTTTCACTGCTAATGGGAGAACAATTGTGGTGGGACTCCAGAAACGCCTCGTATTAAACACAAAAAGCACCAGAAAATTAAAGCTTGGACTGAATCACATCTCAGACTTTTGGGAGTGGAAATTCCCATTGGGAATGCAGGACTGAGACAAGAGCTACTATTTGTTGACAACCTCTTGAAATCATCCTCTCAAAAACGTTGAGTGAATGGAAATCATTGCCCTCCAAATTTTCAGCTCATTAAAAAATGTTACAAATTCATCTTGGATTGCTACAAGTGGCTTGCTTTGCTTTCAACCATTGGATTCTCCCACATGCATTTCTGAGTGGGATTTGGGAGAATTTCCAAGGAGGAAGCAGTTCTAACCATCGTAAGAATTGTTCCCTTCCAAATCCCCAAAAAATTAAACTCTAAAAAATGAGATATAAATTAAAAAAAAGGCACAAACCCAGCGTGGTGTGATGAGCTCCCTGCACATCCGTGGCTCCTGCACGGGATGAAAAGAACATTTCACACAAACCCCGTGGGAGCAGCTCAGCTTTGTGATCCCCGAAAACCCCGACTGAGGCACGGCCCCGCTCCCAGCGCCCTCCTCTCTGTTCCCCTCAGCAGGGAGAGTTGTTTGTTTGGTTTTGTAAGTCCCAGCTTAATGCAAAGCAGGAGCCAGCAAGGAGCAGGGCTTGCCAGAGGCAGAGCATCCCGTTCCTGCCTTTTCCCGTGGTTCCCGTCGCACTTTTGGATCCTGCCAAATGTTTGGGTTGGGTTTAAATCATTCCTGACAGGCCCAACTGGCGACTGTGACGCCAGCCCATGGAGGGAATTGTGGAATATGGTCTCAGGCTCAGGCTTAGCTTGGTTGGGATGGCATTCCCCCACAAATGGTGCCTCATTCCCTATGGATTTTCCTTCCTTTGTCCCCAGATGACACCCTTTACAGGGGGACATGGTGTCAGCAACCCCCAAAATCCTCATGGCACAGAAATAACCAACCCTAACCCAGCCCCCTTTTCCCCTCTTTTCCCACAGAACCCATTCTGGTCCTCAGGAGGCTCCAGAGGCTGCTCCCAGCAGGAATTCCCAGCACATCCCTCATCCCTGCCCAGCACCGTGCCTCTGCCAGGGGCGTTGTGCAACAGCTCCAGGACATCAAGTGGAAAAATCACTTCCAAGTGGGAGGTAATGAGATGCAATCCTGTCTGTACAGGACAATAAATCACCTCTTTGGGCTTTTCCAGCACTAAAAAATGCAGAGCAGAGGGCAGGGAAGTGGCTGGCGAGGGAAGGACTGAGGGAAAGACCAGAAGGAAAAGATCACAGCTGAGGAAAGATGCAACAGCAAACTCCAGAGGGAAGGAATAAATCTGTTCCACATCCCTGTGCATCACCACCACCAGTCTAAGCAAGGAGTCAGCTCCATGGCAGTGTCACATTCCTGAAAAGTCTCCGTGAGTTCACATTTGGGACAAAAACAAAGGAAATCCAAGGAAAATGGGCTCATTTTCCCATTGTCCAGGGCCAGCACAGCTCCCAAAGCTCCTCAGCACCTCAGGGGATTTTTAGTTATGATTTATGGAATCATGGAATGGTTTGTGTTGGAAGGGCCTTAAAGATCATCCAGTTCCAACCCTGACACCTTCCACCATCCCAGGCTGCTCCAAGCCCTGTCCAGCCCGGCCTTGGGCACTGCCAGGGATCCAGGGGCAGCCACAGCTGCTCTGGGCACCTGTGCCACAGCCTCAGCACCCTCACAGGGAACAATTCCATCCATTTTACTCCTTAGCTGGGGTTTTTCACAGCCCAAATGAGACAATCCAACAGTGCAGAAGAGGAGGAAAAACCAAAATACGTTTGGGTGGAAATTCAGGAGGGTTCAAGGAGGGAGAACTGAGTGAGTCCAAGGGAATCCAGTGCTGGTTCCAGGGAGCTGCCACAGGAGAGGAACACTGGGAATCGCCAATGGAGGCTGTGGATCAAGGGACAGCTCCTGGTCCACCCCTAGGAAGGATCTCACCTTCCTGGAACAAGGGGACCTCAAACTCCGTGAACTCCACACCAAAACCTTAAAGTAGGAGAGAGGCCCGAGACACATTTTGGGTACCACAGAACCAGGGGAATCCCAGCAGGAGCTCCCAGGAGCTGAATTGGTCTAGAGGGATAAGAAGTTGACCTGGGATTTGGAACCCCACCTCCCTTAACTTGCTAAGAGATTTTTTTTTTTTTTCTTATTTGGGGACATCTCTGTCTTTAAAGTGGCAGCCTGAGAAAAGCAGCAGGAAGGCAATAAATAAATAAATAAATAAATATGAAATTTTGAATTATTATATATATTGTATCATAAATAAATATTTATGGATTTTTGAAGGCACTACATAAATAAATAAATATGAAATTTTGAATTATTATATATAACATATAATACATAAATATTAATGATTTTTGAAGGCAATAAATAAATAAATAAATAAATAAATAAATTTATATTTATGAATGATCTCTAAATAAGAGACTGAAGTGCCTGGATTAAGTATCCAGGGTCTGGATACTTGAGGAGTGAAGGATTTAGAACAATAGCACTCGACACACTTGATCTTTTTATCCCCCCTCATTTCCACTCCTTTCTAATCGCTCCAAAGCAACTGGCCCGGGATGTTTCCCATCCTTCATCTAAACTCGGAAGAGCAAAAGCATAAACATTCCAGAAACATCCACAGAGACATTTCACTAATTGGCAAATGAGGCAAATGAGGCAAATCCCCCTCCCGTCCACTCTCCCCATGTGTTCCTGAGCACATCCAGCCCGACCAAACTCCAGGAACTGTGCTCCTCCCGGGATCACTGCAATCACAATCCTGCCCTCAGACAAAACAACAACAACCTAAATTTGAGGGAACTAACAACAATGTCTGCCACTAACGAGCCCTTCTGTAACATCTCCTAAGCTTTACGCAAATTAACAATTCCCGCAAGTAACGCCAATTTCGGATGATCCAAGAGGATCCTGGGCAATCCTGGAGCAGAAGGAAGGAATTTGCACAGCGCTGTCACCCCCACTTTCCCTCAGCAGGGAGGAGATTCCAAGCTCTCCATCAAAGGGAATTATCCAAAAGGACAGACCAGTGCCAGCCCTTCGTGCCAGGAGGGAATTCTCCTCGCTTCCAAAAAAGGGGTTTAACAGCTGAAGCTGGATCCATGAATGATCCCAGGTTATGGTGACAGTCCCCATCCCAGCATGGACACAGGCAGTGCCCACAGACAAAGTGGGAACAAGGAATGGGAAAAGCACCTTGGACAACCTTTCTGTGACCCCAGAGGGTGGAAAACCGGGATTTGGAAAGGTTTCCAACAGGAACACACCCCTGTGTCTACAGGGAGATGGGAATGGTGCAGGATCCTCAGGAAGGTGTCCCTGCTCATCAAAGGGACCTCCGAAGGTCCCTTCCAACTCAGACCATTCCAGGATTCCTGCCTGCTCACAGGGATCCTGCCCCATGCCAGGAGCACCCACGAGAAGGACTCACAGTGGAAGGATCAATGTTATCCCATCCGGGATAATTCCACAAGGATGTAAATCCACCTGGATCTCCTCACACATCTCCATGCACTTCAAAACCCCAAATTTTCGTGGGTATTCACAACCTCCACATCCCACTTTCCGCCCCAAAATCCCAATTCAGCAAACCCATGACGAGCACTGGAGCCCTGGAGGAGGAGATCCCTGAAGTGGCTCAGACCCCACACCTGCAGGTATCCCAGAGAAAACCCTGCTCTTGCCAGGTTCCCTCCATCAACCCAGGGAGTCCAAACCCCCCCTGGGAGCTGCTCTTTGCCACCCTGGAACCTCCTCCAGGAGGTTTGGGTCCATCCCACCACTGTCCTGCCCCCGAGCCAAAGATCACAAGAATGATTCTTCAACCTTTAGGGCCTGGTGGCACCCAGAAGCTCCAGAGTGGAGCTTCCACTTGGAAAGCAGTGATTGTCCTGCTCTGGAATGCTGCAGGAGCCTCAGCAGAGCCTTCCCAGGGCTCTGCAGCCCCAGAGTCCCAGCTATAAAATCCCCGCTGCAGGCAAAATCTGGGTCATGGAGAAGGAGGTCCAAGGAATTTCTCCATCTATAACCACCACAGCTCCGTAAAGTTGTTTAAAAGAGGGAACTGAGCTTGTTTTCCTTGTGGAAATCCTGTGTTTATTTTTAGTTCTGCCTTGGAGTATAAATAACTCCGGAATGAAGTGCACGGTGCTTAATTCCCTTCATTGTGCCCTTAATTGCTTCCTTGTTTGCTTTCCACTTTCCACTCTGCTCCAGCCCCATATTCCAGCACCAGCTCCTCCCTTCCACGTTTGTTTATTGTGTCTGCATTTCCAGAAACTGAAAGGTCAGGAGAAAATATGAATTTTTAATGGAATTTCCTAATGCCACCAAGGCTTTACCCTCCCTGCCCGCCCTTGGCATGGATTCCCTCCCATCCAGACGCCACCAGCCTGAACCCCAGCGCCATTCCAGCTTCCCTGAAACACCCTCCCTGTCTCCTCTCCTGTTGGTGTTGGAGCCCTGAGCTCACCTCCCTCAGGAGGACATTCCCCATTCCCTCGGATGCTGTCAAAGGAACTGGTGCTGTGCTCATCCCGCTTTTGTGGGGCCACCCTTGGGTGAGGAAGGAGCTGTCAGCTCTTCCAGCACCATCTCCTGATGTTTCCCAGCAGGAACAGGTGGGATTTGCTCCATGGAGCACAGCAGCACCTTGGGAGACTCCCAGGGCAGGAGCGATGCTGGACCTGGAGCAGGGATGTGCTGCTCCATGAGGTTTGGAATGCTGGAGGTGTCCCATCAGATCTGCATAATCCACATCCTGGGATGGCCCATCCTGCTTCCATCTCATGCCAGCATCCTCTGAACCCCTCCCTTGAACACACACAGAGAACTTTGCTTCCAAAAGGAGCGGGAGGAGGCTCCAATCCAGCCCAGCCCTGAGCCCCAGAGGCAGCTCCAGCCCCATGGGAAGGGTTTTTCCATGTGTCCCATGGGCCAAGCACTGTGCCAGCTCCATGCTGGAGTCAGGACCATTTTTCCAAGGTGGGTCCATGGGGGAAGGAGCTTGGAATTCCTCACTGGAAGTGCAGGGAAACTCTCACTTCTCCCAGGTAAACACCAGAGCAGGATGAGGAGCAGGGATGAACCTGCCTGGAGACTCCAGGGAAACCTTGGAGCCCCTTCAGTGCCTCTCTCCAGGAGAGCTGGGGAGGGTGACAAGAACACGGAGTGCCCGGACACAGGGAATGGCTTCCCAGTGCCAGAGGGCAGGGTGAGGTGGGACATTGGGAGGGAATTGTTCCCTGGGAGGGAGGAGGAGAAGTGGCTGCCACATCCCTGGAAGTGTCCAAGGCCAGGTTGGAGCAGCCTGGGATGGTGGAAGGTGTCCCTGCCCATGGACAGAACTGGATGATCCTCAAGGTCCCTTCCAACCCAAACCATTCCGTGACTGTTGCCTTCAGTCCTGCTGCAGGGCTGGATCAAGCCATGTTTTCCAGGTGGATCATGTCCAAGGTTTTCCTGCTCTGCCACCACTGCCAGCCCCCAACCAGCACTGGCTTTTATTTATTTTAATTCTGAATTTTCTCCCAGCCCTTAAAGCTGCCCAGAGTTTCCAATAAGCCTCTGCCCATTGGGATTCCCACCCTCAGTCTGGTTCTTCCTTGTGCTCCTCAAAAAAAAAATAGGGCCGAGTTTTTGGGAAGCTTAAAATTCCTCCCTCAACCTCAGGAGAGGTAAGGAGAAAAATATGCGGGGATGTGAAGCAAATTCCTGCCTAATTCCTCAGGAGACCAAATCAATGGGAGACTTCTCCTGTCTGTTTGTTTTTTTCCCAGCAGAAGTCCCAGTCTGTTCTCTCCCTCTTCCAAAAAATCCACACCCAGGAGCTGTGACATCAGAGGGTATTTTAGGAAGGCAGCTCTGTCCCCAGCCCAGCTCTGGGGTGGTTCCCTTTCCCTCACACAACCCCACGGCTCTGCTGCTGAGCAAAGGCACCGCTGGCTCCTGGATGCCAAACCTGGAGGTGAAACGGGAATGTAAAAAAGCAGGAATTGTCTTCTCCAGCCCTTTCCCTCCCAAGGAATAATATGCTTGGCTTGTCCTGCTGTTGACACAAGGGTGACTCACGGGCCCAACAATGTGGGACTGTTTGGAGGTTCAGGGCAGGCATCTGGAAGCGGCCCCGTGTCCCTTGGCAGGGGCTGAGCTCAGCTCAGAAATGCACTTTTCTCCCTGTAATGCACCCGGAATGCAGCCCTACCTACAGCTCCCGTTCCCAAGGTTACTCCTTTCCAAGGTTACTCCTGCATCCATTGGCTCCTGGCTCCTGGTTTTTGGCTGGAAAATCACCTCTGCAAACCCCACCTGTGCCCACTTTTCATGTCTTTGAGGTGGATTGCACCCTAAGCTTGTCTCAGTGTGTTTTTACTTCACCCAGGTTTCCTCCAGCCCCCAAACCCCTGGATGGCCATGGATTCACTGCAAAGCCTGGAGCAGGCAGGAGTTTACAGCCCTCTGAACCCCCTCCTTGACAGTATCCCTTAGAACAGGTCTGGGAGCACATTCCCAAATATCTTCCCCACCTCTACCTGGGGGCTGAACAAAGCTGCTCTCCCAAAAGGTCCTCAAGGAGAGCTCCAAGAAAACCAACCAACAGTGAGTGGTATTCCTGCTGTGAGTGATCCCAAAGGGCTGAGCCTGCAGGGAGAGGGATCCCAAAGGGCTGATCCTGCAGGGAGAGGGATCCCAAAGAGCTGGTCCTCTGAGGACAGTGATCCCAAAGTGCTGATCCCACGGGGACAGGGAGGATGAGGAGGAGCAGCTGCTCTGCTGGGTGTCCCAGAGTGCCCTGTGCCAGAGGAACGTGCCCCAGATCCCTCATCCTCCTGCTCCTCCAGCCTGGATCCCATCCACGCTGCCCAGTCCTCGACACAGACCTCCCACATCCACATGTGGCTTTCCCAGCCCTCCTGCTCCTCGCCCAGCCCCAAATCCCAAATCCCAAATCCCAATTCCCACATCCCACATCCCAGCTGTCCTGGAGCTCCGGGCGTGCTCCCCGCGTGTCACCCTGACATTGGAAGTCTCACAGCTCCTCCTCAGAAACCTCAGCCTTGGCTTGTGGCACCCCCAGACAGGGAACAGCTGGAAAACGCTTCAGCCCAGACAGCGAGCCCTTTCCCGGGATTTTAAAAGGTCAGGAACTAAATCCATCTCACTGCACAGCGCGAGGAATTCCGCTGTGCTTGGGGCCAGCCCTCCCCACCGCTGGCATTTCCACGGCTTGGGAGCAGGATGCTGCTCCTGAGGGATGCTCCAGACCTTCTGGAGGACCCAAGGATCCCACCCCCAACGTTCCCCGAGTTCAGCTCAGAGTGTGGAAGGCTTTTCCCTTTCCCAGTTTGGCTCCGGTCCCTGCTGGCTGCGTGCCGGTAGCTGGCAGCTCCCGCATCCCAGCAGATCCATAAATAATTCAACAGCTCACTAAAAAACAGGGATCCATCATGTTTATGGTTCTGAAACATGCACAGAACCGGGGCAGAGACCTGGAGCACCAGGAATGAGGCAGGAGAAGTCAGGGACTATCACCAGGGAAAGCATTGGAGACTCCAGCTACAACAGGGCCGAAGGAAAGGGAGAAACCCTCAGACTTTCAGTTAATTCTTCAACAAAAGAAAAAACCCACGAGTTTCCTAATTCCAGACAGGGCCCTGAGCAGCTCTGTGAAGAATTCCAGCTCCGGTCAAAGCCGTTTTCCACACTTCCAGTAGCATATCCTTTAAAATTCACAGAGAGAGGAGCACGCTCGTCCTTGGCTGCCCGGGCCTCTCCATCCCCAGCTCCAGGAGCAGAGAATGCCACAGAGACAGATTCCATCCTCCCTGCAGCTACTGCTGCTCTGCAAACACAGCCCTCACTCGGGCTCGGTGGGAGGTTTAGGAGCTCTCTTCCCACATTTCTGTTATTTCAGTAACCCCATCCAGACCCAGAATCAGAATTCCATGTCCTGCTCTCTGCAGATATCGATGGCAGATTAAAATACTATTTAGACCATTTTCCTCTGCAGAGATCTCCAAATCATTCTGGCAAGGGGGAGGGCTGACAACTGCCTGGACTGCTCTTTTCCTTGCACTTTTCCTTTCCTTGGCTCTTGGGCTCAATGGAGTGAAAAAAGACTTTTTCTTTTTTTTTTTTTTAATGTGTGTGCACAAAAAGATAACAAAAATCAGGGTCTTGCACTAGCAGGAGGAGCACACCAGCATTCCAGACCCAGTTCCAGGGATCTGGGGCATTCCAGACCTCACTCAAGGGGTCTGGAGCATGACAGACCCCATTCAAGGGTTCTGGAACATTCCAGGGCAGCTCCTCCTGGCAGCAGCAGGTGTGGAGAGCCAGTGCCGGGTAACTCATCCCAAGGGAATGAGGGGCAAAAGGGAAAGGAGGGAGAAGTCACAGCCTGGGTGACTGATTCGGGGATGGGGATGGAAAATCCATCTCCTCATCTCTCCACATTCCCTGGGCCAAGCCCAGCCCTCCAAGGCTTCCCTGAAAACCACAAGGGGCTTTGTTCCTCATGAGGAGTCACAGAGGCGACACTGGAAGGTGACATTCCAAACAAAACCTCAGAGCACTTCCAAGGACCTGCCACGCTTACAGGGAGATGGGAAGGGAGGGGTTTCAGGCTGGGAGGGTGGGATAAAGGAAGAAACAGGAATCAAGTGCTGCCACACAGCAATTTCCTCCTCCCCACCTCCCCTCAGCTCCAGCTCCCACATCAGGATATGGACACAATTCCCACTCACCTGCTCAAGGAAAACACTGAGCTGAGGGTGCTCCACTAAAATCAAATGAGCTAAAATAAAATAAACTAAAATGGGAGGTGGCTGCCTGATCCTGTCTGGAATACAAACGACTTGCCAGAGACCAGCAAGAGATTTGGATTTCCTAAAAACACTCCCAGCCATCCCAGGAAGGGTAATTCCCATTCGTCAACTTGAGTTTTTCCTGGCAGCACCTTCCAATCTCTTGGCAATGCTTCCAAGCTCCAGCAAACAGCTGTGGATGTTTGGAAATGGAGCTGCTGCACGCGAGTCAGGTGTGGGAGCTGATCAAAGCCCTGACAGATGTCAGGGCTCTGCTTGGATGACAAATTAAGATGTAATTAATTCTTTTAAATGATCCCTATTCCCAGAAGATATCAGCAATTTGGGAACAGATTTCTCTGTTGCATTTCACTCTCTCCAGGAGAAAATCCAAGTTTTCCCCTGGGCAAACTCCTTTTTCCTTCAGCTCCTGTCCCCTGCCTGTGCCATCACCAAACTGCTCTGGGAATTAAAGGGATCCTGCCAAACATCACAGAAGCAGTAGCACCAAGCTGGAATTTTGTTCAAAACACCTCTTTTCCCTGAGCATTGCCACAAATGTTTCCCATTAGCCTCAGGACAAGGTGTTACCTCCAGAGCAAAGCTTGGGCTGTCTCAGTTCCCTGGCAGAACTTCCCGCTAATCCCACCCCACTGCACCCACCCCCAGCTGGATGATGGGATGAGCAGGGAAAGCCTGGATCAGGTGTCCAGATGTGAGTCCAGCCCTAGCAGAGCCCAGCACCAGCTGCTCTACAGGATCAGTGGCTCCCTGAGCACCCCTCAGCCCAGCTGTGCTCCCAAATCCATCAGGATTCCGGGCTCTGAGTTTCCCTCCCAGCAGCGCTTCGGGTACAAACCACAGGATCCACATCAGGTGTGGGTCACGGAATAATCTGGGTTGGAAAGGAAACATCCAGGCCCTGAACTAAGCAGGGATATCTTCACTCAGAGCCTCGTCCAAGTGTCTGCAGGGATGAGCATTCCAGGGATGTCTGGAGGTGCTACGTGGACTGGCTGGGATGCAGCGCTCCGGCACATCCTGCCCCCAACACCACCCAGGATTAGGGACACAGGGTGGGACAACCCCTTCCCCTCGGGGATTTCTCTCCCCTCCTCCTCTTCCCAAGCCAGCCCTGGCGGGGGAGGAGGGAGTTGTGCTAATCCCAGGCCCCAGGGAAGCCTCTGGATTCCCTGGCAGCAGCCACAGCCTCCGGACAAGCGGCTCCGCACGCGAAGCTGCCGGGACAGCCCCAGCCACGGGTCAGCAGGATTCCCCTGCTCTGATTCAGGGCTAAAATCCCAGGAGAACTCACAGCAAGAGGCCAATTTGTAACACCCAGGAGCTCAGGGGCTCCACGAGCTCTCAGATATTCCAGGAGTACCAAAGAGTTCCTGAGCTACGGACAAAAATCCCCAAAAGGGAAAAACAGGGGGTTTGGGAGAGCAGGGTGGGAGCTGCTGGGTTCCTGGGTTTTCCTCCAGGAACGGAAGGAGAAGCATCCTCCTGCTCCAAGGATGCTTTGGAAAGAGTGCCAGGGCAGCTGAGGAGCCCTGGGGCAGAGCTGTCCCCACCAGCTGTGGTGCCACACCGGTGACACTGTCACGGCTGGGTGGCACAGGCTCATCGGCTCAGGGACAATTCCAACAGGAGGTGCCTTAAATTTTCCACAGGTTTTTTTTCCCAGTGGAGCCCATGCTGGGATCTGTGCCGTGGAAATGTTGTCTTGTCGGAAAAATGAGCACAAAAATCTAATCCTGAGTGCAGGTCTGGGATCCTGAGCATGAGAAGGACAAGGACCTGTTGGGGCAGGTGCAGAGGAGAGCACAGAGATGCTCAGCATGGAGAAGGGAAAGCTCCAGGGAAAGCTCCTTGGAGCCCCTTCTAGTGCTTAAGGAGGAATTGGAAAACAGAGGGAAAGTGACCTTTTGCAGGGGCAGGTAGTGACAGACAGGAGGGAATGGCATCCAACTGCCATAAAGCAGGATTATTGGGGATGTTGGGATGAGACTCAGAAGATGTCATCACACAGTGCTTCAGAGAGGGCAGGGGGCCACGGGGCTCTGCTCCAAGTGGTTCTGCTGTTGGGATGGGAAGCAATCAGGAATCCCCCCAGATTTGCAGGAATGCTCGGACTGCTCCTCAGATTTCTCTCACACACGCAACAGAGATGCTTCAAACCAAACATGTGCCTCCAAATAAGTTAGAGGGAGAATATTAATTATTAATTAAAGGAGAATATTAATTATTAATTAACCAGATGATGCCACATTCTGCTTTTACTCCAGTCAAACTCAAATCCAGCTATTGATTTATTTCTCTTTACTCTTTGGAAGCACAAATAACACACCTTGGAAAGGACAAGTCCTGCTGTTCCCACTTTCTCCTGAGGGCCAGAAGCAGCTGAGTTTTGGGATGTGCACCTGGATGTGTTCCTGGCCCACTCCCTGTGTCCTCCAGCCCATCCTCAGTGCTGCTGGCTGGGGCTCTCCAGCAGCACCTCCCTCTCCCAGCCCTCACTGCCTCATCCCACGTGTTCCAAATTCCTTTAAAGCTCTTTAACCACGGAGCCAGTTTTCCAAGATGCTGGGAATCTCCATCAGCACCAAGGCAGGAAGAACCACAAGTGCACCATCACACCCCAAAACCCCTCACCAGCCTTGCTCCCAGAGCATTCCTGCAGTGTGAGCATGGATTATCCCCAGAATGAACAGGACAGGACAGAGAGGGGTGAGGAGTGCAGGGAAAGGGTAAAACCTGACTGGCAGTGACCAGGGTCACCCCCTGGAGCCACAGCAGGCTCAGGGACACCCCCTGTGTCCCTTTGCTGAGTGATTCCCTGTTTTCCTCCCCAAGGTGAGGAGAGGGGAGATGCAGCACCTCCCTGCTCCTGCTCATCTGCAGCTGGGCCTTGCTCTGAGGGAAAGCTGCTGGGGTTTGATTGATTTACAGCATGATGGGCACGACTCAAAAGCCCTGGGAGCTCTGGGGAGTCTGATTACAGGTGAACATAAATCAATCCTCCCTGTGTTCCTGCATGCCACCTCCCCCTGTCCTCTGTCCCAAATGCTTCCAGAGCTGGCGTTCTCCCACCTCATAAACAGCTCCTGCCTGGAGCTGCTGCTGGGGCCCAGCCCCAAATCCATTCCCACATGGACAACCCCATATTTGTAGGGAATTCATCCCCCAAAGCAACCACATCACCAAGGCAGTCACTGATACACCCAGTCCTCGTTTCTTTTCCCTAAGGATAAAGGGGGGCAGGCCCTGGCACAGGTTCCCAGAGCAGCTGTGGCTGCCCCATCCCTGGACATGTCCAAGGTCAGGTTGGACAGGGCTTGGAGCCACCAGGGACAGTGGAGCTGGATGATCTCAAAGATCCCTTCCCACCCAACCCATGCCATGATTCTGGGGTCTCAGCTTTTGGCTCCAGGGGTGCAGGCTTCTGCTAAGGGGAAGGAAAATTCACTGCTGATGTCTCTTTATGCTTTACATCCACAATGGCTTCATTTTTAATAACCTTGTCATCTCACCTATGTAAAATATGCGTTCAAATTAAACCCCATAGATTTGGGGCCTGTTGCTGTAGGTTAAACAAACATCCCTGTGATTTAGTCCTATAGAAAATGCTCAAATTGTTCACATTATTCAGCCAACCCATGTTTTATTAAAAAAGAGAAAACATGCAGAATAGCACAATTCCTGCTCAGCAGCTGTGATTATGCCATGAATTTTCCTCACTCACAAGAGATGACACCAAAAATTCCAAGCCTCTCCCAACAAATCCACACTGCAGCAACAGAAATGACTTGGACACAAGATCTAAGCCCTGCTGCAGGTATTTCACCTGCAGAGGGTGTCTGGACATCTGCCAGCTCGTTCCCAAGAAATATAAGCAACCCCAAGCCCCAAAATAAATTTTACTTAGCTGGGAGAAAATTCAATGCTACGACAATAATCCCACAACTGGACTGGGATCTGAAGCAGGAGGAGATTGGTTCTGAGGGTGGTAAAACACTGGCACAGGGTGCCCAGAGAAGCTGTGGCTGCCCCATCCCTGCAAGGTTTCCAAGGCCAGGTTGGAGCAGCCTGGGAGAGCAGAAATGTCCCCATGGCAGGGCAGGAATGAGATGATCTTTAAGATTCCTTCCAACCCAAACCATTCCACGATCCTACAATTTTAAGGCTGTGCTGGAAGGCACAGCTCTGCTATGCCCCTGGGCTCTGCAATCCCATCCTCCCTGATGTTTTTCTTGGCTGCACAGGAACAAGAAGCACCTGAGAGCACCTTGTCCCACTGCCACAGGCGCTCACCTGTGCAGACTGGGCTCAGCTGCCTCCCCATCCCAAACCAGCACTGCAGGGATGCTGATCCAGGGATGGGATTATGGCACCCTTACAAGCAGGAGGTTCATAGGAACACATCTCCCAACTCCCTGCCCACGACAGAGGGCACAGCCCCTCTCCTCCTGCCAGGCCTGACATGGATCAGGCTCCAGAAGGGAATTCTCTGTCCCTGCAATGATTAAACCTGGGTGATTGAAACGCACAGCGCTAAAAACAAGCCCTGACCATCGCCTCCTTCCCAGAGCAGCAAGTCAGGTCTTGCTCCCAGAAATGACTGAATTCCATGGAAGTGCAGCCTTGCAGGCCTGGGCTGGGGCACAGGGGAGGTTCTGGCAGAGGGATGATTGATCTTCAGACGAGGCAGGAATGTGATGCTTGAGAGAATCAGATCCCTTTAGTGAAGTTCTGCAGCGCTCGGGACTGGCTGGGGACACTGAGCCACTCAAGGGCTGCCCGGGGACAAGGGGACAGCAAATCCTGACCTGCACTGCTCCCCCACAACACAGGAGCTGTGGCAATGACACCCCCAAAAAGTGGAGAGAGGAGAAAAAACTCCCACAAAAAATACCTCACAGAGGATGGGAACCTAACCCAGGCCCTGGCTTTGTGCTTGTGCTGGAAAACATCTGTGAGCACGCAGAGCCAGGCTTTAACACCTGCCTGGATATCCTCAGCGCTGCCACACAATTCCCTGCACCCTCAGGCTGGCAAAGGCCCCTGGGCAGCACAGATGACACCAAGAGGGCAGTGCCCAAGCCCTGGATGCCCAGGGATCACCATTCCCACAGTTCCCAGTGCTCACAGCCTGCTCTGCATTGCTGGCTTTGTGCTGCTCTCAGCTGGCTGCTGCTTGGCCAGTTCTCCAGGACAGCACAGATCCCTCCCCGGGGATGGAGCTGGGGAGGCTCCAGAGCTGAACACGACACCAGGACTCCCACACGTTCCCCAGGGCTGCTCCAGCCCTGCCCTTCCCTGTGCTGCTTCCACGGCTCTCAGGTTTCCAGGAACTGGAACCAGGTGCTCGGGGGCTCAGGATGCAGCTCCAGCAGCTCCTGTGGCCTTTGGCCTGCCAGGGCTGAGCAGGACAGCACGAACAGAGCTGGGGTCATTTCACACAAGCCCATGGGAAGATCCCCTGTGGATGATGTGGGGAATGCACTTTGTACGGCTTTGTTGATTGCTTTTGGAATTAGCCAAGTGTCTACTGGTACACTAACCAGACAAGTGGAAAATGGGGGTTTTTGGGTTGTGTTTGACAGACTATGGTATCTAAACTTGATATATTAGCTGAACACGCTTCCCACTCAAACTTCCCACTCCAGCTGAGCCTTGGGAATGCAGCTGTGGGAGCAAGGCTGGGATTGATGCCCCTTCCCTGCTCTGCAGGCAGGCAGAGGGGTGGCACAGCCCTGAAAACCTGCCAGGCTGGCCCCAAAACATGTAACCAACCCAGAGCCCAAAATAAGCCTGGTTTAGCTGGTGGGAATAGACAATCCCACAGGAATAATCCCACACAAGGATTGGGATCCAGAGCAGGTGAAGGTTTACAAGGAGGGTGGAGAGGCCCTGGCACAGAGGAGCTGTGGCTGTCCCTGGGTCCCTGGAAGTGCTCCAGGTTGGACAGGGCTTGGAGTAACCTGGGAGAGTGGAAGGTGTCCCTGCCCATGGCAGGGGCTGGAATGAGAGGAGCTTTGAGTTCCCTTCCCACCCAAACCATTCCGTGATCCTTTGATTCTTCCACACCAAGACGAGGGACACACATCCACTTTTCCCTCCATATTAACACACCTAAACTTCACCTAAACGAATCCCAGGAATCACAGCACTCCAGGAACCATCCCTCTCTGAAAGGAAGCCATTATTGCTCCTTTTCCCCATTGGCCCCAGCAGCAGGTTGCTGTTAACTTGTCCTGAGCCTAAAAATAGTTCTCCTCAAAGGAAATCCAAGCCCTGCACTCTGCTCCTTCCCTCACTCCCTAATTAATGGTTTCCAGGTCAGCCCAGCTCTCTGGGAACATCTGTTTGTTTTCACTCCATCCAAGGAAAGGCAAAGCTGACCTGAAAGGGGAATATAAAAGAGGGTTTGATGTCTGCAGAGCCTCCCTGTCACAGACATCTGGATATTGGGGCCTTGGAGTGGAGAGGAGCATCCACAGAGGCACATCCCTCACTGAAGGGCTGCAGTGTGTGTGTCCCTAACTCCCAGAGGGATCTCGAGCTCCACAGGAACAGGGGGATCACCCACAGCTGCTTTTAGGAGCATTTTTTTTGCAGGAATACAGAAATAAATACAATTAAATGAGTCGGATCCACACGGATCATCCAAATCAAGCTCCTGGCCCTGCACAGACACCCCAACAACCCCACCCTGTGCATCCCTGAGAGCATTGTCCAAACTCTCCTGGAGCTGTGACCATTCCCTGGGGAGCTGTTCCACCCTCTGAAGAACCTTTCCCTAAAATCCAACCTAACCCTCCCCTGCTGCAGCTTCCTGCCCTTAAAGCCACCTAAAACTCTTTGGTGGCTGCGTCACATGAGGGAGGATGCCTCAGGAATGACTGGAACATTTATTTTCTGCATGTGGGGGGAGACTTGAGCAAACCCAGGAGTGGTTTTGTCCTTTGGTTTAAGTGAGGTTTGCACGTTTCCAATCCATCTGATGGCAGGACAGGGAATATTTATCTTGCTTTGCGTGGATTTGAGAAGAGGCAGGAAGCTGGGAAACTCCAAGGTTGTCACACAGGGACTCCCCTCAGCCACATTCCCCAGCTTCCCTTGGCTCCATAAAACAGCAGGGAAACTGGGAGATGCAACTGCAGCAGGAATTTGGGAGATCCACAGAAAAATCAGCCCCGAGGATAACGGATGTGTCATTAATAAACATGGACAATCATGGACAAACTGCTTCTGACAGCAAAACTGGAGAAGCAAGGAGGAGGCAACGTGAGGGATGAGCAGGAGGAAGATGGAAGAGAGACGTCTCCCAAAAGGCAGCCTCTGAATGAAGAGAGATGGGCAATAAAATGAAAAGCAGCAGGGAAGGAGCTGGAAGATGGAGGAGATGGGAGTGTGCTGGTTTCCCATACATCCAGGAACAGGACCTGGCCCCAGGATCTCCCCCAGAATCTGTCAGCACCTCCAACAGAGCCATCACTCGTCAGCACAGCCCTGCTGGAGCTCCCAGGCTGTGACACCAGCGGCTCCAGCCCAGCCAGGGATGAGATGAGATTCCTGTTCCAGGAGGCAGAGCTGCCTGCATGGGGAGGCGCTGACAGCAGCGCAGCAATCCTTCCATTCCTCTGCTCCTCAGGAACACGGACTCTGTGGGTGACAGCGACTGCAGGGGCCCTCGGGGGCTTCTCAAGGGCCATCAACTGGGATTGCTGCTGGCATGGCAGAGCTGAGTGTGCCAGGGGCCCACTGCACCTTCCAGGCTTTGCCAGCTCTGGGATCCAGATAAATCAGCCCAAGGAATGTTCTCGGGGAGCAGCCCTGCTCCATGGAAGGTGTCCCTGCCCAGGGAACAGGATGAGGTTTGAGATTCCTCTCAATCCAGCCCACCTTGTGATTCTATTCCATAACCCTTCCGATTCCAGAGCAGCACAGATCAATTCCAGGTCAATATCACAGAGCAGGAACTCCCAACCCCTCTGCCCAAACCTGGCAGGGATCCTCTCCAAGCCCCAGAACACCTTGTTGGAAAAGAGGTGAATTTTATGGATACGTTCCCAGAGCTCAAAGTGCTGCCCTGAAGTGCAACACCCTGACCTTTAATTCAATTTAATTAATCACCCAAGTTAACTGAGGTCTGAATCTGCCCTCCTGGCACTCACAAGAACTGAACCTGCTTGCACTCAAGGACAAAGTGACCATGGACAAGGACAGGCACTTGTCTGGGAGCAGGCACAGGGAATGAGGATCCACAAGTGCCCGAGATCAAAGCATTAATTAAATCCTAATTAAATAATTAAATCCTAATTCACCCTGCTGACGAGAAAGCTGCAAAAGCACCCTGGATGTGGAGATTGGCTCTGCACTCCCCACCAGGCCCATCCCACAGTGAGATTCCCTGGCTCGTTCCAAGGGTGAGGGAAGGTTATGTTTGCACTCGGAGTGAAAAGCTCCGGATTTATTTTTCCGCTCAGCAAAAGAAAACCCCAAATAATCCTCTCAGTTCAGGTCAGCCCCCAAAGCATGACCAATCCCTTCGTTTTGGTTTGGTGCTCCTGATCATTCTTGCCCTTTGCAGGAAGGTTTGGAGGCTATAAAATATTACTGGGAAATGGAAGAACCGGAATATTGAGCTCTGAACAAAACTGAGCTGCCCTTTACAAAAAGATGAGCTCCCAGTGCCAGCTCAGAAAAGAGCTGCAGTCAACCCCAAAATTGCATTTCTCGGCAAATGAACTCCTCATCCTGGAAAAAGCT
This sequence comes from Agelaius tricolor, assembly GCF_023055355.1. Taxonomy (NCBI): domain Eukaryota; kingdom Metazoa; phylum Chordata; class Aves; order Passeriformes; family Icteridae; genus Agelaius; species Agelaius tricolor. The sequence continues at coordinate 20,169,019 of NW_027269275.1, read as the reverse complement.
GCCCAAATGTCTGCAGATTCTGAAAACAAAACTTTGAGCTTAGCTCAAATCTCCATCACCACATCCAGGTTTGGATCCTCTCCGAATGCTCCCAAGCCATGGCGTGGAAACATTATAAGAAGGACTTTGATTAAAGTGATTTAATGGTGTTTAGCTTTGTTCTTAAGGGGAAAATAGAGAAATAATGTGAGCTTTTTCCTTTATTCAGGAAAAGAAAAAGTGAAGAAGATGGGAATTTTGCCCTACCGGGTGCTTAAACTGGTTAAATGATCCATGAAGCATCCCTAAAAATGCATGGCCCCACTACCTGGCTGTTAATCTGCCTACATTGCAGATTAACAGTGCTCCCTTTGCCAGCACATTTTGTGGGTTTTCCCAGTGGAAAGAATTGGGGGATTTTTCCAGTGGTGGCTTGACCCAAAAAGCCCCAAGAGATGCCAAAGGCAGACCCAGAGTCCCACTTGGGTTTGGTTTTTTTCTGTTTTTTTTCTGTTTTTTCAAAGTGCTGACAGCAAAATCCTTTCATCTGCTGGGAAAGCAGCACATGGGCTCCCATCAAACAGCAAACCCATGACCCTGGGAATTAAAGTGCTCCAAATTCTGCTCCCTGCAAGCCAAGGCTTGTCCTCTGTTCCCAGAACTGCTGCTGCTCCAGGAGAGTCACAGAAGAGGTGAAACAGCACCAAACTTACCCTATCAAACAGCAAAATAAACACAGACACCACACCTGGCAAAGAGCTGCATCTATGGGAAGGGAGATCTCAGAAGGTTGCACATTCCATGAGGAATAATAGCCAAAAATTAAATCCAGCACAACTCCTACCACCCAAGGATGGGCTTTACCTGCACACATCAAGTTTTCGTCATGAAAATATTGCCCAGAAGAAATACATCAAATAAAATACTTGCCCCAAACCCCTAAAATTTGAAAAACTAATGATTAAACAGGAACAGATAAAGATTATAGCTGAGGATTGGATCTTCTGAATGTCAAGGAAATGAAATATTCCTGTTCTGGGTGGGAAAACCTACCCAGGGAAACTTAAATCACACCCACCCAGCTCAGGGCTGAGGCAGCAAGAACCACTCTCAGCTGGAACCACCACAGAAATATTCCATTTAACCTGGGTCAGCCTGAGCATTTTGCACATCCCTGTAAGGAGAGGACTGAGAGATGGCAGAAAATTCCCACTTGAGCAGGAACTGAAGGGAAGAGTTTTCCCAGGAGTTTTATGCTGCAGTTTCCTTTATAGAATCCCCACACACTGCTCTGCTCCATCCTTCCTTCTCCCTCAGGGCCTCCTGACTCTTCATCAGCTTTCCCAAGGAGCTGAGAGGGCTGAGGCTGGAACAAAACCAGCCCTGATTTGGCAGCACATGGCCAGCAGTGTCCTGGGTGAGCAGGGCTGGTCCAGTCCAGAGCCCAGCTCTGAACCCGGCCAGCACAAGGTGGGAGCTCACTCCCTCCCCAAACCAACCAAACCCAAAACTCTGTCAGCTCTGATCCTGCTCACACTCCCAGCTGAGCCCAGGCTGGGGAAATCCAGCAGATTTTCATGAGCTGCTCAGTTCATGGAGAGCAGGGAAGAGGGGCCGGCCGGAGTGCTCTGAGCGCTGGCTCAGCAAATCCTGACCTGCTGAGCTGAGCTCAATCCCTTCTCCTGAAGCCTGTGGGTGGTTCAGAGACAGGGTTTGACTGGGCTCAGGGACAAGAGGGTGCAGCTGGGAGAAATGTGCATCCGGATCTCAACTTGCAAAGAGTCCAAATCCAGGGGGCTGGGTCAGATCCATGTTGAGGATTCGTTTTCTGGATATCAAAACCCACCCACGGGACTTGGAAAAGCCAGGCCAGGCCTGGCATAAATGGAGTAACAGCACTGCCCTCCCTGGGTCTGATTTACTCCAGAGAGACCCAAATCCATGCCAGGGCAGCAGGGGAGCTGTGCTCTGTGTGCACTGCCACAGTTCCAGTGGACACAATAACAGCTGCTTGCTCCAGAGCAGGCTCCATTCCTAATGTGCTTCCCATCCACGAAGGACGAGCAGTGCCAGAACTCCTCTGAATGCACTTGGAGCTACTATTTTTGTTTTGGGGGAAGAGCTGCACAACTCCTCTGCTTTCACATCCAAATGGGCTTTTTCATCCTCCTCCTCCTCCTCCTGTTTTGCCTGGCAGCTGCTCCTGCTCCATCTGTGCCAGGAGTGGGAGCTGGGAATGGCAGGTGGGGCCTGGTACCTGCTGAGCTCTGGCTGCTGCTCCAGCCTGGTTTATCCACAGCTCCTCAGGATTCCCAGCATTTCACACTCCACAAAGGATTCTCCTTCCCAGGGGGGAGCTCCAAAAGCTTCAGGGTCAGGGATGGAGAGTGAGGAAGGAAATGCAAGCTCAGGGTGAGCAGAACTGAGCGCATCTTGCCCAGAACAAAGGGCAGAAGAGCTGGGGGCACCTTTCCAGCAAGGCCACGGGAGCATGCAAAGGCCAGCAAAGATGGGAAGGACCACAGAAGCTTTCACCCAGCTCCCAAAGGGATTGAGAGCCACAGTGCTGTGAACCTTTGGATTCAAAGGACAGGGAGTTACTGCAGGAAAAAGCCTGAGGCAGGGGGATTCTTAAGGACTGTATAGGAATATATAATATTCCTATGCATTCCATATATTCATATTCCTATTCCATATAGGAATATATAATATATAATATATATAATATATACATATAAAAATATATAAATATAAAATATATAATATATAAAGGGTTGTATAGGAATATATATAAAATATATAAAATATATAAAATATATAAAATCGGAATATTGGGAATTCTTAAGTGAAACACTGAGAGGAACAAACCCCTGGAATTTGGAAGGGCTGTGCAGCCGCTCTTGATCCATTTTTTGGTGAAATTAAACTACCCAGAGCCAAGGCCAAATCCATCAGGAGGGATCCCCAGCACATACAGTGGGCAGGATTTGGGATCTGCAGGTGCCAGATCCTCACAGCCCCCAGGTCCTGGAGGGGAAATTAGTGACAGGAATAGAGAAAGAAGGAAAAGAGCAGGACCAAATCCCATCCTCTCACCCCTCTCAGGAACAGAGCAGCTGGAACAGAGCCTGGCTGGCCGGGCACTGCCCACTGTGATCCCAATCTCCTGGAAATCTGCCCCTCCTGGCCACACTCCTCCCATCCCAGCAGCCCTCCCAGCTGCATCCCAGGTAGGCAGAGTTCAGAGCACACATCTGGAGCCCAGCCCACATCTGGCTTTGCTCTGGGCTTTGTTCATGCCCGAGGCCACGGAGCATCCACCTCTCCCTGTGCCTTTATCTCCTCCCAGGATCCCCTGGCTTTCAGCTGCTGGGTTTTATTTGAGCTGCACAAAGGAGTTTTTTAATTAAGCAGCCTTTTTCTGGGGCTGTTTCTGATTGTATCAGGTTGAAAGCAGACCCCCAGGCCCAGCTCTCAGTCTGTGACACAAACCAGAGAGATCTCCCCACAACAGCTCCCCAAACCTTCATTACTTTTGTGTTATTGCTTTCCTGCCTTAGAGGCCAGAACAGGGTCTCGGAGCACAGGGATTGAACTCTTGGAATTGTCCATGGAGCAGAAACAGAGGCAATCCCAGATTCTTGCCCTTGGGAAGGTTTGGGAAAACCACAGGTATCTCATTTCAAGCTCATCCCTGATTTTTGAGCAAGGTTAATGATGGGGCAGCTCAAATTCCCTCACAACGTGGAGAAACCCTCAGATCCCAGGAAAACCTGCACAGAACCTTCTGGTCTTTGTCCCAATCCTTGTTTTTACTGTTCAGCTACCACCTCCCAGTGAATATTCCAGCCTGTACAGCTCTTTTCCAGGCTGGACAGCAGGTGCAGAGTGATGGGATTTCACAGTCTGGATTATTTTGGAAATCCTCACTGCAAAAGGCATCAGGCTGGAGCGTGGTGCTGCTCCTGCCTCAAGGTGCTCCCAGCAGGGAGAGCCAAGGAAAACCTCAGGAGCAGGAGGAGCAGAATAATTAAAGGGATGATCTTGCAAAGACTCGTTAATTGGCTGCAGGCACAGGGAAGCTGGAAGGGTCAGGAAGGGCTCAGGGAGTTCAGGAGGCTGCTGAAGAGGGAATTTTGTTCCTGGGAGCTCTCAGCCTTCCCTCTTTCCACAGGGATCGGAGCTGCACGGAGCAGCCACGCGCTCTTCCAGCACTGGAACCACACGCCCAAAGCCTGGGATAAGGCAGGGAAAGGCGGATGCAAAGCCCCATTCAGCAGCACAGAACAATAAATCCTCCTCAGAGTTTCCAGGAACCTGGAGATTGCGGCCTGGAGCTTTTCTTTCCAGCACACATTGTCAACACGATGACATCAGCACATCCCGATACGTGCGGGCCTCATCCAGCTCGGAGCTTCACTCCACTCCCCTCCAACATCCCACTCCCACTCCTCTGCACTTCCAGGGTCATCAATCTCCCTCCTTGGGGCACTTTCAGCCTGAACCTCCAGCGATGAAATCATGGATCGGGGATGTGACTCAGAGGGGCCGTGACTCACCCGCTTGAGCACTGGCACAGCTCCATCCCCTCATCCCTGGGAGCAGCTCCATCCCTCTGTCCTTGGAGCTCCAACCACTCATCCCTGGGAGCAGCTCCATCCCTCTGTCCTTGGAGCTCCAACCACTCATCCCTGGGAGCAGCTCCATCCCTCTGTCCTTGGAGCTCCAACCACTCATCCCTGGGAGCAGCTCCATCCCCTCATCCCTGGGAGCAGCTCCATCCCCTCATCCCTGGGAGCAGCTCCATCCCTCTATCCCTGGAGCTCCATCCCTCTATCCCTGGAGCTCCATCCCCCCATCCCTGGAGCTCCATCCCCTCATTCCCAGGAGCAGCTCCATCCCCCCATCCCTGGAGCTCCATCCCTCCATCCATTCAAGACCTCCATCCCCTCATCCTCACAGGGTTGGTTTGAGATGTTGGCCACTGGGATGTTCCAAAGTTTGGCACGGATTCACTGGGAAAGCTCAACTTTGGATATTTCCAAACAGATTTGGAATATTTCCAAGTCTACATTGGTAGAACGTCAATGTGAACCCAATCCCAGACTCCCCCTTTTCCCTGCCCCAGGATGAGATGGGAAGGTACCAGTTCAGCAGTTTGGGAACACCTGGATTTTGCTCCAATTCCTTTGCTCCTGTCCCAGATGGAGGCTAGACTGGGAGGAAAATCCAGACCTGCTCCTTGGCAGAGCCACCCGGGAGCAGACACACAGTGAGGACAGTTTGCTTTGGCAACTTCCTCTAGGAATATATAAATATATATAAATATATATGAATATATACATTTTAATATCTTTGGCAAATAAAGGATCATAAAAAGAAAAGTTGGTTGGCCTTCCTGGCCGAGCCAAGAATGTACTTTAGGTTAAAAAATAGACACTGAAAAGGACGGAGCCAGAAAAAAAAACAAACTCCAAACCAAACATTTTCCCTGCTCTGAAGCTGCTTTAGGAATTGCTGATGCCACAAATCCATGTCAGGGACGGAGCACATTGCTTTTGTGGAAAGTGGTTGATCCACAAAACACGGGCCACACCTTCAGGGAGCCATCCTAGAGACAAATATCTGTTCAAGCAGGTCCAGAATCCCATATTTATTAATCTGCTCTCATGCTCTGGAACGGATTTCAGCCTGTGTAAATCACTGGGCTGATAATGCACAACGAGGCAAAAGAGCAACCACATGTTCAGCGTGGAACTGTTCCCCTTTTCTCTTTTCCCCTTTCCCTTTCCTTGCCTGATGTTAATCCCAGAACCTGCAGACTCTCTCTCACCCCCAGCTTCTCCCTGACCTTAGCTCCTTGACAATTAATGTGGATTTTTCATATGGAAAAGGGAATTTTTCACTTTGAGAGGGCTCCAGGAGGCCAAAGCTTGGCCAACACAAAGCAGCCCAAGAAGCAGGGCAGGGACAGATGGGATATTGGGAGGGAATTCTTGGCTGGGAAGGTGGGGAGGGATGGGCACAGGTGCCCAGAGCAGCTATGGCTGCCCCTGGATCCCTGGAAGTGTCCAAGGCCAGGCTGGAATAACCTGGGATAATGGGAGGTGTGGGACTGGATGAGCTTTAAGGTCCTTCCCAATCCAAACAATTCTGGGCTTCTGTATCGTGGGAAGTTTGATAATTAAATAAGGAGACAATAGAGGACTTCAGGGTTAAAGGGAGCCATGGAAAAGTTCTGGGAAGTTTGCTTGGCACTGCCCCAGTCCTGGCTGCAGCCATCAGAGCAAGGAAGATGAAATTACTTCAAAGGTATTTGTACAGATTTTCCCTAAATTCAAAGAACTAAAAAAAAAGGTGAAAAGTGAATAAAGAAAATTTCCAAAGCGGGAAGGAACTCTGAGAAAGGAGAGGATGGTGATAGAAACACTGATGAGGAAGAGGCTGAGAGGGGAAAAGCAAAGAGATCAGGGCTAAGAGGGGCTGGACAAGGGAAGAGTCCAGAAAAAGAATCCAAGGAGAGGAAGCCCAGGCAGCATCAGGGAGCTGGGAGGGTGAGAGACCCCTGGAAACTCTGGGGGGCTCCCAGAGCCTTTCCACCAAAATCCAATAACGCGTTCTGGGGAGAGAGCCAGGGCCAGCCAGGAGATGAGGGGAGCAGAGTTTGTGTTTTATGAGTTTTCCCTTGGAAAAAGCTCGTGGAGAAAGGGCAGAGGGGCCAGAGCTGCTCCTCTGGGCAGGAGTCAGACCCTGCCAGCAGCAGAGGTGGGGGGCACACTCAAAGACACCCCAAAAACCACACAAGAAACACTCCAAGTTCACCTTTCTGGGGCGGGGAAACCAGGACCCTTCATATTCCAGCCCCAAAACATCAAGGAGGAGGGGAACAATGGATTTTCCTTCCTCCCAAGCACAGCCAAGATGGAAAGGCAGGTGGAAAGTGGTTTAGGATTGCAAGTCAGGAGAGCTCTGCTCGTGCCAGCTCTCCAAATGACCTCACTCAGCAAACTGGCTGCAATTCAAGCCCAGGAATGCCCGGATCAGGCATCAGAATATTTAGGAGTGTGTTCTGCTCTGGGTGGATGGGATGATTCCAGCAGCAGACCCCACTCCCCCTCCACAAGGCACAGCAGGATCCCCCACCAAATAAATTCCAGTAATGCAGCAAATCCATGGCTTGGGAGGGAACTCCCCGAGATCCCAAAGTCCAGGTTCCAGCAGGACCTGGCACCAGCCCCTCTCCAATGAGAAGCTCTCCTTAAAAACCTGCAGGAATCACATCCACAAACTCCTAGGGTTTCTGCTCTCCCTCCCTGGCAGGGTGGGAGATTCCCCACTAAGGGAGGAACATCTCGAACCAGACAGGAACTTTCCAAATGTCCCCAAAACTGAGTCACAACTCCCTTTAATCTAATAAACACTTCCAGGGCTGCTGACTCCATGTCCTTGTAATTCCCAAAATCCCACAGATTTCTCACTCCTGTCCAGTGGTTTTCTCTCTCCCCTCCCTGGGGAAGGCCACCAAGAAGAGCTGGATCATTCCAGGCCCCCTGCTGCAGATCCAGCTCTCAGTGTCACCCACACACATTCCCCCACATTCCCTTATTTCTTCCTGTTCTCCTCATTTCTGGGACAACAAATCCAAATGTACCAAAAAGCCTGGGAGCAGCCCTGGCTGGGGTTGTGCTGGCACATAATAAACAGCCCCTGCTCCTGGGCATTTATAACTAAAATAAAATGAAATAAAAAGGGGGAAAAAAAACCCCAGCCTCTGCAACTCCCAGGAACTCCAATCAATAATTCTGCTGGTTTTATTGCAAAGAAAAACATTTTTAAACTTAGACAGCCTTTTCCTTTCTGTAGGTCCAGAGATTAAATTTATGTCCCTCTTGCAACTCTTAATCCAAAGCATTAAAGCAGCAGAGGCATCCAGGATCCTCTGGAAAGCTGGGAATATTTATGAGCAGGCACTGGGCCTCTCTATATCAGCAAGGAGTGGTGGAGGGAACAACTGGAGAATGCACTTGAGATTTACTTCCCTCCCGCTGGGAATTCAGTGTCTGGTGCAGCCACAAATCCTGCCATGACATAATATTCCATAAAAGAAAAATATGGCACCAATGTTTTATTTGTACATAAAAAGCCTCGTTTTAATTAAAAGGAAAAACACAGAGGAGTCTTATCAGGGGGTTTGGCAAGAAATAAGTGATGCCTTCAGTGTTATACAACCAAAAACTACTGGAAGATTCTTTTTTTAAACTTCATTTTTATCTAGCCTGAGACACATTTCCCCAGCAGAGTTATTGGGAGGATTTTATTCTGGCTTTGTGTAAAGAATAGGAGGATATTGTGTTCCTGAGGATATTTTAATTGTGGCACCCCAGAGCAGCCCCTCAAGGTCACTGTCCCTGTCCCTCATGGAGGGGAGCTCCACCCCAGCAGGAATTCAGCCCAACCCCTTCCAACCTTGGCACCTTTTCCCACTTTTGGCATGGTCCCTGTGCCTTCATCCAGTTTGGTTTGCACCAACTGCGATTCCAGCTCATTTCTCCTGGAGCCAAACTCAATGACTCAATCCCAGCCCAGTCCAAGATATCAACTCCTGCCTGCTCTTGGGTGGAAATCTGGGATATTTTCCCTTCCTTGGCGCAGTTCCCACCCCCAAGTGTGAAATGACCTGAGCGCCTCCAAAGCCCCAGCTCGGGCCGGCTCCCGCTCTGTTTGGGGCCAGATTGGGTCTATTTTGGGTGAAATCCTTCCTGGAGCAGAACCAGGACACCTCTGGAGAAGGAGCCAAGGTCCTGGAGGTGCCTCTGTGTTTCCATCAGCCATTGCTGCTCATGGAGAGCATGGAGAGAGGGAAAAGTGATTCCCTGCCCTTCCCATTCCCAGTCCAAGCCCCACTGGCCAATTCCGCAATTCCCTGCAAAGCCATCACACCTCGGTCACCCCAGTTCCCTTTGGCATTCCAGCAGCCACCATGGAATGGTTTGGGTTGGAAGAGACCTCAAAGCTCACTGTGCTCCATGGGCAGGGACACCTTCCCTCTCCCAGCTTGCTCCAAGCCCCTGCACCTCATGGGAAGGTGCTTGGGGCTGCACAAGGAACAATCAGCTGGAAAACCCCAAAACTGGGACCACAAAGAGGCTGAGCAGTCCTCTGTGCTCCATACGGAAATTTGGATAACACCCCAGTATTCCAGCCACAGAGCAATTCCAAGCATGGCAGAGTCACCTCCCAGTTATTTTTTCAGGACTTTCCGTGCCCTTCCTGCCCCGGGCACGGAGCTCAGCAGGATCTGCTGTCTGATCCCACGGAGCAGGGCCGGAGCTGCAGAAGCCTGAGGATGACTCACGTCACACACACACACACCAGTCTGGGCTTCTGGATTTTATTTTTACTCCAGTGAAACATCCAGCTTGCCCTGGAGCAATCCCATTAGTCACGCTGGCTCCTGGGAACGGGCAGAGTCTGAGCGGGATCAAGAGTCAGATGTGGTTTCCTCCTTTTTGATTTGATTATTATTTATCAGGAGTGAAATTCCTGCCTTGGGATGAGCCCTGTCCTGCAGCCCTTCCATGGAATATAGGTCACCTAATTTCATCCCCAGAGACACCAACAGCTGCTAAGAAAAATCCCTTTCAGATTTCCTGAGAAACTTTTTGGGACAGGAGCAGCACTTGCTCTGTGGCCTCAAAGCCTCACTCTGACTGACTTTAAATCCAGGATGTTTGAGTTAAAGCACCCTTGCAGAGGAGAAATGCCCATGGAAAACAGGAAGGCTCATTAGCATGGAGGGAGAAAAGCCCCAGGCAGTGATTAAGGGCTTTAGGAGGACCCTGGGGACTTGGTGCATCTGTGAATTATTTGTTGTGTTTATTGCTCTGGGATCCGAGCAGGATGAATCCATCTGCTGAAACTTAAAGCTGCAACTCCAAACCATAACTCAGAGCTAGGATGGAGCTGCAGGCAAGCACATGGAGTCCTTGGGATGCTCTGCATGACTCAGGACTGCAGCATCTCCTCAGGCAAAGGGTCTCCAAATTTCCTCCCAAACCCAGACAAAATCCTCCTCTCCACACACAGAAAAAGGGATTTAAACACTGGACAGAGCAAAAAGGAGCTGCTTTTTCAGCCTGTCAGGGTGGAGGACAGGGCTGGGGGGTTCTGACTGAAAATCAAAGCTCAAAGATGATAAATCCAACTCTGAGCAACTTCCAGGCGTGGGTGCTTGGAGGATCCTGCCTCAAAAGGGCTCATTCCACACTCTGGGATCATCTCTGGAGCTCCTTTCCATTCCCTCCCCTCCAGGTGTATCAGGAGTTCACCACAGTTCTACTTCCCCCTTTCCCAGCAGAGTTTGGAGCTGCAAGGCTGGCAGTTTCATCCCAATTTCATCCCAATCTCGATAACCTTCTGAGGGATTTTCTGGTGGAAGATTTGCCCTTAAAGGAAAACCCCCTGAGAGCAGCATTTTGTACAAACTCCTTCCCTGGGGCGCAGAGAGCGTGAAGAGCTGTCACAGTCTGAGCTGGAGCACGAGTCCCTTTGCATGAGGGATAAAAGCAGCACCTGGATCTGAGCCAGGCTTCTCCCAAGGAGGGAGAATCCCTCAGATTTCTCCAACCCATCCAGATTTTATCGGATTTGCTGCTAATCCAGCAAACAACTGCTACCAGGAACAACAGGGAGACCCAAACAAAACCCCCTGTGGAAAAACGAGCTTGGTGGAAGGAAAACCTCTGCCCTGCGAGCTCTGCCTGCAGACACAACATTGCTCAGGAGAATCCCTGGCATTTCCCACTTCCAGTGGCCCTTTCTGCCAGAGGGGAGGGAAATGTGGCTGTGTCTGAGGGCCCATCTTGGCTGCATCTGCTCCCCAGCATCCCACAGGAGCTTCCCATGGCTCCCACTGCAGCCACCCAGCCCTTCTTGCCTGTCTGCTTTGGTCTGCAAGCCTGAAATTCCCAATTTCCCAGCTCCAGCCAGCAGCTCTGAGTACACAGCAGTTGTCTCCAGTTCAGAGGCCTCACACAGAATGGTTTGGGTTGGAAGGATCCCAAAATTCATCCCATCCCTGCCGTGTCAGGGACATCTCCCACTATCCCAGGGTGCTCCAAGTCCCATCCAGCTTGGCCTGGGACACTTCCAGGGACCCAGGGGCAGCCACAGCTGCTCTGGGAAATCCATTCCAGGGCCTCCCCAACCTCACAGGGAAGGATTTTCCAATTCATCCCTGGAATTACAGCTCCTGCCCTGCCTCACAACACACCAGCTAAAACAGTGCCCCAGATTTCCAGCTTTTATTAAATTTTCCCCTATTAATTTGTTTTAAAATCAAGACAGGTGCAATAATAAATCAGAGGACAAAACCCAGCTTGTGTTCCTTGTGCCATAATGAACCTTCAAGCTCATTCCAGCAATAATGATACTACACATGACTTCACCTCTGCAAAGGTAAAAGGTGGAAAGCCAGGCCACAAAAGGGATGTGAAAAATGCAAAATTAGTTACAACAACTGAAATAAAAATCCCCAAAGAACCAAGGGTTTGAGTAAATTCATTTAGAGCAACAGAACAGGAACCCTGTGGTGAAACCCATGCAGAATTCCAGGGATTTCACCTCTGAGATGCATCCCAGGGCAGGATACTTGAGTTACAGTGTGAGACTCAGGAAGAAACAAAGGAGGGAAATGCTGTAATGAGTTCTGAGAGGAAAAGCCTGCCGGAATTGATGGGTTTTAAAGCACTTCCAGAAGTCAGCCTTGTTTGCAGGTTGGATAAGAACCACAAATTGAATCAGAGCTCACTTTGTTAGAGCAGCACAGCCACAAAATTCCAAGGAAATAAAAGGGCTTTTATAAATACAAATATATAAATTTACAAAGCCCTCAGCCTTGCCTTGCACGGCACCCTCACATTTGCATTTCACAGCAGAAAAGTCTTTTGATTCCCCAAAAACACCCCCTGGAGCTCGGGGCAAGGCTCCAGCTGCAACCAGAGCAAAAGCGTTTGGAGCAAACAAACAAAGCAACCAACCCCAAACCAACCAAGCCAGCAAAGTGCCAATCCCATCCCATCCTAACTCCCTTTTGTTGCCTGCTCCCTTCAGGAATGGCCTCAGAGACCCCTGGATGGGAGGAAGGAGGAATGGGTGGGATGGGGAGAGCACTGGACAGGGCAAACTCCACAGTCAACCATCCCAAGAGCCCAGGGCTCACTCCAAGGTTCCTCCTGAGGAATTCCAGCTCCACGTGGGTGGCAGGAAACAAGCAGCAAGCTGGGCAAGACCCTCACCTGGAAGGTCAGTGCCTCCAGAGTCCCTCACAGCAATGGCATCCCATGGGAATCTCCTGGAGATGTCTCATGGCAGCGGCAGCTCTGCTCCGAGCCACGGCTGTGCCCGGCTCCATCCCTTTTATCTTGGGATCCCTGAGCCTGCCTCCCTCTGATCCCACCCAGCATCCCTGATCCTGCCTCCTGCTGATCCCAGCCAGCATCCCTGATCCTCCTCAGCATCCCTGATCCTGCCTCCCTCTGATCCCACCCAGCATCCCTGATCCTCCCCAGCATCCCTGATCCTGCCTCCCACTGATCCCAGCCAGCATCCCTGATCCTCCTCAGCATCCCTGATCCTCCTCAGCATCCCTGATTCTGCCTCCTCCTGATCCTCCTCAGCATCCCCCCTCCTGACTCCTCCTGATCCCACCCAGCATTCCCACTCCTGCCTCCTGCTGATCCCACCCAGCATCCCTGATCCTCCCCAGCATCCCTGATCCTGCCTCCCACTGACCCCCCCAGCATCCCCCCCTCTTGACTCCTTCTGATCCCATCCAGCATCCCTGATCCTCCCCAGCATTCCCATCCTGACTCCTCCTGATCCCCCCCCAGCATCCCTGATGCTGCCTCCCACTGATCCCCCAGCATCCTGACGTGAGCTCTGGCCCCTGGGACGGCTCCTGCTGCCCACTCATCCTGCCCCGGAGCCGTGGGGAGCTGCAGCCACAGCTGCGGAAGCTGCGCCGTTCCTGGGTGGTCCTGGAGGGAGCCCCACGCTCCTGACCCCATCTCCCCTCGCCCACCTCAGCTCCAGTGGACATCCTGAACTCTCAGCACGCCCATAAAATTGGTGGGGCAGTCATTAATTGTGTCATCCTACAAACATCCCCTGCCTGCTCCGAGCTCTCCCGTCCATCCCATTCCCAAAGGAGCATTTCCAACGTGGAGAGCTGGAATTTCACGTGCCCCCTTCGCTGCTGTGCCAGGAGGGATGGGGAGAAGGAAAGACAAGGCTGGCACAGGTGGCTGCTCCTTCCCAGCCTCCCTGGGCCTCTGGATGCTCAGTGCTCCAGGTGCTGCAATCCCTGAGTGCCAAATCCCAACATGGATCAGCAACAGACTCCAAGGGGAGCTGGGAGACCACTCATTTGTCAGGAGATGGATGCTCTGGGTGTACTTTGGAAGCCTCCTCACCACCATCCTGCTCATCCTGCTCTTTCCCATCCTAACAATCCTCCATCAGTGCATTATCCTTGGAGGCAGCAGGCACAGGAGCACTGCCAGCCCTGGGAGCTGCACAGGGAAGGTCATGGAGAGCAATTCCTCCTTTGGAATCATCTCCCGGTTCCTCCCTGCCTGCCCACATCCCTTCCCCACACCTGGATGTTCAGAGCTGGGAGTTCCCCATCCCTGGAAGAGCTCAAGGGATGGGGTTTGGAGCAACCTGGAACAACCCATGGCAGGGGTTGGAACTGGAGGAGCTCTAAGGGCCCTTCCCACCCAGTCCAGTCTGGGATTCCATGCTGGGAGCTCACCTCCCAGTTTGGTGAAACCCCAGATGAACAGAGTGAGTGACTCCACCCGCTAAACCTAAAAAAAGGAAAAGTTGGGGATTTTTTTCCCCCCCCTCCCTTTTTAATTTCTCCACGGATCTGTAACCACAAAGCAAACAACCTCCATCTGCAGAGCCACGTTCTCCTGCAGGAAGGAGAGGGGGTGTGGAAAAGCTCTGGGGAGAGGGCTCAGCTGCCAAGCAGGATGTTCTGAGGAGAGACAATGGAATCAGGGCTGCTGAAAGCAAGGCAGGTGGGCTTTTCCTTCCTTCCCCCCCCCCCTTTTTTTTTTTCCTGCACACCCCAATATTTGTTACAGGGCCCAGCACATCCCATCCTGCCACAGAATTCCCACCTGGGACTCTCCCTGCTCAGGGGGAAGCTGTGGGGATGCACCCAAGCTGGCACCTGCATTTTAGGGAAAGCATTTTAGGAGTGGTGAACAACATGCCCAGGATTCAAAAGAGTTTGGAGATCCAGATTCCACCTTCTGGCTGTAGCCAGGGGGGGATTTTTCCTCCTGGTGCAATTCCCCTTCCCCTGCTCCCCGCAGGAAGGTGAGGAAAGCCCAGCCAGCAAAGAGGAGGGATCCCGAGGTTTATCCCAACTCACTGCAGCTCTTGGAGCCCGCTGACAGCCCAGGAGACAGCAGGAAATGCCTCATTTTCACACGTGTGAGGGAAACTCCCAGAAAAGCTGCAATCCCAGCAGCTCCATCAGCATCATCACCTTAACTCTGCCTTTTCCCTACCGACTCCAATTAGGCTGAATGTTCCCCGAGCAATAAAGAGCAGGAAATTGGAATTTCAGGAGGATTTTCAGACGCTCGGAATGCCCAGCTCACAAAGTGGCTCGCCCCTGGTGGGAGCTGAACCTGGAGAGCTCCACTGAAGGGATTTTTCCCGTTCCCCTTGAACTCGGAGCGCTGAAATCCCGCGGGGCGCGCGGGAGGAATTTCATTTCGTTTCACTTCACACAGAGGCATTAATGACATTCCCATCCCAAGGAGCCCCATCCAAACCTATATTCCAGCAGAGCCAGCTGTTTGCCTCAGCAATGAGCTCACAGCAACCTCAACATTCATTTGCAGCAGCTGGAAATTTGGCAGGACAGGAGGGGAACGTCTGAGTGGTGTGGACACCGTATGGATGTGCTGGAGGAGAGGGGGATGAGGGCAAAAGTCGCCTCCAGGCCCCCAGTTTGGGCAGCACTTTGGTGTCACACAACCCTGGTGATCCCAAAACCCTCTGCCACAATATTTAAGGAAGGGCAGCCCTGGCAGGTCCATCTCTGCTCCCTCCCAATGTCACCACCAGCTCTGGATGACTCTGGAAAAGTTGAACCTCCACATGATTTGCAGATTCCAGCCAAATGTAAAGAGATCAAAGTCCAGGCTCGTTTTATGACCTCACCTCCACAGAACAGTGGAATGGTTTGGTTTGGAAGGGAACAAAGCTCAGCTCATTCCAACCCCCTGCCAGCGGCAGGGACACCTTTCCACCATTCAATTCTTCACTTAAAGCACTACAACTTACTCAAAAAATATTGAATTATCCTTTAAAAAAAAAAAAACACAAAACCTCCTCATGCACAGAGATGTCTGGCACCTGGGAAAATGTGTTTTCCAAGTGAATCCAGAGGAAAAGGTCAAATTCAAAGCCAATCTGAAAGGATCTGTGAAAGTGACAGGACAAAGATTTACACTGAACACTGATTTATGGTACTCAGTGATTGATACATTAAATTATTTGGTACCCAGCACATTCCCATCATCCAGGTTTCCTAATAATCCTTGAGTTCAGAAATTCCCATTTTCCTTGCAAAGGTTCCCTCCAGATCCCGAAGGAGACATTTGGAGACTTCATCCACCACACAATTAAAGCAGAGCACAAAGCACAGAGTAACTTCCCTCCCTAATTCTCCCTGTTCCACATCAAAAACCCTTCCCAGAAAATCCATTTGTAGGGATTCTGGCCATAATAGGAGGAAGGGGAGAGATCCTGGGCTATTTTTAAGCAGAATTTTGGGATATTTTGGGTATCACCACCACAAAGGCAATGAGACCACAACAGCCCTCACAGCTGGGCTTGCACTGCAAACCCTTTTCCAGCACATCTGGCCAGATGTGCTCCCTCCCTGCTCCAAGCAGAAGGCACAGATGGAATTCTGCACTGGATGCAGATTTAGATCATGGCAAAAAGAGCTGAGAACTCAGAGTGGCCAATTCCTGCCAGGCTTTGAGCCCCACCATGCCCAGCCCTGCAGCCCAGCACCAGCCTGGGCACTGGCCTGGATTTTCTCCACAGAATTTGTGGGAAAAATCCCATTCCTGTGCCCAGAAATAGGGTTTGGGGATGCCATGAGGCCAGTTTGATTAAAGTCACATAGATCAAAGAGACATTTCTTCACATGCTGGGATCTTCCCACCTTTTTGGGTTGTTACCCTTCAGAAATATTTGGGAACTCAGCAGAAATGGATCAGCTGGAAGAAGAGAGCAGCAGCTCCTCTCCCTGCTTTGGTTCCTTGCAAAATGCTTTTTTTTCCAGCTCAAAACTCCACATTTTTCTTTGGACACGGCTCCTAGGGATGAGCAGGGAGTTCAGGAGAGGGACCCACGCCCTGAAAATCTTTTATCGCCAACATTTCAACTCCAGGCATTTTTTGGAGGTGAGAAAACCCTGCTGAACTTGGGAGCTTGGAAACTTCTCCCCCTCTCTAGGAATCCAGGAAAAAAGAGGTTTCCTGGGCAACATTATCCAGGCTGGGATCCAGAGAGGCTGCACAGGTTTGGGATGCAGGTGTCTGGAATATCAGCAGCGACCCAGCCTGCGGCATTCCCAGGTTCATGGGGATGGGGGCTGTGCTGAGACCTCAGGGGTCCCCAGGAGTTTTGTGGGTGTGCTCCAGAGCTCTGGGTGTCCTGGGGCTCCCTCTGACCCTGCCAGTCCTGATCCGTGTGCTCCCAGCCACACAGGGCTGAGCAGCACAAAGGCTTCCCAGGGAAAAGATGGAGCTGTGGCCATGCCAAGGATTTGGGAAAAGCACAGGGAAGTGCAGCACAATTTATCCAGGAAAAAAAAAAAAACCAACAAAACAGCTCATGGGTCCTGTGGGCAAATCCCACCGTGACCACAAGGGGTGGAAATTGGAATTATTGGGGAAAAGGTCCTGTTACAAACCATGGAGGTCTGACAGGAGCAGTTACAGGAAGGCCATAAAATGTCTGCTCCTGTAGCTCAGAATTCCAGGTGGGGAGAGAGCTCAGGAAAGTCTGGAAGAAAGAGAGATTCTGCTGCAGCCCATAAAAAGCCCTATTTAATAGCACAGCTTCAGGGCCCCAGGGACAGAAATCAGACCCAACCCAGGGTCCAACCATTCCTGGGGGGAATTTGCTCCAAAAGACAAAAACCTGAGCATGCTCCAAATTTAGGCAGCTCAAGCAAAAACTTGGATTATTCATTCAGCGGTGATGGGCAGAAAACGCACTCAAATTCCCAACAAACAACACCCAGCTCCAGGTGAAGGGAAGGCTGAAGGAATAATGGGAAGTTTTCCTAGAATTGATAACATTTTAACAGGAAGGTTTGTGGATGCCTTCAGGAGGAGCAAACAGTTTTAAATGGAGGATATTCCATTGGAAAATTGCTTTTGCTTGTTAAAATTAATTAAAAGTTGATGGGAGGAATTCCACCACTCCCATTCTTCACAGAATTATATATAAAATAATTTAATAATATTTTATATTTAAATTTCAAAATTTATTAATTTACATTTCTGACTTTAAAACAAAAATTTCTCCTTTCCCAGTAATGTTTTTGACAGGCATCACTCCACATCAGTTTCCTCAAGGGCACTGCTATTCCCTCCAGAGAAAATCATGGAATGCTTTTGGTTGGAAGGGACCTTCAGGACCATCCTATCCCATCCTACCCCTGGGACACCTTCCACTGTCCCAGGCTGCTCCAAGCCCCATCCAGCCTGGCCTTGGGCACTTCCAGGATTGGAGCAGCCTCAGCTGCTCTGTTACTGAGGACCCATTCCATCTATTTTAATTTTTTCCCTAAGACCTCGGCAGTTTCCAAGGAAGATAATTCCCTTTTCCATCTTTTTGCACCCCTCATCCCATGCCCTGCCAGCAGCATGGAATATCTGGCTCTCAAGAACCCAGGATTCACCTGGGATCCTCCCACAAGGATTGTTTATGTGCTCAGAGGATGCATTCAGGGTTATTAAAACTCTAAATAGGATTTGGAAAAGGTCCTGTTTCCAATCAAAGATAGGGAACAGAGAGGATGCAATTGGAAAAGGATGGAGCTGAAGCCAGAGGGAAATAAAAGCTGGACAAGTGACAGTGAGGCTCTTTTAGGACTTTCCAAGCTGGTTTCATCCCTCGTCCATTCTGGAAAAGGACAAGGATTCTGTGTGAAGAGAAAAAGAAGGAAAAACAAAAGGAAAAGGGAAAGGTTTGCTCCTGTCAAGAGGGATTACACTCCTGCAGGATGGGATGATGTCATCCCACCTCCTGCTTTCCATCAGATGGACATGTGGATCAGCAGTGCCAGGGGAAAAACCAGAGCACCCCCAGCTGGGTTAAAGAACAGAAAAAAAGCCAATTTCCAATTCCAGAGTGTCCCTTTGATCTTCCCTGTGAGGGTGGGGAGGCCCTGGGATGGATTTCCAGAGAAGCTGAGGCTGCCCTGGATCCCTGGCAGTGCCCAAGGCCAGGCTGGACACTGGAGCAGCCTGGGATGGTGGAAGGGGTTGGGATTGGAAGTGGATGGGCTTTAAGGTCCCTTCCCACCCAAAGCATTCCATGATCTTTGTGCTTTCAGGTACCCAACCCTCGTGGGGATGAACCAGCAATTCCATCTTTTCCAGGGAAGGAACTGAACCAAAAAAGAGCTCAGGTGCACAGGCACCATCTAAACAAACCCTCTGGGCTACATAAGGGCTCATCCCACAGAAGGGCTTCTCCTGGAGCTGGATCCATGCTCTGGATTTGTTCCTCCCATCCCCTTTTCCCTGCCCACAGCTGCTCTGGATGGTTTGGAGCCTGAAATCAGGTGCTGAAATTCTTGTGGGAATCCACCACGTGGAATCTGCTGGTTGTTTGATCCCCTTCAGCCTGGGTCAGGAATACCCATCCTCCAATTCATCTAAGGAGTCAGGAGCATTCAAATGCCCTCTCCCAAGGCAGGGACCACCTCAGGGCAGGATCCCTGTGGAAGGTGACTCAGCAGAGCAGGAATTTGGGGTTTTTCCAGGCTTTGGGAGCTGGGAATGGCATTTGGAACCGATAGTCCAACCCCAACCCACATCAGTCAATCCATGGATGTTTGGCAGGTGCCCAGGCCAGGAAAGGGCCACCAACACTGGGATCTCTCCCCAGCCATTCCTGAGGGATCCCAGGAGCTGCAAGATCACCTGAGGGAATTTCTCCAGGAATCCAGCTTGGAGGGGACACCTCCAGAAGGCCCCTCAGGCATCTGCCACCTCCTGTCCCTGCCATGCTCCAGGAGAGCTCCATGGAACCACAGCTGGGGCTGGATGCAGCTGCTGAGCACATCTGGGAGCCCAAACAGCAGGAAAACAGCTGCAAACAGCTGGGTGGGGATAAAAATGCCACCCTGGAGCACTCCACGGGGCTGGATGTGCAGAATGCAAATAAAACCCCAAATCATTCTGTTTGCTGCAAGTCCCAGACAAAACACAGCTGATCCTGGCAAACCCAAGGCAGAGGCTGCTCCTTCCCAAGCAAACACAACCAGAGACAGTTCAGCTCCATGTTAGCTTTTCCCAATTAAATCAGGGTGGTTTTGCCCAGAGGAGCTGACAGAAATTCCAGCAAACCTCAAAGAACAGGAGAAATCTCCTGCATCCCCAAATATGCAGCAGTGGAGGGGCTGCAGAGATGCCAACTGGCAGCAAGCAGGGAGGGAACAGAATATTCCTAAGAAACCTCCTCATTTCCCCCATTCAAAGGAGCCAGGAGGAGGGGGGAGGCTCAAACCCTTGCCCTAAATCAGGGTGAGAGGGAAAGAAAACTCTGGGATTCCAGAAGGAGAATTTTTACTGCGACCACACAGTAAAAGGAAAATAAAAATAGTAACGGGGAAAGCAAACTTCTGTTCCTTCACCTTTTCCTTATTTTAACCATTTGCTTGGGAATGTCCATACAAAATGCACCAAATTTGAATCAATTGTATCCATCCCTAAGGAACCCCTGATTCCCATTCCCCTCCAGCCATCCAAGCACAGCCACGAGGCTCTGATATTCCCCAAGAAATCAAATATTTGCTGTCAGGAACACTGAGATTGGAATTTACAAACATCACACAGGAACTGAGCCTTGCCACAAAGATGGGTCCTTCCTGCAGCTGCAGGAAAAAAAAAAAGTCTTGGAAAATTGTGGGGTTGGATACCCCGATCCCAAATCTGGGATTCTGCCTCCTCCTCTCCTTCACCTCATTTGCTCTTCCCTCTGGTTCTTGTTCTGCCTGGGCACCACACTGGGAGTGACAGATCCCGGCTCCAGCCTCCAGGCACTTCCTTGATGGCATTAAATGACTCTCTTAATAACACAGAGCTCATCCAAGAGCCTCCAGAGGGAGCTTCCCTCCTCCATCTCCTGAGAAGTTTTCCTCCTCCATCTCCCAAGCCCTTTCCCCTCCAGTACCCAACTGGTGCAGCCTTGCAGTAACCTGGAAGCCTCACATCAAGATGCACAGCTCAAGATAAAAGAGTTTCTTCCTAACTTCCAGTGTTCACATGAAAATCCCTTTTTAGCTAAAAAAACCTTTGGGCTTGGTCTTAGCTCCTGAGGGAGCAAGATGCATGGAAAAGCTGGAGGAAGTTGGACAAGGCTGCACCAGGAGCAGATGAAAACCAGAACCAGCTCCCAAAGACCTGGGAATTGAATGGACTTTCCAATCCCCCTGCACTCCACACACTTGCATTTTGTTTTGCTCCTTTCTCTAATTCTGTGGGCTCCCTTGGGCTAGAGTTCAACTCCTCTCTGACAAAATCAGGTACAACATCAGTTCTCTTCCCACTTTTTTAAACCTTTTCCTGCCAGATTCCAACAGTTATCGGGGTAGTTCTGACCATGGCTGAATCCTGAATTTCTGCACCTGTGAGAATGGGGAAATGCACAGGGAATTTTCCCTCTTTAGCCTACACCTGCTCACGTGCCACAGCACTTTTCCATCAGGAATTCACAGGGCATGTGCACAAGCCTGGTGTTCTTGAATAATCTCATGGATTTCACAGGGCAGAATCAGCTCCTGGGAATTCCTGGCTGCAGGGAATTGAGTTGGACACAGGGACCCTGCTCTGACATGAGACCCTCTGCAAGCCTGGGGCTCGGTGCTCCCAAGCAAGTCCATCTTCCCTCTCTCCTGTTCCTTGGAATACCTGGCTGCTTGAACCACCTTTCCTGTCCCAGCAGCAGCATTCCCTCACACCACAGATCCCAGCACAGGACACCAGGAACAGCCTGCAAAGGTCAGCATCACCACTTGATGCTCTCAGAACGTCTGGATTCCTTCCGGATTTCCCTTGTTCCAACAAAAAAAAAAAAGAATGGATGGAATGAAGGAAGGGGGACAGCTGGCTCCAACTCCAGGTGCAGCCTACCCCAAACCCTTCCCAGCCAGCTGAGCTCCCCTTTGGGCATCTGCTGAAATCCCCAAAAAGCTCAGGAGCCATCAGGTGGTCACGAGACGCGGAGCTGCTGTCAGGAAATTTCTCCACCGTGGTTTGAGGTTCTGCCTTCCAGCCTTATTTTCCTCAAGCTCCCTTTTCTTCCCTTGAAAATAATCCCTTCACTCAGATTTTTGTGGTGCAAAGCTTCCAGTAAGTTCCAGCCTGGAATCTAGGCAGGGGGATGGATTATCTGCCTGCAGTAGGACACCTCACTCCAAGCAGTCTAATAACATAAAAATGATATATTTGAAGTGCTGCTCCCTCAATAATACCTTTAAATGGACTCCATTTATTTGAGCATTATAAATAAAAGTGCTGGCACATGTGGAAGTTTCTCTTGGAAAAGGGGAACAATGAACTCTCCAGCTCCTTCAGCCTCTCCGAGCTCTGGTTGCCAACCTCGGAACTGCAATTCTCCAAGTGACTTTAATAAGCAAAATATTCCATTTTCCATGTATTGCTGCTCTTCAGAATGGATCCAGTTCTGGGGAGCGATGAGGAAAAGCTGCAGATTTCTGCAGAGCAAAACCAAAACTTATCCAAAGCTCATCAGAGCCCATTCCAGGGGCTGTGACCATCACTGGGACATTGGCTTCATCCTTGTCCAGGAAAAGAGGACCAGGCTCCATGCTCATCTCCAGCAGCTTCCAGGTGCCTCCTGCTGCTGGAGCTTTGGTCCCTCTTACACTGTGCAAGAAGCCAAAAGATCATTCCAAGCTCCAAGTCCCCAGAGTCTGGAAAACTGCAAATCCAGCCCCAAACCTTGGTACTCTGAGCTCATCTTTTCACGGGAGAAATTTGAGTAGCCCTGAAAAGATCCTTATCAGTGGCATTTTCCAGAGCTCCATGAACGCTTTCTCCGCTTTTTTGGTTTTAATAATTCCAGCATCAATTGGAAGCTCTGGGGGATTTTTCCACATGTTCTGACACATTGCCTCCATCCCCTTGGATATTCCTGGAGGGATGGATCATATGGTGCTGACAGTTCTGAGCACCTCACTCTGCAGGAAAGAAGAGCTAAAAACCTTCCCCTGGATAAGAAAACAGGCAGGGAATCTGATGAGCTGGAGCTGCTCTGAGGGAGAAATGAGGCAGCACCAGCAGCACCTGTGGGCACAGAGGGCTGGGAACACAAAAACCTGCTTAAACCACAATCCCAAAACTCCTGGAAGCAGGTTGGCCCTCCGGATAAGCGGTTGTGCTGCTTCCAATGACTTCATCCCGAAGAAGGGTGGCCATTGGGCTTGGGGAACTGGATTCTCTCCAATATTCCCTGGCTCAATCCCCTCCCCAAGCCCCATTATCTCCAGTCGTGCTCGGAGCTCATCCCACCGCTGCGGAGATTCCCCAGGCACCGCCTTCCATCCGACTGGGTTTTTCCTTTGCCAGAAAAACACTGCACAGCCTTGACCTCCCCGTTCTGGCATCGGCGCTTCCCATGGAACGCGCGGCTGCTTTCGCGTCCAGCTGGGATGGCTGAGGGTGTTTGTGTTGTAACTCTGGCCCAGCTGCGGGGCCCGGCAGCCGCCAGGCATGGAGCAGCCCCGCAGCGAGCGCCCCGGTGCTCCCCAGCTTGGGGATGGCCAGCAGAGCAGCTGAGGGCTGGGTGTGGAGCTCCACCAAGGGCTCCCCACCCCATCCACTTCTCTCCTTTCCCCGAGGATGTCGCGCTGTTCCAGAAGGGTGTGGTGGCGTTACGCCATGGAACTGGGGCTCCGTCAAACGCGGGAGAGCCGCGCTCGTCCTCGCAGAGCTTGGGGCCAGGGAAAGGTGCCCTGAGATGGAGCTCCTCCAATGTGTGGCCTCCAACATCCCTGTCCAGGTGGGTCTGCCCACACCACATCTTCCAGTGCTTTCTCCAGGCTCCCAAAGGCTCCTACAGCAGCTGGATCCCAAGGTCCTGGATGCTGGGACCATGTAGAGCACACCCAGCACTGAAGGAATCGTGGAATGGTTTGGGAATGGACAATAAAGTTCATCCCATTCCACCCCTGTCATGGCAGGGACACCTTCCACTATCCCAGGGTGCTTCAAACCCTGCCCAACCCAGCCTTGGACACTCCCAGGGATGGGCCAGCCATTCTTTCTTTGGGAACCCCTACCAGAGCCTCCCCACCTTTACAAGAGAGGATTTCTCCCAAAAATCCCAAATGTTCCATTTCACTTTATACCCCAACTATGTGCTTGCACTCATTAAGAGTTGAGTACACCCTTTTAATTAAGACTGGAATTAATTTAGCACACCCCCGAACATCCCAAGTCCCTCCTGCAACACTTCATTCTGAAAATACATCTCAACTCAAGAAGTTTCTCCTCATTTTTAGGCCTTTTCCCCCCTCACAGCCACACAGGGAGAGCAGCAGATTATTCCACTTCCCACTGAGGGCAAGCTGCAGCTGCTCCATCTGAGCCAGCCCTCCCTGCAAATACATCCTGATCCTATCAATCCTCGCTCAACTTCTGGAATGGCTCTTGTTTATAAAGGCAAGACCTACAGCAGGACATTCAAAATATTTCATATCAGGCTACGCTACAGTGCCTTCCTGACTGGCACGTTCAGAACGCCTTGGAATTGGTCCGGCCGGGATCAGAGCTTCCAAACCCTCGCCTGGTGATGGGAATTCATGTGTAAAGCCAGTAGTGATAAGAGAAGGAAGTCAGCATGGTGAAAAGATGAGAGCCTCATGAAAGCCACTGGCATTGTCCAGACACAAGAAAACCTCCCAGTGGGAGCCACATCCTGTTGCAGACCCAGCTGGATTTAACACTTCCCTGCAATCTCCTTGCACAAGCCCTGAATTTTCCAGCAGAACCACCATTAATGCCAAAGCTTAACCCAAAGTGGCCTGGAAAAAACCCAAACATCACCAAATTCTGCTCTTCATTCTTCCCCAAGGGCAGAACCAGATACACTTGGATTGAGCAAACATCTTTCCAGACAAAAATGCAAGGAAATAGATTCATCCTCATCTTTGAGGGGATCCTGAGGAATTTTAAGAGCCAAACTTGTGCCAACCCTGTCAAACAGACAGTGCCAAAGTGACAGCGCAAGTCTCGGATTATCCAAGATCACGCCTGAGTTTTTCAGAGGATTTTCCAGCCATTCTCATTTCCTGGGTGCCAAGAAGAAAGGAAGAACAGCTCCCACCTCGAGTATGGGGGACATCCCAACCAGAGCCCTCACCTCAGTCTACTGCTGCTCCTATAATTCAAACAACTCTTCCCTCCAAATTCCCCTAGAACTGCAATTCCAGGTCAGGCTCAGAGGACAAAACATTGCTCAACCTCACAAATACAATGTTAATCCTTGAGGCAAAACTCAGCCTTAGTTTAACTCAGCTCTGCATAAACCAAAACTTCAGCGGAAAAATCCTCAACTATTGAATTAGCAGAGATGTGGGACCAACTTCCACACATTCCAATTTTTTCTTACTGGGAATCTTGGGTACTGTGAAAGGCTCAAAGTTAAATGTGAGGGAACTGGAGAGATTTCACTCAGCACATCTCCCTTGGAATGGGACCAGTGGGTGTCAGGAACGGGCCAGAGTGGGGAGCAAAAAGGTTTGCAGGAGATTCCTTAGTTTCTCTTTAGAGCAGGAAAGAGCCTGAGGTCAGGGTTGGAAGATTCCTGGTGGGGGCCCTGGCTCCTGATGGAATCAGGGAAGGCAGAAACAAACTGGGCTAAACCTGGTGACAAACGTGAGGGGAAAAGCACAAACTAGGCTAAACCTGATTACAAAAGCGAGGGGAAAAAATAACAAACTGGGCTAAACCTGATGACAAAAGTGAGGTAAATAAAAAACAACTGAGGAACCATAATTTGACAGTGACGTTACGGGGAAACATAAAAAATAATCCCAGTAGTGATGTCTGAGAGCCAAATTTGATGAATTTATGAACAACGCAACAGGTTGGAAGCTCTGCCTTCACCAGGGACCAGCCCCAGACTTTGAGGGGAGATGAAGCCCCCCCAGATTTTGCCTCAGGTTGAGGAGCAGCACCCCAGGGACGTGTCCCTGGCTCGGCAGAGCAGCACGATAAGGAAAGCTGTGCTCACGTGCAGAGCTCTGGGCGACCTCAGACTTGGCTAAACCTCATCCCCTAAACACACTCCAGACCTGGATGGCTCAAAGGGACCCAGCCTCGCCTGAAAGCTCCAGACCTCCAGGAAATCAATGGAAAATTTTATAGCTCACATGCAAGCAGGGTCAAGGGCAGAGCGTGCACGGAGCCTGTCGAGATGTACGTTCAGGAAAACAAATGTGTGCATTCAGCTGGGAAGGGGCTGGCTCATCCCTGGGGGAATCATCTCCTCCACCCCATCCCATGGCAGGGAGGGAGTTGGGGGGATTGTTATCATCCACGTGTGGGCCAGGAAAACCCAAGTCATCCGTTTGCCCTTTCCAACACCTTTCCAGCCGTGCTGGAGGCGAAGCCATGCGTGAATCCATCCGTCCCTCCTCGCAGGGAAGGGGAGAGGAGAGGCTGAGTGCCTCAGGAATGTGCAGCCTGCTCTGCCATCTGCTCCTGGCACAGGCCCTCTGCATCCCAGCCATCACACAGGGCTTGTGGAAAAGGCACAGCCCGGTGCCAATCCTCCCTGGTTGGAGGTTCTCAGGACTATATTTAGGATTTTTGGGAAGGAGCGGGGTGTTATTGGTTGTTACCAGGACAAAAACATGTGATTCAATCGGCAACGGCTCGGTTCCACCGGGCCACGGCATCATGTGAGTCCTGGTAACAGCCACATCTGCCAACTTCCCAAGACTTCTGGAGTATTATTTTTCCTATTTATTGCTCACTCCTCAACATGTTGAACAAAGACAGGGACTTGCTGCACGCTGCAATCTGGACCCACCGTGTCCCATCCAGATCAGAGCAAAACAGCTCGAGATTGGGAAATACACAGCGTGATTTAACCCATAAATCCAGGATTTCACTGGCACAGCTGCTCTCCTGGAACATCACGCCAGACATCAATGAGGAAAGGCTTTGTTGGCACTGTGAGAGCCCATCATGTGGCTCAGCTAATTAAAAACTGACCTCGGCCATCATCATTAAATGTTGTAATCACAAGCCTGCAAGTGATTAGATGGAGAAACAACACCCCCCCTTCCTCGTTCCCAGGGATCAGCAGCTGACTAAGCCCAACTCAAGGCCCTCAATCCTTTTTATAAACAGCAGAGCTCAGCTGTTGTCAGGGATGAGGACACCCAGGAATTTTGACCAGCCAGCATTTCCCTCTTGCTCCACAACCAGATTTTTGCCAGACATGGAACAGTCAGCACTGACTCCAACCCCTCTGCTTCCCCATCCCACCAAGAACGGGATGGCAGCCAGGGAACTCAGCCTAACACATCTCAGGCACTGCTAAAAAGGTGATTTAGGTGGACATGATACCATCAGCTACCAGAGGATGAATTCCAGCCCTGGCACTCAATCCTTGACAGGTACACGAAGACACAGAAATTGATTTTCAATTCTCTGGGAACTTTGCACTCCCTCTTAGGTTAATCTGGGGATGTTGTACGCTCAGCAGAATTGGAAAAGTTAATTAAGGGCAGATGAAAGATGATGGAAGCACAGAATGGATAAGAGGCAGGATGTTCCTTGGAGGATGGAGAGGGGAGGTTGCATTGAGAGCCCACAGGGTTCTTCATCCCCAAAACCCTGGATCACAGAAGGAATTACAAAGGTAATTTTCCTGAAATGACCTGGATATACCAGGGGTACCACCAGATCTCTTGGACAGGATCCTCACCTGTGCACCACCAGCACCTCTGTCAGCACAAGGAGAGGAAGGAACTCCCCCAAATTATGCAAACAAAAAACCCAAATCATTTCTGCTCAGTTATAAATCCCTGTGTTCATCTTGTGTCACTGGAATCCTTAATGTTGGAAAAGACATCTCAGAACATCAAATCCAACCATTAACCCAGCAGCACTATGGTCACCACTAAAACATTCCCATTCTGGGTGTTCTTTAGTTGGGATTTCTGCAGTTGTTTGGCGTTTTATTTTTGGAGTTCTTGGGTTTTGTAACCTCATTTAGCTCTTATCTCAGTTTCAAGGTGTGGAACTCATGGTCCCAGCCTGATTCTGCAACACCCCCAACATCTGACAACCCAGTGTGATGATTTTCCTGTTCAAGCACCTCTTTTGTTGTGTGTTCTCTGAAACAAACTTCAAATCATTGCATCTCCTTCCTTTACACTCCTTCCAACCACTCTAAAAATCCACTGTGGGCAAAACACTCAACTGCTCCCCCTTTTCATTGCTCCTGCCTCTGAATTTCTGATTTTTCTGCCTCCTTGGTGGGAGGAATCCACTCGAATGAGAGGCAGGACTTGAGGCACAGGCATTGAGCCTATTTATATAATACAAGATATTTTCCATGTGTTTTGTCGGGCTCTTCACACTTCTGTTTGCTTTTTTTCCACCACTGCTGTGTGTGGTGCCAAAGGCTACATTGAGCAACCACTGAGGGCTTAAAGCACTTCTTCTCCATTAATATAATAAACTCAGAACAGGAAAAAATTGGAGAAGCAGCTCCTTGGCATCTGGCAGGGAAGAATTCAGCTCCCAGCAGCTTCTCCCAGCTCCCAGTGCCACGTCCCAGTTGACAAGAAGCCAACACCAAAACCAGGTGGCCAAAGGGCTACTGGATCTGCTGGTGGATGAAGCAGGACCACGAGGGAAGCACCATAAAATAGCCTGGAGTGTATTTATGCAGGATTTTCTGGGTGTAGGAAGGGTTTGAACACCATGGGATGGGTGTGCACTGGGCTGGGCTCTGCACAGGCCCCACAAGGGGACCCCAGACCCCACACAGGCCCCAAAATGTGACACTTTTCCAACCCTTCCAGCACCCAGAGGCCAAATGGATGCTCAGAACCAAGCCAGCTCCAAAGACAGGCTTTCCTGGGGAATATTTCCCCTGAGGTATCCAGGCTGCAGCCCAGGGTGCTGCTCCACAGGGTTAGGCCTGTGCCTAGGCTTTGGAATGTGCTGAGCTCTGCTGCTGAACCCAGTCCTCTCAGACCCACCTTGGGTCACAAGCCAGGAAATCAGGGATTTGGGATGAGCCAGGATCAACCTCCCAGCTGTGCTGGGCTTTTATCATCATCTCCCACCCACAAACTCCCTCACGTGTGGGGTCACACAAGAGCCACATGGACACATCCAGCAGGATTCCCTCAGGAGATCCAACATGCAAAACTGATTTTCTTAAGCACTTTGGAAGCTCTGGAAGTGTTTTTCATTCCCACTTTATTTCCAGGTCACTGGATATTCTGAGTGGGAAGGGATCATCAAGTCCAGCTTTTAAGTGAGGCCCATCCAGGCATTGAACCACGACCTCGGCGTCATCAGCACCACACAGTGACCAACAGAGCTGATCTCACTGAAGAATTCCAAGCTTATCCCTTGATTATGCCAAGATTCCTTAGTGTTCAGTGCTGAACATCACTCACAGACCCAAAGAGCATCACAGGCAACCTTGAACTTGGCATTACCTGAGACTCAGCCCATCAAGAGAGACAAAAATCAAGATTTCTCTGCCCTTTTCACACTCCCTCAGCCTCTAACACCACCAAATATCCTGGTTCAACAACATTCCACAAAGCTTTCCCCTGCAAAGCCAGAATTATTACAAACTCCACAGCAACAACCCAGTCCATGCTCTCGGGGAAACTTCCAGAAGATCCTGGAGTGCTTTGGGGTGGAAAGGACCTTAAATCTCCCCTCATTCCAATCCCTGCTGAGGCTGAGCTTCCACAGACCAGGCTGGTCAAAACCATGGAAATAAATGTCATTGGGAGCTGCTGATCCACACAGGAATCATTTATTTGGGGAAAATCCAACCAACAAATGTCCAGCCCTCCAACAACCAGGTTGTGAACAAGAATTTATAAGCTTATCACAAATCCCTGTGAAACTTTGGACAAATTTAGGCCCTGGAGGCTCATATTAATCAGCACTAAACCTTCCTCCTATCAAAAAGGGAAAATCCTCCATTCCAGGCTGTTCCCAGTTGTTCCTGGCACAAGGCAGCATTTCTTATTTTTAAGACCCCACCCCACGTTTTTGATTTTTTTATAAGTAAATTATGGACCTACACAAGGTTAAAGGAAACACCCCAGGATCCATAGGGACCAAAAAGCAGGGAAGAGGCCTCCAGACTGGCATTTTCTCTGGATAAGGTGATCTCATGTTCTTCCAGCTCTGATACACAAAACAAGAGTGTGGAGAGACTTTTATCTCTGGAAAAAAATAACTTTGCTTTCTGATAACATCAAAAAAGCTCCCAGAACGGGAAAAAAAATGAGGAAAAAACCGAAATACTATAAAAACCTGGAAAATAATTAATAGATTTTTCTGTGCTTTCATAATAACATTCACTTGGGTAACCATAAAAAGCGATTATTATGGTAATAAAAGGATGAATAATTTATTATGAATCCCAGACAAACTGTTCCCTTCCAGAATTCTAAGAAGACTCCATGCATATGAAAATCATCTCTTAAATGTCTGTACTTGCTGTAGCCATGGGGCCAGAAAGGTCTTCCATGGGTTTATAGGATTGATTTTCATTTCCAAAAGCCTTCTTAGGAGTTAAAATGGGAATATAAACCTGATCATGTTGGAACTTCAATGTGCAAGTTGTAACTCGTGTTCCCATTTACTCAGCTCAGGGATCAGTTTTGTCTGTTGCATTTCCAGACACAAATTTGGGAAAGGGGATCCATGTGCAATTCCCTCAAACTGGCATTTCCTCAACACACAGAACTTGATATCCAAAATACTGCTCATAACTTTTGTTTGCAGCAGCATCCAGAACTGAAAGGGGTTTTTGTATGGACTGACCCTCCCAGAGACTGTAAACTGTCAGAAACAGGAAAGACAACCAAATAACTCCAAATAATAAATCTGAAATCCAAGAGGGGAACTTTTCACCACCCAGAGCTGAATACACTGCGAACAGACCTCAGTGTTAATGAAAAAATTCCCAACAAAGCGCAAACCCACAGAATGCTGGGATTTCACCAGAGTAGGGCTAGATGGGGTATTGGGAAGGAAAACTTCCCTGGGAGGGTGGGGAGAGGCTGGGATGGAATTCCCAGGGAAGCTGTGGCTGCCCCATCCCTGGCAGCGTCCCAGGCCAGGTTGGACAGGGCTTGGAGCAACCTGGGACAGCAGAAGGTGGAGCTGGATGAGCTTTAAGATCCCTTCCAACCCAAACCATTCCATAATTCCATGGGCAGCCCAGCAGTTCCCAGCCTAGGGAATGAAATCCATCCCCTCTCCACACCTGCCCCAGGCAGGAGGCTCCACAGAAGCCCTTAATTCCAACAGCAAGGAGCAGAGAGCAGAACTGGAGCTCCTTCCAAAGCAAACAGCCATAACTCAGGATTTGAGACTTCCCAAAGCACCGATTGAAAAGAGCAGGAGCTCTTTCCTAATAAAGCCCAACTGCCTGGTCTGGGTTTCCCAGCTGCTCCAAGTGCACACAATCTGGAATTAAACTCAGCTAATCTAAACCATGAACAGGAACCATCCCTTGGTTAGATCTGCAACCCTCTGCTTCCAGTCCCAGCTCGTTTTCCCAGAGTTCAAGAGCAACAAATAAACCTCCAGAAAGAGAGAGGAATTGTGGCAGTGTCTCGTGCAGTCTGCTATTAAATAAGTCCTCACACAAACCATAATAAAATTCAATTTACTGGACTTTGTAAAACGTGATTCCCCACCTTGATAATTAAAAAGATACTGTAATAAAAGTCTTTAGTCCTCATGTGCTGCACATTTGTTCCCATCTGATTTTTATCCGAGCAGGGGGATTGTAAGAACATGGAATTGCTGGTGCAGCCTTTGCGTGCAGCACAATGTCAGGGAGATAATTCTGGTGTCACAAGAAATTCAGGCAAGAAATTCAGAGCTCTGAGGCCTCAGCAGCCCAGCATGGACTACCACAGCCCAGTCCTGCACCCTGTGGCCTCAGCTGGGCTTCCCTGAACAGAATATCCCAAAATTTGGCAGCTCCCTTGGTCAGGACAGTGGGATTAGTGCTGCCTTTCCATTCTGGAGTCAGCACCAAGCTCAGAGCAAATTTGTAATTAGTTAACAAGAGAAGCAGGGGTGCAGCACCAGCCCTTCCCACCCAGGTTTGCCAATGCTCAGGATCCTCCTGCCTGCCTTCCAAGAGAAAAATGGGAAACTACTTGACTCAAACTGAAAAATGTTCACATCAAGTCATTTGCCCTGACTTGAAAAGGACCAGAAGGAAAACTCCCTCCCAGGTTAAATCCCACAGTCTGCCTGAGCAGCCTCTTGTTCTCTCAGCATCATTTTGGGGCACAGCACCAGCATTCCCAGGGATTTTTCCTGGTCCATTTGCCCCTTCTGACCCAGATTCCCCAAGCCAGCTGGGGTTCCAGCCCCACTCACTGCCCCTCTCTGGGAAAACCCTGCAGATTCCCCAGAGCTGGTTGGGATCCAGCTCCTCTGCAAGGCCAGAGCTTCCACAGGTTGGTTTGGGTTGGAGGGACCCAGCCCTTGGAATGGGAATTTCCATTGTTCCACTAATCTCGGCCAAAAATCAAAAAAAGGTTTGGTTGTTTCCCCCACCAGGCTGGGGCTGTGAGCAGAGGAGCCTCCATGAGGGTCAGGCTGGAATCTCCATCCTCACAGCCAGGAACTGATCAGGAATTGTGCTGGAAGCAAAACAGGGCCAACCACAGGGAAATGCCACCAAGGACAGCCCAGATCCCACAGAAATTTGGGATCATTTGGGTTGGAAGGGACATTACAGGTCATCCAGGCCAACCCTTCCCAGCAAGATCCTAAAGATGTCAGACAGGACCCGGCCCCAAGCTCATCCACATGGACACAGCTCTGGTTGATGCAATTCCAGTTCCTGACTTCCTTTGGCTGATCCAAACCCGGAATCTCAGCCCTTGGAGTGAGCGCAAAGGGAACCCGAGTGCAAAATAGAAATTCTCCATCCAAACACATCCTAAAAACCCATCCATCCCCTCCTAAAAACCAGGGAAACACACCTAACCTGAGCAGGGTCTGCACTGGCTGTTTATTTAACATGCATTCTCCACTTCAGGACAGGCTCCATCCACCCTGCTGGAAAACACCCCCAAATCACAGGGAAAATCAGGTAGAAATCACTCTCCTGAAGTAGGAGGAGGCACAGGCAAAGCAGCATTACAAAGCTCACCAAAAGTCTAAGCTTTACCAGAGGAATTATTTTTAAGTCTGCTCAGAAAACACACCCCCAAATCAAGTTAATTCCCAGCACAGGTTCTGCTGCAATCCCAAAGAATATTAATTTGTAGGTCCACTTATTATGGGAGCAGCCTAAAAGCACTGAAGCATTTTTATTTCACATATGGGCCTGGAATGAAGCTGATTTCTCCATATTTACCCAGACATAAAATAACATCTGTCCATGGAGCAGACAAAGCTCCAGGCTGGATAACTTCACCCAGATAAATCCCAAACTTAGATCATGCAAGGAGTAGCCAAGAGTAAAACATGAGAATAAAGGGAGAGAAAGCACCATGAGGAGCAGCATTGCCACAGGCTGCAGGGCTGGAATGGCTGATCCTGGAGCTCCTTTCCAGCCTCAATGATTCCATGAGAGCAGGAATGGGATTTATTATCCCCAGACAGGGAAATGATGGAGAAACTGGGCTGGACTGGGAGGCTGTGCCCAAAGAGCAGCACAGGAGAGAGGACACAGGTTTGGAATCTGCAAAATCCCTGGCAAAACAAGGATTTGAACCTCACTGAGCACTTCAAACACTCCCACTGCAGAGACAAACAATGATTGGAAAAACCAAACCAAAACCACCCAGAAATACAAATATTGATGGTGGGTTTTCTCTTTTGGAATTATACTGAAATTGGGATCTACACCTTAAACCTGAGCTCAGCTGCTGCCAGACAGAGCCATCTCCGCCAGCTTCAACATCAAAATAAAATAAAATAGAGATGTTAGGCCTTTCCCCTATCAGAATAATTAAAAAAAAATCAGTGTATTGAACTATAAAGTATATTTTAAAAAAGCATTCATTAACATAATTTAAAATCTCAGTCACAAAAACTTTTAGACCCATTGTGCCACAGGAGAGGAAAAAATTACAAATAATTTTTGTAATTATTAAAAAGTCAGGCTGAACTCCTTATGCACGCTCCAAAATCCAGGAGGGGTTTTTTGGGAGGGCTCGCAGCCCTGTCAGCACACGAGGGGGCACTGTTCTGTAGGCTCAGCTCGAAGCCATCCCCGGCTCCTGGAAATCAATCCCTGCGCTCAGCCCAGGCTGCCGCAGCTGCTCTGGGCAGTCCCGCCCGGAGCCAGAAGCGAATGGAAGCAGCATCCTCAGCTCCTCCCAGGTCATCCTTCCCCTCCCTGCCCAGCAGCAGCAATATTGGGGCAGGGAATGGTGATAATCAAAGTACTTTTCTTGCCCCAGTTACCAAAGGTCTCGTTTTTCAAGCATTATGAGACAGGAGCTGACTCAGGGCAAAGTTGTTGGTTTGGGGTTTTTTTTGCTGGGGGCATCAGTCAGGTGTGATGGAGATTCCAAAGGGCCTAAAAACCTTCAGGAGACTCCCAGGGCCAATCCAGGAGGGGAAAGTTATTCAAATTTAGCCCAATATATAAGGTTTAAACAAACATCAATAAACTCAGCATTACAAGAGAGGAGCCCATTCAGGACAAGTTGTTTTTTTTGCTGGTGGCACCTGCACTGGATAAATCAGGTGTGATGGAGATTTCACACAGCATAAAAACCTTCAGGAGACTCCCACCTCCAACCCAGGAGGGAGAACTCATTCAGATTTAGCCCAGGATTTAACGTTTAAACAAATGAACCTAAAAACTTGGATTAAATCCTCTGAGAAGTAACCAGCTGGAAATTCAAGTGACACTCCAGGACCTCCAATTTGTGATTCCAAGAGGTGCCAACACCTCAGGATGCAGCAAGAGAAGGGTTTTGGCCAGAAAAGCAAATTAACCACCAGGTGTAAGAGAGCTCCCAAGTCCCACAGAGCTGAAGCTGCCCTACACTAAACCCTGCTGAAATCTGCTCCTTTTCATAATTCCAGATCAGCCTCGTGCCACCACACATGTCACCTGCACTTCCACCACCTCCTCTGCCCTCTGAACCCAAAATCCTGGCATTCCCCACATCCTCCCTGCTCCTGCAGCTCATAAATAATGAAATGATTTCAGACACGCTCAGCCCCTCCTGTCAAGCCCCACTCTCAGCTCCCGTGCTCCTCCTGCAGCACGTGTTGACAGATGCCACATTCCTGCTGCTGCAGGGCTCCTGGGGAAGCACAGACAGACAGGAACAGGGGCAAGGCAGGAAATTGCTCTGTTTGGGATAAAAAGAAATGTCTGCACAGCTCCGGTGAGAACAACAATGTTCCCACTGAGGCACAGGGAGCTGGGCCCCCAGATTCCATTTCCTGCCCCCCAGAGCAGCTGACTTCCCTCCCACTCCCATGAAAGCTTTTCAAATCTTAGCTCTAAGTGACCAAAACATTGATCAGTCCAGTCATCCTGGCTGTTTTGGGGGCTTTTTCCTCTTTCTGGGCTGGATGTTATTTGGAATTGGGCATGACCAGCCCACTGTGGCAGCCTGGCACTGCCACCCCAGTGGCCACAGCCAGCTCAGGGCAAACCCAGGAACCACTCAGCCCCTTTTAGGCTTTCCAGAAAATCCCCAAGAACCACTCAGCCCCTTTTTTGGTTTTTCAGGACTCCCCCAGGAATGACTTGGCCACTTTTTGTTTCTCAGAGCAACTCCAGGAACCCTTCTGCCAGTTTTGGTTTTCCAGGACATCCCCAGGAACCCCTCAGCCACTTTTTGGTTTTTCAGGACATCCCCAGGAACTGCTTTGCCCCAAAAAGGCTTCACAGCCAAATAAATCTTGTGATTAAATCCCTCCTGCAAGGTCTGAGCTGATGGCCCTGGGGAGGCTTCTCCCAACTTCCACACCCTGGAGATGCTGCCAGGCCAGCAGAGCTGTGTCCCCAAGGCCACCCTGCACCCCTGGAGCACCAATTTGTCCTTTGTCCTTGGGCAGCCTGAGAGGCTCCTGAGCTCCTCACAGGGCCCAGGAGCTCATCCCCCCGTGCCACACTGAGGGATGTTCACTCTCCCAATCCCACCCAGCTGTGACCACAGGGATCTGCTCAGCTCCAAGGGCTCTGAATCTGATTTTTCACAGCACTCTGCTCCTCTCATGGCTAAGAAAGGCCAGAGCAGATGGGTCCCAACAACCCCAATCCACGATGGACATTGTTCACATGCCAGGGGACAGCCAGAGGTGTTTCCTTTCCAGCTCAAACAACAACAAAACCAGGGGGAACACCCCCAAATTCCTCACCCCGAGTCACGAGCTCGGCACCCACAGGAGCGGCAACAACTCCTCAGCATCCTCCAGTCCATCCCAACGGGAGCACCTGGAGAACATTATCTACCTCCTCTTGGAGGCACTTCACCTCCTGTCTGGAAGCAATTCAGCACAACACAGCTCATTAAACTCACTCAGGTTTATCATTAAAGCAGCAAAATGGAATTGGACTGAAAGGCAGGACAGGCACAGCACAGCCTGGAGGAAAAATGGGATTTCAGGGAGCGCAGAATCACTGTCATCAATCCCCCAGCACAGAACTGATCACCAGTTACACAGCTGACCCAGAAATATTTTTTCCCCTGGTTTTGCTACACAAAGTCAAATATTTGTTTTCCCCAAATGATTTATTTTGGGAAGTGAATAAATGGGGTTTAAGGGGGGGCATTTATCACCACCCTCTGTCTCAGATGTCCGTCCTGATGGAACTCTGAACATGACAAAGGAATGGTACCTATGGAGATGTCTCGAGATAAATCAGATTGAAAGAAAAAGAAGGAAAAGGAGACACAGAGATTCCTTTTCCCTAAAATCTACTGCTCGTTTCAGAGTTCCCAGAGCAAGGCACCAAACTGCCCTCAACTCCAAATATTCATAATATAAAAACACCTAAAAACATCCAACAAACAACTCCTTTCCTTGACCAGTGTGTCCTCTAAATGTTATTTTGTGATGTCTGATGAGAGAAAACTCATCAGAATAATGAGCATCATCAGCTCCAAGAACTTCACTCCCTTGAGGACCACGCCAGGGACACGGGAGCCAGCACCTGGTGGTGGGACACTGCAGCCAACAAGGACCTTCCTGTGGTCTCCATCTCCTGTAAATCTCCAGGAACAACAATCCCTTCCCCTGCAATACAGGAGGATTTTCAAGCACATTTCTTCACAAAGCTGTGAGTCCTGAAGGGACCATGAACTCATCCGTGCTGACCTCCTGCACCGCCCCAACAATCCCATTTCCTCACTCATCCCACACCATAAAACCCCAAAACTACATAAAACCCAAAAATTGGGGTCCTGGCTGAGCAGCCTCCCGTGCAGGGCTGGTTTGAGGAGCAGCAGGGGACAGCAAATCCTCTGTGGCACTTCCATCACAAAGGCTGGGCTGTGGCCAAGGCAGAAAGTGCTGGGGTTTAGCTTCCAGCTCGGATTCTCACTCTATCTTATCCTCTTGTTTCCAAAGTTTTCTCTTTCAAAGCGATCCCAGTGCATAAATACCAAGTCACTCCATTTATTTTAGCTTTTTCTTCAGAAATGCAGTAGATTAGGAGCTTTTCAATCTCTTGCTCTCATTTTTTAGCCCTTTTTTTATACTAACTTCTACTTTTTGACATCCTTTGGAAAAGAAAAATAGGACCAATTCCACACGGTTTGGTGATGGAGGTGGGGCTTCCCTGCACACCCATCCCAGCACCCCAGTGACCTTTTGGGAGCTCCCAAATGTTTTATTTATTCCCTTGGCAATGCCATGGGGAGCACCCCCTGCCTCAAGCTCAAGCCCAGCATCCAAGCCCGTTTCATTTCCATGGGCTGAGCTTTGCAAAGCTCCCAGAGCACAGCTCCTCCATCACCACCCTGCCCTCCCCAGCCAAGGCTGAGCTCCAGCAGCAGGAATTTTATCAGGACTCCGGGTCGCCAAGGAGGGGATGGAACAAGAGCAGGCCAAGCACCAACCTCCCTGATGAGGAGGATTTTTCTTTCAGATGTCTCAGCCAGTTTTGGATCCTTTGGTGTGGCTTCAGCCCATAAAACACTAATTGTTCTGCTCAGATGCATGGCCAGAAAAACACCCAGCTTTATTCCAGCTACCTTTGTCAAGCAAATCCTTCAAGGATGAGGCAACTTTTGCTTGACCTCCATTTAACAAGTGTCCACCAGAGCTCACATTTGTCTCCAGAACCACAACTGGAACAGTTTATTGGGGCTTTCTCCTCCCCTGCAGGAAAACAGAGCCATCAAGGGATGCTTTACTCAGCTGTGAAGTCCAATCTGAGCATTGAAGCCACAGCTGCTTTTCCCAGTGTTCTCCAAGGAAAACACAAAATTATCCATTAGTGCAGGGCACTGGGAGCAGAGAATTTGGGAGCAGCCATCACTCAGGAGCCGCTCTCCAGGAGCACAGGCACTAAGTGGGAATTGCTAAATAAAGTCCTCACGTTTCATTAACAAAGAGCCCTCGGCTCCTTTATCCGGCAAATCCAGCTCTTAGGCCGAGTCATAACAATCCATAAAAGTGACTCGGAGCCTTCCAGCAACTCCTGCAGCTCTGAGGAACAGGCTGAGCAGGCAAACCCGAGTCACCACAGACAGCAACGTGTTACTCCAGCGAGAAATGAGTTACCACGAGTCAGGGCTACCAGTGCCACCTCATTACTCAAGCCAGGCCAGCTGCTTTCATTCCCACCCAAGCCTCAACCATCAAAGGCTCTGACAAATCCCGACTCTTCCCAACTTTCTTGCCCACCCAACAGCTATAAACATCCAGCGAGCCTCTCTGGTGAGTAATGGGAACAGAATCTGCTCTGTGGCCGCGCGAGCGCTCGCCGGGGGCTCTCTGGTGGATTCGGCCTCGCGCAAACGTGCAACGTGATGCGATTTCCCACAAATGTTCCTGCCAGCGGGGTTCTGCGCTCATCCCCAGCGGCTGGGGAATAAACAAAGGAGCAAAAAACACCAGCGAGGCTCAGCGCCGGGCTTGGGATTGGAAAATATCCGCGGAGGATGAGCACGTGATGGGAGTGGGGCCGATGCACGGGATCGGCTTCCCCGTGTTGGGAAAGAGGGAGAATTGGCCTTGATTCCCCTTCTACTTCTGCAGCCTCGTTTAGGAGAGGAAACAGAGGTAACAATTCATAAACCAATAAAATCCCATCTGAAAACCATCCCAGAAATTGGTCAAGCGCTTCCCGGCTCGCCTCGGGCGCTGCGGTGCCGGCGCACGCCAGAACTGCGAGGTGATGAAACGGGCAGGGGGCTCGGGCTGACAGGAGCATGAAAGGATTTCAGACACTCGAGCCACAGGGATGGCTCGGGTCACACATGGGGCTGCTCATCCTGACAGGCTCCATCTGGGATCAGGAACAGCTGGGAAGAGGATTGAGTTACACAGGCATGGGGGGAGCACAACCGGAGCGGCGGAGACACCCAGGTGCTCATCCAGACAGAGATCCCAGGTTTTCCAAGGCCTCCATGAACCTCCAAGTCCCTCTGCACAACCAAATCCCCATTTTCCCTCACCATGAGCTCTGGGAGCAACTGGAATAAAGATCCTGGATTTTCCAAGGCCTCCATGAACCCCTCAATTCACTCTGTACAAGGATATCCCTGTTTCCAAGGGTCACCGCCTTCAAGCTTCACCATGAACTTTGGTAAGAACTGGAATAAAACTCCCAGGTTTTCCAAGGCCTCCATGAACCTTGATTCACCCTACACAACAATATCTGTTTTCAAAGGCCCTCACCACATTATCCAGGAGCAACAGGTAATAAAGATCTTGGGTTTTCCATAGCCTTCAGGAACCTCAATTCATTCTGCACAATATCCCCGTTCCCAAGGTTCCATCACCTCCTCCTGTAATTAAAATCTGAGATGCCAGGGAGCAAAATACAGAGCCCAGAACTTCAGAAGTAAAATTCAAATGCAAGCACAGCACAAATATTCCAGCATTAAAACCTTTGGAAGCGGCATTCAACAGGAAAACAGCACAGAAATGCAATGAAAGAAATGCAGTACCTGGTGCAGGTGTTCAGGAGGGGAATTCTCACAGTGTGGAGTCAATAATCCTGCCTGGAAAAAGAGAGAAGGAAAATTAATATTCTGTTAAAATTTAAAATAAAGATATTTCCAAATTGAACAAAATAAATATAATTAATTAATTAAAGCTGTCAACACTTAGATTTACTGATTAAGTAGTAGAGAATTTGGGGTTGTATTTTTATTTACACCAGCAACTTCTGATAATAAGAATAACAATTTTGAATTATTAATAGTTAATGATTATTAATAATAATTAATAATTCTGCCTCCTCTTATTCTCCAGAAATAGTTCGGTCTAACAAATAAAAGGATTGGAAGAAAAATATTGAGCAGTCTCAAAGGAATCCTTGCATATGGAAGTTCCATGGACTTCCATGAAGATTCCTCCGGCAGCTGATTCCTTCAGGCACCAAATCAGGGAACGTTTTGGGAGTATAAATATTAGGAATAGCCACACATCCCATTTACTCCACAAAACTCTGGAAAAACCTTCAGGAAAGACCATTTAATTTAATTTTTGCAGTTAAAAAAGTAAAATTAACAGTCAAACACCTAAAACTTCAGGACATGCTTGGCCTCCATGATCTTAAATGTCTTTTCCAATCTAAATGATTCTGTAATTCCATTCTTGTCATTCCCAGTGATCTCCATTGGCACCGATGGCTTAACAATCAACCAGGTTCATTAGAGCAGCCAAGAACAAGGTCCAAAATCCAAATGCCACTAAAATCCCAATAAATCCTTATCCATTAGAGCCAACATTGGCATTTCCTGCCTCTCAAGTGAGGGGAGACATCCCTGGAAGTGTTCCAGGGCAGGATGGACAGGGCTGAGAGCACCCTGGGATGGTGGAGGTGTCCCTGCCATGGCAGGGGTGGGACTGGAGGAGTTTTAAGGTCCCTTCCCACCCAAACCATTCCATGATCTCACCCAGAACCACAGCTCTTGGGAAACGAGCCAGAATCCCCCTCCATTCCCTCATTTATTACAAATCCATGATTTTCTGAAAACAACTCCTGATTTCTGAGCGTTCGGGGCTGGCAGAGCTGCAAATCCTTTGGACTCAGAGCATCCGTGGGGGAATCCCCAGCCGAGCTTTGCTCCACACCCACCCAGGGAACACTGAGGGCAGGGCAGCTCCTACCAGGCCCACAAACACACCCAGAGGGGAACGTGCCTCCCTGGCTCTGCTGACCACCAGGGAATTCCCTGTCAGAGCATCCATGGCAAAGCTGCTGCACAACAAACAACACAAAGCATCCCCTGAAATCACGGCCAGGGCGTGCAGTGCTCCAAGGAATGCTCAGGATATAAATATTTATGGGGCTTGATGAGCTGCAGCCCTGCACTAATGAAAGCAAGGCTGGAGGAACGGGCCTGGACTGTCCTCTGCCCAAAAGGAGGAGGATTGGGGTGTAAATATTCCTGCTCCATGAAACAGTTCCTGCTCCATGGCAGGGCCAGCACACGGGGCACACCAACAGCAGGGAATATTCTCCTGGAGCTGCAGAGGGAACTCAGCCAAGCCTGGGCCAGCAGGGCCCAGGTGTGCAGATGTCACCAGGACACCTGGACTGGGCTAATCCCGAGCACAGCTGGGATTCCAACCCCATTTCCCTTGGTTTGAACCTTGTCCAAGGCACAGACAGGGAGGAAAACCCTTCTGGGAAGGGGGGTGGCCCCCAGGAAGTGAGAACAGGGAATCCTCCTGCATGGGGTCAGCAGGGGAAGGAAGGAGGGGATTCTTCCATTCTGTCCTGCTCGGGTGAGACCCCACAGGAGCTCCAGCTCTGGCAACTCCGGCATCAGGACATGGAGCTGCTGGAGCAAGTCCAGAGGAGGCCAAGGAGATGCTCTGGAGCCCCTCTGGAGCCAGGCTGGGAGAGCTGGGGGTGTTCAGCTGATCCAGGGAGAGCTCAGAGCCCTTCCAGGGCCTGAAGGGGCTCCAGGAGAGCTGGGGAGGGACTGGGGACAAGGGATGGAGGGACAGGACACAGGGAATGGCTCCCACTGCCAGAGGGCAGGGATGGATGGAATATTGGGAATTGTTCCCTGGCAGGGTGGGCAGGCCCTGGCACAGGTGCCCAGAGCAGCTGGGGCTGCCCCTGGATGCCTGGAAGTGCCCAAGGCTGGATGGGGTTTGGAGCACCCTGGAATAGTGGAAAGTTGGGAATCCTCATGGCAGGAACTGCACTTGAGGACCTTCAGAGATCCCACCCAAGCCATTCCATGATTCAACCATTGGGAATCCCCTGATCAAGCCCACAATAATTCCCATAGCCCATTTTCCATCCCAGTTCCAGGATGAGGAGGTGGCAACTTCAGGAAGCCAAACCCCCCAAGGCTCTGGAAGCCCTGGGAGACTCCTGAGTGCAGAATTGCAGCTGTGAGCAGCACCAGCCCTCAGCTCCTTCCTCTGGCAGACACCCTGCCCTTCCCAGCCTGGCCATTGGTATCCCAGCAATTCCATAAAAACACGGAATTTTTCTTTCCCATAGCATTCCATCCCCCCTCAAAAAAACAACCTCACTAAGAAATGTCTGCCTTGAACCCATGGGAACTTCAAAGAGGAAAAGCTGCTCATCCCAGCAAATATTTCCTCCAGAGTCTCCCAGGTGTCTGATAAATTCATGGATTCTCCCAGCCATTCCCAGCTGGATGATAAGCTCCTCCTGAAACTCCTCCAAAAGGATCAGGGAGTGAGATCACAAAAAAACCAACCCAACCATGTGGCAGCAGCAGCTCTGGCCACGATGGCTTTCCAAGGAAATCAAAGCTCCCTGCACGTTCCACTTGCTCTGGGAACAATCAAAGCCACATTTGGTGGCATTTCAGTGGCGGCTCCACCTCAGCCGCTCCAGCAGAATTTAGGTCAGCCCTGATCCTCCCAGGATGAGCTGGGGGAGCTCCCCAAGGGGTTCTGGATCAAGGCAGTGTTTTTATAGAGCAGCTGGCAGCCAGCACCTCCCACAGCTCCATCCTCTCCCAAAGCCTCCACGAGCCAAGAGTTACGCTTGGAAAAGGTTCTGAGCCCCTTGGAAGAGCAAGGCTGTGCCCTCATCCAGGGGAAGGACACACCTGCACTTCCCCATGGCACAACCAGCACCCCAGGTGTCCTCTCCTGCCAGGTGGGGACATCCCAGCCCCTCCAGGAGCCACCAGCTGTGATTCCAGCATCCCCAGTTCAAGCAGGGAATCAGGCACAGGAAGTTTTCTGTGGCACTTGATTTAAGCAGGACCATCTTTGCTGGCTGGGAGTGAAGCTTTTCATCCCAGTTTTTTTTGGGATTAAGGCTCAGGACATGGTTCCTCTTGGCTGCATGGAAGGAACTTGATGTTTTCTGCCCAAACAGTCCACGGGGACTGGGATTAATTCTGACAATATTTGGTGGAACAGAATCCCAGGTCCAGCATGAACCCTTTGCTGCCTCCAGAGGGATGGAGGGAGGCAGAGTGGTGGGAGGGGGAGCCTTTCCTGTCCAAAAACCTCATGTTTTGACTCCATTCCATTCCAAAAAGGGAAAAAAAACTCCAACACCAAAGGAACAAACCCTCAGCCTCCAAGGTCTTGTTTGCATTCCTGCATGGAACTCAACCCACTCTGGCTCTGTACAAAGCCCAGACTTTGTTTTCTGGGCATTTTTGACTTTCCCTCCACCAGCATTCCCATTCCAGACAGGTGGAGCTCCCTGCAGGAGGGGTTGCTCATGCAGGGATCAGTTACCTGCTTTCCACAGGGATATAAAACCCTCTGGTTCTAAAGACAATTCCTGAATTTGAGCCTCCATAAAGACAAAGGAAATCCAGGGGAGCCCTGTCCTCTCTTCCTGCAGCTTCCCCTGGCAAAACTGGGATCCAGCTCTGTCCCATCAGAGCTCCCCACTCTCCTCCCTCTCCCAGGGCCAGAGGTTTTGGGGTGGATTTGGGAAGATTCAGGTTTGGACCCTGGGGAGGTCCTGCCTGTGCCACAGCAGCTCCGGCACCTGGGGCAGGGAAAGGAAAATGGGGATGGGGAGAGAAGAGAAGGACAATATTCCATGATTTTAGGCATTTTATGGCAGCTGGGAGTGCCAATTGATAAATGCTACCATTTCAAAAGTGTGGCTTTTAAATCCCTGCAGGAATGGGAACTGCAGCACTGCCCTGGGCAGCTGGGCCAGCCTGGCCGACCCTTCTGGGCAAGAATTTACCCCAAAATCCAACCTAAAGCTCCCCTGGCACAAGCTG
Source organism: Agelaius tricolor (assembly GCF_023055355.1). Taxonomy (NCBI): domain Eukaryota; kingdom Metazoa; phylum Chordata; class Aves; order Passeriformes; family Icteridae; genus Agelaius; species Agelaius tricolor. The sequence goes on along the minus strand of NW_027269275.1, from coordinate 20,125,086 downwards.
GGGCAGGCTCCCCTTGTCCTGTCCCTCATTCCCTGGGAGCAGAGCCTGACTGAGGGCAAATTTCACCTCAGGTGAGCAAGAAAACAAATCCTGAAGGGGAAACTCCCCCAGCCCCCCAAAACCAAGCACTGAGTGGCTGCATCCACATTCCCACCCTGGATTCAGCAAACTTTTCCCTTCTGCATCATTCCATGCCCATTTTGCTGGGTTTAGTCCACATCTCTCTGATGCAGGATCTTCTCCAGAGCCTGCAGTTTCTCTGGATGAGCCATTTATCTCCAAACCCAAATAAAGAACATTTTTTAGGCCAGGCCATTGCATGGGAAAGATGCACTTTGAGTGAGCAGCTTGAATTAACGAGCCAGTAAAACTTAAACTGACCTTTTTT